>NC_055989.1:39089558-39775505 GCF_018446385.1 Zingiber officinale | reverse complement strand
GTTGTGTGTTCGGGGCGAACACGGGATACTCAAGCTCATCGGAAGGCCAAAACCAATTTCTCCTCTAGGTCCCTGTTGTAGCCTCATTAAAGCCTTAAGTCCATCCAAAGAAAGACCTGTCTTGGTGTCCAAGAAGGGGGCCGACCCATTGCTTGGTGACCAAGCAATGACCGGCCACATCTCCTTTTAATAGGGCCGACCCTATTGCTTGGTGACCAAGCATGTAGGGGTCGACCACAATTATTTCAAATAGGAGGGGTGTTTTAAATTTAAAAATCTTCTCTTTGTAGAAAACTATAAGTTTTAAAGGAGAGATTTTAATTTTTAAAACTTTCCTTATTTGAATTAGGCCACATGTTTTAATAGAGAGTTTTAAAAGTTTTAAAACTTTCCTTTTTTAACCATCCTCACGGTTTAAGAAAAAAAGGGAGATAAGTTTTAAAATTAAAATTTTCTATCATCATGTTAAAAAAAGAAATTTTGTTAGAGAAGTTTTAAATTTTAAAACATGGTTTTAATTTTTAAAACTTTTCTTTTTTAACTCCTACTTTAGGAAAGAAAGCTTGTAAATTTTATAAGAGGATTTCGTCTTGTAAAATTTTTAAAAAATTATATTTCCTTTATTCCCTTGATGAGGTGGCCGGCCACCTTACTTGGTGCCCAAGCAAGGGGCCGACCATAATAAAATAAATTAAAATCATCACAAAATCAAATTTGGTGATTGATTCAATCATGAGGAAAGAAAAGGAAAAATTAAAAGGGAAAAGGAAAAACTCTTGGATGATTTTATTTTTTGTAAAAAGTTTTTCCTTATTTGCGTTGGGCAAGTAATATAAAAGAAGGGGTGAGGGGGCTTCATGAGACACAACTCTTATTCTCTTACTTGGAGATCTCTTGGTGGCCGGCCCTCTCCCTTCTCCCTTCTCCCTTTCCCTTTGCTCTCTTCTCCTTGGTGGTGGTCGGATTTTAGAAGAAGAGGAGGAAGCTTTTGGGTGGTGTTCATCTTGTAGGATCGTCGCCCACACGACGTCCAAGGCGAGGCGAGGAATACAGCAGAAGATCTTGAGGTCATTAGCTTACAAAGAGAAGGTATAACTAGTATTTTTCTTCCGCATTATACTAGTTATTTTTTTTTTGTATGAATTCTAAATACAAGAGGCAATTAGATCTAGTTTATCGAATTTATTTTTCGAGTTTGTGTTTTCTTCTTTTTCGAATTTGTGATTAGATTGTTCTTTTTGGTTAACCTAGAGTTATTTAAGGAAATAAATATTAGCTTTCCTTAAAAGGCTTTGCCTAGGCGGTGGTGGTTACTCCCATATCCAAGAAGGCCATGTGCCTCGCCATGCAGTCCTGGAAGTCAATTTTGGAAATTAATATTTATGGAATTAATAACTTAGGTAGATTTGAATCAATAGTGTTAAGTTCTGCTTGCGATTCAAATCTAAACCATTAAGAACAGATAAGTTAAATTTGGAATCAATGATGTTAAGTTCCGTCTGTGATTTCTAATTTAACTTCTAAAGAACATAATAGGTTATTTAAGGAAAGGTTTGACACTTGTACAAAATTTTTGTACAGTGGAACCGGTACGTTTTCCTAGGATTAACCAACAATTGGTATCAGAGCTAGCGTTTACCTCTGTGTGTTTAGAATTCAAATAGGTTATGCCCATGTCATACATAATTTAGGTAGGAAAATAGTAGGATGTGCTAACTCTTTGGTTGCAGGCTCCAACTATTATGACTTATTGATATTGTGTGTGATTGGACCCTTGGACATGTCAAGGGAATTATTTGTGTGCATGATTGTATGTATAAAATATAGCAGGAGCTGTATTATTTTTAGAATTTTATTTTTTTGTTCGATCTAGAATACATGTACATTCCCTCGTGGAATATAGGATCGATATATGTAAAATTCTATTTTTGTCGCGGATCGGATTCTTGCGAGGTGTGGTACTTTTGGAGCACCAGAGGCACAGCGGAATAAGAAGCAAGATGGATGCGACGACTCAACCCGATGGCGGTGGCTAAAGATGGCAACAGCTAGGGTTGGTGCACATGGAGGACAGTAATAGAAAAGGCAATAATAGTTGGAAAATAATTTCCATATTTATTGCTTTTATTTACTGTGATGTGTGTGTATGCATTTGATGTATACTAGGATAGTTTAAAATTTCTCACTTTAAATAACTAAGTGGGAGAGGGATTTATTTTAATAAATTCCACGGTCTCCATTATTGGTTTGTAAGTGATGCAAACAAACTTGCGCGTTGGCTCTGAGTGCCTTCCTCCATATCAGATGAGTTTGTTTGCGGATCACTAGATCAAATTTGCATTTTGGATGACTATAGGAAATTAATTAAGATCATGTGATCTTCCCCATCGGAAGGGACACAATCTTATTAATGGACTTAGTGTCAAGTAATGGTATACACTTAGGCACGTATAATAGTATCCTCCCCATCGGAGTCACTGCTATTATTTGTGTGACCAAAGGAAACCAACTATTAATTTTATTTGTCAAAAATTTAGGTTGACAAGATAATAAAATTAATGGGTTACACCCTCCTTTTACAAATGTTGAATTTGTATACGTCCACACTATCGTGGCATACAAATTCACGGTGTTTTGAGGTGTTGGTTAATTTAAAATAGTATTGTTTGAGGAATCAATATTATTCTAAATTTAGAGTCCTGACCAAAGTTATTTTTATGATTCTTAGGATGACTTTCAACCCACTCGCCATTATACTGAAAGAAAATAAACTTACTGGACCCAACTACATAGATTGGAAAAGAAACCTGGACATTGTCCTTACTGTTGAAAGCTATAAGTTTGTTCTGACTGAGGCTTACCCTGATGCACCTGACGGTGACTCTACCCCAGAGGAGATTGAGTATCATAAGAAATGGGTAAAAGCTGATAAGATGGCACGGTGTTACATTTTGGCATTAATGTCAAATGTATTGCAACATCAGCATCAAGATTTACCAACAGCTTATGATATAATGAATATTCTCAAAGAACTCTTTGGGCACCAGAGTCGGACCGCTAGGCAAGAGGCAATGAGAGAGCTAATGACAACCACCATGTCTGAGGGGACACCCGTAAGGGATCATTGTTGGGTTTTTCAGGCCGCGAAAACCGTGTTTTCGCGTCGCGGAAACCCTGAAAGCCCCAAAGCCAACGGATCCGTGCAAAGAAAAATTTTGAAAACTACGAATACGAGTTTCTACCGAGATCTACTCCTAGATCTACATGGAAAAAGGGTTATACCTTTGAAGCGAAGCCCTTCGCGTTTCCGCTCGTCCAAACGGTGCCGAATCTCAAGAGTATCAAAATAGATACTCCTCTAGAAGTATCCACACGAACTAATTAGGTGGAGAAAGACCTAAACGAAGGTGTGCTAGCACCTTGATAGGTCACGACAAGAGAGGAGAAGAGGGAGAGGGAGAGCTTGAGAGGAAGAAGAGAGAATGAATGCACACATGAATGAAAAATTCATTCCACACCACACCATAGTGTCCGGCCACATTCAAAAGAATGTAACTCCCATTTTGCATTAAGTGCAATTAATGTGTAGCCATTAAAGTGAAGAATTGTAACCTCCATGAGGTGGCATCTCACTTAATTAATCATGATGATGTGGAGCATCATCATTGGTTCACATCTTGCCAACTCACTAATGATGTGGCAAAAAGTCAAGTCAAACTTGACTCTTTCTCTTCCTCTCAAGTCAAGTCAAACTTGACCAAATCTCTCCCCTGGTTGATCTAATCCAACCATTTGATTCAAGCCAACTTAATATAATGAATCTAATTCATTTAATTAAATTGATTCAATGAGTCATAATCTAAATTAGACTCATTGAACACATGAATCAACTTGAGTCCAACTCAAGTTAGCCCAATTAGGATTACTCTTAATCCAATTTGATTCATCACATGAATCTAATCCTCTTGGTTCATCATATGAACCTAATCCCCATCTAATTGTCCTTAGTGTGTGACCCTATAGGTTCTTGTAACCTTGGCAATGCCCCTAAACCTATTTAGGAGCATAAGTAATGAGCGGTATCTAGCAACACATCATTACTACCCAAGTTACAAGAATGTTGAGATCCAACATCACCTTTGTGACTACTAATTGTGACTCCTCACAAAATATGACAAGTGTCCTTCTATCCTAGACATCTAGATTGATCAATGTGAGGCATAGACCGTGTCATCCTCTGACCAATCTAAATCTTGAACTCCAAGTAGACTCACTAAATCAAATGAGCTCAATATCCTATATTGACTCATTTGGGCATGGCCATGCACTTAGTGGTCTCACTCTATCAAGAATATCGATGTCACTCCCGTCATATAGGAGGGATAGATCCCATCTACATCACTCACATCCCTCTGCATAATTCGTTACATACCCAGTAATCGCCTTTATAGTCCACCTAGTTACGGGTGACGTTTGACGAAACCAAAGTACATAACTCCTTATGTAGGGATCCATGGTGACTTTAGGTCTAAGGACTAGTAGTCATACTAATAGCCACATGAGAAAGTATATGACACTCATATAACGATCCATGATACTTTCTCATGGCGGGTCATTCAGTATACAATCTCTAATGCATACCCATGTGTCAACTTGATATCTCTATATCCATGACTTGTGAGATCAAGTCATCGAGTTGACCTACATGCTAGTCTTATTGCATTAACATTGTCTCTGAATGTTAATACTCGACTAGGAATGATTAAGAGTAGTGTTCCCTATATCATCTCACTATCGATTCAACCAATCGATTGATATAGGTAAGAACCTTCTACTCAAGGACGTTATTATACTTAGTTTATTTGGCATCAATACAAGTAAGTATAATAACCAAAAACCAAATGCCTTTATTTATATAGAATATGATACAACAAGTCCAAAAATACAATCATCAAATGATTGGCTCTAGGGCTCTAGCTAACAATCATATCCTCAAATTGATGACTTATCTGAATGAAATACAAGTCCTTGGAGGAGAAATCGATGGGGAAACCCAGGTTGATATAATTCTCCAAACGCTATCCAGAAGTTTTGAGCAGTTCTGCCTGAACTATAACTTGAACAAAAGAGAGAATACATTGGCAGAACTTCTGACAGAACTATAGGTAGCAGAAGGAATATTTCGTCACAGTTCTTAGATTCATTATGCTGAAAATGATTCTATTTCTAAGTCAAAAGGCAAGTGCTTCATCTGCAAGCGAAGAAACAGGTCTTTTCAGCGAAGAAGGTGAATAAACCTCAAGGTACAGGACAAAAAGCTGGAATGAAGAAGCCGAAGGGCAAGTGCTTCATCTGCAAGCAGTCTGGACATTGGAAAGCGGGTTGTCCTCGTAGGAACCAAAACAATAAAGGTATATCTTATGCTCTAGTAGTTGAAACACGTTTAGCGGTGTTAGCTACCAGCACCTGGTGTGTAGATACGGGAGCCACTGATCATGTCTGCAATTCTTTGCAAAGGTTTCAGGAAACCCGGCGTCTATTTGATGGAGAGATAACTGTCTACATGGGCAATGCTACTAAGGTGGCGGTTGTTGCAGTGGGAGATGTCTACTTATCATTTGATAGGAATAGGAAATTGGTTTTAAGAAATTGTCTTTATGTACCCAGTTTTAGAAAGAATTTAATTTCAGTTTCTAAACTGTATTTGGATGGATATTCAGTTTCCTTTAGTAACAATGTGGTTATTAAGAGAAATAAAGTGATTATCTATTCTGGTACATTGGTTGGCAATTTATATACTTTAAATCCAATTTCTCCCATAAAGTAAAATATGAAAATTAATAACACATCTTCTAACTCTAATAAGAGAAAAGAACATTCGGAAATGAACCAAACGCATCTTTGGCATCTAAGGCTTGGTCATATTAACTTAAGTAGGATTCAAAGGCTTGTAGCCGATGGACTCTTGGGTCCATTAGAGTTGGAAAACTTTCCAACATGTGAATCCTGCTTGGAAGGTAAATGACCAAGAGACCTTTTAAGGCCAAGGGGTATAGAGCCAAAGAAGCGTTAGAATTGGTTCATTCTGATTTGTGTGGTCCTATGTCTATCCAGGCTAGAGGTGGTTTTGAATATTTTGTCTCTTTTATAGACGATTATTCAAGATACGGATACATTTACCTAATGCGCCACAAGTCTGAGTGCTTTGATAAGTTCAAAGAGTATAAGGCTGATGTGGAGAAACGTCTAGGTAAAAGTATCAAGACACTACGGTCTGATCGTGGTGGTGAATACCTCTTAGGAGAGTTTAGGAATTACTTATCAGAGGCTAGGATTCAATCCCAGTTGACCACACCTGATACAGCCCAACAGAATGGTGTGGTAGAACGAAGGAATAAGACTCTTATGGAGATGGTTAGATCGATGATGAGTTATTCAGAATTACCAAATTCGTTTTGGGGATACGCTCTGGAAACATCAGCGTACATTCTGAACTTAGTACCTTCTAAATCAGTATCTTCTACTCTCACAGAATTGTGGAATGGGCGGAAGTCCAGTCTAAGACATATTCGGATTTGGGGTAGTCCAGCACATGTGCTGAAACCAGATGCTGATAAGTTAGAATCTCGTACAGAAGTTCGTGTGTTTGTGGGTTATTCCAGAGGAACGAAAGGTGGTTTATTTTATAGTCCTAAAGACCAGAAGGTTATTGTTAGCACCAATGCCCAATTTTTAGAAGAAGACTATATAATGGATCACAAGCCCAGTAGCAAAATTGTTCTAGAAGAACTTAGAGAGGACACGTCTACTTCAGTACCAACAGTACAAGATGAAGTACCACAAGAGACTACAACACGTGTCACACATAATACACAACCACAGACGGTGCCTCATTGTAGTGGGAGGGTTATAAGGTAGCCTGAGAGATTCATGTTTTTGGGAGAGTCTTCGAACTTGATCCCGGGGAAACATGAACCTGATCCCCGGACATATGATGAAGCACTCCAAGATATAGATGCAGTATCTTGGCAAAAGGCAATGAATTCTGAAATAGATGTATGTATTCTAATAAGGTCTGGGAGCTTGTAGAACCACCTGATGGTGTAAAAGTCATTGGATGCAAGTGGATCTATAAAAGGAAAAGAGGGACAGATGGGAAGGTAGAAACCTTCAAAGAAAGGCTTGTTACGAAAGGGTACACTCAGAAAGAGGGAATCGATTATGAGGAGACCTTTTCGCCGGTAGCTATGCTTAAGTCTATCCGGATACTCTTATCCATTGCCGCTCATATGGATTATGAGATTTGGAAAATGGATGTCAAGACAGCTTTCCTTAACGGAAGTCTTGAAGAAAACATCCATATGAAGCAACCAGAAGGGGTTATTGAAAAGGGCAAAGAGCATCTAGTGTGCAAGCTCAATCGGTCCATTTATGGACTAAAGCAAGCTTCAAGGTCTTGGAACATCCGGTTTAATGAAATAATCCAGTCATATGGATTCATTCAGTGTCCGGATGAGTCTTGTGTATACAAGAAGTGTAACGGAAACGTGGTGGTATTTCTTGTACTATACGTAGATGATATTTTGTTAATTGGCAACAATGTCAAGGTATTATCAGACGTAAGGGTATGATTTTCCAAATAATTTGATATGAAGGACTTAGGAAAATGTGCACACATTCTTGGGATCAAAGTTATAAGGGATCACAAGAAAAGAATGTTGTGCCTATCCCAAGCTTTATATATAGATACAATCCTTGCTCGTTTTAGCATGCAAAACTCCAAGAAAGGTTTCTTACCTTTTAGGTATGGAGTAGCCTTATCTAAAGAGATGTTCCCGAAGACATCAAAGGAGATTGAGGACATGAAGGCAATTCCTTATGCTTCGGCTGTAGGAAGCCTTATGTATGTAATGCTGTGTACGAGACCTGATATCTGTTTTACCGTGGGCATGGTTAGCAGATATCAGAGTAACCCTGGACAAGGACATTGGACTGCTGTGAAGACATATTTTAAAGTACCTGAGAAGGACTAGAGATTATATGCTAGTCTACCAAGCAGACGATTTGCTCCCTGTGGGTTACACGGATTCAGATTTCCAATCAGATAAGGATAATAGTAAGTCCACGTCAGGCTATGTGTTTACTCTAGGAGGTGGAGCCATTGCATGGAGGAGTGTTAAGCATAAATGCATCTTGGACTCAACCATGGAAGCTGAGTATGTGGCAGCCTCTGAGGCAGCCAAAGAAGCTGTATGGCTCAGGAACTTTCTAATGGACTTAGATGTGATTCCTGGTTTGCCTAAGATCATCACAATTTATTGTGATAATAGCGGTGCATTTGCAAACTTAAAGGAATCATGAGCCCATAAGGCAAGTAAACATATAAAGCGCAAGTACCACCTGATACGAGACATCTTCAAGCGATGAGAAGTTGTCGTTGCCAAGATTACATCAGCAGATAACCTGGCAGATCCTTTCACTAAGGCCCTTCAGGCGAAAGCATTTGATCGGCATATGGAGGGGATGAGAATCAGATGTATGACAACAGATATGGCAGCTTAGTCTTTTAGTATAAGTGGGAGATTGTTAGAGTGTATACTAAAATCCTAGCTTTTGTAAACATTTATTTGAAATAAAAGAATCACATTGGTCAATATCTGTATTTATTTGTTAAATGTAATTGTTCAATTAATTTATATAGTAGATAACATGCAGTGTGGTGTCACACTCAGAAGATCATGTTATCGGTTCTTTATAAATTATAAACAGTTGCTCACGGCTAAGGTGGAAAGGAACAAACCATTGGAATAGTCGTAGTGTAATTAAGTATTAGTTTATCTTGATTAATAAATTACACTGGTACACTCTAAGTGTATTGAGTAGGACCATTTTAGGTAAGTTCTTTTTGTACTGACTTAGTAAAAGAACTAGACCTTAGTTATTATGGAAGTGTGTGCTCTTAATCCTAATATAATAACAAGCACATATATTTAATATTTATTTCTTTGACTTATCAAAGGGTGAGGTTTAGCTCGATAAATCAATATGTCCGATAAGTTGAGAAATGATATTACTTATTGTGTGTGTTGTTGATTATAGAAGGAATCTGTGTCCTAGTTATCTAGGTTGAGAATGTCCCCAAGAGGAGCTTATAAGGATTGCCATGTTAAACCCTGCAGGTGGACCTAGTCCGACATGACAAAGAAGTTGAGTGGTACTACTCTTGGAGCTAGATATTAATTAAGTAAGTTGTCAGTAACTTACTTAATTAGTGGACATTTATAATCTTAAACACAGGGAGACTAACACACTCATGATAAGAAGGGGCCATAATGTAATTTGGGATTGGTGCGGTAGTGCGGTAATAACTCTCTAGTGGAATGAGTTATTATCGATGAACTTGAGTTGTGTGTTCGGGGCAAACACGGGATACTCAAGCTCATCGGAAGGCCAAGACCAATTTCTCCTCTAGGTCCCTGTCGTAGCCTCATTAAAGCCTCAAGTCCATCCAAAGAAAGGTCCGTCTTGGTGTCCAAGAAGGGGGCCGGTGTTGGGTTTTTTGGGCCGCGAAAACCGCTTTTCGCGTCGCGGAAACCCCGAATCACCCAAAAGCCGTAGATCCGTGCAAGAAAAACCGAATGAAATTACGAGTACAAGTTTAAAAATTTTAGATCTACTCCTAGATCTACATGTAAAGAATTTTACCCTTGAAGCGTGCCCTTCGCGAATCCCGTTTGTCCAAGGTACGCCGGATCTCGAGAGTGTCAACGTAGACACTCCTCTAATGATATCCACACGAACAAGGAGTGTCTCCCACACTCAAAGGATGGAGAAGAGAGCCCCAAGTGTGCTAGCACTTTCTAGAGCTCTCGAATGGGATTGGAAAGGAAGAAAAGAAGAAGGTATAAAAGAAATCTTATACACTCACTAGTAGTATCCTTCCTTTGTGACCTTCACTCTTCCTTTGCTCTTAGATTCACTCAACCATCTTCTCCTCCATGAAAAGTCACGGCAACCACCAGCCAAGAGAGGGAAGAAGCAAGGAAGAAGATAATCAAATTACTACACATCAATACACACTAAATGAAAACCATTTTCTCTTTAGTGTGGCCGGCCACACACATAACTCCCTCATTTAATGTGGCCGGCCACATTAAATGGAATGGGAAGTGTTGTAACCTCCATGAGGTGGCATGTGATGTGGCAAGGATGAGTCATCCTTATGATGTGGTAACACATCAAGTCAAACTTGATGTTTCAACTTCTACTTGGTCAAGTCAAACTTGACCAATTATCTTTCTTGTTGAGTTAAATCCAACCTTTGATTCAAGTCAATTTCAATTTAATGAATCTCAATTCATTAATATAAATTGACTCAATGAATCAAATTTAAATTAGACTCATTCAACAATTGAATCTAATTGAGTCTAACTCAATAAGTCTAATTTGAATCCAATCTTTGGTGCATCATATGAACCTAATCCAATTGGTTCATCATATGAACCTAATCTCCATCCACTTGTTCTTTGTGTGTGACCCAATAGGTTCTTGTAACGTTGGCAATGTTTCTAAACTCCTTTAGAAACATAAGCAATGAGCGGCATCTAGCAATACATCATTGCTACCCAAGTTACAAGAAATGTCGAGATCCAACATCACCTTGTGACTACTAATTGTGACTCCTCACAATATGTGACATTGTCCTTCTATCCTAGACATCTAGATTGATCAATATGAGGCATAGACCGTGTCATCCTCTAATCAATCTAAATCTTGAACTCCAAGTAGACTCACTCGATCAAATGAGCTCAACATCTAATGTTGACTCATTTGGGCATGGCCATACACTTCGTGGTCTAACTCTATCAAGAATATTGATGTCGCTCCCGTCATATGGGAGGGATAGATCCCATCTACATCACTCACATCCCTCTGCATAATTTGTTACATACCCAGTAATCGCCTTTATAGTCCACCCTGTTACGGGTGACGTTTGACGAAACCAAAGTACATAACTCCTTATGTAGGGATCCATGGTGACTTCAGGTCCAAGGACTAATAGTCATACTAATAGCCACATGAGAAAGTATATGACACTCATATAACGATCCATGATACTTTCTCATGGCGGGTCATTCAGTATACATTCTCCAATGCATACCCATGTGTCAACTTGATATCTCCATATCCATGACTTGTGAGATCAAGTCATCGAGTTGACCTACATGCTAGTCTTATTGCATTAACATTGTCCCTGAATGTTAATACTCGACTAGGAATGATTTAGAGTAGTGTTCCCTATATCATCTCACTATCGATTAAACTAATCGATTGATATAGGTATGAACCTTCTACTCAAGGACGCTATTATACTTAGTCTATTTGGCACTAATACAAATAAGTATAATAACCAAACAAATGCCTTTATTAATATACAAGAATATGATACAATGAGTCCATACAATCATCAAATGATTGGCTCTAGGGCTCTAACTAACAGCCGGCCCATTGCGTGGTGACCAAGCAATGGCCGACCACATCTCCTTTTAATAGGGTCGACCCTATTGCTTGGTGACCAAGCATGTAGGGGCCAGCCACAATTATTTCAAATAGGAGGGGTGTTTTAAATTTTTTAAATCTTCTCTTTGTAGAAAACTATAAGTTTTAAAAGAGAGATTTTAATTTTTAAAACTTTCCTTATTTGAATTAGGCCACATGTTTTAATAGAGAGTTTTAAAAGTTTTAAAACTTTTCTTTTTTAACCATCCTCATGGTTTAAGAAAAATAGGGAGATAAGTTTTAAAATTAAAATTTTCTATCATCATGTTAAAAAAGAAAATTTTGTTAGAGAAGTTTTAAATTTTTAAAACTTTCCTTTTTTAACTCCTACTTTAGGAAAGAGAGCTTGTAAATTTTATAAGAGGATTTCTTCTTGTAAAATTTTTAAAAAATTATATTTCCTTTATTCCCTTGATGAGGTGGCCGGCCACCTTGCTTGGTGCCCAAGCAAGGGCCCGGCCATAATAAAATAAATTAAAATCATCACAAAATCAAATTTGGTGATTGATTCAATCAAGAGGAAAGAAAAGGAAAAATTAAAAGGGAAAAGGAAAAACTCTTGGATGATTTTATTTTTTGTAAAAAGTTTTTCCTTATTTGCCTTGGGCAAGTAATATAAAAGAAGGGGTGAGGGGGCTTCATGAGACACAACTCTTATTCTCTTGCTTGGAGATCTCTTGGTGGCCTGCCCTCTCCCTTCTCCTTTTCCCTTTGCTCTCTTCTCCTTGGTGGTGGTGGTGGCCGGATTTTAGAAGAAGAGGAGGAAGCTTTTGGGTGGTGTTCATCTTGGAAGATCGTCGCCCACACGACGTCCAAGGCGAGGTGAGGAATACAGCAGAAGATCTTGAGGTCATTAGCTTACAAAGAGAAGGTATAACTAGTATTTTCTTCCGCATCATACTAGTTATTTTTCTTTGTATGAATTCTAAATACAAGAGACAATTAGATCTAGTTTATCGAATTTATTTTTTGATTTTGTGTTTTCTTCTTTTTCGAATTTGTGATTCGATTGTTCTTTTTGGTTAACCTAGAGTTATTTAAGGAAATAAATATTAGCTTCCCTTAAAAGGCTTTGCCTAGGCGGTGGTAGTTGCTCCCATATCCAAGAAGGTCATGTGCCTCACCATGCAGTCCTGGAAGCCAATTTTGGAAATTAATATTTATGGAATTAATAACTTAGGTAGATTTGAATCAATAGTGTTAAGTTCCGCTTGCGATTCAAATCTAAATCATTAAGAACAGATAAGTTAAATTTGGAATCAATGATGTTAAGTTCCGTCTGTAATTCCTAATTTAACTTCTAAAGAACACAATAGGTTATTTAAGGAAAGGTTCGACACTTGTACAAAATTTTTGTACAGTGGAACCGGTACATTTTCCTAGGATTAACCAACAGTACCTACAAGAAAAACAATTCCTTTCTCAACCTTTGGGTCATTAGTTTGTTCATGCAACTCTAATTCATAAAATAATTCATCCAACTTTAATTTTGAGAGGTTCCTTGAAACGTTATAGGCATCTACGGTCAATGCTTGTTGGGATTTTGGAGCCGCAAAAACCACTTTTGCGTTGCGGAAATCCTGAAATCCCATGCCACTGGATCTGTGCGAATATTAAAATTTTACATGTACAAGTTTTCTAATCCTAGATCTACTTTAGATCTACATGTTTAGGAGTTTGTACCTTTGATGCGAAGCCCTTCGCTTATCCCGCTCGTTCAAGGTTCGCCGGATCTCAAGGGTGTCAAATGAACACCCCTCTATGTGTATCCACATGAACAAAAGGTGGAGAAAAACCTTAGAGTGTGCTAGCACCCTTGAAAGTTTCGGCCAAGGTGGAGGAGAGGGAGAGAAGAAGAAGCAAGGAGGAAGAAGATGAAGCCTTGAATAGCACACAAGAGCAATCAACACCACTAAAGTGGTCGGCCACTTCAAGAGGGGTTTTTAAACTCCATGGAATGCCAAGAGTCACAACTCTTGATCTCCCTCATGAGGTGGCACACACATGTACTCACTACAAAAAAAATACCCATATAGAAGCGGTTTATTAGGAGCGGTTGTAACACCGCTCTTGGAAATCCAACAACAGAATCAATTTGAACTAAACCGTTTCTACTGTCTTACCTTTTCAGAACAGTTTTGCAACCACTCTTGTTGAATAGCTTTAGCACTAATTTGATTAAACCGCCGCTATAAACCACTCTTAATGATATAACTTTTAGAAGCAATCTTGAAGCTACTGATATTGGGTATCTTTAACAATCGTTCTATGTCAAACACTACTAGTAACCGTTTCTATTGCTCTAACTTCTAAGAATGATTATCAAACTATTACTACTAAAGACTTTTAACATCATTTTGTGTAAAGTGCCATTATAAAAGGCTTCTATTGCTCCATTGTTTTAGAATTAATTTTCAAAGTTCTCCTATTATATAGTTTTAACATCAATTTGAATAAACCATCGCTGTAAACCGCTCTTAATGATATAAATATTAGAAATAATCTTGAAACTACTGATATTGGATAATTTTAGTAATGGTTCTATGTCAAATGTTGCTACTAACCATTTTTATTGCTCTAACTTCTAAGAACAATTATCAAATCATTCATACTGAATACTTTTAATATCGTTTTGTGTAAAATGTTGCTATAAACCGCTATCAAATCATTCAAACTTTGGTCGGTAATATTTAATTTGTTTTTATAATCAAAGTTAGATTTAACAGGTAATATATAATTTTTTACTAACCAAATTTATTTTTTCGGTAATATTTAATTTATTGTTTATCAAAATTAGATTTGAACGGTAATATTTAAATTTTTTACTAGTGTAAGTTAGGTTTCACTAATAAATTAAAATATTTATTGGGTATACTTATTATTAATTTTTTATAATTTTTTTAAAAATTTAGACATAGCATTTTTATGTTTAATTTTTTTAATAAAAATATATTTAATATTAAAATAGATTATTTTTCTTTAAATTTTATTTCTTTCATAATTTCTATCTTGTTATCAATTTTTATACTATTATTTTCATATTCTCATTTATCCACTAATTGTTATAAATATTTTTTTTATCTGGATGCTAAAAAAGAATTAATTACTAATTAAATATTTTTACCAGATAAATTTAGTTAATAATTTATCGAAGTTAAAATTGATCAATAATATTTTTAAAAAATAACAATTAAAGTGTATCAATTCGACGAACCCAACTTAACAGACCCAACTTAAATTGATAGCTCTATCCCGAGGAAATGGTGCAATGGATCACAAGACATTGAAATTATCTACATAGCAACGGTTTTGTTTCAAATACTGCTACTCGCCGTTTTTATTGCTTAACTTCTAGGAATAATTTTCAAATCGCTAACAACATTTTATATAAAGTGCTACTATAAACCATTCTCTCTTCTAATGGATAAGAATTAGTGCGGCAATAAACCACTTATATTCTCTCCTCTAATGGGTAATGCCCCTATGACATAACATAGATGGTGGACGCATGACATCTCTAGCATAATGGTTAGGAGTTGATTACTAGGAACTGATGATCTGTGGTCACCCACTATACGTTTAACACCTGTGTATCTACATTTACCTTCTTTCATATCCATGGGGTCGAGGGACTCGCTAAGATAGTGGATCTATTTTTTTTTCTAATGGATAAGAATCTATTTGCAAACTATACATGTTTCAAACTGCACTCGTCTAAATTATAGTAGTACATAAATAAATAATATAAAAAAACTTGTAAAAAATTAAAAAGGAAAAACGTGTAATTTTTTTTAAAAAAATAGAAAAGCGTGTAAAAAATTAAAAATAAAAATCTTGTAAATAATAAAAAGGAAATATATTTAAAAATATAAAAGGGAAAACATGTAAAAATTTAAAATAGTAAAAAAGTGTAAAAAATAAAAAAAAGGAATAGCGTGTAAAAAATAAAAAAAGGAAACCCGTGTAAATAATAAAAAAGGGAATACGTGTAAAAAATATTAAAAAAAATAAAAACATTTAAAAAATAAAAAAGGAAAAAATCAATGATTGATACATCGTACTACTGTCATTTATTGTATTATTGATAATAGAAGATTTGTGGAGCATGTTTTACTTAATTAGAAAGGGGATTATCATCATGTGAAAGCTAATCATGATAGTCGAATACCTAAATTTCTCACATCATCTAACACCTTTAGTTGTTCCATGCTGGCAATCCGAGTGATGACCCATTCAATAAAATCATGTGCAAACCCTACCCATCTAGCATCCATCGTTGCTGCTATTTTTCTCCCGTCGAATAGCTTCGATCTCTTGTGATGAGTTTGACGACAGTGGGGGCGACGACGACTAAGAGCGGCCATAGCAAGGCCAAGGGGACGAAGGTTGTTTCTAATTAGTTGCAGAAGGCTGGCCTCCAGTTCCCGATGGGGTGCATCACTCACTACCTTGGGGTCGATCGATACTCTTAGCGCGTTGGTTCCGGTGCACCGGTCTCTCTCTATAGTCCTCGAGTACATAGATGCTGACGTAAGCTTCGTTGTTTTGTTTTTTCACTAGGGATCCCCTTCTCTACCTAAATTTATATTTCTTTATTATTCAATGTGTTAGAGTTGGTCAAAAATGACGCGTCATCCCAAAGCACATTCAATTGCTCATGAAAAACAATGAGGAGTTTGGCAGGCTCCTAGCGTGTGCGACGATTTCCAATGATGGGTCGTTCCCAACATCCATCAGGCTTTACTGCCCAAGAAGCAAGGTGGAGGGAAGAGTAAACCAGAGATCAGATCACCCTCACAAGAATTCTAGGCTTTTTTTTGTTCATCTTCATGTTTTGATTGTAAAAGAATCTTTAGAGTTGTAATTAAAAACATCTTTTAATTGTAGTATTCGCAAGTATCTAATCTCAAATCATATTGATTTATTCATCATCAAGCACGATTAACATGATAATTTTGATTTACATAATTGATCAGGTAGCTTAATCCGTAAAATTATTTAGATCACTTTTAATCAATCAATAGGTTGTACTTTTAAGCATAGTTTAAAACAAATCTAAAATTTCTAACATCAATTTTGAAATTACTCTTATTTTCATGACATGTAAGAGCACGGGTTCAAGAGTGGTTTGTAGTGCTCTTAAAGCATTTAATAATACTCTATCCATGACATTTAGAAGTGGTTTGAAATCACTCATATATTATGAAAACTATTATTAAACCTTATGAGTTCTAGAGCAATTTGAACTGCTCCTATATTTCTATCTTTAATAACATTTTGAAGTGCTCTTATACCCATGACATTTAGAAGTGGTTTGAACCACTCCTAAATTTCTAGCATCAATAGTGTTTGGAAATTGCTCTTATATTCACGGCGTGTAGGAGCGGTTTAAAATTGTTCTTACACCTAAAGGGTTGTAGAGCGGTTTAAACCGCTCCTGGATTTATACCTATAGTAGTGGTTTGAAACCGTTGTTATATGCACAACGTGTAAGATTGGTTTCAAACCGTACCTGCATAGAATAATAGGAGCGGTTTTTCACCTTGTAGCAACGGTTACAAAAACCGCTACTATAGGATATAGGGACGACAACAAGAGGAGCGATTTTACAATCGTTGGTAAAAGTGTAGGAGCGCTTGAAAACCGCTTTTAAAAGTAAAAAAAAATGCTCCTATATGGGTGTTTTTTTTGTAGTGACTATCCTTGATGATGCGGAACATCATCATTGGCCCACTTAATGTCAACTCACAAATGAGGTGGCAATAGTCAAGTCAAACTTGACCTTTCATCTTTCCTCTCAAGTCAAGTTAAACTTGACCACTTCTCTCCCATGGTTGATCAAATCTAACCATTTGATTCAAATCAATTTAATATAATGAATCTCTATTCATTGATTAAATTGATTCAATAAAACATAATCAAAATTAGATCCATTGAACACATGAATCAAATCGAGTCCAACTCAATTAGTTTAATTTGGATTACTCTTAATCTAATTTGGTTCATCACATGAACCTAATCCTCTAGGTACATCAAATAAACCTAATCTCCATCTAATTACCCTTTGTGTGTGACCCTATAGGTTCTTGTAACGTTGGCAATTCTCCTAAACCTATTTAGAAGCATAAGTAATGAGCGGTATCTAGTAACACATCATTACTACCCAAGTTATAAGAATGTTGAGATCCAACATCACCTTGTGACTACTAATTGTGACTCTTCACAATATATGACAAGTGTCCTTCTATCCTTGACACCTAGATTGATCAATGTGAGACATAGACCGTGTCATCCTCTAATCAATCTAAATATTAAACTCCAAGTAGACTCACTCTAATCAAATGAGCTCAATATCTCATATTGACTCACTTGGGCATGGCCATGCACTTAGTGGTCTCACTCTATCAAGAATAACGATGTCACTCCCATTATATAGGAGGGATAGATCCCATCAATATCACTCACATCCCTCCGCATAATTTGTTACATACCCAGTAATCGCCTTTATAGTCCACCCAATTACGGGTGACGTTTGACGAAGCCAAAGTACGTAACTCCTTATGTAGGGAACCATGGTAACTTCAGGTCCAAGGACTAGTAGTCATACTAATAGCTACATGAGAAAGTATATGACACTCATATAATGATCCATGATACTTTCTCATTGCGGGTATTCAGTATACATTCTCCAATGCATACCCATGTGTAAACATGATATCTCTATATCCATGACTTGTGAGATCAAGTCATCGAGTTGACCTATATGCTAGTCTCTGTTGGGATCGTTCGTACTCGGCTAGAGAGGGGGGTGTGAATAGCCGACCCCAATTGCTCGCGTTTCTTTCTACAAACTAGGGTTAGCGCAGCGGAAACTAAATGCAGAAAGAAATCAAACCTCTACGCAAGGATGTAACGAGGTTCGGAGATGAAACTCCTACTCCTCGGCGTGTCCGTAAGGTGGACGAAGCCTATCAATCCGTCGGTGGATGAGTCCCCGGAAAACCGGCTAAATCAAACTCCTTGTGGGTGGAGAAACCTCGCCACAATCACTTGCAACAGCAAGCTAAGAGTACAAGAGAATAGCAAGAACAAAATACAACAGGAATGTAAACACAGTAGCTTGCCTTCTCGTCGACTGGGGTCCCGGATGAAGTAGCAACTTCACGGACAGATGCAACAAGCAACTCAGCAGCAGCTGATCCAGTCGTGGAATGAAGCTCACGCGAAGCTTCGACAAGGAGGAGCTCAACAAAGCTCAAGCACAACAGCACTTCGCAACAGGAAGGAAGAAGAAGAAGTAGTCGTGTAGCAGCAACCCTCGACCCCTTTATACTTGCAAAGAAGACAGCGAAGAAACTAGCCGTTGCGTCGCAACGGCTAGAACCCTGATCGGTCTGCAGACCGATCAGCCTAGGCGCATGAAGCTTCTGTTTGTCACCTGATCGGTCCCCAGACCGATCAGGTGTCGCGATCGAAGCCCTGATCGGTCCACAGACCGATCAGGCCATGGGTGGATCGGTCAGCAGACCGATCCACGGCTTTCTTCTCGCGAGGTTGCGTTGCCTCCTGATCGGTCTCCAGACCGATCAGATTACAATCAGTGAGCCACTGATCTGATTCTGATCGGTCACCAGACCGATCAGGGCAAACACAGTATCACTGGATCGGTCACCAGACCGATCCAAACTTCTCAGCCTTAGACCTAAGGCTTCCACACTAACATTCGGTCAACCTTGACCTGTTGGTACATCATTCCTAGCATCCGGTCACTCCCTTGACCTGCTAGCACTTCCCGCTAATTGTCCGGTCAATCCTTTTGACCCACTTAGACTTCTCCACACCAGATGTCCGATCACCCTTGATCCATCTGGATTTTTCCCTTGCCCGGCTTCACTCACCAGGACTTTCCACACTGCCTAACATCCCAGTTAGGACTTTCTCACTGCCTGGCTTCACTCACCAGGACTTTCCAACTGCCTAACATCCCAGTTAGGACTTTACCATTGCCTAACATCCCAGTTAGGACTTTTCCACTGCCTGGCTTCACTCACCAGGACTTTCCACACTGCCTAACATCCCAGTTAGGACTTTCCTACTGCCTGGCTTCACTCACCAGGACTTTCCAACTGCCTAACATCCCAGTTAGGACTTTCCCTCGTGCCAAGCTCCCTGCTTGGACTTCTCCGTGCCAAGTCTCCATCTTGGACTTTTCCAGTGCCAAGTCTCCATACTTGGACTTTTCCAGTGCCAAGTCTCCATACTTGGACTTTTCCCGTGCCAAGTCTCCATACTTGGACTTTTCGCGTGCCAAGCTCCCTGCTTGGACTTTTCCAGTGCCAAGTCTCCATACTTGGACTTTTCCAGTGCCAAGCTCCCTGCTTGGACTTTTCCGTTGCCAAGTCTCCATACTTGGACTTTTTCCCGAATCAGGTCAACCAGGTCAACCTTGACCTACGGTTGCATCAATAATCTCCCAAACATCTATTCTTGTCCCATATCAAGAATACAACTCTTCCACGTGTTAGAGTGTATACTAAAAGCCTAGCTTTTGGTATAAACATTTATCTAGAAATAAGAATCACATTGGTCAAATATCTACATTTATGATAAATGTAGTTGTTCAATTAATTTATATTGTAGATAACATGGTGTGTGGTGTCACACACAGAGGATCATGTTATCAGTACCTTATAAATTATAAACAGTAGCTCACGACCATAATGGAAAGGAACAAACCATTGGAAGGTCGTAGTTAATTAGGTATTAGTTTATCTTAACTATATAATTACATTAGTACACTTAGAGTGTATTGAGTAGGACCATTAGAGGTCGTTTCTTTTATACTGACTTTATAAAGAAACAAAGACCTCAGTTATTATGGAAGTGTGTACTCTTAATCCTAATATAATAACAAGCACATATATTTGATATTTATTTCTTTAATTTATCAATGGGTGAGATTTAGTTCGATGAATCAATAAGCCCGATAAGTTGGGAAATGATATCACTTATAGTGTGTGTTGTTGACTATAGAAGGAAACTGTGTCCTAGTGATCTAGGTTGAGAATGTCCCCAAGAGGAGCTCATAAGGATTGTCATGTTAAACCCTGCAGGTGGACTTAGTCCGACATGATGATGAAGTTGAGTGGTACTACTCTTGGAGCTAGATATTAATTAAGTGAGTTGTCAGTAACTTACTTAATTAGTGGACATTTGTTATCTTAAACACAGGGAGACTAACACACTCATAATAAGAAGGAGCCCAAAATGTAATTTGGGATTGGTGCGGTAGTTCAATAATAGTTCTTTAGTGGAATGAATTGTTATTGATGAAATTAAGTTGTGTTCGGGGCGAACACGGGATGCTTAATTTCATCGGGAGACCAAAACCAATTCCTCCTCTCGGTCCCTATCGTAGCCTCTAGTATATAGAGATTTATACCCACCGCATACCCACATTCTTACCCATCCAATGGGGCCGGCCAAGCTAGCTTGGAACCCAAGCTAGGGCCGGCCAAGACCAAATGGATGAGCCATGTAGGTGGCCGGCCAAAGCTTGGGTCCCAAGCTTAGGTGGCCGACCACTAGAATATTAAAAAGGATTTTTATTAAAATTATTTCTTATGTGGATATCATGATTTTAAAAGAAAGTTTAAAAATTAAAAATTTCCTTTTATAGCTTTCTACAAAAGAGAAGAGATTAATCTCTTTCCTTATTTGTAGTTTAAAAGGATGGTTTTAATTTTTGGTAAAAACTTTCCTTATTTGTAAATCATCTACATGTTTAAAAGAGAGTTTAAAATTTGAAATCTTTCCTTATTTGTTGATTAAAGGAGGATTTTAAATTTTAAGAAAACTTCCTTTTTAACCATGTTCATGATTTAAAAGAAAGTTTAAAATTAATAATTCTCTTTTATTAGTTTCTACAAAAGATTGAGAAAAGATTTGATATCTTTCCTTATTTGTAGATTAAAAGAGATTTTAATTTTTAGAGATAACTTTCTTTTTATCCACATGTTTAAAAGAAAGATTTTAATTTATTAAATTTCCTTTTTATAAACCAATCATGAAGGGATTAAATTATTGGAGAAATTTTATAAATTTCTGGAGACAAATTAGGAAGTTTTAATTAATTAAAACTCTCCTTGTTTGTAGCTTTGGTGTGGCCGGCCAAATAGAATTGAGAAAGAAAATTATTTTTAATTAAATAATTTTTCCTTTTCAATGGAAAAAGAATTAAGGAAATTTTTATTAAATTTTCCTTATTCGCCAAGATCAAGGATTATAAAAGAGGGGGTAGAGGAGGCTTCAAAGTGAACGACTCTATTCTATTTTTCTTTCTCTTTTCCTTGGTGTTGTGGCCGGCCAACCTCTCTTCCTCTCTTCCTCTTGGTGGTGGCCGAACCTTCTCTATTGGCTTGGAGCTTTTGTGGTGGCCGGATACTACTTGGAGAAGAAGAAGAAGAAGGAGAGAAAGCTTGTATCCCTTGGAGCTTGGTTGGTGTTTTGTTCTTCGTCCTTGGTGAAGCTTCTTCTTGTGGCCGAACCTTGCTTGGAGAAGAAGAAGGTGCGTTGTGGTTCTCGTCTTGGAAGATCGTCGCCCACACGACGTCCGGGATTAGAAGAGGAATACGGTAGAAGATCAAGAGGTTTTTCTACAAGGTATAACTAGTAAATTTTATTTCCGCATCATGCTAGTTATTTATGGAAATAATACCAAATACAAGAGGCTTACGTTCTAGAATTTCGAATATGTTTTTTCGAAGTTGTGTTCTTTTGTTTCTTTCTTTTCCTTGTGATTTGATTGTTCTCTTTGGTTAACCTAAAGTTATTTTAGGAAATTAAATATTAGCTTTCTATTAAAGGTTTTGTCTAGTCGGTGGTGGTTGCTCCCATATCTAAGAAGGCCATGTGCCTCGCCACGTCAGTACTGGGAACCTTTTATGGAAATTAATATTTAATGGAATTAATAACTTAAGGAGACTTGGGTCGAACGTGTTAAGTTCCGCAGGAGATCCAAGTCAAAACCTAAAAGAACAAATAGATTAAGTTTTGGATCAAACGTGTTAAGTTCCGCAGGTGATCCAAAATTTAATTTAAAAGAACACATGGTAGCTAGGAAAAGGTTCAGACCTTTGTACAAAATTTTTGTACAGTGGAACCTATAGGTTTTCCGAGTAGCAACCAACACCACGAGTGTCAAACATCAAAATACAACTCAACTAGGTCAACCTTGACCTAAGGTTACACCAACAATCTTCCTAAGTCAAACATCAAAATACAACTCGAGTCAGGTCAACTCGAGTCAACCTTGACCTAAGGTTGCACCAACAATCTCCCCCTTTTTGATGTTTGACAAAACCCATAAACAAGTTAGGTTAACCCGATAACCTAACTTAGGTTTTCCAACCATCTTCCAATGTCCAATGTTCTTTCCTTGAACATTCTCTGGACATTCTCCCCTTAGGTTAACCCGATAACCTAACTTGGGTTCTCCAATAATTCTTCCCCTTTTTGACACACATCAAAAAGAATTCCAATGTTCTTTTCTTGAACATTCCTTGACATTCTTTCCCTAGCTTAGGTTAACCCGATAACCTAACTTGGGTTCTCCAATAATTCTCCAATGAACACTCTCCCCTTTTTGACACACATCAAAAAGAAAAAGAAGGGTATCAAGGTCAAGAGTTTCTTCCTAATGAAAGTCTCATACTTTTCATTGAAACTCTTAATTTCCCCCTTGATACTAAACTCAACAATCAACTTAGTGATAATCCCATATCACTAATCCTCAAAAACCTTAAGGAGTAAAAACTCCCCCTAAAAGTCAACTCCCCCTTGACAATTAGGTAAAACTCCCCCTAAAGGTCAACTCCCCCTTTGACCATTGCACCAACAATGTCTTTGAGAGTTCCAAACCTTTAGAAATCCAAAAACATCATTTCCATAACTGAAATTTCAGACAACAGCTGAAAAATCAGAAATTCAGCACGCCCTGATTGGTCCCCAGACCGATCAGCCCTTCACCAGATCGCACTCGTGCTACTGGAACTCACTGGATCGGTCTGCAGACCGATCAGGACTTACCTGGATCGGTCCCCAGACCGATCCAGACTCTGATAGGCAGATTTCTGAAATTTCCTTCCCGAAATTCAGAAACTCCTAGAAAATTCCAGAAAATTCGAAAAATTGTGAAATTTTGAGGATACATTCCTCATAACATATACTATCATGGAAAAATAGTTTTCTATGAAAATAACTTCCATTTTTCAATCTTGATACAAAGTTCAAAAACTTTGAAATAGTTCAAGTTTAACTCAACTTTGTATCACAATGTTCAATGATGAATGCTATCACTAGGAAAGCTTCATCAAGGTTTTTCAAATCAATTTTAAAATGCTTTTAAAACCATTTGAATTTAGGACCATAATCTTAGGGCTAGATGTACATGACTTGTACACAAGCTTTCCCTATGATCCTTAATTTCTTGAATTAGGGTCATCTAGGTACAAGGACAATGCACCTTGATCCTAACTCATGATCCTAATATCTCACACACATCTAAGGTGTATCAAATCACATTCAAGTCAATTTGATGTGAGATATGGGTTAAGGTCAACTTAGGCTAAGTTCTCATGCATTTTCTAAACGCCAATTTGATCTCAATATCAAATTATATGTTTGTCCTCAAATCAATTTCATTGATTATAATGCAAGAGATGATGACATGGCATATAATGATATCATAAGTAAAAACATGTGCCAATGTCATGATGTAATGGCATAAAGTTTGAAAACTTAAATAAAGCATGACATATAAACTAGCCTAAGCATTATCATGACATTTCAAATGATAATAAAATAAATATGATGTCATGGCATGGCATATGGCAACCAATCATGGCAAGTTAGCACAAATAAAATACCTAAATTCCCTATCTAAGTATCCTTAGCCTTAGCTAACTTAAAATCTAACCCTAGATTGCCCATATATCCCTAAGAGAAAACCAAAATCCCAATTATGGTATTTCTCTAGGTTTTCTTAAATTGTGCCAAATAAGATTAAAATCGATATTTTTCAAATATGGCATAATTTACTCTTCAAGGAGTAAATAATAATTCTTTTTCATTTTCAAAGGTTATCAAAACCTTGAAAATGCTCCTTGAGTGTCAAATTCCTCAAAGTTGGGTTAACTACCCTTCTAATTGGAGTTGACACTCTCTAACCCATCTATGGGATAGAGAAGATGCTCCTAGGAACCCAATATCTATGTGAGCTCATTGGGTTCACTAAATATTCACTAGGGATGACTTCCCTAGCAACCCTCCTAATGACCCTCCTAGGCTTTGAAGCCTTGGTCATTTGGGACTCATCAAGATCAACTCTAGGGGTGACTCCCCTTGTGACCTTGGTGGTCTTCCTAGCCCTAGGTTTTGTTCCATAATCGAATGGAACATCATGATAGGTGGGCTTGACCACTTGGGACTTAGGTTTGTGACCCATACCTTTCTTGTCCTTGGACATTGGTTTTTGACCCTTAAACCCTAGGGATGACTTCTCCATGTTCTTAAGAGTCTTTTCCAAAGTATCAAGTCTTGACTTCAAGACTTGATTCTCCTTCTCTAATACCTCAATTTTTGATTTATCACTCTTCCTTGAGGTATTCTTAGGCATATGTCTAGTTGATTTAGGATTCCTACCTAGGTTATCCTTAGCCTTAGATGGGTTGATCCTAGGGTTAGCCTTTCTAGAATTATCCTTATCTAGACTCACATGTTTAGCTCCTAAGCACATGTTTATTTTATAAAAGAATAAGTTAGCTCCTACACATGTTCACGTGTTTGTAGCATATCCCAAAGGAATTAAATGTTGTTTATTTTATAGTCCTAAAGACCAGAAGGTCATTGTTAGCACCAATGCCCAGTTTTTAGAAGAAGACTATATAATGGATCACAAGCCCAGTAGTAAAGTTGTTTTAGAATAACTTAGAGAGGACATGTCTACTTCAGTACCAAAAGTACAAGATGAAGTACCACAAGAGACTGCAACACGTGTCACACATGATACACAACCACAGACAGTGCCTCGTCGTAGTGGGAGGGTTGTAATGCAGCCTGAAAGATTCATGTTTTTGGGAGAGTCTTCGGACTTGATCCCGGGTAAACATGAACCTGATCCCCGGTCATATGACGAAGCACTCCAAGATATAGATGCAGCATCTTGGCAAAAGGCAATGAATTCTGAAATAGAGTCCATGTACTCTAATAAGGTCTGGGAGCTTGTAGAACCACCTGATGGTGTAAAAGCCGTTGGATGCAAGTGGATCTACAAAAGGAAAAGAGGGACAGACGGGAAGGTAGAAACCTTCAAAGCTAGGCTTGTTGCGAAAGGGTACACTCAGAAAGAGGGAATCGATTATGAGGAAACCTTTTCACCGGTAGCCATGCTTAAGTCTATCCGGATACTCTTATCCATTGCTGCTCATATGGATTATGAGATTTGGAAAATGGATGTCAAGACAGCTTTCCTTAATGGAAGTCTTGAAGAGAACATCCATATGAAGCAACCATAAGGGTTCATTGAAAAAGGCAAAGAGCATCTAGTGTGCAAGCTCAATCGGTCCATTTATGGACTGAAGCAAGCTTCAAGGTCTTGGAACATCCGGTTTAATGAAGTAATCCAGTCATATGGATTTATTCAAAGTCCGGATGAGTCTTGTGTATATAAGAAGTGTAACGGAAACGTGGTGGTATTTCTTGTACTATACGTAGATGATATTTTGTTAATTGGCAACAATGTCAAGGTATTGTCAGGCGTAAGGGTATGGTTGTCCAAACAATTTGATATGAAGGACTTAGGAGATTGTGCACACATTCTTGGGATCAAAGTTATAAGGGATTGTAAGAAAAGAATGTTGTGTCTATCCCAAGCTTCATATATAGATACAATCCTTGCTCGTTTTAGCATGCAGGATTCCAAGAAAGGTTTTTTACCTTTTAGACATGGAGTAGCTTTATCTAAAGAGATGTCTCTAAAGACATCAAAAGAGATAGAGGACATGAAAGCAGTTCCTTATGCTGTAGGAAGCCTAATGTATGCAATGCTATGTACAAGACCTGATATCTGTTTTGCCGTGGGCATGGTCAGCAGATATCAGAGTAATCCTGGACAAGGACATTGGACTGCGGTAAAGCATATATTAAAGTACCTGAGAAGGACTAGAGATTATATGCTAGTTTACCAAGCAGACGATTTGCTCCCTGTGGGTTACACGGATTCAGATTTCCAATCAGATAGGGACAATAGTAAGTCTACATCAGGCTATGTGTTTACTTTAGGAGGTGGAGCCATTTCATGGAGGAGTGTTAAGCAGAAATGTGTTTCGGACTCAACCATGGAAGCTGAGTATGTAGCAGCCTCTGAGGCAGCTAAAGAAGCAGTATGGCTCAGGAACTTTCTAATGGACTTAGATGTGATTCCTGGTTTGCCCAAGATCATCACAATTCATTGTGATAATAGCGGTGCAGTTGCAAACTCGAAGGAACCACGAGCTCATAAGGCGAGTAAACATAAAGAGCGCAAGTACCACCTGATACGAGATATCGTGAAGCGAGGAGAAGTTGTCATCGCCAAGATTGCATCAGCGGATAACCTGGCAGATCCTTTCACTAAGGCCCTTGAAAGCTTTCGATCGGCATGTGGAGGGAATGGGAATCAGATGTATGGTAGAAGATATGGCAGCTTAGTCATTAGTATAAGTGGGAGATTGTTGGAGTGTATACTGAAAGCCTAAGCTTTGTAAACATTCATTATGAATAAAGAATCACATTTGGTCTAATTATCTACATTTGTTTGTAGTTGTTCATTTAATTTATATTGTAGATAACATAGTATGTGGTGTCACATACAGAAGATGATGTTATCAGTACCTTATAAATTATAAACAGTAGCTCACGACCAGAATGGAAAGGAACAAACCATTAGAAGGTCGTAGTGTAATTAGGTATTAGCTTATCTTGACTATATAATTACACTAGTACACTCAGAGTGTATTGAGTAGGACCATTTGAGGTCGTTTCTTTTATACTGACTTTATAAAGGAACAAAGACCTCGGTTATTATGGAAGTGTGTGCTCTTAATCCTAATATAATAACAAGCACATATGTTTGATATTTATTTCTTTAATTTATCAATGGGTGAGATTTAGTTCGATGAATCAATAAACCCGATAAATTGGGAAATGGTATCACTCATAGTGTGTGTTGTTGATTATAGAAGGAAACTGTGTCCTAGTGATACTAGGTTGATAATGTCCTCAAGAGGAGCTCATAAAGATTGTCATGTTAAACCCTGCAGGTGGACTTAGTCCGACATGATAATAAGGTTGAGTGGTACTACTCTTGGACTTAGATATTAATTAAATGAGTTGTCAGTAACTCACTTAATTAGTGGACATTCGATATCTTAAAGGGAGACTAACACACTCATAATAAGAAGGAGCCCAAAAATGTAATTTGGGATTGGTGCGGTAGTTCAATGATAGTTCTCTAGTGGAATGAATTATCATTGATAAAGTTAAGTTGTGTGTTCGGGGCGAACACGGGATGCTTAATTTTATCGGGAGACCAAAACCAATTCCTCCTCTCGGTCCCTATCGTAGCCTCTTATTTATAGAGTTCTATACCCACCTATACCCACCTTCTATACCCACCCAATGGGGGCCGGCCAAGCTAGCTTGGGAACAAGCTAGGGCCGGCCTAGGTATAAAATTGGGTGGCCGGCCCTAGCTTGAACCCAAGCTAGTAGGGCCGGCCAAATGAAATTAAAAAGGGATTTTAATTTTAGTTTTTATTATGTGGAAGAAATAATTTATTAAAGAGAATTAAAATTAAAATATCTCTCTTGTAAAAGATCTACAAAAGATTAAGAAAGAGATTAGATCTCTTTCCTAATTTGTAGATTGGTAAGATATTTTATTTTCTCTTTAAAATTATCCACATGATTGATAAAATTAAAATTATAGAAATTTCCTTTTATTAACCATGAAGAGATTTTAAAGAGAAATTTTATTTTTTAAAATTTCCGGAAACAAATTAGGAAGTTTTAATTGTTGATTGAAACTTGTCCTATTTGCCTTCCAATGATGTGGCCGGCCATCACAAATTAATTAGGGAAATTTTATTTTATTTCTCTCAATTAAATCATGTCAAGGAAATTAAGGAAAATTTATTTCCTAATTTACCTAGGCCAAGGAATATAAAAGAAGGGGTGAGGGTGCCTTTTCAAGACACAACATCTATTATTCCTCTCCCTCTCTTGTTCCTTGTGGTGGCCGGTCCATCCTCTCCCTCTCTTCCTCTTGTGGTGGCCGAACCTCTCTCCCCTCCTTGGAGCTCTTGTGGTGGCCGGATACTACTTGGAGAAGAAGAAGAAGAAGGAGAGAAAGCTAGCATCTCTTGGAGCTTGGTTAGTATTTTGGTTTTTCTCCTTGGTGAAGCTTTTCTTTTGTGGCCGAACCTTGCTTGGAGAAGAAGAAGGTGGTTGGTGGTTTTTCATCTTGGAAGATCGTTGCCCACACAACGTCCGAGGTTAGAAGAGGAATACGGTAGAAGATCAAGAGGTTTTTCTACAAGGTATAACTAGTAATTTCTATTTCCGCATCATGCTAGTTATTTATGGAAATAATACCAAATACAAGAGGCTTACGTTCTAGTATTTCGAATATGTTTTTTCGAAGTTGTGTTCTTTTGTTTCTTTCTTTTCCTTGTGATTTGATTGTTCTCTTTGGTTAACCTAAAGTTATTTTAGGAAATTAAATATTAGCTTTCTATTAAAGGTTTTGTCTAGTCGGTGGTGGTTGCTCCCATATCCAAGAAGGCCATGTGCCTCGCCACGTCAGTACTGGGAACCTTTTATGGAAATTAATATTTAATGGAATTAATAACTTAAGGAGACTTGGGTCGAACGTGTTAAGTTCCGCAGGAGATCCAAGTCAAAACCTAAAAGAACAAATAGATTAAGTTTTGGATCAAACGTGTTAAGTTCCGCAGGAGATCCAAAATTTAATTTAAAAGAACACATGGTAGCTAGGAAAAGGTTCAGACCTTTGTACAAAATTTTTGTACAGTGGAACCTATAGGCTTTCCGAGTAGCAACCAACATAACATCCCAGTTAGGACTTTTCCACTGCCTGGCTTCACTCACCAGGACTTTCCACACTGCCTAACATCCCAGTTAGGACTTTCCTACTGCCTGGCTTCACTCACCATGACTTTCCAACTGCCTAACATCCCAGTTAGGACTTTCCCTCGTGCCAAGCTCCCTGCTTGGACTTCTCCGTGCCAAGTCTCCATACTTGGACTTTTCCAGTGCCAAGTCTCCATACTTGGACTTTTCCCGTGCCGAGTCTCCATACTTGGACTTTTCGCGTGCCAAGCTCCCTGCTTGGACTTTTCCAGTGACAAGTCTCCATACTTGGACTTTTCCAGTGCCAAGCTCCCTGCTTGGACTTTTCCGTTGCCAAGTCTCCATACTTGGACTTTTTCCCGAATCAGGTCAACCAGGTCAACCTTGACCTACGGTTGCACCAATAATCTCCCAAACATCTATTCTTGTCCCATATCAAGAATACAACTCTTCCACGAGTGTCAAACATCAAAATACAACTCAACTAGGTCAACCTTGACCTAAGGTTGCACCAACAATCTTCCTAAGTCAAACATCAAAATACAACTCGAGTCAGGTCAACTCGAGTCAGGTCAACCAGGTCAACCTTGACCTAAGGTTGCACCAACAGTCTCGTCGCATTAACATTATCCCTGAATGTTAATACTTGACTAGGAATGATTAAGAGTAGTGTTCCCTATATCATCTCACTATCGATTCAATGAATCGATTGATATAGGTAAGAACCTTCTACTCAAAGACGCTATTATACTTAGTTATTTAGCACCAATACAAGTAAGTATAATAACCAAAACAAATGCCTTTATATATATAAGAAATATGATACAATAAGTCCATACAACAATCATTAAATGATTGGCTCTAGGGCTCTAACTAACAATCTCCCACTAGCACTAGTACCAATCAGTGCAGGCTCTAAGGCCTAATGACCTAGTGTGACCATCATGATTTATCTGTGCCAAAGCCTTGGTCAAGGGATCTGCGATGTTAGCCTCAGTGGGTTCTCTGCAAATCTTCACATCTCCTCTATTGATGATCTCTCGAATGAGATGGAAGTGCCGTAGTATGTGTTTGGTCCGTTGGTGTGAGCGAGGTTCCTTGGCCTGCGATATTGCTCGATTGTTGTCACAATAGAGCTCTATGGGATCAGCTATGCTAGGAACCACCCCAAGCTCAGTAATGAACTTGCGGATCCAAACTACCTCCTTTGTTGCTTTTGATGCAGCAATATACTCGACCTCTGTTGTAGAATCAGCGACTGTGTCCTGCTTCGAACTCTTCCAGCTCACAGCACCACCATTCAAGAAAAACACGAATCCACACTGCAATCTATAATCATCCTGGTTAGTTTGGAAGCTGGCATAACTGTAACCCTTTATAGCTAGCTCGTCATCGCCTCCATATATCAAGAAATAGTTTTTAGTCCTTCTCAAGTACTTAAGAATATTCTTGATTGCTATCCAATGACTTTCACCTGGATCTAACTGGTATCTGCTCATCATGCTCAAAGCATACGAGACATCAGGACGAGTACATAGCATGGCATACATGATAGATTCTATGGCTGAAGCATAAGGTATCTGATCCATGTTGTCTCTTTCCTCTCTAGAAGAGGGACTTTGAGTCTTCGAAAGACTCACACCATGTGACATCGATAGAAATCCCTTCTTGGAGTTCTGCATGGCAAACCGTAGTAATACCTTGTCAATATATGTACTCTGACTTAGGCCAAACAATCTCTTAGATCTATCTCTATAGATCTGTATGCCTAGAATACGGGTTGCTTCACCTAAGTCATTCATTGAGAAACAATTCCCTAGCCAAGTCTTTACAGACTGCAGCAAAGGGATGTCATTCCCAATGAGTAGTATGTCATCCACATACAATACAAGGAAGACAACTGTGTTTCCTACAACCTTCTTGTAGACACAAGGTTCATCTTCATTCTTGATTAAACCAAACTATTTGATCGCATCATCAAATCGAAGATTCCATCTCCGAGAAGCTTGCTTTAGTCCATAAATGGACTTATGCATCTTGCATACTCTGCCAGTATGTTGTGGATCTACAAAACCCTCAGGTTGTGTCATGTACACATCCTTAAGTAAGTTTCCATTGAGAAACGCGGTTTTGACATCCATTTGTCAGATCTCATAATCGTGGTATGCTGCAATAGCAAGCATGATCCGAATGGACTTAAACATCGCTACTGGAGAAAAAATTTCATCATAGTCAATACCATGAATTTACTTGAAACCTTTAGCTACCAGACAACCCTTATATATAAGTCCATCCATGTCAGTCTTTCTTTTAAAGACCCACTTACACCCAATGGGTTTAACCCCTTCAGGTGGATCAACCAAAGTCCATACTTGGTTGGTGTACATGGATTCCATTTCAGATCTCATGGCCTCTAGCCATTTCTCAGAATCTGGTCTCATCACAGCTTCCTGATAAGAGGTAGGCTCATTCTCAATGAGCATAGCGTCATCATGGTCGGACAAGAGAAATGAGTATCTCTCAGGCTGACGACGTACCCTATCAGACCTGCGAAGATGTATGTCTACTTGAACTGGTTGTTGTTCCTCAACTCCTTGTGGAACAATCTCATCATTCACAACACTTTGTGGTTCCAGTTCAACTTCCATCAAGGCTTCAGTGCTATGGTCCATATGCCCCCAGGGCGTAGCGCAGACGGTGGGCGCATGGTATCTCTGGCGTAATGGCCAGGGGTCGATTCTCAGGAACTGACGACCTGGGGTTTACCCCGCTATGCGCCTATGACCTGTGTACTTGCATGAACCTCCCTCCATATCCGTGGGGTCGGCACTAAGGGGCCGCTAAGGTAGCGGATCTACCTTTTTTCAGTGCTATGGTCCATATCCTGAACTTCTTCAAGATTGAACGTACTCCCACTAGTTTTTCTAGAAACAAAGTCTCTTTCTAGAAAAACCCCAGTCTTAGCCTCAACTACTTTGTGTTGACTAGGAATGTAGAAGTAATATCCCTTCGTTTCCTTAGGATATCCTATAAAAGAGCACTTATCAGCTTTGGGTCCTAGTTTGTCCGAGACTTGACGTCGAACGTAAGCCTCACAACCCCAAATCCTCATAAAAGACACCTGGACATCTCTCCCAGTCCATATCCTATATGGTGTCTTTATCACAGCCTTGGATGGAACACGGTTGAGTATGAAGGCTGCTGTGTCCAGAGCATAGCTAAAAAGAGATGTAGGAAGATCTGTGTGACTCATCATAGACCGTACCATATCAATAGGGTACGATTACTTCTTTCAGATACACCATTCCACTGTGGTGTTCCAGGAGGAGTGAGTTGGGATAGAATCCCACACTCAGCTAGATTGTCACGAAACTCATTGTTAAGGTATTCTCCACCTCTATCTGATCGAAGTATCTTAATACTCTTGCCAAGCTGAGTTTGTACTTCATTCTTGAATGCTTTGAACTTTTCAAAGGATTCTGACTTATGTGTCATCAAATACACATAACCATATCTATTGAAGTCATCAGTAAATGTAATGAAGTACATATAACCACTTCTAGCAGCGACATTGAAAGGGCCACATACATCACTATGTATAAGTCCTAACAAGTCAGTCGATCTCTCGTTGTGTCCACTAAAGGGAGTCTTGGTCATCTTGCCTAGTAGGCATGACTCGCATGTCTCATATGATTCAAAATCAAATGAGTCCAGCAAACCATCTTTATGGAGGTGGGATAAGCATTTGTCATTTATATGACCTAAGCGATAGTGCCAGAGATAGGTTTGATTCATTTCATTTGATTTGAACCTTTTGATATTTATGTTATAGATGGGGTTCTCTAAGTCTAGAATATAGAGTCCGTTCATCAGAGGTGCACTACAATAGAACATATCATTTAAATAAACTGAACAACATTTGTTCTTTATTATAAATGAAAAACCTTTCTTGTCCAAAAAAGAAACTGAAATTATGTTCTTAGTAAGAACAGGCACATAACAACATTCATCTAGTTCTAGTTTAAGCCCAGAGGGCAGAGATAGAAAATAAGTCCCTATAACAATAGCAGCAAACCGTGCTCCATTGCCTACTCGTAGGTCCACCTCGCCCTTCATCAATGCCCTACTATTTCTCAATACCTGCACATTAGTACAAATGTGAGAAGTGTTAGGATGTATACTAAAAGCCTAGCTTTTGGTATAAACATTTATCTAGAAATAAGAATCACATTGGTCAAATGTCTACATTTATGATAAATGTAGTTGTCCAATTAATTTATATTGTAGATAACATGGTGTGTGGTGTCACACACAGAGGATCATGTTTTCAGTACCTTATAAATTATAAACAGTAGCTCACGACCAAGATGGAAAGGAACAAACCATTGGAAGGTCGTAGTGTAATTAGGTATTAGTTTATCTTAACTATATAATTACACTAGTGCATTTAGAGTGTATTGAGTAGGACCATTAGAGGTCGTTTCTTTTTATACTAACTTTATAAAGGAACAAAGACCTCAGTTATTATGGAAGTGTGTGCTCTTAATCCTAATATAATAACAAGCACATATATTTGATATTTATTTCTTTAATTTTTCAATGGGTGAGATTTAGTTCGATAAATCAATAAGCCCGATAAGTTGGGAAATAATATCACTTATAGTGTGTGTTGTTGATTATAGAAGGAAATTGTGTCCTAGTAATCTAGGTTGAGAATGCCCCCAAGATGAGCTCATAAGGATTGCCATGTTAAACCCTGCAGGTGGACTTAGTCCGACATGATGATAAGGTTGAGTGGTGCTACTCTTGGACTAAGATATTAATTAAGTGAGTTGTTAGTAACTCATTTAATTAGTGGACATTCATTATTTTAAACACAGGGAGACTAACACACTCATAATAAGAAGGAGCCCAAAATATAATTTGGGATTGGTGCGGTAGTTCAATAATAGTTCTTTAGTGGAATGAATTATTATTGATGAAATTAAGTTGTGTGTTCGGGGCGAACACGGGATGCTTAATTTCATCGGGAGACCAAAACCAATTCCTCCTCCCGGTCCCTATCGTAGCCTCTTAATTATAGAGTACTATACCCACCTATACCCACCTTCGTACTCATCTAAAAGGGGCCGGCCAAGCCTTGCTTGGAGCCCAAGCAAGGGCCGGCCAAACCATGTTTAGATGGGCTTGATTGTGGGCGGCCCTAGCATGGGTTCAAGCTAGGGGTGGCCGGCCATTATAAATAGAAAAGGAATTTTAATTTTAAATTTTTTTCTTATGTGGAATACATGATTTAAAAGAGAGTTTAAAAATTAAAATATTTCCTTTTATAAGATTCTACAAAAGATTAAGAGAAGAGTTAAATCTCTTTCTTTATTTGTAGATTAAAAGGTTGATTTTAATTTTTGATAAAAACTTTCCTTATTTGTAAATCATCCACATGTTGAAAAGATAAATTTTAAATTATAGAAAATTCCTTTTATAAACATCAACCATGAAGGGATTATTAAAGAGAAATTTTATTTTTAAAATTTTTGAAAACAAATAAGGAAGTTTTAATTTGTTGATTGAAACTTGCCTTATTTGGAGGAACTTGGTAGGGCCGGCCATAGCATGGTTTTAAAGGAGATTAAATTAATTTTTCCTTAATAGCTATTGTCAAAGAAAGTTAAGGAAATTTTATTGTAATTAAATTTCCTTATTTGCCAAGGCCAAGGATTATAAATGAGGGGGTTGGGGTGCCTTCATTAGACACAACCTCTATTCTATTTCTCCCTCTTCTCTTCCTTGGTGTGGCCGGCCTCTTCCCTTTCTCTTCTCTCCATCTTTGTGGCCGAACCTTTCATGCTCTTGGAGTCTTAATTGGTGGATGGTTCTAGTTTGGAGAAAAAGGTGAGAAAGCTTGCATCCCTTGGAGCTTGGCTGGTGGAAAAATTCTTCATCTTTTGGAAGCTTTTGTGCTTGGCCTAAACTTGAAGGAAGGAAGAAGAAGGTACCTTGGTGGTTCTCGTCTCGGAAGATTGTTGCCCACATAACGCCCGAGATTAGAAGAGGAATACGGTAGAAGATCAAGAGGTCATTGTCTACAAAGAAAGGTATAACTAGTAATTATTTTCCTCATCATGCTAGTTTTGTTTCTTTGTAAAAATACCAAATACAAGAGGCATGCAATTCTAGTTTTTTCGAAATAGTTTTCAATGTTGTGTTCTTTTATTTTTCTTTTCCTTGTGATTCGATTGTTCTTAGTGGTTAACTTAGGGTTACTATGGGAAGGTTAAATATTTAATTTCCTTAAAAGACTTTATCTAGTCGGTGGTGGTTGCTCCCATATCCAAGAAGGCCAAGTGCCTCGCCATGCAGTACTGGAAGCTAATTTTGGAAATAGATATTTAATTGACTTCGTGACCTAGGTGATTTGGATTGAACGTGTTAAGTTCCGCAGGAGATCCAAGTCTAAACCTAAAAGAACAAATAAGTTAAACTTAGGATCAAACGTGTTAAGTTCCGCAGGCGATCCATGTTTAATTTAAAAGAACATATGGTAGCTAGGGAAAAGGTTCAGACCTTTGTACAAAAATTTTGTATAGTGGAACTGTTAGGCTTTCCGAGTAGCAACCAACAAGAAGCACATCCGGTATCTAATACCCATGATGAAGAAATAGATAGATTGACTTCGATAACATATATACCTGAAGTAGAAGTCTCACTTCTCTTCTTCTTAAGATCTTCCAGGTAGACTTTGCAATTCCTCTTCCAGTGCCCGGTCTGACCGTAGTGGAAGCAGGTAGCATCCTTGGTGACCCCTCCTTTGGGTTTCAGTGCCTTGCCTTTGCCCTTGGCTTGGGACTTTCCCTTACCTTTAGGCTTGCCCTTGCCTTTGCCCTTTTGTACCATCAAAATGGAGTTGGGCTTAACCTTCTTAAGATTGATCTCAGCAGTTCTCAACATACTCAGAAGCTCAGGCAGTGGCTTGTCAATTTCATTCATGTTGTAGTTTATGATGAATTAACTGTAGCTCTCTGGCAAGGATTGCAAGACCAAATCAGTGGATAGCTCTTGGCCAAGGGGGAATCCCAACCTCTGTAGGTTTTCTATGTACTCAATCATCTTGAGTATATATGAACCTACGGGAGTCCCGTCTTGCATCTTGCACTGAAACAGTGCCTTAGAGATCTCGAATCTCTCGTGCCTAGCTTGTCCTTGATATAGTTGATGAAGATGTTCAACCATATCATAAGCACCCATCAACTCGTGTTGCTTCTGAAGCTCAGAGTTCATAGTCGCGAGCATGAGACAGGACACATCTAATGCGTCATCTTGATGCTTCTTATAAGCATCACGGTCAGCTCGTGTGGCAGTGACAGGAGGTGCCTCGGGAATGGACTGCTCCAGGATGTACAGTTTTCGTTCCTGTGTGAAAACAATTCTCAGGTTCCTGTACCCGTCCAGGAAGTTAGCTCCATTGAGCTTGTCCTTATCAAGGACAAAACGTAGGGAGTAGGTGTTCATGTTTGACGACATGACAATCTACAACAGAAAATACAGAAAATAAATATCATATTCCACTAATCATTTAATTAGGTCTTTAACTAAATGATGCTCCCACTGAATTATAGAACTTTTGTAGAATCAAGTCATAAATGTGGTCAAACCACACCTACTAGATTCTAACCAACTAGCTACAATTCTTGTGGGACAAGATCCACATCATACTATGCCTTGAGTTAGCTTTGGCTAAATCGCCCAAGACTTAGTATGATCGGTAGGTAACTAATTACCAATTACATCTCTATGCAACTCTTGTTTATAGGATCAAGATCCGCATGTATATTAAAACTTGAGTTAGCTTTGGCTAAATCACCCAAGAATTAATATAAATGTGATTTTGACCTATCTACCAACCATTGGAAAATGCCTATAGTAAACTCGATCCAATTGAGTTTAACTAGTTTTACTCAATCTAATTGAGTTTGTACTCACCCATGCGACGATAGGCGGGACCAAGATTGTCCCTCCGCACCCTACCAAGATAATATGCGTTGCTCTGCTTTGGCTGATTCAACAACAACATGTGATCGAGGTAGTGATGGGTATCACGGCATGGTAGGCATTTCGAGTTGACGCGATCTAGATCTAATCTAATCGTTGATGTGTATCATATACTCGATTTAGATCTAATCTAATCGTGGTGCATCATATACGCGATTTAGATCTAATCTATTCGTTAAAGCACTAATTAATTACTCTACTCTAGCATGCATCACATACACACACACAAACAATTAATTAAATTATGATTAGTCATGTCCCTACTACGATCTTCTCAAGCCAATGAGAAGATCGGATGGTCAACCTAGGGTCAACAGCTTCTCCAAGCTCCTCCCTTTGACCGCCACGTGTTGCTCGCACCCTCCTCATAACTCCTCCTCGAGTGGACCTTCCACAACTATATTTTGAACATTACAAAGTTGAAACTCGAGTTACATTCGAGTCTAAATTATTTTACAACAGGAAATAAAATAGATAGGCACGACGCGCAGGTCGCGTATCAAATATACAACACGCACAATCACACAAAAATGGTGCGTAGACCATATTATAAATTACAACACATGTATCCAATCTAATTAAGGTTTTTGGGCCATGACCATCACAAATACATATATAATTCTAAATTATATATTTTTATATAAATTTCTATAATTTTACAACTATTTTTACAATTTTATGAGTTACAATTTTCCAGCGGTCCCGTTTAACGATGTTCGGGCACGATCGCGGGACAACGCCCCTTGCGGGGTTAGGGGCAGCACCCCTACTCGTGAAATGAGTCTCACGAGTGTCCTACTATGGTCTTACAGCGCCATAAGCTGCTGTCCCAAAACTATTTGGAAGAAACCTTGCCGTTTCGGAAGGTTTTCTTGTTATACGAAGCCTACAAGTGACCAAGCACTTGTTGCTTTGCATCTCCAAGAAAAATACTCATAAAAACTACAAAAAACATAAATTTACAGAAACTTATAGAACTTTAATTTTTCATAAAAATTAAAATAAAAACAAGTACATGTTTGCACGTGGCTCTGATACCACTGTTGGGATTTTCGAGCCGCAAAAATCACTTTTGCATTGTGGAAACCCCGAAATCCCATGCCACCGGATCCGTACGAATATTAAAATTTTACATGTACAAGTTTTCTAATCCTAGATCTACTTTAGATCTACATGTTTAGGAGTTTATACCTTTGATGTGAAGCCCTTCGCTTATCCCGCTCGTCCAAGGTTCGCCGGATCTCAATGGTGTCACACTACAAGAAATTGTAGATTTAACCACACCTAATAGACAACAGTTTTTTGAGAAACTGTTGTCTTTTTGTCATTTAACAACGGTTTTATTGAAAACTGTTGTTGTTAGTCGTGTTTTTTTTTAAAAGACAACAATGTTTAAAAAACCGTTGTGTTTGACATACATAAGACAACGATTTTTTAAAATTGTTGTCTATGAGATATCTTTATTTGGCATACGACAACAGTTTTAATCAATCGTTGCCTATTAGTGTTGCTTAAAACTATGTTGAAACTATGTTGTCTATTAGTTTTAATCAACAGTTTTAATTTGGTGTCTAAAACTATGTTGTATTTAAAAATTATTTTATAAAAAAATAGTCAAACATAGTTATTTGCCTATTTTCTTTGATGAAGTGAAATTTATATCCCTTAATGTTTATCTCTAAGATAAAATTTGTGGTCTATTTTAAGATGGATGGATTTATTCAAATAATAAGGATAAAATTATAATTTTGTACAAAATATATGTTGCAACAACTATTCTTCATTAATTTCGTTTTCTTTTTACCACATCGCGCACCGTCGTCATTTTCTTTTTGGGGGTGGACTGCTGATTAGGGTTTAATTTGGGCGGAGGAGATCGATGGCGGTCAGGGAGGAAGAATCGGAGTACGAGAGCGATCCCGAGGACGCGCCGTTGCCAAGGATGCGTCGGAGGGAGGCAAGCGACGACGAGGAAGGGGAAGGATACGATGGGCGGGGGAAATCTACCGCGGGAGACCAGGTTGGATCCGACGGTGAGTCGGATGGTCAATGTGGCGCCGAGGTTTATGATGATGAAGAGGAGTACTACGACGGCAAGGAGGAAGAACTGGCGGGAGAAGTAGAGGAATTCGTTGCTGTAGAAGGAATGATGGAAGGAAAAGGAGCGGATATGGGGGCTGCTCCAGTGGGTGAAGGTCCTAGGGACTTGGGAAAGTCGTCGGTTCCTGATGGCAATGGGCAGGCGTTTCTTGGGACTTCAGAAGAAAATGAAGACAAAGAACCTGTTGAAGAGGAGGCGAAGGAGAATGAACCTTATGCTGTGCCGACTGCTGGGGCTTTCTACATGCACGATGATCGGTTCTAGGACAATGGCAGGGGTCGCCGAAGGTGATATTATTTATTGCTTGTCAAAAGTCAAAACAACATAATTATACTTTTTGCACTCCTGGTATGATAGGTATCTTTTTTCTTAGAAGAATCTACTTCTATTCTTCATGATCTTCATCTGTTTTTTTCCCATTAATTAGAGATATTCAATCACTCGTGTGCCAAATTATTGATAGAAAACTGTTATGAGCACATAAGTGTGCAGTTGATTGAGATTCTATTACTGAGTATAATGTTTAAAGGTTTGTATAGATATAATTCATAACTTTCAATAGATAATGCGTACATTTTGCTTCTTGGACTTGATCATGAGGAATGGTTAGTCATTTAGGAACAATGGACAATATAACCTAACACTGTATAATTTAGCTACTTTTGTTCCTTTATCTATATCTATATATTAAACATAATCCATTACTTACTATTCACCACTATGAGTTGTTTATCAATATATTTTTATTTTTTCACTTCCTCTCCCATTTTTGTTGCAGCCAGTGACTGTATTAGTCTGGATCAAATATTGCATTATTTATATTCCTAAGGCAACATTGAAACTTCTCTTTTTTGGCATTTCCACTTTTTTATTTTCCTTACAAATTTTTCGTTTAATAACCTTTATCTAGGCGTATGTTTGGTGTCCAAAAGTTGTGGGATTCTAAAGATGAACGTGCTTGGGTACATGATAGATTTGAAGAAATGAATCTGCAGGATGCACAAAATCATGAGGTACTTTCTTTCCAATATTCTTATTATGTAAACCAACCTTTGAGGTTCTAATTAAGGATGATAATCCATTTCTCCCAGGAACAGCGGAAGTCTAGAGGTCGTTTATATATGCTTTTTATTATGTATTTAATTTAGTCATAAAACACTTATATATCAACTATGTTGAATGTATATACGAAGGGCGTTAAGATTGTTTAATTCGAACAATGGAAGAAAAGTAAGAAAGCATGTACAATGGGAAGTAATCAAGGTATGGGTACTTTTATTTCAATCAATCAAGGTATGTGTATTTTTATCATTAACAATATCAATTGCCTTTAACGTAGGCTCCTAGGCAGCCAGATGCGAAACAATGTGGTTATTACGTGATGAGATTTATGAGACAAATTACTGAAGAAAATGCAATGATCGAGGGGGATACACTACCATCGATAGTAATATTATCTTTATCATCTCAAATAATTAGAAGTTATTTAGTTATTATTTTTTTTCAATTAATTATATTTTGTTCTTTAAGATCATATAATTTATGTGTGTTCACAGTTCACAAAAGCGGAGTCCTCTCAAGAAGAAATTGATGAAGTGCGCTCTGAGATAGCCGAATGCATACAAGATCATATTTATGAATAGGTATATACATGAGTTCATCTTATTGCATTTGACAATAATAATATTCAGTTAAATTGAAACAAATTGGCAATGTTTCAATATAGAAAACCAACCTCTATTTTTTAGGATCTATACTATATGAAAATACTGTATGAGAAGTTTAATTTAGAGTATATCACAATGAATAAAATAACAAACCTTGTTAGCCACAGTTGTTCATGAAAATACTTTCTTGTTCATGATTCAAATAAATTTATTTCCCTTTTCTTTATCGCAAGTGTGTTTTTTTTTGTTGATTCCCTAACTGCAACTTAATGTATGTCTAACGGGGCTTTTACCATGTATAGTAACTAACAGAGAAATTTAATGTTTGAGGTCCAAACTTTGATTGCATATTTCACCATATAACATAAGTAATTCAATATTGGTAGGAAGAATCCATTTTTTAGATGCCTCCATTATTAATAGTGACGAAGGGGGTATTTCTGGTTCAGCTTTGGCCTCTATTGCTACTCCACCTGAATGTGGTTTTGTGGCTCATCTCAATTGTTCCTCTTCTTCTAGCCATCGTTACACACATCACTATTTTTTTGGTTTGTCCCATTGCTTAAGGTGCCCACATCATATAAATTTGCATCCATTGCTCCTGGAAGGAAGCATTGTTTCCTTGAACTGAAAGTGAGTTATGCAATAATTTTAGTTTGTGCCTAGAAAGAAGTATTGTTATCATATTCAATTGTGTACAATGTCTTTGTCATCATCATCTTTATGCCATTTACTCCTGGGAAATGGCTTAACTTGCAATCATATGCTATTTATCTCAGGGAAAAGATAATGACCCCGTTTCTGTGAAAGGAGAAGAAAAGAGAAGCTAGGAGGGAGGAGAAACCAGAAAAGGCTGCAGTTATCGATATGGTGTTTAGAAGATGCACAGGCTGTTTAGAAGATGCACAGGTAGAGAAGACTTGCTCCAACAAAACATGATATTTTGGACTTTATATATATGTGTGATATATATAAACTTTTTGCTGTGTAAACTTTTGTGATGTTTGAATGTTGATGTTTGGTACTTTATTGATGTTTGGATGATGATGTTTGATACTTTAATGAAATTTGCATTGTAAATATTGATTATGTAGGTTTTTTATCAATGAAATTTGCACTGGATGATGATGTTTTTTATAAACCGTTGAGTAGGAAAAGATTAATAAGTTTTTTATTTATTGTCAAAATGTTGTATATTGTACCCAAAGACATCAGTTTAAATATGTCAAACTGTTGTCAATGGCGTTAAAAGACAACAGTGACAAATTGATGTTAATTAACATTGTTCGCTAAAAAGATAACGATTTTTAACCGTTGTCAAACCGATGTCATTGGCAAAAAAGACAACGTTTTTTAGTCGTTGTCGTAGATAGTTCAAAACTGTTGTTGAAGAGCCTAGGCATACGCTCAAAGACAATGGTGAACAACTGTTGTCGTTGAATGAAAAGACAACGGTTTTTCACCGTTGTAAAACTGTTGTCTTTGCCTTCAAAGACAACGGTTAAAAACTGTTGTCTTTGAGTACCCCCTTTAACAAACACAGCCTTTAACAACAGTCCGAAAGGGGCTACGACAACGGTGAAAAACCGTTGTTGTAAGACTTTTTTCTTGTAGTGTCAAATGAACACCCCTCTATGTGTATCCAGACGAACAAAAGGTGGAGAAGAAACCATAGAGTGTGCTAGCACCCTTGAAGGTTTCGGCCAAGGCGGAGGAGAGGGAGAGAAGAAGAAGCAAGGAGGAAGAAGATGAAGCCTTGAATAGCACACAAGAGCAATCAACACCACTAAAGTGGTCGACCACTTCAAGAGGGGTTTTTAAACTCCATGGAATGCCAAGAATCACAACTCTTGATCTCCCTCATGAGGTGACACACACTATCCTTGATGATGTGGAACATCATCATTGGCCCACTTAATGCCAACTCACAAATGAGGTGGCAATAGTCAAGTCAAACTTGACCTTTCATCTTCCCTCTCAAGTCAAGTCAAACTTGACCACTTCTCTCCTATGGTTGATCAAATCTAACCATTTGATTCAAATCAATTTAATATAATGAATTTCTATTCTTTGATTAAATTGATTCAATGAAACATAATCAAAATTTGATCCATTGAACACATGAATCAAATCGAGTCCAACTCAATTAGTTTAATTTAGATTACTCTTAATCTAATTTGGTTCATCACATGAACCTAATCCTCTAGGTACATCAAATAAATCTAATCTCCATCTAATTGCCCTTTGTGTGTGACCCTATAGGCTCTTGTAACGTTGGCAATGCTCCTAAACCCATTTAGAAGCATAAGTAATGAGCGGTATCTAGCAACATATCATTACTACCCAAGTTACAAGAATGTTGAGATCCAACATCACCTTGTGACTACTAATTATGACTCTTCACAATATATGACAAGTGTCCTTCTATCCTTGACACCTAGATTGATCAATGTGAGGTATAGACCGTGCCATCCTCTAATCAATCTAAATCTTGAACTCCAAGTAGACTCACTCTAATCAAATGAGCTCAATATCTCATATTGACTCACTTGGACATGGCCATGCACTTAGTGGTCTCACTCTATCAAGAATAACGATGTCACTCCAGTTATATAGGAGGGATAGATCCCATCTACATCACTCACATCCCTCCGCATAATTTGTTACATACCCAGTAATCGCCTTTATAGTCCACCCAGTTACGGGTGACGTTTGACAAAGCTAAAGTATGTAACTCCTTATGTAGGGAACCATGGTGACTTCAGGTCCAAGGACTAATAGTCATACTAATGGCCCATGAGAAAGTATATGACACTCATATAACGATCCATGATACTTTCTCATGGTGGGTCATTCAGTATACATTCTCCAATGCATACCCATGTGTCAACTTGATATCTTTATATCCATGACTTGTGAGATCAAGTCATCGAGTTGACCTACATGCTAGTCCCGTCGCATTAACATTGTCCCTGAATGTTAATACTTGACTAGTAATGATTAAGAGTAGTGTTCTCTATATCATCTCACTATCGATTCAACCAATCGATTGATATAGATAGGAACCTTCTACTCCAGGACGCTATTATACTTAGTTATTTGGCACCAATACAAGTAAGTATAATAATCAAAACAAATGCCTTTATTTACATAGGTATATGATACAATGAGTCCATACAACAATCATCATATGATTGACTCTAGGGCTCTAACTAATAATACCCATGGTGAGTTTTGAGGGAAGGACTTCAGAGCGTACCTGATTACATCTCGATTCTCGAGTTGATGTTCAATAGGTTGTTGAGGATATTGATTACGACCTAATTTTGTCGTGAATTGGGTATCAAATGATGTTGTACCAAACCCCTCCTACACTAATGTAGCATAGGAATGACTCGGGTCGTCTGCCAACGAAAGCAACGATAGGATGGTAAACCTAGGATCGTAAGTTATTTCAATTTTTAGAGTTTTTAATATAGAATTGGGGTTTGGATTTTTGATTCTAAATTTAACAAATTAAAAGCATAACAAGTATAGAAAACTAATCTAGTGCTGGAATGAAATCTAACTAGGTGTGAATAATTAATCCACAACGCATTGTCACTCTACGCTATGGGCTAACTATCAACACAATTAAACTAAGGATCGAAATAGAGAAGCATCAAATAAAATCTAATCTAAATAATGGAAGACAATGCAAGTAATAAAGCTATGTCTACCCTAACTAACCATTGAAGATTTTTCTACATCGCATTGTCACGCTACAATACAAGAATATCTATCAATGGGAATAACATGAAACATAACAAAGAACTCAAACATTCATAAAGAAAGCAACAATCAAACAAAGACAATTAACTAAACAACTTTGTAGAAATTAAACAAAACCTAATTATGTATGATTGTTAAACTTGTACCATATTGTCACGCTATGATACAAGATCAACAATCATACATAATGAACTAAACAAAGTACCAAAACTTGTACATAATGATTGGATTCTTGGATTACATGTGATTACAACTTGATAATGGATTTCATGTTGGTAGATTGAGATGATAATTTTGATATACCTAGTGAGGATATTTTTAAGCCTATTATTCCTATTGATGTGTGATGCACTTGTGGTTAATGCTACTCAGAACTTGCTTAATTCTTTCGAGACCACATTATCATAAGTTTGCATGATTTTTATGAAGGCTATCTCACTTCCTTTTATTCATTCCTTTTGTTATCACATGTTGTTTGAGTAATTCCTTTATCTTTGAGCATTTCATTCTTTTCTCTCTTCCATTTATTTCCCTCTTTTGCTTTCTTCTTGGGATGTGGATATCTTGGATGTTACATGATGAGTGTTTTGCCTGAGACGGACAAAAATTTAAGTGTGGGGGGAAGAGAAATAGCTTAGTGGAATTTAAGGAAATCATAGATGAACCATGCCTGATCACCATAAGTAAACCATGCTTTATCTTTTTATTTGAGCTATTAATGATATTGTATAGTGATGCACAACATGTTGAAAAAAAAAGTTCAAAAAGAAAAAAAAAGAAAAAAAAAACAGCAAATGAAAAAAAAAAAGAGAAAAAAAACAAAAACAACAAAGAAAAAACAGGAAAAAAATAAGAAAAAAAATATTTTGACATGTTGTGTCATTTTTATTCATTTGTGGTAGAATTTTTGTGAGTGACAATTTTTACTTTAGCGATATTGAGATATTATTGTATATCATGTGTAGATTTTTAGTGTGAAATGCTAAAGTAGGAGTTGTTCACATTTTTATTGTATTGATGAAAGGTGATATAATTTTTTGTTAGTGATAATCTTTATGGTAGTAAAATTTGAATTTTATTGCAGATCATGAGTACATGTTTATTGAAAAGCTATCGTAGAGATTGTTCACATTTTTATTGAGTTGTGGAAAGCTAGCTTGGGAGTTTGGATGAGATATATTTTTGGGCATTGTTTTCTTGTACTCATCTATGTAACATTTCATTATGTCCATGTCTTCCACCAATAACTTGCTTTTTCTTCTTTATCTCTTTTCTTATCCTATCATTAACTTTGATTCATGTTTTCTTTAGATTTCAATAATGCCTTCATTATTTTATTGTGCACTCTTATGTATATAGTGGTGGAGATTAGAAGTAAAGCAAGCATATGGTAGTGCATGAATCCATGAGTAGCTTGAGTGAGCTCCACTATTGCATGATTATTAGAGGAGAACCACCATCATTTACCTTGTGAGGTTATTTTATTATCATTTTCAGTTTATCTATTATGGATTGAAGTTATCATGTTTGTTAATCGATGTATGAATTGAATCCATGAATGCTTTGGTCATTTGAATTTGACAATCCTAGATAATTTCCTTTCACTATTTTCTAAGCTTGATTGAGAATTGATAGGGGAATGCATTTTAGTTGTTTTCTTCTTTTGTTTTATTTTACTTGCTCGAGGCGAGCAAGAATAAGTGTGGGGGAGTTGATAATGGGTATTTTTGTATATTATTTTTGCTCTTATACTTAGCATTTTATACCTTCTCACATGCTTAATTTTGTGCCTATATTATATTTTATGAGTAGGATTTATTTTGGACTTAAATGTAAATTTCCTACAATTATGGAATTTAATCACATGTTTTTATTTTAGTTTTGTAGGAAATTCAAAGAGCCATGGATCAGGGTCGAGCCAGATCGAATTTGGCTTGATTTGGAGGTCAAATGAGGAAGATCAAGCTGAATTAATGTAGATCGCTGATCAAGATCCAGTGAGATCATGCCCCTTCAGTCAGATCAAGTGATCTAGCCCTTCATTATGATTTAAAGCGATCTGGACTGTTGATCGAGATCAAGGCATCCAAGGGTTCCTCTAAGAAGTGGAGCTCCAATTCAGATTTGATCCAAAAACCCAATCTTCAAACCCATTCTTCAAGCCCGATTATAAAAGCCCAATTTCATCCTCTTAATGGATCCAGATCCGGATCTCACTCAAACTCTCAATTCAAAATCCAAGATCCAAACCCGTTAAGAAACTCCTCTTTCTCACCTGCATGGCACAGTGCCGAACCCCCTTCCTCGTGATTTTTCTTCCTTGCGGCGGGTTAGGGCTCGCGATCCCGGCGGTGCCTCACTTCTTCTTCCTCTTTCTCCGGCCTGCGGCTTCATTTCTTCTCTTCACCGCCGCCGACCGGTCCTCCATAACCAACCTCCTCTTCTCCAATCTGCTTCAAGCGGCGACGGCAGCAACCTCGGCGACTTTTTTGAGCGGGCAGCGGCTTGGGTCTAGGGTTCTCTTGACGGCGGAGCGTTCTCCTCCGGAAAGGTAGTCCTTCTTCATCCCTACCTCAGCAGACATCTACCTGCAGACAGCGTTCCGAAAGCAGCGAGTTCCAACAGGGGACAGCCGGCGGATTCTTCTTCTCCGACGAATTTCTCCTTCTTCCATCACTGAGCAGTGCTGTGGACTTCCGTTGACGGCGTTCCAAAGATTGGCATGATTCCAGCAATCTCAGTGTGTCCAATTCCGGGAGAAGCAAGCTCCATTTCAAATTGTGTATCAATTTCCAGTCATGATCAGGGGTAGTAGTTAAGTTTGTTGTTGACCGGTGCCGGCGTTCCAGATCCGGGCCCTATGTGTGACAGCGAAGGGTAGTTGGCTTGGTGTATGATCATGGAGAATTGGATTGGTTAACTAGGATTTATTTGTTGTTCTTGTTTAATTTTATAGTTAAGTTCTTATGCTTGTTTAATGTGTAGTTGTTAGCTTAATTTCGTGATCTTCTTATGATGCATGTTAATTAGTTTTGGTACTTTGTTTAGTTCATTATGTATGATTGTTGATCTTGTATCATAGTGTGACAATATGGTACAAGTTTAACAATCATACATAATGAACTAAACAAAGTACCAAAACTAATTAACATGCATCATAAGAAGATCACGAAATTAAGCTAACAACTAGACATTAAACAAGCATAAGAACTTAACTATAAAATTAAACAAGAACAACAAATAAATCCTAGTTAACCAATCCAATTCTCCACGATCATACACCAAGCCAACTACCCTTCACTGTCACACAAAGGGCACGGATCTAGAACGCCGACACTGGTGAACAGCAAACTCAACTACTGCCCTTGATCATGACTGGAAATTGATACACAATTTGAAATGGAGCTTGCTTCTCCCAGAATTGGACACACTAAGATTGCTGGAATCATGCCAATCTTCGGAACGCCGTCAACGGAAGTCCACATCACTGCTCAGTGATGGAAGAAGGAGAAATTCGTCGGAGAAGAAGAATCTGCCAGCTATCCCCTGTTGGAACCCGCTGCTTTCGGAACGTCGTCCGCTGGTAGATGTCCACTGAGGTAGGGATGAAGAAGGACTACCTTGCCGGAGGAGAACGCTCCGTCGTCAAGAGAACCCTAGACCCAAGCCGTTGTCCTCTCAAAAAAGTCGCCGAGGTTGCTGCCGTCGCCGCTTGGAGCAGATTGGAGAAGAGGAGGTTGGTTGTGGAGGACCAGCCGGTGGCGGTGAAGAGAAGAAATGAAGCCGTTGGCCAGAGAAAGAGGAAGAAGAAGTGAGGCACCGCTGGGATCGCGAGCCCTAACTCGCCGCAAGGAAGAAAAATTGCGAGGAAGGGGGTTCGGCACTGTGTCGTGCAGGTGAGAAAGAGGAGTTTCTTAACGGCTTTGGATGTTGGATTTTGTGTTGAGAGTATGAGTGAGATCCGGATTTGGATCTATTAAGAGGATGAAATTGGGCTTTTATAATCGGGCTTGAAGAATGGGTTTGAAGATTGGGTTTTTGGATCAAATCTGAATTGGAGCTCCACTTCTTAGAGGAACCCTTGGATGCCTTGTTCTCGATCAACAGTCCAGATCACTTTAAATCATGATGAAGGGATGGATCACTTGATTTGACTGAAGGGGTAGGATCTCACTGGATCTTGATCAGCGGTCCACATTAATTCAGCTTGATCTTCCTCATTTGACCTCCAAATCAAGCCAAATTCGATCCGGCTCAACCCTAATCCATGACTCTTTGAATTTCCTAAAAAACCAAAATAAAAACATGCGATTAAATTCCATAATTGTAGGAAATTTATATTTAAGTCCAAAATAAATCCTACTCACAAAATATAATATTAGCACAAAATTAAGCATGTGAGAAGGTATAAAATGCTAAGTATAAGAGCCAAAATAATATACAAAAATATCCATTATCAGATATCCTTGATTCTCGTGTGTAGTTGGCTTGTGATTTCTCCATCCTGCATTTTAATATTAAATAAAGAATTCAATAATAGATCACGTTTCATTACCCTTGAGTCATTGGTTCCTTCTTGTAGTTCGATGAACTTGTCCCATAGCTCTTTGCATTCTCGTGTGGGCGGACTCGATTGAGTTCTTTTTGCGTGAGTCTCCATTGGATCATGTTTAACGTTTTTAAGTCAATTTGGGCTTTCTTCTTATCCTCTGGACTCTATCTTTTCAGATCAAGTGGTACTTTTGTTACTTCATCTATAGGCGCTCGGTGCCCTCGTCGGATAGTGAACCATTACTCGATGTCCGTCTTTAAGTAGACCTCCATCCTCTTCTTCCAATACGAAAAATCATTTCCGTTGAAGAGAGGAGGATGAGAGTTGTTGAATCCCTCAAGTTGAGCCATTGATCGGTGAAAATGAAAAGCTAAAAGGAGGTACCAAGACTTGATCTTGGATTAGTAGTGCTTGAGAGAAAAAAAAATATGTCGATGACTCGAGTGGTGTTGCACCACTTTCGAGTAAAAATTAACAAGAAATAGTTATATGGAAAGGTAAATTTTACCAATTCAAATAAGATATGTTAAAAATAGAAATCCGAAAAAGAATTAAAATTGCCCCTGCTTGATTGATGGTTGCACCAATTTAGAGCAGAATCTAATCTGATACCACTTATTGGATTGAGATGCATGTGAGAGGGGGGCAATCACGTGGTTTTCAAAAATCTTATCTTTTCAGTTTTGAAATTAAAGTGCGTGTAGTGGAAATGCAAATAAAAATAGAAAAATAAAAGACACGATTCGATTTTACTTGGTTCAGAGCTTTCGGTGACTCCTACTTCAAGACCCAAGTCCTACGGACCTATTAATGGGTAATCTACTAAACATCTCTTCTAGAACCGTTGGAAGAGGCAATCGAGTACAAAAAGTATAAAAAAGTGTAATAAGCTACACTTTTCATTTATAGTAATTAAGTATAGGAATTAATACTTTGTTACCAAACATGTTTCATAGGCAATCGACTCGAACTCGGTGTTTGGTTAGCTTATCGGCGGTAGTTGGGCATAGTAGAGTTATAGTAGGGCAGCAGCATGAAGCCAAAGTAGTCAAAAAGCTAATCGGACGCGTAGAAGCTTATATAGAAGTTATATTTTGAAGCTTGGTTGAGAACCTCATTTAAAGGGTGTGGAAGACACCTTTCATAGCCTTGAAGGCACCTCCAACGTGTCAAATCTAATCCTAAACTTGTTGCTCCTATCTGTGACGAAGTCTGAATTTTATCCCTTGGAAGGCACTTTCTATAGCACCGAAGGTGCCTTCTATGAACAGTGCAAAGATGCCTTCCAATGCTTGAAGGTGCCTCAGGAACTATTCACTTGAGGCCTTTTTGCTCTCTTTGCCTTGCAAGTTAGGTTAATCCAACATTACAATATCTAATCTATAAAATAAAGTTAGCACAATAATAATTTAACTAATTTATGAATAGACCCTGTCCTCTAGACTAGGATCTAGTTAAGGTCACAATTTAGATTTCCGAAATGGACATAAATTCGACCAATGCCTATTGTCCCCTTAACAGGGATGCATCCTCACTTAGTTATTCTCCTCTAGTGACTTACCTCTACTTATCGTATGTCAAGTTACTTCCTTGACGTCAATCTGACCCACCAAGTATTCCTACCGGAATCGCACATCCAGACGTCGCCACTCGATAATCGCACATCTCAATCTCCTTCCAGAATCGCACATCCGGACTTCACCACTCGGGAATCAAACATCCCGACTGGACTTCCCGCCTGCTGTCATGTCCTCTTGACCCATCAAGTTAGTCAACCCTACATACTCGATAACAATATTAGATTATATAACACCAAATTTAACTCACTTGTCATTCATTAAAACTTGAGTTATACCGTTAGTACAAATTACACCAACACTCACAAGTGGCTTGGATCCCAAGAAGATGACCAAATTGATTTGTCCAAGCGGCTACACCTCATTACCTATAAATCCATACAAAAGTAGTAGCTATAGGCTGGAGCTCACCTTAGTCTATTTACATTTTGTCAAAAACGGTCTTGAAGAGGGCATTGATGGAACTTCCAGTGCCAACAAAAACACGTGCCACTTCGGGGTTTGCAATAGCGACCTTAATGATTAGGGTGTTGTCATGAGGAAGCTCCACCCCTTCAAGATCTTGAGGCCCGAAGCTGATTTGAGGGTCATTTGCTTGCTCTTGGCTGGAGCCGACCACATGGATCTCTAACCAACGTGCATGGTTTCCCATGCTTTATTGGAATCTCTACTAGTGGGTCATCCAGAAATCATACTCACTCTTCTTACTGCTGTGTTATTTTGATTTTCCTCCTGTTTGGTCGGCACAGACGCCCTACCTTCATGAGAGGTGGAAAGATTACCTAATAGTGGACATATGTTAGCTGTCCGATCGGCTACATTAGGACTCAGTGCTGGTGGTCTAAGCAGTTGGGGAATAATTTGGGGAGGCGGTTGTCCTTGTTCAGCTACTCGATAGCTGTCCCGAGCGTATTTCTGATAATCCTAGATGTTGTGCATCTTGATTCGGTAAGTGCAGAAAGTAGGGGTCCATCGGCGTGGCTCAAAAAAAGATGCCCGTGCCACATTCATGTGTTGCACCACTCCTCCTTGTTGAATCGGAGGAATGAGAGCTGGTTGGATTTCTTTGTGTCGAAGGGGAGTCTGAGGGACTTTTTGTTTGGCTTGAAAGGGGGGACAGGTTGGGCCGCCTACTTCTTCTGAGTGGTTTGAGCCTCTTCCACGTTAAAATATTTACCCGCTAGGCCTAATAGGCTATCAAAGTCTTTCAGGGGCTTTTTGGCCAAGGCATGAAAGAAATCTTCTTCCAAGAGCCTTTATGAAAAAACACTCACCAAAATCTCAGAAATGGAGGGTGGACATTGTTGGGATTTTCGAGCCGCAAAAACCACTTTTGTGTTGCGGAAACCCCGAAATCCCATGCCACCGGATACGTGCGAATATTAAAATTTTACATGTACAAGTTTTCTAATCCTAGATCTACTTTAGATCTACATGTTTAGGAGTTTTTACCTTTGATGCGAAGCCCTTCGCTTATCCCGCTCGTCCAAGGTTCGTCGAATCTCAAGGGTGTCAAATGAACACCCCTCTATGTGTATCCACACGAACAAAAGGTGGAGAAGAAACCTTAGAGTGTGCTAGCACCCTTAAAGGTTTCAGCCAAGGTGGAGGAGAGGGAGAGAAGAAGAAGCAAGGAGGAAGAAGATGAAGCCTTGAATAGCGCACAAGAGCAAACAACACCACTCAAGTGGTCGGCCACTTCAAGGGGGGTTTTTAAACTCCATGGAATACCAAGAGTCACAACTCTTGATCTCCCTCATGAGGTGGCACACACATGTACTATCCTTGATGATGTGGAACATCATCATTGGCCCACTTAATGCCAACTCACAAATGAGGTGGCAATGGTCAAGTCAAACTTGACCACTTCTCTCCCATGGTTGATCAAATCTAACCATTTGATTCAAATCAATTTAATATAATGAATATCTATTCATTGATTAAATTGATTCAATGAAACATAATCAAAATTAGATCCATTGAACACATGAATCAAATCGAGTCCAACTCAATTAGTTTAATTTGGATTACTCTTAATCCAATTTGGTTCATCACATGAACATAATCCTCTAGGTACATCAAATAAACCTAATCTCCATCTAATTGCCCTTTATGTGTGACCCTAGAGGTTCTTGTAACGTTGGCAATGCTCCTAAACCCATTTAGAAGCATAAGTAATGAGCGATATCTAGCAACATATCATTACTACCCAAGTTACAAGAATATTGAGATCCAACATCACCTTGTGACTACTAATTGTGACTCTTCACAATATATGACAATTGCCCTTCTATCCTTGACACCTAGATTGATCAATGTGAGGCATAAACCGTGTCATCCTCTAATCAATCTAAATCTTGAACTCCAAGTAGACTCACTCTAATCAAATGAGCTCAATATCTCATATTGACTCACTTGGGCATGGTCATGCACTTAGTGGTCTCACTCTATCAAGAATAACGATGTCACTCCCATTATATAGGAGGGATAGATCCCATCTACATCACTCACATCCCTCCGCATAATTTGTTACATACCCAATAATTGCCTTTATAGTCCACCCAGTTACGGGTGACGTTTGACGAAGCCAAAGTATGTAACTCCTTATGTAGAGAACTATGGTGACTTCAGGTCGAAGGACTAATAGTCATACTAATAGCCACATGAGAAAGTATATGTCACTCATATAACGATCCATGATACTTTCTCATAGTGGGTCATTCAGTATACATTCTCCAATGCATACCCATGTGTAAACATGATATCTCTATATCCATGACTTGTGAGATCAAGTCATCGAGTTGACCTACATGCTAGTCTCGTCGCATTAAAATTGTCCTTGAATGTTAATACTTGACTAGGAATGATTAAGAGTAGTGTTCTCTATATCATCTCACTATCGATTCAACCAATCGATTGATATAGATAGGAACCTTCTACTCAAGGATGCTATTATACTTAGTTATTTGGCACCAATACAAGTAAGTATAATAACCAAACTAAATGCCTTTATATACATAGGAATATGATACAATGAGTCCATACAACAATCATCATATGATTGACTCTAGGGCTCTAACTAACAGACATCTATGATCACTTGATTGAACCTCTTTATATAAGCTTTTAAGGACTCCTTAGGCCCTTGCTTAAGAGCAAATGGGCTCAAGTTAGTTTTGTGGTACCTTCGGCTACTGGTGAAGTGTTGAAGGAAAGTCTTCTTGAAGTCTTTAAAGCATGTGATAGATTCAGCAGGGAGCCGATCGAACCACCTTTGAGCTGAGCTGGAGAGAGTAGTTAAAAATGTTGGGACACTTTGGGAGCTAGAGGGGGGTGATTAGCTCCGTTCTCTTCGATGAATTGTTGCAGCGGAAAACACTCAAGCAAATGCTAATGCCTAAGATTTACTTGGTATCCACCTCAAGACGAGGTGACTAATCCAAGAATCTGACCCTCATTCATACATCCACTATAAAACACTCCTTGAAAATACTCTGAAGGCGGAGAAACCTCGTACAAGTTCATACACACAGTAGATACAAGAAGAGAAAGATACAAGTTGATACAAATGAAATCTTACAAGATTTACAATGAAGAAATCCTAGCTTCCTCTCTTCTTGCTTATAGACACCTCTTGAATCCTGGAAGTGCAGCAACACTTGTCTCCAAGAAGCTTCCAAGAACTAGTGTGTAGATCCGTGCTCGGTGAAGAGAGTGGAAGAGAAGAGATACGATGAACAGTCCACGCGAACCCATTTTCTACCTGCATAACGACTATATTTTCAACTTTAATCGACTACCCCAGTTGATTCACTACCCTTGTTGCTGAATCGATTAGCTAGATCGATTTAGCAACATCCTGTTTGATCACGAGAAATAGCTTAAGTAATTAACTTGATCACTTAAGTTTCGAATAGAAACATTCTGTTCGAAGCAAAAGGGGTCGTAAGTGATTGCTCTAATTGCTTACGCTATGTCTAATCGATTGACTTAATCTTTTAGGCACCTCTGTGCACTCGTGTCAAACCATCTCTTAAGCGATTAAGAAAAATGCTTAATCACTTAAGCTCAATGTAATCGATTACCGAACCCTAACCTCCAAAACTAAGTCTAGGGTTCCTTGCCCAACATCTGGTCAATCATGACTTGTTGGGACTCCTCATTACCTGGCGTCCGGTCACCCTTGACCTGCTGGGACTTCTTCACCAAGTATCAGGTCAATCCTTTGACCCACCTGGCTTCACTCACCTAACTTCACTCACCAGGGCTTTCATCTGGCTTCACTCACCAGAACTTCCTTTTGGATAGCTTCACTCACTAGGACTTTCACCTGACTTCACTCATTAGGACTTTCATTTACCTAGCTTCACTCACTAAGATTTTTAACTGCCTAGCTTCACTCACCAAGATTTTTACACAAAGTGTCCAGTCAGCACCGACCCACTTGGAATTTCAACTTCTACCAACCTTCTCGTTGAACTTACCCTTGTCTAACCTCTAGTTAGGACTTCCCAGTCAAGTATCCAGTCAACCTTGACCTACTTAACTCTTCTTCACATCAAACTAATCAAACTTTGACCAGTGGAGAATTGCACCAATAATCTCCCCAAATAGATAATTGCACCTGTAATTTCCATATATTATCAAACATCAAAACTTAAACATCACAACTCAAGCTTGAGCCAACTTAAGCTTAGCCAAACCGGTCAACCTTGACCTAGAAAAATTACACCAACAATCTTTCTCTTTTCGATGTTTGACAATACGTTTAAGTTAGGCTAATCCTATAGTCATAACTTCTTCTTCATGCCAAAGCATGAATGAGGGTTTCCTTTATTCTCTCCCTTAACCTAAGGGTTTCACAGTTTTTCCCTATGAATATGGAGAATTTCCTAACCTAAACCCTACATTCTCTCCCTTTGGCACACATCAAAAACTCTTCTCCTTAAGTGTGCGTTTGGTTCAAGTTATCATATATAATCTTGGTTATATGATTACCATAACCAAAATTATGGGGAATAAAACATAACCAAATGTTGTTTGTTTCAACCTAGGTAATGCAACAAAAATTTGTTTGTTTAAAAGTTTTAATGAATAACCTATCTTAATATTTTTACTGTGTTCCCCTAAGTTACAAAACCAACTATACATAGTAGTAACTTTTTAATTTTCACATTTTTATTTATTTTTATGTGGTTTTTTTTCTTTTTTCTTTTTGTTTACATTTTTTATTTTTCTTTTCTTTTTCTTTTTTTACGTTTTTTAATTTTTTGATTTTTATTGTTATTATTTTTATTTTTTTTAGTTTTTTAATTTTTTTATATATTTTTATTTTATTTTTACATTTTTTCTATTTTTTTTAAATTTTAAAATATTTTTTTCTATTTTTTATGTTTTTTTTTATTTTGTATATGTTTTTTTACGTTTTTTATTTTTTATAATATTATTTATTTTTTATGTTTTGTTAAATTTTTATGTTTTATTTATTTTTTAATTTTATTACATGTTTTTTATGTTTTTTCAATGTTTTTTTTTTCAATTTTTTATGTTTTTATATATTTTTTTTTTCCATTTTTTATTTTTTTTATTATTTTTTATACATTTTTTATAATTTATTTAATGTTTTTTCTAATTTTTTATTTTTAAAATATTTTTTATGTTTATTATTATTTTTTTGTATTTTTTTCCTATTTTTTTCTATTTTTTTATCGGATGGTATTTTTTTAAAAAAAAATTTATTAACCCCGGAATCAAGAAAAATCTCAGTTTTCCAAGGTTTTCAGATTTCGGGTTGCACACCCCTTTTGCTGATGTGTCGGGCATGGAGCATTACTCGGGAATCATCGATTACCTAAACCAAACAGAGTTTTTGTTGATAACGTTAGATGGATAACCAAGGTTATCAAGGTAACCCTCAACCAAACACACCTTAAGGGTGTGTTTGGTTCAAGTTATCATGTATAACCTTGGTTATGTGATTACCAGGTAATCACATAACCAAGGTTATAGGGAATAAAACATAACCAAATGTTGTTTGGTTCAACTTAGGTAATGTAACAAAAACTTATTTGTTTGAAGGTTTTAATGAATACCCTACTTTAATATTTTACCGTATTACACTCAGTTACAAAACTAACTATACATATTATTATTATTATTATTATTATTATTTATTTATTTTTTAATGTTTTTTTACTTTTCTTTTTCTTGTATATTTTTTTACTTTTTTATGTGTTTTTTTTAATGTTTTTATATTTTTATATTATTTATATTTATATTTTTTATTTTTTTACAATTTTTTAATTTTAATTTTTATTTATTTATTTTATTTTTAAAATTTTTAAATTTTTATAATTTTTTTTTAAAAATTTTTATAATTTTTTAAAATTTTTTAACTTTTTTAAAATTTTTAAAAAAATTTAAAATTTTTAATTTTTATAATTTTTTAAAAAAATTTTTAAAATTTTTTAAATTTTTTAACATTTTTAAAATTTTTATTTTTTATTTTTTTAAAATTATTTATTTTTTTTAAAAATTAAATTTTTATAATTTTTAAAACATTTTTTTATTTTCTTACATTTTTTATATTTTTTTACATTTTTTCTCTTTTTTTCATGTTTTTTCTTATCGGAGGGTATTTTTGGTAAAAAAAATTCGTTAACCCCGGAATCAAGAAAAACCTTAGTTTTCTGAGGTTTTCCGATTCCGGACTGCATGACCCTTTTGCTGACGTGTCGGGCATAGAACATTACTTGGGAATCATCGAATACCTAAACCAAACAAGGTTTTTGTTGATAACCTTGGATGGATAACCAAGGTTATCAAGAATAACCCCGAACCAAACGCACCCTAAGAGTTATCTCCACGTTGTTCATAACCTCGGTTATTATTCACAACATCATAATGAAGGTCTCATACCCTTCATTGTGCTCAAATGCTCAACCTAGAGCATACATAACAATGAAGGTTTACAACCTTCCATTGTCTCAAAAAAAAAAAAAAATCTAAATTATGTCTTAAAGAGGTATCTCCCCCTCATAACATGCTCCAAACTTTTATCATTGCACTAACAATGACTTGGAGTTCCTAAAACTTTTATGAAACTCAAAATTTGAAGCTTTGAGGTTCAAAATTCAACTTTAAAATTAAACCTCATCTTAAACTTAAACTTAGTCTTCCTTAACCATTTTCTTCTTATTTTCATCAAGAAAACTACCTTTAAATATTCATAAATAAATTTCTAAGGGTTAGAAATGATTAACATGACTAAACACGATCTATTCAACTTAAATAAACATATTTAAGATAAAATCAGGGCCTTAAGTGATTAGAGAAACTTCTTAATCACTTAAATATGACCTTAATCGATTAGCACACGTGGCTAATCGATTCAGCCATTTCCTAATCGATTAAGCAGTCTGTTTAATCAATTCCGACTCCTTAATCGATTGCTGTAATCGATTAAGTCTCTTCCGTGAGCTACTATGCTCACGGAAACTCACCTTAATCGATTGACCTAATTGATTAAGGTGTGGTAATCGATTGCCCTAATCGATTATCATTTTTGAAATTTTGAAATTGATTTCAGTTGAATTTCAGAAATACATAAATAATTCTATAAAATTTTAAAAATTATGAAAATTCATGTAGACATTATTTATATCATATACTATCATGAAAAAAATAGTTTTCTAAGAAAATACATATCTTTTTTAAAAATTAACATAAAATTGAAAATTCTTGAAAACTTCAATGTTTCTTCCAAGTTTATATCTAATTATACAATGGTGATTCATATCAAAAGATAGCCTTCACAAAATTTTTTTAAAGTATATTTAAATTTTTTTTCAAAACCAAATTTCCAACTACGATCTTTAGTCTAAATGCACATAACTTGTACATTTGCTTTCCCCATGATTGGATAACACATAACTATGTATTTTGTTAAAACTAATACTAAAAAAAATGCACTCAATCAACATCTTGAGTTTTGTTCATCCTCCTAATATCTCACTTGTATCTAATGTGCACTAAAATACATACGAGACAACTTATAGTCTTTGTGAGATGTATATCTTGGTTTTATCTTAAACTAAGGGATCATGTATTTCTATCTAGACATTTTAAATTTGATCACCCACCTAGGATGTCACTTGTTGATTATTGCCATTGTTCTTAATTACAAGGAATTAAAACAATGCATGATGATTTATGCCATATATCAAAATGTGTATTTCAAAGAAAAATTTACTATAGCTACATGATGTATGTATGACATGATATGATATTTTTACTTTTCATAACAAATATGAATGTAAAATATGTATATGAAGAGTAAACAAAGCATGCCACTTTAGCATAAATAATATACCTAGATTATCCATCTAAGTATGCCTAATTAATTACTAATCTAAAATTAATCCTAAGTTGCCCTTTTTCTTCCAAGAAAATGTCAAAACCTAACTTGACATTTCTTTGACTTTTTATATTTGTGTCAATTTTAATTAAGTCTAATTCCTCAAATTTTGGCACATTTTACTCTTCCAAAGAGTAAACATCAAATCCTTCTCATTTTCAAGAAGTATAACTACCTTGAAAATACCCTTCAAATGTCAACTTCTTCAAGGTTAGGTTAACTACCCTTCCGACTGGAGTTGACACTCTCTAGACCCTTCTAGGATGTAGAGAACACACTCTTAGGAACCTAAAATTTGTTGGTGCTCCTTGGGTGTTCTAGGTACTCACTAGGGATAACTTTCCTAGTAACCTTCCTAATGTCCTTCCCAGGCTTCTTAGAAGCCTTGGTCATACTTGACTCCTCCAAATCAACTCTAGGGGTATCTTCCCTTGTGACATTTTTATTATCTTTCTTGGACTTCTTAGAAGTTTTAGTCACATTGGTCTTTTCAAGGTTGCTTCTAGGAATGACCTCCCTTGAAACCTTGACTTAACTCCTAGACCTGGGTTAGTTCCATAGCTATATGAGACTCTATGATAAGAAGGCACATCCTTCTTGACTTTAGATTTGTACCCCAAATCTCTCCTATCATTGGATGATTCTTACCTATTTTGATCAAGGTTTTGTCCATTTGACCCTTTTAAGCCATTCTCCATTCTTTTTAGGGTATTTTCTAATTTATCAAATCTTGACCTCAAAACTTGATTTTTTTTCCAAAAGTCCTCAAACTTTGATTTTTCCTTAAACCCTTGAGTTTTTTTTTCTTAGACATATATCTAAAGTCCTTAGAATTATTGCCTAATTTATTATCTACCTTTCTAGCCTTAGGTACGGTAGTTTTAGCATGATACGATATATATTTCTCATTAACTCTATCATGCTTCATATTTTCATGATAAATAGTATTAAGATGATATAAATTTGAACTAGCATACTTTTTATCATGAGTTAAAGGAATTATTTCAATAAATGATGCCTTGGGTTTGCTCTTGAGAGCTTCCACTTGATTTGAGCTTCCCTTTGATTTGAGCTTCCCTTTGATTTGAGCTTCCTCCTTTAAGTTTGGTCAATTTCTTTCCTTTTGAACATTAACTCCGATAATGCCCTCTTTGATTGTAAGAGAAGCACACAATGTGCTCTTTGCCTTTGCATATCACTGGACCAACCTCCTTTGGCTTCTCCTTAAGCTTATGTGCCACTTGCCCCTTCTCTTGGTTAACTTAGGGCATTTGATCTTGTAATGCCCATGTTTCCTACACTCAAAGAAAATGATATAACTTTTATTATTACTAATTGAATTTGTTATACTTTTGCTTGTAGGGGGTGGCACATGATCCTTCATTTGATTTTTCTTGATTTTTAGAGGTGACATCATCTTCCTCTTCATTTGACCCGAGGTAGAAGCCTCTTTTTGCTCCGATGTCAACAAATGGCGCTCCCCCTCAATCCTAGAGGTGGAGGCCTCTTCATCCTCATGCACATGAAACAAAGAGTATACTCTCTCTTTGCCCTTATCATTGCACTCCATTGAGGATGAACCTTCTTCTTCTTCTTCTTCCGATGTTGAGCACCTCTCAACTTTGGAGTCCTCTTCTTCTTGATCCAATGAGTTACCCTCTTTGGGTTCTTCTTGATTTGGTGTAGTGGAGGGTTCTTTATGAATCTTTTCCAATTTACTCCAAAGCTTCTTGATATCTTTGTAATCCCCAATCTTACATATGATGTTGCTCGACAATAAATTGACCAACAATTTAGTCACTTTGTCGTTAGCCTCGCTTCTTAACATTTGCTCTTTGCTCCAATTATTTTTCTTGAGAATTTTGCCTTTTGAATCCTTTGGAGATTCAAATACTTCCATTAGAGCAAACCATTGCTCTATCTCCATCATCAATAAATTTTAGATTCTTGATTTCTAAAGATCGAAGCTTATCATTGTGAATGGTGGAGGCATCCTTGTGTCAAATCTGAGTCCATCTCGGAAATCCATCTTGAAGTTAAGCTTTGAAACTTGTTGACTTTATGCTTCAACTTCTTCTTCTTCCTTTATCTCTTTGCCCTTTTCTGGCGATGAATCCGGTGAAGAGCGACTTCGCTCTGATATCACTTGTTGGGTCACTTTTGGAGCTAGAGGGGGGAGGGGGTGATTAGCTCCCTTCGCTTCGATGAGTTGTTGTAGCTGAAAATACTCAAGCAAACGCTAACACCAAAGATTTACTTGGTATTCACCTTAAAAAGAGGTGACTAATCCAAGGATTCAACCCTCACTCATATATCCACTATAAAACACTCCTCGGAAATACTCCGGAGGCAGATAAGCCTCATACAATTGTGGCAAAAAGGCGAAACGCTCGCCCCCAACGCCCCCGCCGTACCCGACCCAAGGCCATCACGAGGGAGGTAAATTGCAGCATCCGAGCGATCATGTGACAGACAGAATGTAATATGGGGATAGGGGATTTATTCCCCAGTTGCCCCGAGGATCGACCCTGCGACCTCATTGTGGCAACACCCGCCACATACCAACTTGGATGACCCGCGAGGTCAGATAAGCCTCATACAAACTCACACACATAGTAGCTACAAGAAGAGAAAGATACAAGCTGATACAAATGAAATCTTACAAGATTTATAATGAAAAAACTCTAGCTTGCTCTCTTCTTGCTTGTAGACACCTCTTGAATCTTGAAAGTGCAGCAACACTTGTCTCTAAGCAGCTTCCAAGAACTGGTGTGTAGATTTGTGCTTAGTGAAGAGAGTGGAAGAGAAGAGATACGGTGAACAACCCATGAGAACCCCTTTTCTACCTGCATAACGACTATATTTCAACCTTAATCGACTACCCCAATCGATTAAGCCTTGTTGAATCGATTAGCCAGATCGATTCAGCAACATTCTATTCGATCGTGAGAAATAGCTTAAGCAATTAACCTGATTGCTTAATCTTTAAACAAAAACATTCTGTTCGAAACAAAAGGGGTTGCAAGCGATTGCTCTAATCGCTTACGTTGTGTCTAATCGATTGACTTAATCGATTAGACACCTCTGTGCACTCACGTTAAACTAGCTCTTAAGTGATTAAGAAAAATGCTTAATCGCTTAAGCTCATTGTAATCGATTACCCTTATCGATTACCGAACCCTAACCTCCAAAACTAAGTCTAGGGTTCCTTGCCCAACATCTGGTCAACCTTGACTTGTTGGGACTCCTCATTGCCTGACATTTGGTCACCCTTGACCTACTGAAGCTTCTTCACCAAGTGTTCAGTCAATCTTTTGACCCACTTAGATTCTTCTCTTCGTGCCAAATGTTCGATCAACCTTGACCCACTTGGACTTACCGTCTCATGCCAAGTATCCGATCCTCCATGGTCCACTTAGACTTTCAAACACCAGATGTCTGGTCACCCTTGACCCACTTGGATTTCCAACTGCTTGGCTTCATTCACCAGGACTTTCTCACTGCCTAGCTTCACTCATTAGGGCTTTTCACCTGACTTCACTCACCAGAATTTCCTTCTGCTTAGGTTCACTTACTAGGGCTTTCACTTGGCTTCACTCACTAGAATTTTCTTCTACCTAGCTCCACTCACTAGGGCTTTCATCCGACTTCACTCACCAGGACTTCCTTCTGGCTAGCTTCACTCACTAGGGCTTTCACTTGACTTTACTCACCAGGACTTCCTTCTGGCTAACTTCACTCATTAGGGATTTCACCTGATTTCACTCACCAGAACTTTCATTTACCTAGCTTCACTCACTAAGATTTTTAACTGCCTAGCTTCACTTACCAAGACTTTTACACCAAGTGTTCAGTTAGTACTGACCCACTTGAAATTCCAACTTTTACCAACCTTCTCGTTGGACTTTCCCTTGCCTAACCTCTAGTTAGAACTTCCCAGTCAAGTATCCAATCAACCTTGACCTACTTAACTCTTCTTCACATCAAACTAGTCAAATCTTGACCAGTGGGAAATTACACCAATAATCTCCCCAAGTAGATAATTGCACATACAATCTCTATATATTATCAAACAAAAAAACTTAAACATCACAACTCAAGCTTGAGCCAATTTAATCTTAGTCAAACTAGTCAACCTTGACATAGGAAAATTGCACCAACAAAAAACATTTGACATTTAACACCATCAATGTACTGACATAGTAGAACGATGTTTTCAAACTTGCGGAGATAATCTTCAGGATCACTAGAATCACTGTATTCTCTGATCAACAATGGGTGGAATCACAAGGGAAACTTGTCCTTCAGAACTTCTTGTGAGAAAGGAAACTCCAATTGCTTAGGTGAGGTGTCCGTGGCAGGAGTCTTGTTGCGCTTTGGGTCGTGGGGTAGTGAATCCCTCGTAGAGGACTATTGAAACTGCTTGGCTCCAGTACAATCTTTTGTGAGTGCTTGCATTAAGGCTTTGGGAAACTCCATGGGGTGCTTAAGTTTGGCTTGCTCGCCAGACGTTGACAATCCTTCAGATGACATGATCGATGCAGTGGGAGCTTTTGAAGGGGAAATAATTGTTACTTGTTGTTTTTGCGCCAGTGCATGTGCCTTCGCTACACAAGTAAATCGAGGTCCTTTTGCGACAAAGTGACTATTACTTTTTCGGCGTCATCCATCTTCACATTCTAAATTAGGTGGAGAGGTTCCCATAGACGGTGCTAAATTTGATTCCGTTTAGAAGCGGCGAAGGGTGGACCACCGGTGATGTGGCGTGAAAACCTCTACATTTAATGAGGTATTATCCTTCTATTAGTCATTCTGTCCCATCATCATGCTTATATTGTACATAGTAGTCACATCACAGGCATGAGGAGAGTATGTGACATATATTGCATGTATTGCATATCTATATACTAATACAATTTTCTGACTCTTCGACAAACCCACATATTGTATTAATGGTGAAAAATGGGCCTTTGGGTCGGGGGGTCATTTGGGTTGTTGGCCGGTTAGCTAGAAGATATGCTTCTTAGAGAGCCCATTTCTATACATGGCCTAAATGGACTGTAGCAACATCCCCAAAAAGGGTGTAAAGTTTTATGAATGGTTTGGTAAACCCATGTTAATCCCTTTATGGCCTGTTCGATCTGCAAGGTCGATTGGGAGAGGGAGATTAGAGCTCTGAGTGAGTTTGATATGTGTCGGGAATGAGGCTTATAAAGAATTGTCTAATTGATAGGGCAGTTCGAGAGAGGGGGAGTAGAGCCCCGAGTGAGTCTGGTCCAAGTCGGGAATGAAGCTTATAGAGAGTTGTGCAATCAGCAGTGCCGGTCGGGAGAGGGGAGCAGAGCCTCATGTGAGTTCGATTTGAACCAGGAATGAAGCTTATAAAGATTTGTCTGATTGATAGGGCCGATCGGGAGAGAAGTAGAAGCATGAGTGAGTTCAATCCGAGATTGAAGCTTATACAAAGTTATCCGATTGACAGGTCGATCGAAAAAAATAAAACAAAACCCCAAGTAAATTCTACCTTGGACATTGACTTCAACCTATATAAGTTTTATAACTTATTGATCCCTCAGATCCCTATAAAAGGCCTCTCTTTTTCACCTATTAAATCATATTGCATTTCTAATAATATCATTGTGATGTTAATATTTTCAAAATACAACATCCTGAGTTTTATTTTTAAAATAAAATATTATGTGATAAAAATAAAATGATTCATTCGCCCCCCACGATCTCCATCAATCCATCCCTAACCCAATTTTATTTTTAAAATAAAACATCATGTGGCAAAAACAAAGCGATTCGTTCGCCCCCCTCTATCAATCCATCCCTTACTCAATATAAAGAAAATAAAACACGAATGACTAATAACGATTAATACAAATGCCAAGACAGAGGGAAGAACATAGTTAGACACGTCAAATTCTAATCCCAAAATTTAATGTGACAAATACTTTATGTCTCAACCACTGCAAGTCGTCTAAAATAAAGCATCATTGTGGATGCAACAGGAAACATATGCGCCTTTGATAAATCTGAAAATTAGATGGGCTTTCTAGGAATTCCTCTCCTTTAAATGCATCCGTAGGTGGTCAATAGCCAAGAAAGTTTCCCATTTCAGCTGGGCTGGGAAATTAAAATATAGAATGGGCAGTGCATTTCAGATCTTAAAACCATACTGTTCAGAGTTGCATGCATTGACCAACCAAAATCTCACATGAATGCCGCCGGCAATTTCATGTCGCTACTAATCCATCGATCCTATTACAAAGTGCTACAGACGCATTGAAGGTGGCAGTCGATCGAGCTAGCTAGCTAGCTAGCTAGAACATCAGCGGCGGTGGCGCAGCCTGAAGCCCGTCGACGGAGCTGGCGGAGGCGGCGGCGTTGCTGCGGGCGAGGTGGCAGAGCTGGCGGAGCTTGGTGGGGACGTACCAGATGGAGAGGCGAGGGTGTGCGTTGAAGACGGCGTCGATGTCCCAACCATGCCTCGCCGAGATCGCCACCAGCGGCTTGTAGCACGCCTGCCGCCACGCCCCCACGTTCTCCCCGCGCTCCTTGAACGACCGCCGCAGCGCGTTCGACGCCTCCTCGTCCAGGCAATGCAGCGCGTAGCAGTGCACGTAGTGCCTCATCTTCGGCTTGTTGATGTAGCTCGCCCCCACCTTCTTCGCGTACCGGAACACTTGATTCGTCACCTGCAAGGATCTGACGGTTAGCGACAGCGTTAGTCGATAATCCTCAACTAAATGTGTGATTATTGGTCGAGCACGAAAATATGAGAGTACGTGACGTGTTTCGAGAGCAGGGATCCAGTTCGATGTTCCGTGTCGGGCGGCGACCAGGCATGGTTTCCAACGCAGTGGTCAAATCTGCCTCTCCCCGCTCGACAAGACTACTCCTCTCGCCATTCATAACAACCAAGGTGGTCCTGACACGTGGTACGGCCCGGGAGCCTTGTGTGGGTCACACCACTGCTACGTGGAGGCATGGGGTAGAGTCTAAAGAGCTAGAGAGAGAGAGAGAGCGCGAGGGGCCGACCTTGGTGGGACACTTGTGGCCGTGCTGGCGAGCGAGGGCCTGCACTTGGAGGAGGAAATGGCGGCACTGGTCGTAGAGGTGGAAAAGATAGTCGAGGCCATTCTTCTTCGCCCGCGCCACCTCGCCGGGTTCCGTCACGATGAACGGGTGCTCCCTCTGTCGCTCCGCGCGCCGGCTCTTGCCCGACGTCTCCGACCCCGACCCCCACTCCTCTTCGTCCTCCTCCTCTTCGTCATCCTCGTCTTCTTCCTCTTCCACCCCTTCTTGGAATGACCTCTTCTTCTTCCGTCCGCTGCTCTTCTTCTTGTTGTCCTTGCCCTTGGCGTCCTTCTTCGCGACGCCCGCGGCAGTCTCTCCGCCGCTCCCCGCTGCTTCTTTCTCGTGCTGCACCGGCTCCTCCGATAGTCCTGCAAAAAGCAGAGTAGTCGCCGTTTGAATCGGCCGGATAGGAGTACCTTTGTATGCTTAATGGAGCGGACTAGGATGGTGGGATGACCTTCTTGAGAAAGAGCGTCGAGGGCGATGCTATTGCCTTGGAGTTGATGGTCGCTGAGGAAAAGGAGGCGGCGACCGACGTCGTCGAGGCGGTGGTGGCCGCGGTGCTGCTGCAGGAGAAGGCGGGAGCTGACGAGGCGGCGGCGCTCCGCGCGGAGAGCAGCCTTGATGCCGTAGCGCTCGCCGAGGAGGAGATCCCACCGGAAGAGGTGCGCCAGGGTGGCCATCATATCGTCGACCTCCGCCTCCGTCATGCCCACCAGCGTCGACGCCGTGAACCCCAACTCGCCGATCCGCGCCACCGTCGCATACCGCACGCCGTACCCCGAGAACACCTCGCCCAGCTCCCTAGGCCGCTGATCCTCCGCCTCAGCAGTCGGCGGCGGAGGAGGCAGCGAAGCCGCCGGCGGCAACGGAGGGAGGGGCTCGATGAGGCGGCATGGGTGCGGCGGCGCGCCACGCGGGTCCCACTTGTAAACGTTCGCCGAGAAAGCGTCTCCCGGATCCATCGCCTCCTACCACTTCAACTCCCCCTGCTGCTCACGCTCCAGTCGATCGCCTCCAGCTTTATAGCCCCGCGAGAGAGACGTATATAGACACCCCACCCAATTGACGACACTGCCCTTCGTATTCTTCTCGAACGACTTCGTTTCGCCTGTCTTTGCCCGTATAAATTCCTGCTTCACTATACGTACTCGTAATGTGCACTCGTACATTACATACGATCGAAGCAATAACTTCAGCAAGTCCACAATTGGAAGCTAATCATGTCCCTGTTCTTCCCAAGTCAACGTGCAGAGCTTGTATGGTTTCAGTTTCCGGCAATGGCCTCTAGAGGCCTCGTCGACTGCGACTCCCGAAGGCACCACCGATCGATCAGTAGTCTAGTAAATTCTGTCAAGTAAAAATTCCTCTTGGAGTCTCACCATCAAATGTTAATCTGGAAAACTCCATGAATTATTTCTACAATTATATTTCTCCCTTACTCAGCATTAAAGCAAAGCAACTGATATGCATGCAATAATGCCGTCCAAAAATACTGCTATGCAATTTCACATCAAGCGAGGCGAAAAAGGTGGAAGAAGGGCATGAGGTAAAAGATCATCCATCCAATCCAATTCCATGGAATCCAATCTATCTATCTTTCTTTCCTTCCTTCTTTCTATCTATCTATCTCTTTAAAGTTACTTAATCCCCATGGTCTTCTGTGTCTGACTGCCTGCTTCCTGCTTCCTGCTCTGAAACGTTTGACCATTGACCACTCAGCGGCATCCGGAACGCAGTCTTCGAACTCACTACTCATGCGAGATCAATTGCTTTAAGCCCTTTAAAATAATGGGGGTAATGCGATCGAGTCCAGGGAAAGGCACGTGAATTGATATCAGCTGCGACGCCATCATCATCGTGGGTCGCCGTCGGCGATAAACGACAACCGCAACCACCACCTGCAGCCTGCGTTTGCTTTGGCTTTGGCTTTGAGGAAGTACGACGTGCAGCTCCGAGCTATCCCAGTCCTCCTCGTGGGACGAACCGGCCTGGCTGCAGCTGCCTGCAGCGAGATGTTAATTTGCAGTGTGTGCCCTTGTGCAACGCTGTCCGCACGTTCTGCGCCGCTGGATTGGCTTCAGAAATCATTGCGACATGGGCAGGGGCCAAGATCGAAAGGTTTCTTTACCGTTTACATTATTCTGTGTTTGTTTGATGCATTTGTCTGGGCAGGCGTCGATCGCAGAAGGATCTAATCTTCGATAAAAGATCTCCTCTGTTTCGCCTGTGTGTGTATAGCCCACCCTTCATGTTTTGGTCATTGGATTTCTTAGAAGAAGCATCGCCATCGCCATCGCCATCGCCATCTTAGAAGATGCATATTTAGACTAGTGGAAATGGTATCATTAAGATAATCAAATTGTAAAAATAAAATTACTCTTTTTTTTTTTATGTAATTGAAATATTATAGTAGCATTGTTACTTTGGTGGTAAGTGGATTGATGCGGAGGTAAATAAGGATGGTCCTTAATTTGGTCAATATAAATTTCATAGGAAGTACTAAATGTTGAAGTGACACTCTTATTCAGCTAGTTTATTTCCGTCGAACTGGAATTCTTATTCGGTCGGCTCATCCCATCGAATCTATACTCTTGCTTAATTGGCTCAGTTCCATCCAATTGACACTCTTGCCCAGTCTATTCATTTCCATCGAACCAACACTTTTGCTTAGTTAGCTCATCCCCGTCGAACCGACACTCCTGCCTAGTTAGTTTAATTTCACCGAACCGATATTCTTATCCAGTCAGTTCATCTTCATCAAATCGACATTCTTGTCTAGTCGGCTCATCTCCGCCGAACTGACACTCTTGTCCAGTCGGCTTAGCTCTGCCAAATCGATACCTTTGCCTAGTCGGCTCATCTCTGTTGAACCAGCACTCTTGTCTAGTCGACTTAGCTCCATCGATTCGACGCCTCTCAACTTAAATGCCAAACCCTCCAGGCCAACTACCTCGACTCGTTAATAGCATGTGGGACAACACGTGGGATGTCATAGCAAGTGGGGCATCACGTGAACTGACATAATACACGTGGAACAACATGACGCATATGATGTGTGATAACTTAAAGCAGCATGACCCTTTGTAGTATAAAATGCGGGTGACATAACCATAGATATGATGTGCCACAATGATATAAAAGGAGCCCGCTCTTACGAGCAACGGAGCGCGCACACAACCGAACACAGACACTCATTAACCACTTCATCTTCTCTTTAGTATTCTTTTTCTCCACCTCCCTTGCCAGAGAATTGACTTGAGCATTAGATTGGATGAGCTGGGGTATTCCCGACCACCATTCTAACTCTCTCCCTTTTCTCTATCAAGCTTCGCAAGTGTTCCTGGCAGTCCAGTTTTCTCACACACTCTCTCTTGTGGTATTCAATGACTTCGTCAACACAGTAGAGACAACTCACCGGTGACTCATCTCTGGCGATCTCGGGCAGGAACAAATTGATGTCGTATGTGGAAACACTGAGTTGAGACCCATAACTGAAACATTGAGATAAATGACATTGAAAAATTGCCGAATAGACTAGCCCCGTCAATGAAAGAAGATCATAGGAAAGCATTTTATGTTCTTGTCAACATCGAGCAACAAATCTAGTAGATTTTTTTTTCAAACGTGGTCGGTTTCAACATTTAAGAAGCCCGCTAGGATATTAACATGTGATTTCCTGCACAAGCTAGACAATCAGGAGATTGAAGCAAACAAATATCTCTTCTACATATTTCCTCCGCCTTTGCAGTGGAGGAAATTCTTCCCCTGTTGGTCTTCCACCCGTGCCACGCTCATTGTATTTAAAGAAATTTGATCGATGTCAAGAACTCCATTAGCCTCCTTCAAAGCCATCTCCTAGTGGAGGTGATGTTCTTCCATCTGGTGTTTCTTGGCCAACTTGCCTTCCTCTGCCCCTCCAAGTCTCGAGCTAGGCAGCTTGAATCGGCCAGACAAGACATCCCAATCTTCCATGCAACTCGACTTGGCCAGACAAGACAGTCCAATCTTCCAGGCTGCTTAGTCATCCCAAGTAACTCATCCTTTACTATTTAACAACTTGAGATTACCAGCTCAACTCATCTCAACAAATAAGTCTGAATTTGAATTTTATAATTTCAATGCAGAATATATCCCTTTGTTTTATCAAGAAAAAAGGTCATATCCCTTGGACCCTTGTGTCTCCATGGAATTACATCCTCTAGTCTTGGACTAGCAACATCTATCAACAATTATCCTTTTCAGGGTCAATCTCTCTCGATTCGAATATAGTCTCGGATTGATCTCATATATCCCCTGATCTCAGACCAACGACGTCCATGAACAATTATCCTTTTCAGGGACCAATCTCTTCCAATTTGGATATAGTCGTGGATCAAGCTCATATATCCTCTGGTCTTGGACCAATAACGTCCCACAGCAATTGCCCTTTTTAGGTCCAATCTCTCCATACTTAGACATGGTCACGGATCGAGCTCATATATCCCCTAGTGTCGGACCAGTGACGTTCGTCAGCAATTGCCCTTTTCAGGATCCAATCTCTTTTGACTTGGGCATAGTCGCAAATCGAGCATATATCGCCTGGTCTTGGACTAGCAACATCCATCAGTAATTGTCCTTTTCAAGGTCCAATCTCTCTTGACTCAAACATAGTCGTAGATCGAGTCATTCTCTCTCTGACTTCATGGGTATTTAGTTATGGTGAGATTGAGTTTATTATTTTCTTCCAACTCATATATAATTGAGAATCAAACATTCATTCCCCTTACCTAGATGGTCATTGACATTTCATCTCCTTTGTCCTAAATAAAGTCGTCCAGTTCTAATATGTCTATCTCATTTCTTAGAGTCATATTTATATTAACAGTGGAAGACTTTCCTGATCTTCAACACCAAAATTTCAGTTAGTCGGACTCTCGCCTCCTTCGACTAGACTTGAAGGGGATGCTTATGATGCGGAGGTAAATAAAGGTCCATGTGGCGCGTTCTTAACTTGGTCACCATAGATTCCATAGGGCATATCTAGAGGAGGAACCACCCTTGGGCTAGGGTGGGTTCCAACCCCACCTAAAAAAAAATTAATGACTAATTTTTATTAATATTTTTCTGTTCAGCCCCACTACTAATTCATTGATCATTTTGCTAGCCCCTCTCATGGCCTATTTTTTTCTCCTTACCTCTAATTTCATTGTTTTAAATTGAAATTATTTAAATTTTGTAGGATCGAGAAACAACGCTAGAGGTGGGGGAGGGAGGGGATGAATAGCGCTTGTGACTTTTTCAATTTTTGTAAAAAACTCTGAGTAATAAAATCAAATCCTACACTCAAATCCTGCAAAATGCAATATAATCAACTAATATCCAAAATATCCATAGAATATACAAGAATTGAAATGGAGACTAACAAAGATTCAAATGCATGAAACATACTAAAAATATATAATTGGACACATAAAAGGATAAAAACATCGAGTTATAACAATAAAATAAAGTGTTCAAACGTTGGTAATCAACTCTCCTACACTTATTCTTGCACGTCTCGTGCAAGTGAATAAAACAAGAAAATAACTAAAATGCATTCCCATAGCAATTCTTGATCATGCTTAGAGAATAGTGAAAGAAAATTACCTAGGATTGTCAAATTCAAATGACCCAAGCATTCATAGATTCAATTCATACATTGATTAACAAATATGATTACTTCAATCCACAATGAATAAATTGAGAATAATAATAAAATAACCTCACAAGGTATGTGATGGTGGCTTTCTTCTCATATACATGTAATAGTAGGGTTCACACAAGCTACTCATGATTAATGCACTACCATAAGCTTGTTTTTCTTTTAATCTTCACCACTATATACATAAGAGTGCATACTAAAAAAATGAAGGCATTATTTATGTAGTAAAAGAAATATGAATCAAAGCAAATCATAGTGTAAGAGAAGAAATGAGAAAGATAAAGCAAGGTAATAGTGGAAGATATGAACATAATGGAATGATACATAGATGAGTACCAGTAATCAATGCCCAAAAAGATATTCCATCCAAACTTCTAAGCTAGCTCTCCACAATTCAATAAATGTGAACAACCTCTATTATAAATTTTCAATAAAAATCTACTCATGATAAACAATAAAATCTAAATGTTGCTAAAGTAAAAATTATCACTCAAAAAAATTTTTACCACAAAGGCATATAAAATATCACATGTCAAAGTTTTTTACAAATCTAATAAACATGTAGACAACCTCTAGTATAACTTTTCAATAAAAATATCACTCATGATATACAATAGAATCGAAATATTGCTACAATTATAATTGTCTCTCTCAAAAATTCTATCACAAAGGAATAGAAAATGACACAACATGTCAAAAGCATTTTTCTTTTTCTATTTTTTCTTCTTTTGTTTCTTACGTTTATGATTTTTTTTTCAATTTTTTTCTTTTTTTTCGTTCTGTTTTCACCTTTTTTTGTTTTTCTTTTCATTTCTTTTTATTTTTATTTTCTTTCAACATGCTGTACATCTTTCCTATGCATCATCATTAATAGCTCAAATAAAAAGATAGATAGCATGACTCACCTATAGTGATCAAGCATGGTTTACCTATGCTTCCCTTAAATTCTACTAAGTTATTTCTCTCCCCCACACTTAAACTTTTGACTGTTCCAAGCAAAACACTTATCATGCAACATCCAAAAATATCCACAACCCAAGAGAGTAAAATAAATGGAAATAAATGGAAGAGAGAAAAGAATGATATGACGGATGATATGAAATTTATTCAAGAAACATGTGATAATAAAAGGAAAGAATAAAAAAAAAGTGAGATAACCTTTATAAAAATTATGCAATCCTATGATAATGTGGTCTCAAAAGAATTAAGCAAGTTTTAAAGTAACATTAACCACGAGTGTATTACACATCAATAGGAATAATAGGTTTTAAAAATATCCTCACTAGACATAAAAAAAAAAAAAATTATCATCCCAATTTATCCACATAGAATTCATCACCAAGTTGTAACCACATGCAATCTAAGAATCTAATCATAAAAATAAATCATCAAACTCGACAATCAAATTTAACTAACTTTTACACTTTGTAAGATGATAAAAAGAACACATAGGGAATTTATTATGAAAACTAACTAAATAAACTAAAAATGAACTACCAAGCAAAAGCAAACCAAGTAAAGAAATATATACAAGTGGAAAGGAAAAGTAAAAGTGAGATGGAATAGACTCCCCTGAAGTTCCGGTAGTCGGAGTCGATTCAGTTTCATAAGACAATCTGGAAGTGGAATGAATGTAGATGAAATGAAGCTCGCTCCCTTCACCTTCAACTCCTTAAAAATTTTCTCCGGTGGCCAAAGACGGTTCAGTTGGAGTGTCCACTACAAAAGCTTCATTATTGCATACAGAGTTAGGGCTTTCTTTAATTGGTAGAATTCATCCTTGCGTGATTGACTACAAATGAAATATCTAAAGAAATTCCGTGCACTAAAAAGAAAAGGATGTGATTCCTACACGCATGATGTATGAGATGTACTAGAAACAATATCAATATCAACAGAGCATAAATCAAAAAACGTGTCACATCCAATACAATCAAACATAATTACCTCCATAGAATTTTTTAAAAATTCAGAAGAACTATTAACTTTACCATCTTGAAAGATACCTGGAGGCTCTAGAACATTGAATATGACATCATCTTGGTCAGATAAAAGATCTATCTCTGAATCAGGTACAATCAACGGAAGTGATTCTTGAGTCATCCCTACACTTCCATCGTCAATAAATACAATAGCAGGCACGACTGGCTCAAAAGGTGGTGTATTCGAAGGAAACAATTCTTGGGTCTTCCATACACTTCCATCATTATCTCCTATACCTATAACATCAAGATTATTTGGAACAACAATTTTATCACCAATAATAATATCAGAATCAATTATAACATCACAATGTAAAAAACTAGAAGAGTCATGCAAAGTAGCAGAATCAAAGTAGGAATATCACAAACTCTACAATCCATCTCCTCAGGAATTGATGTAGTAGGTTGTTTTGAATGAAACTGTGACTATGTCGATGAATGTGTTTTCTCCTGGAACTGTGTTTCTTCATGTTGCCAAAATTGTTGTGCTTGCTCCCTAAAATACTGCTTAGGCTAATGGTGCTAAAAGTAAGGCTGATAACACCGGGGTTATTCAAAAGTCCCTTATTGTGTGTTTTCATACCTGAATCCTGCAAATGAATTATACCTGTCCTGCTGATGAGTCTGTTACTGCTAAGGATTCTGATAATACTGAGGATCAGGCTGCTAATATTAGATCCTGGTCGAGAATACACTGGCAGAGGAATGAACATTGTTATGATTCCACAAGTGCACAGATTCATCATCAGTAATAAAGATTATCGATCCCTCGAGGACTTGTTATAAGCACTAGCGATGACTCACTTAGGATTAGCTAAACTACTGATAGTTGTAAGTTATCTAAAGAAAAGAGATTTGGAAACAGAAACGAGAACTAGCAAAGAAGAGGTAATAGACTTGGTTTATGAAGAGTCCTAGGAGTTCGGTTTCATTGTGGTGGTATTGATGTATCACATTCTATCTTTTACTCATTGTCCATCAACATGCATTCGCCGAAAGCTGAAGTATCTATTCTTAGGTACCAAATAAAGAAGATCCCTATGAAATCCTGTTACGGTTAACCCCTGTCACTAGGGCGCCTCGGTAGATCACAAGAACACTACTCTAATTGATGTCACTAAGGATAGAAATAAGGAGCTTAGTTTGGTCTCTTGCTTTCTTGTGGAGGAGTTACCTCTCCTTTCAAGGAAGTACCCTAGATGTCCGTGAACGGATTACCCCTATCACTAGGGCCCCTCGGGTGTACAATCTAAGATATTCTCTCTACGAGATAGACAATTCCTACACAATTAATTAACACGATATAGAGATCGAGTAGTCGAAACAAAGCAAGCGAAATCATCCAATGAAATAGAGGTATAAGTATGAGTCTTACATCAAACCAATCCACAACTACTCCCTCATCCTAAAACAGGGAATCTACTCCATAGACGCTGAAGAAAAACCCTAAGGCATAATGTTAAGCATACAATTCTCAAACAAGAAGAGAGAAAGAGAAAAGACGCTTATCCAACGACGACGAGTGATCTTCGGATCCAATCCTTTACTTATGGGATTGATGTGGTGATGAAGGATTGCTGGATGAAGATCCTGGATGGTGTGGAATGGCACCAAGTCGATTCTCTCTCTGACGGCTCGCTTCCCGGCTCTCCCCCCTCGAAGGAAAAGGATTAAAACCCTTTTATACGCTAGGGCACGGTTGCGACGGCACGGCAGTGTGAGAATGGCACGGCCTATGCCCTTTCTTGTCTCTGGCCGCGCTGCACGGCCATGCCAATTGGCACGCCCGTGTGAACTTCGGGCTCGGCTCCTGGGGCACAGCCGTGTAGGGTTGCACGAGCGTTCCTTTCTTGGCTTCGGTCGTGGGGGGCATGACCGTGCAAGTATGCACGGCTATGCTCTGATCTGCCTCTGGTTGGTCGCACGTCCGTGCAGGAGTTGCACGGTCGTGCACTGCTCCTCTTCTGTTTAGCCACACGACCATGCGAGGTTGCACGGTCGTGTTCTCTAGCTCGTTCTGGTACGTCGACAGTCATTGTTTTTGCTCCGAAAGTTGTCCCTGTCAACACAAAACTAAACAAAGAGCAGATATCCGAACAAAAAAGTATATATGATGAGTACATGATAAAAGAGACGATCATGCAAAGAATATATATGTATAAAGCAAGTGAATGTGCGTTAAAACATGCATAAACGATCATAATATTTATACACATCACACCTCCAGATTTGAACCTTTGCTTGTCCTCAAGCAAAAAGTTGCAAACTATGTTCATGAGCGCCTTACAGTGTTTCATAATCCTTAGTGCATTATCCTAACTCTATCAACTAGTTTCATTGATAAGCACGATTGTGAAGTAACCTAAGTATGTCCTAATCAAAAGTTCTTTGTGCTCGGTGTAATAAGTAACTCAAACTCTTCAAGTTTCAATTTTCTGTCCTAGTTAAGTCGTCATACAATTGAGTTCCTAATATTTTTAGTGATAGGCACTTACTTGCCATACACTTGGTTCGTTTTCCTTAAATTACATAAGGTCTCAAAGGATACTACTCAGAATCAAGAGAAACATAACATTCATTTCCTCAGTAACCTAACTCGGTCTCAAAAGGGTGAATTGTTAGTTTCCACTCACGACAACTATTTTTTATCCCTTATTCAATTTTTTTTTGTGTCACAAATTTCGAAATGCATATGCTGGGATTTAGATTTTTTCAAATGAGCTTCCATGATCCGAGGTCATCCAGTAACCAAAATGTAATTAAGAAATCACCATGGGAACAGAAGTACTAAATAATTTGGATGAATCATAAGTATTTCAAAAATATTTCTACTGTTCAAGCTTAAGTACTTAAGTGTAGTGAAAATAATATCCTTAAGGTTAGGCCAAAACTTATAACAAACTCCATACAATACTTAGCTTATTTCATGCTACTAAAGATAGAGAAAAGAGATACACCAAACATACTAACACTATCTTGATAACACATGAACTAAGAAAATGCTAGTCATTTTGTTATTGGACAAGTAGCAGAAAAAAGTAGAAGGTTTGATGTTCTCAAATATGCCTCAAAACTATTTTTTTAGAAACATGAAATGAATAAACAAAGCAAAGTACAAATGAGATGCAAATAGAAATATGAAACTAATAAAATGCGAATAAACAAAGTAGACTAATAAAATATGCAAAACAGAAAAAATAAAATATGCAGACAAAAAAGAAAACTCGTCTCAGGTTGTGCAGACAGACACAACACCCCCCCCCCCAGACTTAGACTTTTCATCATCCCAAAAAAATCAATACGGTGGCGGGGGTGGGGTGGGGGATATGGGGGTCCCCGATGTGTGCCAGGGGGAAATCTAGGCATACCAGGAAGATGGCCAAGGTGTTGATGAAATTGATAAAGGGCATCTACTTGTTGTATAGTGATATCCATATCATCCATAAAATTCCTCATTCTTTCCTGATCAACCTCATAGTCATGAACGAACCCTGTCACCTGACTATGAAAGTCCCTAGTAAACTAAAAATGATCCTGTACCTCCCTAAACTGGTCATCAGATAGCTTGAAGCGACCCTCCAACAATCATTGTTGGGTATTTTTCTTCTCATAAAGGGAGTCTAAAGAGGCACGGAACTTAGAAAAATCAAATCTAGAGGGTTCCGTACCATAGGAAAAAGAGTGCCTAGGAGGTTCCGAATGTCCGGAATGATGCGGGAATCCTGATGACGAGGGCTCTTGGTGGTACTCAATTTATTCTATAATGGAGGTAATAATCTCGGGGTGTAAATCAGTAATCACCCAGTTTGCGGGGTTACGAACTGAAGTGCGCTCGGGGCAAGGAAGGGGTAAAGGAAAACCATTGTTCTTAGGGAAGGCAAAACTCATTCTCATCCCAACAAATCATCTTCATTGCAAGACAAGAATCGATGTCGATCTTGTCATTGCCATGAATGACCCCTAATCCATCAAGCTCACAACCCAGATTGAATGATATTTGGGTGATCAATCCACCAAACACTATCATCCCTGAAGATGCTTTAGCTGCTCTCAATAAATTCTGTAAGAAATAAAATTCAGAATCAAAATCCACCTTATTCAACATCGCCCAAAGTGAATAGAGCTCTACCTTTCTAACCACCCCATCACTTTCTCCTCGACCAAAGATCGTTTTGCTTATCACTCGGTGGAGGTATCTAAAGGTCGGGTTTTGCATGCGGGATGCCTTAGCTCTAGAAGGTTCGTAAGGGTCCTTTGATCTGGTTATTGACGTCCAAAATTCATTCCATCTAATCTCATCATCAAATCCACGGGCACCACCAATGGGTAAACCAAATTAATTATTAAAATCACTAAAAGTCCACCGAACTTCTTTATTCATCATCCTAAAAGTTATGAGCCCTATGTTGTCATCCTCAGATGAAAATTTAACATCAAACGAGCTCAAAAATTCAAGGACTAGGTAGGGGTAAGTCGGTGAGTGGGCATACATGATATCATTCCGGTCTAAAGAACTAATCATCCAATCTACGCCATCCCTAATTCCTAGCATATCCATAGTAATGGGATCCATATATTTAGTGCATGTAAATTTTCTAGCGACAAGGATATCATATCTAGCTTTATGTTCATGATTTCTAAAAATAATATTAAACTCGTTTTCATTACCTTCATCGTGTGCCACCCTTTTTCCTTTGTCTTTTGAAGAAGAAGCCTTCCCTTTGCCCTTGTCGCATCTCGATGCATCTCCTTCACCAGATCCAACGCTTCCTCGACGAAGTCTCTTCAAGATTTGTGACATGATGTGCAAAGCTTTGAGGAATTTTGGAGATGGATCTTGAGAATGGGAGAGGGGGAGAAAGAAGGAAAATAAAGGAGTTGCCTCTCTCTTTCCAGATTTTTGGCTTGAAGAAGTGTTAGATCTAGGTGTAGATCTAAGTAAAGATAAACTCTAGAAGTGGGGATTAGGGTTTGGTGAGGTGTAGTGGGGAGGAGAGAGCTTTTGGGAGAGAAGGAGATGGAAATAGGGCTTTTTAGAGAGGTGGGCGGCGCACACAGGTAGGGGCACGGTCGTGTCTTATAGACACGGTCGGGTTAGGTATGGGTTCTGCACGACCATGCCAATTGACACGACCCCCTCGCTTCTCTACTCGGCCAAAGTCGCGCGGTCGTGCCAGTTGGCACGACCAACTCCTTCTTCCTCTATGCATTGATCGCACAGTCGTGCCAATTGGCACGACCTGTGCTCCCTTCTCCACTGATCTTCTTGCACGGTCATGCCAATTGGCGCGACTGGGGTCTTTCTTTTCTCTGCATAGGCCACACGATCGTGCAAGGTTGCACAACCCGTGGCCTTTGTCTCCCTGTCAGCTTCTCACGACCGTGCAGGATCACACGACCAACTCCTTTAAGCGCACGGTGACTCGCCTTTCTCCATTTTTGGTTACTCTGACACCTTCACGCCCATGAAACGCTCACGACCAGCTCGTGGAGGCTCTGCACATCCTGAAAATGAATACCCAAAAATAAAGAAATAATAAAAACACTCGGCTTGAACTTACTAGAGAAATAACACGATGAATGGAATGAAAAAAAAACCCCTTGGGTTACCTCCCAAGCAGCACTTGTTTTAGGCCATTAGCTCAACCCCGTTTCAGTTAATGTGGACTAAACCCATGGAAGCACGACTCTCCTCCCAGCGTTAATGCTCCAGTCTTCACCTTTAGTTTCACTCGTGCAGGACAAATGTACTTCTTATTGTTCGCTGGAGGGGACCTCTCATGGAAATTGCACTCCTTAACTTTGTGTATGTTCATCTTGCTAGAATTTCCCTGAGAAGAGGGGTTGTGGATAGAAGAATCAGATAAATCAAATTCAATCCTTTCTTTACCGATTTTCAAGGATAACTTGTGACTTTTCACATCAATGAGGGCTCCAGCTGTGGCAAGGAATGATCTTCCAAGGATGATCGGTATCTTGGGATCCTCTTCCATATCTAGGATAATGAAATATGTGGGGATGATGCATCCGTCTACTTCTATTGGCACGTCTTCCACTATTCCTATTGGGCATCTACATGAATGGTCTGCTAATTGCAGTGCCATAGTAGTCAATTTAATGTTCTAGAGTCCCAACTTCTTACATAAGGAGTATGGAAGTAGGCTAACGCTGACTCCCAAGTCGTAGAAAGCTTTCTGTATGAGTTCAAACCCAATTTTGCAAGGTATGGAAAAACTCTCTGGATCCTGAAGTTTCGGTGGAATATTTGCCATAAATAGAGCGCTGCAGTTTTCTATTAATGCTACAGTCTCGAAGTCGCCCTTCTATCTCCTGTTAGATAAAATACCCTTTAAAAATTTTACAAACTTCTCCATTTGGTGCAGTGCATCTATCAGTGGTACTTCTACTCAAATTTCCTTAATCTTCTTCAGGAATCAGTTGAACTCTTCATCTTTTTGGGATATTATCAGTTTCTGAAGGAAAGGAATTGTCTGACTTTGCTGGGGAATTTGAAGAGTTCCTTCAACTTTCTTGGTGATCTCCTCTCCATCCCTGTTCTAGATCTGATTTGGCAGTGGGGGAGAGGGCTCTTCCTCTGAGTCAGGTCCTTTTTGAATAGTGATTTGGGTCTCCCAAAGTTCGCCCGCTCCTCAACTTGATGTGGTTGCAGTGTTCTACTAGGTTTATATCAGGCTTTCCTAGAAATGTTCCTTGTGCTCTTGAAAAAGACTGGGCTATCTGGGCTATTTGGCTATCTTGCATCTTCTGATGTTTTTCTGAATTTTTCAATCTTTGAGTCAATCGCTTGATCTCATTCTTCATCTCTTTTTGCTCTGAGAGGGCTTCTTCAAGTATCTTTTCGATTCTGGACAGCTGTGAAGGTTGCTGTTGATAAGTCTGTTGTCCAGATGAGTAGCTCTATTGCCTAGGTTGATAGCTTTGTTTTGCTGGCCCTTGGTCTTGATTATTCCGGTATGAAAAGTTTGGGTGATTCCTCCATCCAGGGTTGTATGTGTTGGAGTATGGATTGTTTTGCTTTTGGTTGTAATTGACTATTGTATCGCATTGCTCAAGTTGGTTTATCTGTGCTTGTATTGGCCCTAGGGGGCAATTATCTTGAGCATGATTCGTACTTCCACACGTTTCGCAAACACAAACTATTGCATTGCCCGTGTTGTTTCCCATGGCCTTAAACTTCTTGGTCAGAGCGTCCAGCTTTGCAGACATGAGTGTGACTACATCTACGTCGAATTTTTCTGACACCTTTATTGGATTTCCTGAGAAAGAACTACCAGATCTTTCAGTTGCCCACTGATGGTGGTTCTGTGCCACATTCTCTATGATCTCTTCAGTTTCATCAAGGCTCTTGTTCATTAGTGCTCTTCCTACTGCAGAATCGAGAGATACCTTCGTGTGATAATTGATTCCATTGTAGAACCAATAATTTCTCAAGGCCATGGTGGGGGCACTGTCTCAACATACTTTTGAATTTGTCCCAAGCTTCAAATAATGATTCTGAGTCTATTTGTTTGAAGCTTGCGATCAAATTCCTCATGTGAGCAGTTTTTCTTGGTGGGTAGAATTTATCCAGGAATTTTTGCTCACACTGCTCCCAAGATGTAATGTTGTTTGTTGGAAGGGAATTTAGCCACTGCTTGGCTCTGTCTTTCAGGGAGAATCCAAAAAGCAATAACCTCACTGATTCTGGAGGGACTCCGTTCACTTTCATGGTACCATAAATCTCATAGAAAAGCTCTAAGTGGTGGTTTGGATCATCGTGGGATCCTCCTCCAAATTGATTCTGCTGAACCATGTGAATTACTGCAGGCTTGATTTCAAAATTATTAGCTTCGATTAGCGGTCGAGTGATGCTAGACCAAACTCCTCGTGCATAAGGTGCTGCATAATCCTTCAACAGTTTGTTAGCCATCTCTGAAGATTCTTGTGCGTCTTGAAATGCTTTTTGTAAGTTTCTTCTTCTCAAGAAGGCCCTATCAATCTTTGGATCGAATGGTAGAAGTTGTCCTGAAAGATTAGCTCTTCGCATGCAAAAATAAGATATGGAATATAGTAAAGAAGAGAGATGTAGTAATATTATTTTTTTTTTTTAGCGTTTTAATGAAAAATGCAAAAAAATAAATAAATAAAAGCAAGAATAAAATTATTTATCTCTAAAATGCAAAAGATCAGAAAAAGGAAAGATAAAGGAAAAAAAACAAAGTCTAATCTAATCTAATATGACTTTCGCTAATGTTATAGACGCAGTCCCCGGTAATAACGTCAAAAATTTGTTACGATTCCGTAAATGCACAAATTCGTCATTAGTAATAAAGATTATTAATCCCACGAGAACTGGTTATAAGCACTAGCGATGACTCACCTAGGATTAGTTAAACTACCGATGGTTGTAAATTATCTAAAGAAAAGAGATTTGGAAACGGAAACGAGAATTAGCAAAGAAGAGGTAATAGACTTGGTTTATAAAGAGTCCTAGGAGTTCGGTTTCAATGTGGTGGTATTGATGTATCACATTCTATCCTTTATTCATTGTCCATCAACATGCATTCACCGAAAGTTGAAGTATCTATTCTTAGGTACCAAATAAAGAAGATTCCTATGAAATCTTGTTACAGTTAACCCCTATCACTAGGGCGCCTCGATAGATCACAAGAACACTACTCTAATTGGTGTCACTAAGGATAGAGATAAGAAGCTTAGTTTGGTCTCTTGCTTTCTTATGGAGGAGTTGCCTCTCCTTTCAAGGAAGTACCTTAGATGTCCGTGAACGGGTTACCCCTGTCACTAGGGCCCCTCGGGTGTACAATCTAAGATATTCTATCTACGAGATAGGCAATTCCTACACAATCAATTAACACGATATAGAGATCGAGTAGTCGAAACAAAGTAAGCAAAATCATCCAATGAAATAGAGGCATAAGTATAGACGCCGGAGAAAAATCTGAAGACATAATGTTAAGCATAAAATTCTCAAACAAGAAGAGAGAAAGAGAAAAGACGCTTATCCAACGACGACGAGTGATCTTCGGATCTAATCCTTTGCTTCTGGGGTTGATATGGTGATGAAGGATTATTGGACGGAGGTCCTGGATGGCGTGGAACGACACCAAGTCGATTCTCTCTCTGACGGCTCGCTTCCTGGCTCTCCCCCCTCGAAGAAGAAGGGTTAAAATCCTTTTATAGGCTAGGGCACGGCTGCGGCGGCACGACCGTGTGAGAATGGCATAGCCTATGCCCTTTCTTGTCTCTGGCCGCGCTGTATGGCCGTGCCAATTGGCACGACCGTGTGAACTTCGGGCTCGACTCCTGGGGCATGACCGTGCAGGGTTGCACGACCGTTCCTTGCTTGGCTTCGGTCGTGGGGGCCACGACCGTGCAGGTATGCACGACCATGCTCTGATCTTCCTCTGGCTGGTCGCACGGTCGTGCAAGAATTGCACGGCCGTGCACTGCTCCTCTTCTATTTGTCCACACGGTCGTGTTCTCTGGCTCGTTCCGGTGCGTCGACAATCACTGTTTTTGCTCCGAAAGTTGTCCTTGTCAGCACATAATCAAACAAAGAGCAGATATCCGAAAAAAAGAGTATATATGATGAGTACATGATAAAAGAGGTGATCATGCAAAGAATGTTGGGTTTTTCGGGCCACAAAAATAGTTTTTTGCATTGCGAAAACCCCGAATCTCATGCCACCGGATCCGTGCGAAGTTATAAAACAAAAATTTTCTATGTGTACGAGTTTCTCTAACCTAGATCTACACTAGATCTACAAAGAAAAAGAGTTTACCCTTGATGCGATGCCCTTCGCAAATCCCGCTCGTCCAAGGTTCGCCGAATCTCAAGGTTGTCAAGTGTACAACCCTCTATGTGTATCCACACGAACAAATCTATGGAGAGAACCTCTAAAGATGTGCTAGCAACCTTAGAGGATCAGCAATGGTAGAGGAGAGGGAGAGAAGAAAGGTAGAGAGGAAGAAGAAGGAGGTTACCAAAACCAAATGAAACTCACACTTGTGAATTAAAGTGGCCAGCCACATTTTTTAGGCTTATAAACCTTCATGGGATTTCAAGAGTCACAACTCATGATCTCCCTCATGAGGTGGCACACACATGTGCTAGCCTTGATGATGTGGCACATCATCATCAATCCACTTAATGCCAACTCACAAATGAGGTGGCAATGGTCAAGTCAAACTTGACCTTTCATCTTCCTCTTAAGTCAAGTCAAACTTGACCACTTCTCTCCCATGGTTGATCAAATCTAACCATTGGTTCAAGTCAATTTTAATTTAATGAATCTCTATTCATTGAATTAAATTGGCTCAATGAGTCTAAGTCCAAATTAGACTCATTTAACACATGAACCAAATTGAGTCCAACTCAATTAGTTTACTTTGGATTACTCTTAATCCAATTTGGTTCATCACATGAACCTAATCCTCTTGGTTCATCATATGAACCTAATCTCCATCTAATTGCCCTTTGTGTGTGACCCTATAGGTTCTTGTAATGTTGGCAATGCTCCTAAACCCATTTAGAAACATAAGTAATGAGCGGTATTTAGCAACACATCGTTACTACCCAAGTTACAAGAATGTTGAGATCCAACATCACCTTGTGACTACTAATTATGACTCTTCACAATATGTGACAATGTTCTTCTATCCTTGACATATAGATTGATCAATATGAGGCATAGACCTTGTCGTCCTCTAATCAATCTAAATCTTGAATCCCAAGTAGACTCACTCAATCAAATGAGCTCAACATCTCATATTGACTCATTTGGGCATGGTCATGCACTTAGTGGTCTCACTCTATCAAGAATAATGATGTCACTCCCGTCATATAGGAGGGATAGATCTCATCTACATCACTCACATCCCTCCGCATAATTTGTTACATACCCAGTAATCGCTTTTATAATCCACCCAGTTACGGGTGACGTTTGACGAAGCCAAAGTATGTAACTCATTATGTAGGGAACCATGGTGGCTTCAGGTCCAAGGACTAATAGTCATACTAATAGCCACATGAGAAAGTATATGACACTCATATAACGATCTATGATACTTTCTCATGGCGGGTCATTCAGTATACATTCTCCAATGCATACCCATGTGTTATCTTGATATCTCTATATCCATGACTTGTGAGATCAAGTCATCGAGTTGACCTACATGCTAGTCTCGTCGCATTAACATTGTCCCTGAATGTTAATACTTGACTAGGAATGATTAAGAGTAGCATTCCCTATATCATCTCACTATCGATTCAACCAATCGATTGATATAGGTAAGAACCTTCTACTCAAGGACGCTATTATAGTTAGTTATTTGGCACCAATACAAGTAAGCATAATAACCATAAACAAATGCCTTTATATACATAAGAATATGATACAACGAGTTCATACAACAATTATCAAATGATTGGCTCTAGGGCTCTAACTAACAAAGAATATATACGTATAAAGCAAGTGAATGTGCGTTAAAACATGCATAAATGATTATAATATTTACGCACATCAAACATCTTTAGCAATCTCCGATCTCTTCCCATATTGCTGATAATTTGGAGCCATAATATAAATAATTTCTCTCGCTTGAGTAGATGTCTTGTTAACTAGAACCCCTCCATTAGCCACATCAACCATACTCCTGCCCATAGGAAACAATCCCTCATAGAAGCATATAATCAATAGTTGATCGCTTATTTGGTGTTGAGGACAACTAATAATAAGTCCTTTAAATCACTCCCAATATCTTGAAATGGTTCTCCTGTAAATCGTTGAATTCCACAAATACTCTTTTGAATAGCTCCAATCCTAGAAGCAGGAAAGAACCTCGCCAAAAATAATTTCTTCATCTCGAACCAGCTGGAAATAGAGTTGGGTGGAAGACAGTACAACCAATCTTTTGCTGAATCCTCCAATGAGAATGGAAATACTCTAAGTCTGATGTCTTCTTCTAATACCCCAAGTGGGTTCCATGAAGAGCAAACCATATCCAATTCTTGTAGATGTCTATTGGGATCCTCACTATAAAGTCCATGAAACTTCGGTAATAGATGTACAATATGCCATAACTCGAAGTCTACCTCCAAATTAGAATATCTGATGCAAAAGGAATCATCTGGCAAGTCTGGTGTCCAAAGATCTCTGAGAGTCTTTTCAGTGTTGTCCTCCGTAATTCTTATCAAATATGAGGTTCTGATCACACTGAAACTCTGAAACTACTGATGACTCAAAAGGGATTTCCTGGTCTTACCTGAAACACTCATGCACATACAATCAAAAGATATAGGAAAATATATAAGATAAAATGCATGCATAGAAGAGATGAAATAATTAAGCCCTAACAACATTTTTGAATTTTTGCACCCACCAAAGAAATAGAGATAAGAGAGAATAAAATCAATAAAAATGAAATGAAAAATATGAAAAAAAATTGAAATTGTGGTCTAAATGATAAGATTGACCAAAATAGGTCTTTATTCTTGATGTAGCTATTAGTATTCTCCCCTCACCCCTTTCCTTTAACCTACAAAGTTCCAGGGTAAAAGAGAGATACAAATAGTAACATTGAAAGAAAAATAAAATAACAAAGCATAAAAGAAAGAACAAGATAAAGATAAAACTATGTACAATCTAAAAACAAACGAACACCACTAGGTCCCCGACAATGGTGCCAAAATTTGATATTCAAATGCGACTGTCACTCACTCATGTCAAATTAATTCATTATTAATCTACTGAACCCCTTAACCTACACTAAGTAGTATAGTAGAGGATCGGATCTATTGGTTAGTCCTAGGAAGATCGTACCGGTTCTATTGTACAAAAATTTTATACAAGTGTCGAACCTTTCCTAATAGTCTATTGTGTTCTTTAGAAGTTAAATTAGGAATCACAAATGGAACTTAACATTATTGATTCCAAATTTAACATATCTGTTCTTAATGGTTTAGACTTGGATCGCAAGCGGAACTTAACACTATTGATCAAAATCCACCTATGTTATAAATTCAATTAAATATTAATTTCCAAAATTAGCTTCCAGGACTGCATGGCGAGGCACATGACCTTCTTGGGTATGGGAGCATCCACCACCACCTAGATAAAGTCTTTTAAGGAAAGCTAATATTTAATTTCCTTATATAACTCTAGGTTTAACCAAAAGAAATAATAGAATCACAAATTCAAAAAAAAAAAAAAAACACAGCTTCGAAACAAATCCGAAAAACTAGAATCTAATGCCTCTTGTGTTTGGAATTCATACAAAGAAAAATAACTAGCATGATGCGGAAGAAAATTACTAGTTATACCTCTTCTTCGTAAGCTAATAACCTCGAGATCTTCTGCTGTATTCCTCGCCTCCTCTTGGACGTCGTGTGGGCGATGATCCTCCAAGATGAACACCACCCAAAGAGCTTCTCCTCCTTCTCTAAGTTTCGGCCACCACCACCACCAAGGAGCAAAAGAGAGCAAACGGAAAAGAGAGGGAGAGAGGGTCGGCCATAATGAGGAACTCCACCAAGAGAATAAGAATTGATAATTATTGAGGTCTCCTCTCTCCTTCTTTTATATTACTTGCCCAAGGCAAACAAGGAAAGACTTTTTACAAAAAATAAAATCTTCCTCTTGTTTTTCCTTTTCCCCTTTTATTATTCCTTTTCCTTTCCTTTGATTGATTCAATCATCAAATCATTGATTGGATGATTTATTGATTTGGTCGGCCCCTTGCTTGGGCACCAAGCAAGGGTGGCCGGCCCCTTAAAAGGAAAGAAATAACCTTGTAAAAATTTTTATAAGCAAAGAAAAAACTCTTATAAAATTTTACAAGCTCTCTTTTGATTTCCTAATATGGATGTTAAAAAAGAAAGTTTTAAAAATTAAAATCATGTTTTAAAATTTAAAACTTCTCTTCTAAAATTTCCTTTTTTAAACATGGTTAAAAAATTATAAATTTAAAATTTAAAACTTCTCTTTCTTTTTTCTAAAACCATGAGGATGGTTAAAAAATGAAAGTTTTTAATTTTTTAAACTTTCTTTTAAACCATGTGGCCTAATTCAAATAAAGAAAGTTTTATATTTTAAAATCTCTCTTTTAAAATTTGTAGATTTCTACAAAGAAAAAATTTTAAAAATTTAAAACGCCCCTCCTAGTTTGAATTATTGTGGTCGGCCCCTTCTTGCTTGGGCACCAAGCAAGAGGCTGACCCTATTGAGGAGGAAGTGGCCGGCCACATGGCTTGGTCACCAAGCCATGGGTCGGCCCTCTCTTGGACACCAAGATGAGCTTTTCCATGAGTGGATTTAAGGCATTAATGAGGCTACAACAGGAACCTAGACGAGAAATTGGTTTTGACCTTCCGATGAGCTTGAGTATCCCGTGTTCGCCCCGAACATACAACTCAAGTTCATCAACAATAACTCATTCCACTAGAGAGTTATTATTGCACTACCGCACCAATCCTAAATTACATTATGGGCCCCTTCTTATCATGAGTGTGTTAGTCTCCCTGTGTTTAAGATATCGAATGTCCATTAATTTAATTGAGTTATTGAAAACTCACTTTAATTCATGTCTTAGTCCAAGAGTAATACCACTCAACCTTATTGTCATGTCGGACTAAGTCCACTTGCAGGGTTTAACATGTCAATCCTTATGAGCTCCTCTTGGGAACATTCTCAACCTAGATTACTAGGACACAGTGTCCTTCTATAATCAACAACACACACTATAAGTAATATCATTTTCCAACTTATCAGGCCTATTGATTTATCGAGCTAAATCTCACCCTTTGATAAGTTAAAGAAATAAATACTAAATATATATGCTTGTTATTATATTAGGATTAAGAGCACACACTTCCATAATAACTAAGGTCTAGTTATTTTATTAAGTCAGTATAAAAAGAACTTACTTAAAATGGTCCTACTCAATACACTTAGAGTGTACTAGTGTAATTTATTAGTCAAGATAAACTAATACCTAATTACACTACGACTATTCCAATGGCTTGTCCCTTTCCATCTTAGCCGTGAGCAACTGTTTATAATTTATAAAGAACTGATAACATGATCTTCTGTGTGTGACACCACACACCATGTTATCTACAATATAAATTAATTGAACAAATACACTTAACAAATAAAATGTAGACATTCGACCAATGTGATTCTTTTATTTCATAAATAAATGTTTACAAAACCTAAGCTTTTAGTATACACTCTAACAATCTCTCACTTATACTAAAAGACTAAGCTTCCATATCTGCTGTCATACATCTGTTCCCCATCCCCTCCACATGACGATCAAAAGCTTTCGCCGGAAGGGCCTTAGTGAAAGGATCTGCCAGGTTATCTGCTGATGCAATCTTGGCGACGACAACTTCTCCTCACTTGACGATGTCTCGTATCAGGTGGTACTTGCTATCTATATGTTTACTCGCCTTATGGGCTCATGGTTCCTTCAAGTTTGCAACTGCACCGCTATTATCACAATAAATTGTGATGATTTTGGGCAAACCAGGAATCACATCTAAGTCCATTAGGAAGTTCCTGAGCCATACAGCTTCTTTGGCTGCCTCAGAGGCTGTCACATACTCATCTTCCATGGTTGAGTCAAAAACGCATTTCTTCTTAACACTCGTCTATGCAATAACTCCACCTCCTAAAGTAAACACATAGCCTGATGTAGACTTACTATTGTCCCTATCTGATTGGAAGTCTGAATCCATGTAACTCACAGGGAACAAATCGTCTGCTTGGTAAACTAGCATATGATCTCTAGTCCTTCTCAAGTACTTTAATATATGCTTTACAGCAGTCCAATGTCCTTGTCCAGGGTTACTCTGATATCTGCTAACCATGCCCACGGCAAAACAGATATCAGGTCTCGTATATAGCATTGCATACATTAGGCTTCCCACAGCCGAAGCATAAGGAACTGCCTTCATGTCCTCTATCTCCTTTGATGTCTTCGGAGACATCTCTTTAGATAAAGCTACTCTATGCCTAAAAGGTAAGAAACCTTTCTTGGAGTTCTGCATGCTAAAACGAGCAAGGATTGTATCTATATATGAAGCTTGAGATAGGCATAACATCCTTTCTTGCGATCCCTTTTATGACTTTGATCCCAAGGATGTGTGCACATTCTCCTAAGTCCTTCATATCAAATTTTTTGGACAACCATACCCTTACGTCCGATAACACTTTGACATTGTTGCCAATTAATAAAATATCATCTATGTATAGTACAAGAAATACCACCACATTTTCGTTACACTTCTTGTATACACAAGACTCATCTGGACACTGAATAAATCCATATGACTGGATTACTTCATTAAACCGGATGTTCCAAGATCTTGAAGCTTCCTTTAGTCCATAAATGGACCGATTGAGCTTACACACTAGATGCTCTTTGCCCTTTTCAATGAACCTCTCTGGTTGCTTCATATGGATGTTTTCTTCAAGACTTCCATTAAGGAAAGCTGTCTTGACATCCATTTGCCAAATCTCATAATCCATATGAGCAGTAATGGATAAGAGTATCCGGATAGACTTTAACATAGCTACTGGCGAAAAGGTCTTCTCATAGTCGATTTCCTCTTTCTGAGTGTACCCTTTCGCAACAAGCCTTACCTTGAATGTTTCTACCTTCCCGTCTGTCCCTCTTTTCCTTTTGTAGATCCACTTGCATCCAACGGCTTTTACACCATCTGGTGGTTCTACAAGCTCCCAGACCTTATTAGAATACATAGATTCTATTTCAGAATTCATTGCCTTTTGCCAAGATGCTGCATCTTTATCTTGGAGTGCTTCGTTATATGATCATGGATCAGGTTCATGTTTACCCGGGATCAAATTCGAAGATTCTCCCAAAAACATGAATCTCTCAGGTTGCCTCACAACCCTCCCACTACGATGAGGTAATGTCTATAACTGTGCATCATCTGTGACACATGTTGTAGTCTCTTGTGGTACTTCATCTTGTACTGTTGGTACTCAAGTAAACGTGTCCTCTCTTATTTCTTTTAGAACAATTTCACTCATGGGCTTATGGTTCATTATATAATCTTTCTCTAAAAATCGAGCATTGGTGCTAACAATGATCTTCTGATTTTTAGGATTATAAAACAAACCACCTTTCATTCCCTTAGGATATCCCACAAACAGACAAACTTCTGTACGTGATTCCAACTTGTCAGTATCTCCCTTCAGCACATGTGTGGGACTATCCCATATCCGGATATGATTCAGACTAGGCTTACGCCCATTCCACAATTCGATGGGAGTAGAAGGAACTGTTTTAGAAGGTACCATATTCAGAATGTACACTGCTGTTTCTAGAGCATATCCCCAAATCAAATTTGGTAATTCTAAATAACTCATCATCGATCTAACCATTTCCATAAGAGTCATATTCCTTCATTCTGCCACACCATTCTGTTGGGGTGTACCAGGTGCGGACAACTGAGATTGAATCCCGACTTCTAATAAGTAATTCCTAAACTCTCCAAAGAGGTATTTGCCACCACGCTCAGACCGTAGTATCTTGATACTTTTACCAAGACGTTTCTCTACATCGGCCCTATATTCTTTGAACTTATCAAAGCATTTAGACTTGCGGCGCGTCAAGTAAATGTATCCGTATCTTGAATAGTCATCTATAAAAGAGATGAAATATTCATAACCACCTCTTGCCTAGATAGACATAGGACCACACAAATCAGAATGAACCAGTTCTAACACATCTTTGGCTCTATACCCCTTGGCCTTAAAAGGTCTCTTGGTCATTTTACCTTCCAAGCAAGATTCACAAGTTGAAAATTTTTCCAACTCTAATGAACCCAAGAGTCCATCGGCTACAAGCCTTTGAATCCTATTTAAGTTAATATGACCAAGCCTTAGATGCCAAAAATATGTTTGGTTCATTTCCGAAGGTTCCTTTCTCTTATTGGATTTAGAAGATGTGTTATTAATTTCCATTTTTTACTTTGTGGAAGAAATTGGATTTAAAGTATATAAATTGCCAACCAATGCACCAGAACAGATAATAACCCTATTTCTCTTTATAACCACATTGCTATTAAAAAAAATAGAATATTCATCCAAATACAGTTTAGAAACTGAAATTAAATTCTTTCTAAAACTGGGTACATAAAGACAATTTCTTAAAACCAAACTTCTATTCCTATCAAAAGATAAGTAGACGTCTCCCACTGCAACAGCGGCCACCTTAGTAGCATTGCCCATGTAGACGGTTATCTCTCCTTCAAATAATCGTCGGGTTTTCTGGAACCCCTGCAAAAGGTTGCAGACATGATCAGTGGCTCCCGTATCTACACACCAGGTGCTGGTAGATAACACCGCTAAATATATTTCAACTACTAGAGAATGAGATATACTTTTATTGTTCTGATTCCTATGAGGACAGTTCGACTTCCAATGCCCTGACTGCTTGTAGATGAAGAACTTGCCCTTCAGCTTCTTTATTCCAGCTTTTTGTCCTGTACTTTGAGGTTTATTCACCTTTTTTTTTCTGAAAAGACATATTTCTTCTTCTTCTTGTCTTTCGACTTAGAAGTAGAACTATTTTCAGCATAGTGAATCTGAGAACTATGACGAAATATATCTTCTGCTGCCTGTAGTTCTGTCAGAAGTTCCGTCAACGTATACTCCCTTTTATTCATATTATAGTTCAGACGGAACTGCTCAAAACTTCTGGGTAGGGTTTGGAGAATTATATCGACCTGGGTTTCCCCATCGGTTTCACCTCTAAGGACTTGTATTTCGTTCAGATAAGCCATCATTTTGAGGATATGATCCCTTACGGGTGTCCCCTCTAACATGGTGGTTGTCATTAACTTTCTCATTGCCTCTTGCCTAGCAGTCCGACTCTAGTGCCCAAAGAGTTCTTTGAGATTGTTCATTATATCATAAGCAGTTGGTAAATCTTGATGTTGATGTTGCAATACATTTGACATTGAAGTCAAAATGTAACACCGCCATCTCATATGCTTTTACCCATTTCTTATGATACTCAATCTCTCTTGGGGTAGAATCACCATTAGGTGTATCTGGGCATACCTTTGACAGTACAAACTTATAGCTTTCAGCATTTAAGACAATATCCAGGTTTCTTTTCCAATCTATATAGTTGGGACCAGTAAGTCTGTTCTCTTTCAATATAATGGCCAATGAGTTGAAAGACATCCTAAGAATCACAAAATAAACTTTGGTCAGGTCTCTAAATTTAGAATAATATTGATTCCTCAAACAATACTATTTAAATTTACCAACACCTCAAAACACCGTGGATATTGCATGCCACGTTAGTGCGGATGTATATAAATTCAATATTTGTAAGAGGAGGGTCTTACCCATTAATTTTATTATCTTGTCATCCTAACTTTATGACAAATAAAATTAATAGTTGGTTTTACTTTGGTCACGCAAAACAATAGCAGTAACTCCGTTGGGGAGGATACTATTGAATGCGTCTAAGTGTATATCATTACTTGATACTTAGTCCATTAAATAGGATTGTGCCCCTTCAGTTGGAGAAGATCACACGCTCCTAAATAATTTTCTATAACCATCCATAAAGGAAGTTTGATCTAGTGATCTGCAACAAACCCATCCGTTGTGAAGGGAGGCACTCAGAGCCAACACGCAAGCTTGTTGCATTACTTACAAACAAGTAATGGAGACCGTGGAATTTATTTAAAAATCCCTCTCCCACTTAGTTATTTAAGGTGAGGAATTTTAACCTATGCTAGCATACATCACATGTACACAAACATCACAGTAAATAAAAGTAATAAATATGAAAATTAATTTTCTAACTATTATGGCTTTTTCTGTCACTGTTCTCCGTGTGCTCCAACCCTACCTGCTGCCATTTTTAGCCACCACCATCCGGTCGGGTTGTCGCATCTATCTTGCTTCTTATTCCACTGCACCTCTGGTCCTCCAATAGCACCACGCCTCACAAAGATACGATCCGCGATAAAAATAGAATTTTACATATATCGATCCTATATTCCATAAAGGAATGTACATGTATTCTAGATCGAACAAAAAAGTAAAATTCTAAAACTAATACAGCTCCTGCTGTATTTAATACATACAATCATGCACACACAAAATAATGCCCATGACATGTCCAAGGGTCCAATCACACACAATATCTATATGCCATAATAGTTGGAGTCTGCAACCACAAATTTAGCACATCCTACTATTATCCTGTTTAAATTATGTATGATATGTGCATAATCTATTTGAAAACCAAACACACCGAGGTAAAGCCTAGCTCTGATACCAATTGTTGGTTAGTCCAAGGAAGATCGTACCGGTTCCACTGTACAAAAATTTTGTACAAGTGTCGAACCTTTCCTAATAACCTATTGTGTTCTTTAGAAGTTAAATTAGGAATCGCAAACGGAACTTAACATTATTGATTCTAAATTTTGTTGGGGTTGCAAGGTTGCAAACATAGTCCCATATTGGAAACACATGGGAAAGATCATGGGTTTATAAGAGAAAAGATATCTCCATTGGCATGAGGCCTTTTGGGGAGAGCCCAAGAGCAAAACCATGAGGGCTTAGGCCCAAAGTGGACAATATCATGCTATTGTGGAGATATCTAAATTCTTTTCGATCCTACAATTGGTATCAGAGCTCGGACTGCCAGAAGGTTTAACCGCCGACTGTGCACAAGAGCTATGGTATGATTGAACCATGTGAGTACAATATTGACCTCAAACAAAAAAAGTGGGGGCTCCTATGTTCGGATCAAGAGGACCAGACACCAGGCAGGAAGTCCTAGTAGGTCGGGTGGACCGAGGGGCAGGAAGTCCTAGTTGCGGCTAGGCAAGGAAGTCCTAGTAGGTCGGGTAGACCGAGGGGCAGGAAGTCCTAGTAGGTCGGGTAGACCGAGGGGCAGGAAGACCTGGTGGGTCGAGGATCGGACGTGGGAAGCCCATGGTCCTTTGTTTGAGGGGGGGATTGTTGGGGTTGCAAGGTTGCAAACATAGTCCCATATTGGAAACACATGGGAAAGATCATGGGTTTATAAGAGAAAAGATATCTCCATTGGCATGAGGCCTTTTGGGGAGAGCCCAAGAGCAAAACAATGAGGGCTTAGGCCCAAAGTGGACAATATCATGCTATTGTGGATATATCTAAATTCTTTTAGATCCTACAAATTTAACTTATCTATTCTTAATGGTTTAGACTTGGATCGCAAGCGAAACTTAACGCTATTGATCCAAATCCACCTATGTTATAAATTCAATTAAATATTAATTTTTAAAATTGGCTTCCAGGACTGCATGGCGAGGCACATGGCCTTCTTGGGTATGGGAGCATCCACCACCGCCTAGACAAAGTCTTTTAAGGAAAGCTAATATTTAATTTCTTTATATAACTCTTGGTTTAACCAAAAGGAACAATCGAATCAAAAATTCGAAAAACAAAAAAAATACAACTTTGAAACAAATCCGAAAAACTAGAATCTAATGCCTCTTGTGTTTGGAATTCATACAAAGAAAAATAACTAACATGATGCGGAAGAAAATTACTAGTTATACCTCTTCTTCGTAAGCTAATAACCTCGAGATCTTCTGCCGTATTCCTCACCTCCTCTTGGACGTCGTGTGGGCAATGATCCTCCAAGATGAACACCACCCAAAGAGCTTCTCCTCCTTCTCTAAGTTTCGGCCACCACCACCACCAAGGAGCAAAAGAGAGCAAAGGGAAAAGAGAGGGAGAGAGGGTCGACCACAATGAGGAACTCCACCAAGAGAATAGGAATTGATAATTATTGAGGCCTCCTTTCTCCTTCTTTTATATTACTTGCCCAAGGCAAATAAGGAAAGACTTTTTACAAAAAATAAAATCTTCCTCTTATTTTTCCTTTTCCCCTTTTATTTTTCCTTTTCCTTTCCTTTGATTGATTCAATCATCAAATCATTGATTGGATGATTTATTGATTTGGCCGGCCCCTTGCTTGGGCACCAAGCAAGGGTGGCCGACCCCTTAAAAGGAAAGAAATAACCTTGTAAAAATTTTTATAAGCAAAGAAAAAACTCTTATAAAATTTTACAAGCTCTCTTTTGATTTCCTAATGTGGATGTTAAAAAGGAAAGTTTTAAAAATTAAAACCATGTTTTAAAATTTAAAACTTCTCTTCTAAAATTTTCTTTTTTAAACATGGTTACAAAATTATAAATTTAAAATTTAAAACTTCTCTTCCTTTTTTCTAAAACCATGAGGATGGTTAAAAAAGGAAAGTTTTTAAAAATTTAAACTTTCTTTTAAACCATGTGGCCTAATTCAAATAAGGAAAGTTTTATATTTTAAAATATCTCTTTTAAAACTTGTAGATTTCTACAAAGAGAAAATATTAAAAATTCAAAACACCCCTCCTAGTTTGAATTATTGTGGCCAGCCCGTTCTTGCTTGGGCACCAAGCAAGAGGCCGGCCTTATTGAGGAGGAAGTGGCCGACCACATGGCTTGGTCACCAAGCCATCGGTCGGCCCTCTCTTGGACACCAAGATGAGCTTTTCCATGAGTGGATTTAAGACATTAATGAGGCTACTGTTGGTGCGGGAAGCATCCGACGATCGAACCTGAGTTTTGATAATGGTAAAGGATTCAAAGTTAAGGTGTGTTGTGATCTAACGTGCTTGACTAAGTGTTTCAAGAAAGTCCTAACTGTGGTTAGGCAGGTGAAAATCCTAGGGGGTAGTAACCCTAGGTCATAGGGGGCGGTAACCCTATGCGGAAAGTCTTGGTGGGTCGAGTGCTTCAGGCAAAAGTCCTAAGGGGGTAACCCTAGGTGAAAAGACCTGGTGTCGCGAACCAGGTGAAAGACTGGACCAACCGGGAAGCAGAAGTCCAGCAAAAAGTCCGGAAGCATCAAGCACCGAGCAAAAGTCCAGTCGATCTGGAGGATCGCACTGGCATCAGGTAAATCTCCTGAGTGGAGTAGGTGAGGACGCGTTCCACGTGGAGGGAACAGTAGGCGTCGGGTCGACCTAGGGTTTCCGGTTGGAAATCCGAAGTCAGACCCGGACAGTCCGGAGACTGTCATTATATTCTGTTATAATATTTACTATTATTTTGTGTTAACTTTGTTTTGCAGGGTAAGTGTTTGGGACTAACACTTTTGTAGGACCAAAGGAGCACAAGTTAACCTTGGATAAACAGTGTCCGAGGCGCCTCCATGGAGCTTGGAGGCGCCTCGGGTGCAAGCCGAAGCCAGCTGTCCAGAGGGGTTGGAGGCGCCTTGAAGGAAGCTCAAGGTGCCTTGGACTGGAGGCTGAAGGCGCCTTGGAGATCAGTGAAGGCGCCTTCAAGTGATAAGGTTCGACCAGTTCAGCTCTTATCTCTGCGGCTGATTCGGCTCACTCAAGGCACCCTGGATGGGCTTTAAGGTGCCTTGAGCATGCTATAAAAGAAGGTCACGAGCAGCTCTTCAAAATATCAATCTTCTAGAGCTCTTTCTCCTGTGCGCTGCTTACATGACGACCTCAACGTGCTGTTTCAAGATCCCGACGACCCAGAGCGCCATTTCTTTAGATTCTGTCATTCGGTATATTTTTCTTATTGCACTAAATTGTATTAAGCTTGTAATATTTTCGATCTTATAGTTGTTGCCCACCGAAAGCGGTCAACGACCTCGGGCCTTTGAGTAGGAGTCGAGATAGGCTCCGAACGAAGTAAATCCTCGTGTTCATTCTGCGTGTTTGTTACTTTTCATTTCCGCTGCTTTACTCGTACGATTTTACGATTCCGAGAAATGAACTGAGTGAAAGCCGCGAGCGCTATTCCCCCCCCCCCCCCCCTTTAGCATGTCTCGATCCAACAGCTACGACAGGGACATAAAGGAGAAATTGGTTTTGGCCTTCCGATGAGCTTGAGTATCCCGTATTCGCCTCGAACACACAACTCAAGTTCATCAACAATAAGTCACTCCACTAGAGAGTTATTATTGCACTACCGCACCAATCCTAAATTACATTATGGGCTCCTTCTTATCATGAGTGTATTAGTCTCCCTGTGTTTAAGATATCGAATGCCCATTAATTTAATTGAGTTACTGAAAACTCACTTTAATTAATGTCTTAGTCCAAGAGTAGTACCACTCAACCTTATTGTCATGTCGGACTAAGTCCACCTGCAGGGTTTAACATGACAATCCTTATGAGCTCCTCTTGGGGGCATTCTCAACCTAGATTACTAGGACACAGTTTCCTTCTATAATCAACAACACACACTATAAGTAATATCATTTCCTAACTTATCAGGCCTATTGATTTATCGAGCTAAATCTCATCCTTTGATAAGTTAAAGAAATAAATACTAAATATATATGCTTGTTATTATATTAGGATTAAGAGCACACACTTCTATAATAACTAAGATCTAGTTCTTTTATTAAGTCAGTATAAAAAGAACTTACCTAAAATGGTCCTACTCAATACACTTAGAGTGTACTAGTATAATTTATTAGTTAATATAAACTAATACATAATTACACTACGACTATTCCAATGGTTTGCTCCTTTCCATCTTAGTCGTGAGCAACTGTTTATAATTTATAAAGAACTGATAACATGATTTTCTGTGTGTGACACCACACACCATGTTATCTACAATATAAATTAATTGAACAACTACACTTAACAAATAAAATGTAGACATTTGACCAATTTGATTCTTTTATTTCATAAATAAATGTTTACAAAAGCTAGGCTTTTAGTATACACTCTAACAGGATCGTCTCTCACGTGGAACTAATGGCCGGACGTTTATTTTCAGACAGAATCGAACCAAAAAGGGGTTTTGTTTTGGGAATTGTTCTCTAAACCTAATGCGATAAATAAAGTCCTAACTAGCCAGCAGAAAATGAACTCACCATGCAGTGTCACTCTACACTGTGAGGATCCCTTCTATAGAAGAAATATGCATAAAGGAAGTAACAATAATAAAACAAGTGCAATTAAACTAAACAAACTTAACAACGGTTAAACAAAACCTAACTATGCATAACCACATTGTCATGTTATGATACAAGATCAATAATCATACATAGAAACTAAACAAATACTAAACTAAATAATCAAACATGCATCAGAAGGAAATAACAAATAAATCAAACACGAAATTAAGCTACAACTAAACATGAACAATCAAACAGTAAAGTAAACTACACTATCCAAACCACTCTTCTGCGATCAACCACCAATCCACTACCTCCACCGTCACACAGAGACCCGGATTTGGAACGCCAGCCCCGGTGGACAACAACTCAACGACTGAATGTTATAGCTCCCAATGGCACAAAGTTGATAGTTTAGATGGAATAGGAAACAAATTGCAGCATCAATAGAAACTAAACAGAAATCAAAATAGAATTTGCTCTACTGGAATTGCATACACCACTGAGATGGAGAAAATCGTAGAAAGTAAGGGATACCTTCTATCACAAGATTCCATGGTCTTACAATCCAAGGCTCTTCTTCTACATGATGATCAAAACCCTACATCTACATGAATTGACCTCACACGCATTTCATCAAACACATACAAGACACAACACACATAGAACATGATATAAACACTTTATAGCACAAGAAATATCCAAATACATTGTTCATACATCTATAATCATATCATAACTACTTCCTATATTCTAGATCTAGAGAATCTACTCCATAGTAAAGGAAGATCAAATCAAAGACATAAAGGATAACATTCGTACAACTCAAATACAAGAAATGAGGATAAGAGATGCTTAGCTATGCGTTGTCGATGTCTTCGGAGAGTCTCCTTGCTCCAAAGGTGGATGGATCAATGAAGATGGAAGATCTCGGGTTCTCCCAAAGGGGAGAACCCTTCCCCAAGGAATGGGGGCAAGCCCCAACCAAAAGATTAGTGAAAAAAGGACGAAATTTCTCTTTTATAGCTCTAGACAAAGCCCTTGCTTGGGTCATGACATGGCCATGTGAATCCACATGGCCATGTGCTACCTTGGCTCTGGTTCGATGACACGACAGTGTGGATTCCACACGACCAAAGTCTTCTTCTTTTATGGAAATTCCACGTGGTTGTGTGGATTGACACTGCCGCGTGTCAATGTCGTATAGACCTTGTAGACCATTTTAGCATATCATAACGTGGTATTCTCGAGTTAAAGTCTTCAGCAAAGTTGTAAATCTTGAAGTTAGCTACAATTTGGTTTAAAGACCAACCTAAAACTCTAACCGATAAAAAAGTTATAATCATTTTACTTTTAGACTATAGTGCTAAAAATGATATGGTCGTGTGGAATTGACATGACTGTGTAGAATTGACATGGTCATGCCTAAAAGGCATGGCTAGGCTGTGTGGCCATTGATTTGTGTCATATTTTCACATGTCCATGCCTCATAATCATGGCTCGGGCATTTTGGGAAGCTCTTGACTCCATTTAAGATCCGTTTTGCTCCAAATCGCATCATATCAATCAAAACAAGTAAATAGTAGATCTTCGAACAAAAAGAGTGGAAATATGTTATTGTAATAAAATAGGGTGCAATAAACATAGATTATACTCATAAAATACAAGTAGATGTGCGTCAAAATATTCATAAAAATATATATAATCTACGCACATCAATATATCTTTTACCTCCTAATCAACTATATTCAGGTATTAAATTAATGACAAAATCTTTTTACATGTTAAGGTATAAATATGTTAATTAATAAAGGACAATACTAAATTGAAAATTATTTTAGTTAAATCATGTCCATTAGAAGATTTTGATAGAGTTAAAAATAAAAATTTTAAATTAAAATAACAAATAGAATTCTTAAAAAATTCTTCATGCTCAAATTCTTTTATTCCAAATTTTAAAAATTTTAAAGGACTTAATTGGTATATTAGGAACCATAGGAACAAATTGTAAAAGTTTCTAGGAGTAATATTTCTAGAAAATACTTGATAAATCTAATAGGTAGGAACTTATTTTGAATACCAAAATATGTACTAAATTGTTTTGAATTTTTAGAAAAAAAAATTATAAACCTTCTATTTATATTTTTTATCCAAATTTTTTTCTATGAAAAATTTCAAAATTTTTTGAAAGTTATATTATTTTTTATAAATTTTCTAACAAAAATCTGACTTTTAAAATTAAAATTATTTCAAAAATTTATTTTTAAAAACTTAATTTTTATGTGATAAAAATTAGGGTTTCTATTAGAATAAAGCTTTTTGAGATTTTTTGATAATATATGATTTTTATGATTTTTTTTATCTAAAAATGTAAATTTAATTTTAAAATTATTTTTAGAGATAAATTTTAAGAAACCTAATTTTTTAGCTAAGGAATGTTATATTTTGAATGTTGAGAAAAATTAGTCATATTTTTAGGAATCTAAATCTATTTTTTTAATCATTTAAATTAAAAAATGGTTATTTTTGTACAAAAATATTATTTTTCATCAAAATAAAAATTTGTTTGTCATGAAAATTTTTCTCCTGATTTGATTGTTTTTGTTTGACTATGAAATAAATTTTTAGAATTTTTTTGATACATAAAAATAATTTTTAAATTATTTTTTCTAAAATTAATGTTTAATTGATAAAAATTATTCTTTTTGAAAATTGGATTTTAGTAAAATGACATATTCCTGAAAATTCTAATGAAAACCCCAATAATATTTCCCAATATTTTTTTACTTATTTTTCATTTTTTCCCCTAATAAATTTTTTTTGATAAACGGCGCGGGGGGGGGGGGATAAGTTATGGGTACTTAGTATAAAATTTTAAGTACTTTAGTTTTACTTATTGCAAATTTGTTACTTGTAATAAATTATAAATTTATTTTTAAAAATTATTTTATTGTTTGTTTGTCACGCCCCGAGGGTATACTTGTCCGTCAAATTAGATGGTACCCCCCTAGTGACAATATAAGAAATACGATATCGAACCAATTCAAGCCAACATAAAATAGTGGCAGCGGAACAGAAGAATAAAACAACTCAAACAACTGAAACAAAAATCCAACTTGAATGGGGCCGGAATCCAGGACCTCTGAGCGGCACAACACCTCCTCTATCTACTAACCTGAAAGTCAAAGGAAAAGAAAGGGGTAGTGAGTACAAGAACTCAGTGGGTAGAAGAAAATAGCGCATGAATAATATACTGTTAGGAGATGAAAGGATGCAGTCTCAGGTAAAATATTTAAACCAACGTAGGTTCCCCAACATAATCACCAGTTAACCAAAAGTATAATCAATAATATAACACTTCATTAACCTACTCAACTAAGTATAACCAACAAATCGAGAGTAATATAGTACATCTAAACCTGCACCAACAAATACATGACCAATATATAACAAGCACATAACAAATACTGACTACAGGAGAAACACTCTACCATAAATGGTTCTGTGGGTAATCAGAGTAAATGACTAGTCACTGTACGCTAGAAAATACTCTACCACGGATGGTCCCGTGGGTGAACAGAATGAGGTAGCTATCTGGCTCCCCTATCACTGACTACGGGAGAACACTCTACCACGGATGGTCCCGTGGACAGTCAGGGTATGCTACTAGTCACTGTCTGTAGGAGAACGCTCTACCACGGATGGTCTCGCATGGTATATACCAACGGTCACTAACGACCCTCTTAACCATGCATGGGAGACAAGATATATTAACGGTCGCTGACAACTCTCTCGACCACGAATAGAAGACAATAATCGACAGGATATACTAACGGTTACTGACGACTCTCTCAACCATGAATGGGAGATAATGGTCGATAAAATATACTAACAGTTACTGACGACTTTCTCAACTATGAATGGGAGACAATGGTCGACAGGATATACTAATGGTCGCTGACGACTCTCTCAACCACGAATGGAAGACAATAATTGACAGGATATACTAACGGTTACTGACGACTCCATCAATCATGAATGGGAGACAATGGTCAACAAGATATACTAACGGTCGCTGACAACTCTCTCAACTATGAATGGGAGGCAATGGTCGACAGGATATACCAATGGTTACTGACGACTCTCTCAACCATGAATGGGAGGCAATGGTTGACAGGATATACCAATAGTTGCTGACGACTCTCTCAACCATGAATGGGAGGCAATGGTCGACAGGATATACCAACGGTTGCTGACGACTCTCTCAACTATGAATGTGAGGCAGTGATCGACGGGAAATACCAACGGTTGCTGACGACTCTCTCAACTATGAATGTGAGACAATGATCGACAGGATATACTAATGGTCACCTATAACTCTTTCAACCACGAATGAGAGATAATGATCGACAAGATATAGCAACCAAGGGTCTAGTAGGATATTAAAAATACTATACCATGGTATGAAATAACAAACAAAGGTTTAGTAAAATACTCGATATCCTATACTACGGTATGATCATCCGAACAATAAATACAAACTCAAATCATCTAGCAGAATATCCAATGTCCTATACTATAGTATGGTAGTATCATGCATATCTATAAACACAATCATGAATATTAAACATAACTTCATAGCTATCATAATAGGTCAACATATAAGGATAAACAATAAGGTATCAAACTCAGGAGTGATTTAAGACAAACATAAGGTAAGTGAGTAACTGCAACCTCATCAAACCTAGCAGTAAACAATCATACACTATAATTAAGGCTATCAAGAAGATAAGTAGGATCTACCCACCTCAACTGTAGATCATCCTATCTTCAAGTCAAAGGATTTGCCTCGAGCTAGAATCCTACAAGCGTATGATACAAAACAAATGTAAGTATCTATAATATGTGTACCGATCAGTCTACCCATCTGTTCCGTAACTCCATTGATTAAAAATTAATTAGTAAGACAACTCTTAATTGATATTCAAATCAGTTGTCAATTTGATTAATAACTTCATTACTACTAAGTTAATTAATTTAATCCACTATTAAATTAAATTAACTTATTCATTAAATGGGTAGATCAAGTAATTAACTTCTAATTATTCAAGCTTCACTCAAACTTAATGTAATAATACTGATTAAATCAATTAACATACTTAACTAATTAAATAACTAACTACCTAATTCATCAATTAGTTAACCTTTAAATTAGTCATGGACTAATTAGTTAATTATCATATTAATTAAATTAGCAAAGTTTAAATTAATCAATTAAATTACTCTTACCTCTGCGTATCGCTAGAAAGGGGAGACAGTCGGTCGTCAGTCATGTGCATATGAAATTTCTTCGAACACCGAATAGGATATATTAACATCTCCACCATATACATAACCAGAGATATGGGAATTGTATGACACCTCATCGCTCACAGGCATATCTTCAAGCACTTGATGGGTGTCGTCGAGGAGGAGGCACTTGGAGTACATCTCAACGAGGGGAATTACCTACGTAGGGGTCGAAGATGATCCACGTGGACCTGTCGTCGGCAGGTGGCTGGTGGTGACACCGGCGACAACAGTAGATGGGAAGGGAAAGCAACGACGGAACAGTGGTGTGGCACACAATTGTGCTCGTCAATCGCCAGTGGCAAGCCTTTGATTGTTCGCGTCAAGGACCTTGGAACATAGCTGCGGCTATCCATGATGTCCTCTGGTGGTGCGGGAGGCGGCGACCATGGCAGACACTCGAGCGAACAGGAGAGGGAGTGGAGAAGGGTAGCGATAGCAGAAAGGTCGCAATCATGTGGTGCTTGGACAGAACTATGGCCAACCGAGCCATGGGGGGAGGGGATGGATGCAGAGCCAGCTACTCGTCACTACGGCATCATCGGGTTGGTCGACGCGGCGAGGCACAGCACGGACATGCAACAAGGAGATAAGGTGTGGGAGAGAAGGAAAATAAACTTAGGTTTTGTAATAAAACTTTAAGTCAATCAACTCCCAACTTAAATAGGTATTCAAAATAGACTTTAGAAAAACCTAACCCATTTATTCCTATGAAATATGTAACATTCATTTTAAAATTATAAAAAAAATCTAGAAAATTCTATAAATTCATATAAAACTATTTCCCTCTAAATTCCTCATCCAATTAAATTTATTTTTCCTAAATAAATTCAATTATGTCCAAATGTTAATTAATTTAATCCATATAAATATTTTTGGTATTTTACAGTTTGCCCTAACTTAACTTAGGTTGATATACATTAAAAAGGGAGAAATTCTAAGTACCTCAGGTTAGCGTTGATATGGTCAACCGGGTTAAGTTAGGTCCTGTAGTTTTGATACCTTGTGTTTGAGTGTGCTAGGACTTAGGAACACAAGAAATCGAGTGGAAGATGTAGTGAGGGAGAAGGATGACTTGGGAAACAAGTCGACAAGCTCGATGCATTTGAGGGATGAAAAGATGTGGAAGAGTACACTGGTAGACGAAAAGGATGCGCGTAGAGCATTCGAGGGACGAGAAGTCAGGAAGGAAGTTTGCTCGAGGAGAAGATTGGAGTTGGGTTCAGGTGAGCTCAACTCTGGATGATTGGAGCATCACCTAAGCGATTGGAAAGTGATTCGAGATGTTCATTCTTGGATGAATAGTACTCGAGGCGCCTCCAAGTGGATTGGAGGCGCCCTCGCTCCTTTATTGGAGGTGCCCTCGTGCCTTTATTAGAGACACCCTAAAGGAAGTTGAAGGCAACCTCGTACCTTTATTCGAGGCACCCCTAAAGGAAACTGAAGGCGCCATTGTGCCTATTTGAAGAAGGCGCCCTACAACAGCTTGGAGGGGCCCTCGTGCCTCTTGATGGTGGTGCCTCAAGGAAGATGGAGGTGCCCTCATGCCTCAAGTGCAGAGAGTCATTAGATAACCATTATTGTAATGACCATTGTAAAGAGGATAAACTTCTATCCTCTTGGAGGCACCCTGGATCCCCTTGGAGGCATCTCCAAGCAATGATACTTTTTTCAGGATACTATAAAAAGTCCCTTGGAGTTAGAAATTAATCAACAATCATTGTACTAATCTTCCTAGCTATTTCTGAGATTTTAAAGTATGTAAGAGGCTTCTCGGCCTTCAACGAAGGAGATCTTTAGTGAGTTTTCAACTATCTTGAATTAGCAACTACCTAGGTTGTAACCAAGTAAATCTTTTATCCTCTTTATTTTTGTTATTTTATACTAATCCATCTACACTTTCCGATTTAACTTAGTGGCTAGTGGAAAACTTCTATGGGATTAGACCAGTCACCTCCAAGATTAGTTGAATTATAAGAGCTGGATACCTGGATTACAAACAAAAATATGAGTAAAAAAACTTGATAATATAGTTCTTCTAATATTGCTTGTGACAATATTCAATCTAAGGTTCATCTTCTTTTTAAAGATAAAGCTCCAACTATAGAAGCTTCTCCAACTAAGTTTCAAAATATTGATAAGATAATGATATTGTTATTGAACGAGATTCTGTTTTACGTAAATCCATAAGAAGTTATCCATCTAAGAAAAGAGATGAAATTATGTGTGCTTATTTGATTGTCGGTCTTTATCAAGTAATGTCAGATAAGTCTCCTAAATCTATTGACAAAAATCAAAAGATTTTTTTTACTTGCTTTGTATAAATTATTTTCTGATTGATTAGAATATTCTCTGAGAAAAATTGTAGCTTATTGCCTTACATGTTTTCTTTTTATTAAGACAAATAGATTTTGGGTTGAATGCATTTATTATTGATGAATTTCAATCTTGGAAAAAAGTGAATAGTGGTAAAAATTGTTCATTTTTTATTCATGAAAGGATTGGTCCTAATTCTCTACACAAAAGGTTGCGAAAAGTTCCCACAATTCGATGAACTCATTGCAACATATTGATAATATTATGGACAAACAATCTTTTGAGTTAGTTGTAAAAAATTATTTACAACTTAAAGTTTCAATTGATGTTGCAAAGTTATTTACATTCCAAGGTTTAGCTTTTTTAGGTCGTGGTGAATCTTGGAATCACATAATCGTGGCAATTTCATAGAAATAATAAAACACAACTTTTTATAATGATGATGTAAGATCTATTGTTGTAGAAAATTCACTTCAAAATGCTTCTTATACTTCTCCTCAAATTCAAAAGAAGATTTTATCGTCTATGCAAATAGAATTCAAAAGTTAATCACAGGAGAAATTGGTAATGTGAAGTAGTGTCTTATTGTGGATGAATCTCGAGATGAGTCAAAAAGGGAATAAATGATTATTATTTTAAGATTTGTTGATAAAGAGAGCTTTTGTTGAAATTGGTAAGTATTTTGGTAGAGCTCTTGAGGAGAAATAGATAGTTTTTCTTGATACTTAAACTTTTGATTACAAAGCCTTTATATAGACTTGAAAGAAACTTAGGGGGCAAGTAACCTAGCAACTTAGGGGGCAAGTAACCTTAGAAACTTAGGGGGCAAGTAACCTTAGTGATGAGTAAACTTAAGTGATAACACATTAACTTTAACACTCCCCCTTAATGTGTTGTCGGATTCCAAGTTTGGCTCGGAGCTGTTGAAATCTTTCTCTCGGAAGTGCTTTTGTGAAGATGTCAGATAATTGCTCCTCAGATCGACAGAACTCAAGTTGAATTTCTTTATCTTCAATTGCCTGTCGAATGAAATGATGCTTGAGTGCTATATGTCGAGTTCGGTTGTGGTGAACTGGGTTCTTAGCCATAGCGATTGCAGATTTGTTGTCGCAGTGTAGCACGGTTCCTTCAATCTGATGGTGACCGAGATCAGCCAAGATTTTTCGAAGCCAAATTGCTTGTGAAGTGGCTACTGATGCTGAGATGTACTCGGCTTCCGCAGACGATTGTGCAACACTTTGTTGTTTCTTGGATACCCATGAGAATATTGCTGAACCAAAGGAGAAACAGTACCCCGAAGTGCTTTTCATGTCATCTAAGGATCCACCAAGATCACTGTCACAATATCCGACAAGATTAAGTGCGTGATTCTTCTGAAAGCTTAGACCGAGGTCAGTTGTCCCTTGAACATATCGTAAGACCCGCTTTGCTGCACCGAGATGAAAATGGCTCGGACTCTGCATAAATCTTGAAAGTAGACTTGCAGCATACATGAGATCAGGTCTAGTTGCTGTGAGATATAACAAATTACCAATGAGGCTACGGTAATAAGTGACATCCGCTGCTTTTCCTCCATCTTCCTTTTTCAATTTCTCCCCCATAATGAGTGGTGTAGAGACAGGATTGCATCCCAGCATGTTGAATTTCTTCAGAATCTTTTCTGCATATATCTTTTGGCAGATAAAGATTGTCTCTTCTTCTTGGTAGATCTCCATGCCCAAGAAATGTCGAAGTAGACCCATATCGCTCATTTCATACTTTTGAGCCATGTCATCTTTGAACTCTTCGATCATCTTCTCGTTGCTTCCAGTGAAAATTAGGTCATCAACATAAAGAGTGACTATAAGAACATCATTACCTTGCTGCTTGACATACAAAGTTGGTTCACTCTTGCTCTTTTCGAATTTTGTTCGGTTGAAATAGTTGTCGATCTCACTGTACCAAGCGCGAGGAGATTGTTTAAGTCCATATAGCGCTTTCTTAAGTTTGTAGACTTTCTCTTCTTTTCCTTTGAGGATGAAACCCTGAGGTTGATCTACATACACTTCTTCCTTCAATTCACCATTGAGAAATGCTGACTTGACATCAAGCTGATAAAGTTTCCACCCTTTGCTGGCGGCGAATGCAATTATAGCTCGGATTGTGTCTAGCCGAGCTACTGGGGCAAACGTCTCCCCGTAGTCAATTCCAGGCTGTTGAGAATATCCTTTGGCCACAAGTCTTGCTTTGTGTTTTTGAATGGATCCGTCTGGGTTGTGCTTTACTTTGTAGATCCATTTAACACCTATAACTTCTTTGTCTCTTGGTTTATCGACGAGCTGCCATGTCTGATTTTTTTCAATTACACGAACTTCCTCCTCCATCGCTTTTTTCCATGGTTCTTCTTTGATTGCTTCAGCAAAGTTCTCAGGCTCAATTGAGCAATAATTGCATGTAGCATATATATCGCTCAATGATCTGTACCTTTTTGGAGTTGCGCTTGGGGATGAGGAGTTTGATGAAGTTGGATCAGTTGAGCTTTCTTCGTTGGGTTGAGATGAGCTTGAATCTGGTGTGCTTGGCTCAATTTCATCTTCTTTGTCAGTACTGATCAGAATGTCTTTCTTTTCAACTTTGTTTTCTTCCCAATTCCATAAAGCATTTTCATCAACTTGAACATCTCGGCTAATAATAACTTGACCCAGCTGTAGGTTAAATAGTCTATAACCTTTGCTCATGGTGCTGTAGCCGACAAAAATACATCTTTCGCTAGATTCGTCAAGTTTGCTTCGTTTCTGTTTTGGAATTTGAGAATAGCAAATGCTTCCGAATACCTTGAGATGGTTCACCGATGGTCTTCTACCACTCCATGCTTCAAACGGAGTCTTGTTTGGTATGGCTGTGGTTGGGCATCGATTAGATAAATAAACGGCTGTGTAGACTGCTTCAGCCCAGAAGATTTTGGGTAAACCTTTCTCGTGCATCATTGATTTTGCCATTTCAACGATTGTCTGGTTTTTCCTCTCGGTAACACCATTTTGTTGAGGGGTGTACCTTACCGTTAGTTGCCTTTCTACTCCTTCATCTTCACAAAAATTGTGAAATTCTTTAGAAGTGTATTCTTTGCCTCTGTCACTTCTTAAGGTTTTGATGAAGCATCCACTCTGTTTTTCGACGAGACTCTTAAACTTCTTGAATATCATGAATACTTCGGACTTCTGCCTCATGAAATAGACCCAAGTCATACGAGTGTGATCGTCGATGAAAAGAATGAAATACCTATTCTGAGCATGAGAAAGGGTGTCCATCGGTCCGCAGACGTCGGTGTGGATAAGTTCCAACTTTTCTTTAGCTCTCCATGATACTCCTTTTGGGAAAGGTAATCGATGTTGCTTTCCAAACGCGCATCCTTCGCATACATGTTGCTTTCCTTCTATGTGAGGAAGTCCTTGCACCATACTCTTGCCAGATAACTCTTTGAGGCTTTGTAAATTGAGATGACCGAGTCGTCGATGCCATAAGGTTGATGTCAGGTAGTCCGAGGTAGAAGCTTGATGAGCTTTTAGGTCGGCATAATTGATGTTGAGAGCGAAGCTTCGATTGACCATTTTGATCTTTGTGAACACCTTTGACTTATCTCTCCTGTCAAATATAACACATTCATTGTTATCGAAGCAGAGCTTGTACCCATTTTCCACCAATTGTCCGAGGCTGAGTAAATTTTGACTCAAGCTCGGCACACACAAGACATTGTTGATGCAACTCGGTCCTTCCTTCGTCTCGATGGCGATTTTCCCAAGTCCTTTTGACTTTGTTTGCTCTCCGTTTCCAAACTGAACAGGAGCATTGATGCTAATGTCGAGTTCAGAGAAAATTTCTGAGATCGGCGTCATATGGTTGCTACATCCGCTGTCCAGCAACCATTTTCCTTGCTCCTTGTTGGTGGCCGTGTGACATACATAGAATGTTCCATGTGTCTCCTCAGCTGTTTGATTTTCTCCAACCTGATTTGCCTGATAAGTGTTCCTATTTCGGCAATCTTTGGCGAGGTGACCAAATCGATTGCATATTTTGCATCTCGATTGACCTTTGAACCAACAGTCCTTCTCGGAGTGATTTGGCTTATTGCAATTGCTGCAATTCGATGAGTTGTCTTTTCCTTTTCCTTTTGAGATACGTCCACCTCGTCCTCTTGATTTCCATCCAAATCGTGATTGGCCTTCTCGTTCGTTGTTACCAATTTTGAGCTTTGATTGGAATGCACCCTCTATTGGCTTCTCAGAATGTCTGGACAATCTTTGCTCGAACGATTTTAGGGACGCCATCACTTCTTGAACGGTGAGTGTTGTTAGGTCCTTTGTTTCTTCAATGACGGCAATAATGGGATCATATTTCTCAGGAAGACAGATGAGAATTTTGCGTACCAGCCTTTGATCTGTAATATCTTCACCATGAGATTTCATTATATTGACCAGATCAAAGATTCTGGTTGAGAATTCCATGAGTGTTTCTTTCTCCTGCATCTTGGCATTTTCGAAATCCTTGAGTAGTGATTGGAGCTTAATCGCTCTTACTTTCACATCTCCTTGAAATTCGCTCTGCAAGATCTCCCACGCATCTTTAGCCGTGTTGGCTCGCATGATTCTGGGAAATATAGCCTTAGTGACTGCTCTTTGAAGGATTGAGAGAGCACTTGCGTCGGCTTGTCGAGACTTCTCTAATTTCTTCAGACCGGCCTCATTGAGGGCAGTGGCTTCCTCGGGCTCTTGTACTCCATTCTCCACAATCTCCCATTGGTTAAGAGATCGAAAGATGGTCTTCATCTTCACGTACCAGAAATCATAGTCTTCGCCATTAAACTCTGGAATGAGATGGTTGATGTTTGTTAAACTCGAGCTGGCCATGGATTTGGATTGGTAGAACCTGGACGCTCTGATACCAACTGTTGAAATTGGTAAGTATTTTGGTAGAGCTCTTGAGGAGAAATAGATAGTTTTTCTTGATACTTAAACTTTTGATTACAAAGCCTTTATATAGACTTGAAAGAAACTTAGGGGGCAAGTAACCTAGCAACTTAGGGGGCAAGTAACCTTAGAAACTTAGGGGGCAAGTAACCTTAGTGATGAGTAAACTTAAGTGATAACACATTAACTTTAACAGCTTTATTAGAGAAAGATTATTTGACATTGTCCATATGGAAGATATAAAATCATCTACTTTGAAAAGGAAAATTTATGGTATTCTATCTTACAAAAATCTTCTCATACAAAATAATTGAGGCCAAGGTTATGATGGCATTCGAGGAGAATGGTTTCCAAGTTTTATTTTTGAATGAATGCTTATATGTATATTATGTTCATTTATTTGCACATCATCTACAATTGACATTGGTAGCAACATCCCAAAGTATTATTCCTATTGAACATTTCTTTTAATACTTGGTTGTTATAGTGAATTTAGTGAATTTTTCTTCCAAATACCATGATCAATTGTGAATTTCTCATGTTACTTAAATTTTAAAATTGATATCTACTAATGAGCTTGAATCTAGAAGAGGAAAAAAAATCAAATCGGGATATTATAATGTTCAGGAGATACATGATGAGCTCTCACTTGACGACACTTCATAATTTGTTTATTTTATTCGATCCCATTTTACATGTTTTAAGTGATATCATCAATAATAAAAATAATTTATTTGGTAGAACAATAAATGATGGAGCTTATAATGTAATGTCATCATTTGAATTTATATTTATATTGCATTTTGTTATTGAGTTAGAAATGACCGACGATTTTTGTCAAATTCTACCATACAAGCCTCAATATATTATAAATGTTATGGATACAATTGATAATACAAAAGAACTTATTCAGAAATTTAGAGAGAATGAATGAGATCAATTATTTGACAAAGTGAAGAATTTTTGTGATAAACATGAGATAGATGTATCAGGCATGTAATCTCCTCGTCGATTAGGTAGAGGGTGACTGAGTAAATGAAATGTTAACCTTAGAGCATTATTATAGAATTGATATATTCACTAGCACCATATTTTCAATATTCCAAGAGATAAATTATCGATTTTATGAAAATACAATAAAATTATTCTGGCTCAGCTCATTTTAGATCCAAGAGATGGATATATACAAATCATTTAATATCAATTATATTTGTAAACTTGTTGAAAAGTTTTATCTTGACAATTTTACAAGTCAAGAAAAGTTGCATATAAAATAGCTGTTGGAGTTTTTTGAGATCGACATTCAGCGCAATCTTATCTTTTAGAATGTGTCAATTCTGAAAGAATTGTATCAATTATTGTTGAAAATTTAAAAGAAAGAGAAATACTATCTTATGAATCAGTTGATTGACTTATTTTAACTCATCTAATCTACTGTAACCATAAAATGTATATTTTCATTATGAAGATGGTCAAGATGCTATTGTAAAATAAGATGGAAAACTATTATAATTTTTTGGTTAACTTATTACTAATTTATATTAAAAAAAGAGATTCAAACTTTTAATGGTGAATTGATGAACTTGAAATTATACAATAATATTAAGTACGACTTAAAATGAATAAACATAATAAATAAATTAGTAAATAATGTTTTTTATTTGTTTTTTATCTCACTAATTATATTATAATGATTAAAGTATTACTTTTTCTTTTTGCATTTTTGTAGGATTTATTGCTACAAACTACGCTACGATGAAGAATTATATTGAAAATTTTGGAATTGTATGCTCCTACTTTCATGTAAGTTATTTTAAATTATAGCTTTTATTTTGGAAGTGCATGTGTTCCTCGTATCTTTGTATAAGTTATTTTAAATTATAACTTTATTTTAATTTATTATATTGTAGTAAGTTAAGACGGTACTTATCATTATTTTTCTTTTGAAAATTAGAATATACGTATAAATAGAAAGTGTTATTATTTCATATATTATTTAAAATAATGGATCGAATTAAATTTATTTAAAATTTTAATTTGATAAATTTAATAAAGTTAGAGTAAATTGGAGAAAAATCCTCAATCACAATTTCAACTTTGCATGCAGGTCCTCATATCCAAAAAAAAATTATTTTCACTTCCTGCATGCAAAGTTGTATTTAATTCAACTCCCTCATGTAAACATCGTTATCTAATTGTCCCTCATAATTTTTAGGTACAAAAAGTTCAAAAATTAATATACTTCCTCTTAAATTCAATAATTTAAATTAGAATCGAGTATATTTTCTATCAATTTGAATACGATTTTTCCTTAATATAATTTTTCCTAAATTCAGTACAATTTAAAGAAAATCTAGTATGTTTTTCATCTAATTGAGCATTATTTAAAGAGATTATAGTATATTTTCTATCCAATTAAGGTAGAAAAGAGTTGTGCTAGAAAATATATTAGATTCTAATTTAATGTGCTACATTTAATAGGAATTATAGTCATTTTTGAATTTTTTTTGTACTTAAAAAGTATAAGGGTCAATTAGGTAAATTAATATTTATCATATTTGGTTAAGGAGTGGAAATAAAATTTTTAGAATATAAGGATTGCATGTAAAGTTTAAATTACGATAGGAGAGTGCATGTAAAATTTTCTATTTTTTAATGTAAATTTTTAAAAATAGGAGGATTTTTATTAAAACTATCTAGTTTTGACCTAAATCGTTAAGCGCCCCGTTTATTGAAAAATATATATTATCTTTTATATATTAGTATATTTAGTTTATAATTGAGATATCTAATTTTTATTATCCGAATAATCTTGAAAAGAATTAATTTAATCCCATTAAGATTTTTTATCATAAAGTAAATTTAAGAAACACATATGACATTTAATATGATATTTCAGCATCATGAATAATTCAAGCATCCTCGTTGTTGAAGAGAACACTTTATCTCTTACCATCCCCGGGACCTATATTAACATCATTGAATCATATTATTTTAGATATGTCTACATAATCTAGGCATAACTTGGATTACTAGCAATATTATATAAGATAGAAGAGTTTAGAAAAATTGTCTAGTTTGTGATCTACATATTATTTTGTTTGACAAGTTTTTCTTTTGTATATATTAGATTTGTTTCCTCACGTCGCTCGAGGGAGTATGACTTCTGACAAGTATGAATTTTGGCAAAACTGGTGGACTTTTTAACATTTTATGAAAAAAATTGGACAATTTCTTTGAAACTAGCTGCGTGTTATTCATGAAAGAATTTTAGATTTTTCTGGTTTTATTCTTAGTTTATAGAAAATAATTTTAAAAATTTATGAAAATTAATCTTAAACTAGAAATAAAATTATGATTATTTTTTGTCTAAGTTATCTCCATCATTTAATTTTTATTATTTTTTTATCTATGTTGACTAAACTTCTTAATTTGTTTTTTATATGTATTATAATTACAATTAAAATTTTCAATAGTACCTAAAAGTTAGAGGCAGTATTCTAATAACTCTGCAAATTATAACAATGTGAAAATTGACTCCATGTTGTGTCTTGCAGTGCATTTATATATTCATATTAAAATTTTGAGTAACAAGAATCATATAACAATTTTGTCCAAGACTACTACATGACTACTAGATTTGAAGCTTTTTTAATTGACTTCCATCTAAAATACTTGTTCTTTGGTCGAGTATAGGCCTAAGTAGAAAATTCTATCCAAATGTCATTTACTCATCATCACTTATCTCACATGATTTTTGCATTGACAATGCTCTTTCCCTAGAGTCCTTCTCAATAGGCCTCTAACCCTTCAAAGTTCTAATCTTTCAGAGCTTGAACTACATTTGGGTCTCAATATGGATCTTTGAGCCAACATTTACATAGATATGTACATCTTCTTCAACTCCTATTGAATCAAGAACTTTTTGTTCCTCAAAAATCTTCTAAGAGTTCACTCCTCCATGATTTAATCATCTACCCAGAATCTCTTGAACTCCAACCAATATTTGTTAGATTTTTTTGAGTCTACCAAAATTTTACTTCTCTAAAATTTTATTATCTGTCAAGGACCTTTGGGTTTCTGTTGATTTTTTTCTCATCTAAAAAGAGTTTACTCTTTCGAGACTTCATCATCTGCCAATGATTCCTTGAACTTCTGTCAACGTCCTTTGAACTTTTTCGCGTTCACTTGGAGTTTACTCTTTCAAAACTTCTTCACCCGCCAAGGACCGCTTGGACTTCTATTAAAACTTGTTAGACCTACCAAGCTTCCACCCACTTGGACTTTTCTAACTTGTATATGCAATTCCTATCAAGTTCTTGCACCAACGTACTTCACATTATTATAATAACATATATTAATCTTATTTTAAACCTTTTGTCAACCATTTTTAATTATATCAAAATTATCAATGCCTTGAGTATGATTACACCAATAATCTTCTCATTTAGTCAAACCTTTAAGGGTATGATTCGATCAACAATAATCACTTGGGGCATGATAATCTTTTTGATGATTGGCAAATCATTTAAGTTAGGTAATAATGTAGAAAATATTTCTTAATTTCCCTAATCCAAGTTGTTTAGGGTAATAACATGCAAACTAGAGCATGCAAATGGTAAAAGATCAAATTAAGTTGTCTCCCCCTTAAGGTGTAGGCAAAGATAAACTGTTAAGTGAGTTATGAGAGTTGAGTGACTTGTGCTTTAATGTTTATGTAGGTTCTTAATTACTTAGGCATAAGACTTGACAAATAAATAATATGTTCCAAGGTCAGAGTTGTAGTTAATGATCTAGTTAACTTGAGGTTGATCCAAATTGACTGGCATGATAAACCAACAAAGGATTCAACTCAAGTCAAACTAATTGTGAAGAAAATATTTCTATTTTAGCTTATTCGACTTAGCAGTCAATTGATATAGATTTAGTCGATAGGGTAGTTAATTGATATACAACAACAACAACCAATCTTTTATCCTACTAAGTGAAGTCAGCTATATAGATTCTCCTACGTCATTAGACTCAATTGTTAAGACTGGTGCAAGCTAGATGGGGTGAATAGCTACAATCGCTTTGTCTTGATTGTGTGCTCGTCATTTGAATGCGCAACGGAAAACTTAATCAACCTTAATGTTACATGCACAACACTAAAATTTTATTTGATATCCGCCTCCTAACATGACTAATCCAAGATCTAGTATTAGCAATCTATCACCATTATAACCTTCTCCTTCTCAAATACTTTTCGAAGGCGGAGAAATCTCTTTCAACACTTGTTATTACAAACAAATATAAGCAATACAAAGCTATAAATGAAACGGAAAGCAAAAATACTTTACAATTGAGACACTTTACTTTGGATGCTTGCTTGTCACTTTAGATTACCTCTTGATGGTGGGAGATGTAGCAACAATTCATCTCCAACCCCTGAAGATCTAGCATCGAGAATGCTCCTCAAAATCCTTTTTATAAGACTACTATTTAGGTTGATTTTCACCTAGTATTTGATTGCTAGACTTCACCAATCGATTGTCATTGAATTCAACCATTTAAACCTGTAGACCAACTCTTTTTTACCTTACCAATTGATTGGTGAGACTCACCAATCGATTGCTTCCTCCAATCGAACTAGGAAATCGATTCGGGAAGCTTCTGTTCATTGCTACAATGCCACCAATTGATTAACTATATTAGCAAAAGTATTGTAGCAGAAACCCTAAACCCAATTACTATTGCAACCCCTAAAATTACTGTAGCAAACCCTAAAATTATTGTAGTAACTACTGAAATTACTGTAATTAACCTAAATTTTGGGATTTAGGGTTTACAGTAAACCTCGGTACTGTAGCAACCCTACTTAGTGTAGCAAAAATCCTAGTCACTATAGAAAATCCTAACAACACCTCAAAATCTTCATTTCGAGGTTTAGAGTTCATCGGTTAATTAATATGTCCTATCAATCGACTAATACTCCTATTTCAACCTTATAAAGTTACATTTTTGTCTTGTTTGGTATATGATTAATTGCAATCCACCAGGACTTTCTTTGTTCAACATATGATCAACCTTGATCTGCTGAAACTTCTCATTGACTAACATTCGATAAACCTTGACTTGCCTAGACTTCATTATTATCTGACATCTGGTCAACCTTAGCCTATCAGGTCTTCCTCATTACTTGGCATCCGGTCAACCTTGACTTGTCTAGACTTCCTCATTGCATGACATCTGATCAACTTTGATTTGCTGAGAATTCCTTGTTGCTTGGTATTCCAATCAATCTTGACCTACCCAAACTTCCTTATTATCCAGCATCCTATCAACCTTGATCTGCTAGGACTTTTATTATCACCGAGTGTTTGATCCTCTATTACACACTTGGACTTTCTATCTCATACCCACTTCATGTTTGAGTTCTAACTGCGAAGCGTCTGTCACCCATGACCCAATTAAACTTTTCATATCTTTTTAAGTATTCAGTCAATCTTAACCTACTTAACATCTCACTTTATCACTTACATATTGCTTTCACATTGAAACTCAACTCGAGCTTGGTCCATCTTGTCAACCTTGACCAGAGGTCAATTGCATCAATAATCTCTTCTTTTTTCATGTTTGACAATATATTTAAGTTAGGCTAACTCATTAACACAACATCCTACTTCTCATGCCAATGAAGGTTTCCTAACTTGAATCCTTCATTCTCCTCTTTTGCGCACATCAAAAATCTTCTTCTAAAAATCTATTCTAATTATCCAATCCACACAAATGAAGGTTACCTACCTTCTATTTCATTCAATGCTCAACCTAGAGTACACAAATCATTAATCATCACTCATCCTCAAAATTTTCAAATCTCCCCATTATAACAAATTTGACTTTTCACAGTGCATAATTATTCTATCTACAATGTGCATCGCATGCTGCACAACTCCAAGCTGTTAAAAGTTATAACAAATCGACAGCGCGCGGTTGTGCGGTACAGATAATAACACTCACAGCGCGCGACCGCACACTGCAGATAATAGTATTCACAACGCACAATCGTACGCTGTGGATATACCACAAGTAACTGCAACACGTGTTACAAATGATGCATAATTACAGGTAGTGTCTCGTCGTAGTGAGAGGGTTGTTAGGCAACCTGATAGATTCATGTTTTTGGGAGAGTCTTCGGACTTGATCCTTGGTGAACATGAAGCTGTTCCCTGGACATATGATGAAGCACTCCAAGATAAAGATGCAGTATCTTGGCAAATTGCAATGAACTCTGAAATAGAATCTATGCATTCTAATCAGGTTTGGGAGCTTGTAGAACCATCAAATGGTGTAAAAGTCATTGGATGTAAATGGGTCTACAAAAGGAAAAGAGGAACAGACGGGAAGGTGGAAACCTTTAAAGCGAGGCTTGTTGCGAAGGGGTATACTCAGAAAGAGGAAATCGATTATGAGGAAACTTTTTCACCGATAGTCATGCTTAAGTCTATCCAGATTCTTTTATCTATTGCTGCTCATATGGATTATGAGGTTTGGCAAATGGATGTCAAGACAGCTTTCCTTAATGGAAGTCTTGAAGAAAACATCTATATGAAGCAACCAGAGGGATTCATTGCGAAGGGCAAAGAGCATCTTGTATGTAAGCTCAATCGGTCCATTTATGGACTGAAGCAAGCTTCAAGATCTTGGAGCATCTGGTTTGATGAAGTGATCCAGTCTTATGGATTCATTCAGTGTCCGAATGAGTCTTGTGTATACAAGAAAAGTGACGAAAACGTGGTAGTATTTCTTATACTATACGTAGATGACATTTTGCTCATTAGCAACAATATTAAAGTATTTTTAGACGTAAAGGTATGAATGTCCAAGCAGTTTGATATGAAGGGTTTGGGAGAATGTGGACATATTCTTGGGATCAAAGTCATAAGGGATCACAAGAAAAGGATGTTGTGCCTATCTCAAGCTTCATATATAGATACAATCCTTGCTCATTTTAGCATGCAAAACTCCAAGAAAGGTTTATTACCTTTTTGGCATGGAGTAGCTTTATCTAAAGAGATGTCTCCGAAAACATCAAAGGAGATAAAGGAGATGAAGGTAGTTCCTTATACTTCGGTTGTAGGAAGCCTAATGTATGTGATGCTATGTACGAGACCGGATATCTATTTTACCGTGGGCATGATTAGCAGATATCAAAGTAACTCAGGATTGGGACATTGGACTGCCGTAAAGCATATTTTAAAGTACCTGAAAAGGACTAGAAATTATATGCTGATTTACCAGGCAGATGATTTGCTCCCTGTGTGTTACACGGATTCATACTTCCAATTAGATAGGGGCAGTAGTAAATCAACCTCGAGGTAAGTGTTTACTTTGGGAGGTGGAGCCATAACATAGAGGAGTGTTAAGCATAAATGTGTTTCAGACTTCACCATGGAAGCTGAGTATGTGGCAGCCTCTGAGGTAGCCAAAGAAGTTGTATGACTCAGAAATTTCTTAATGACCTTAGATGTGATTCATGATTTACCCAAAGTTATCATAATTTATTGTGACAATAGTGGTATAGTAGCAAACTCGAAGGAACCACGAACCCATAAGACAAGTAAACACATTGAGCGCAAGTACCACTTGATACGAGACATCGTAAAACGAGAAGAGGTTGTTGTCGCCAAGATTACATCAGCAGATAACCTGGCAGATCCTTTCACTAAGACTCTTCCGGCGAGAGCTTTTGATAGGCATGTTGAGGGGATGGGAATCAGATGTATAACAGCATTTATGGCAGCATAGTCTTTTAGTATAAGTGGGAGATTGTTGGGATGTATACTATAAGCCTAGCTTTTGTATAAACATCTGTTTTGAAATATTTTGAAATGAGAAACACTTTGGTCAAATGTCTGTATTTTATATTTATATATATGTCAATGCAGTTGTCCATTTAATTTATATTATAGATAACATGGTGTGTGGTGTCACACAGAAGATCATGTTATCGGTTCCTTATAAATTATAAATAGTAGCTCACAACTAAGATGGATTGGGGGCAAACCATTGAAATAGTTGTATTGTAATTTGGTATTAGTCTGTCTTGGCTATAAAATTACACTAGTACACTATGTGTGTATTGAGCAAGACTATTTGAGGTTGTTCGATTTGTACTGACTACGTAAAAGAACAGAACCTCTGTTATTATGGATGTGCGTCCTCTTAATCCCGATATAATAACAAGCACGTATACTTAGTATTTATTTCTTTAACTTATCAATAGGTGAGATTTATTCGTTAAATCAATAGGCCCGATGAGTTGGGAGATAGTATTATTTATATGGTGTGTTGTTGATTATAAAAGAAATATGTGTCCTAATTATTTAGGATGATGATGTGCTCTTGAGGAGCTCATAAGGATTATCATGTAAACCCTGCAGGTGGACTTAGTCCGACATAATAATAAAGTTGAGTGGTACTACTCTTGGAATCAGATATTAATTAATTAGGTTGTCAGTAACTCAATTAATTAACGGGCACACAATATCTTAAACACAGGGAGATTAACACACTCATGATAAGAAGGAGCTCATATTGTAATATGGGATTGGTACGGTAGTTCAATAATAACCCTTTAGTGGTATGGGTTTTTATTGATGGACTTGAGTTGGGTGTTCGGCCCGAACACAGGAAGCTCAAGCCCATCAGGAGGCCTAAACCAATTCCTCCTCTAGGTCACTGTTGTAGCCTCTATATAAAACCTCGCATCCACCCATCCATAACTTGGTTTGGTTTAACTTGGTTTTGGTTTGGTTGTCTCCATCCTCCTAGGGTCGGCGACAAGGTTATAGAAAGGGAGAATTTTTATAAATAGAATTCTATTATTTTTTCTTTCTTTGTAATCGACGGTAAAGGTTATAAAAGGAATAGGTAGTGCCCCATAAAACCTAATTTTTCCCACAAGCCTCCTCTTCTCCTTACCTAGGGCCGGCGGCATCCCACCTCTTCCTTGGTGGTCGGCGCCCCCCTCCTCCTTGGTGGCCAGCGTCCCCCCTCTTCCTTGGTGGTCGGCGCCCCCCTCTCCCTTGGTGGCCGACGCCCCCTCCTCCTTGGTGGCCGACGCCCCCTCCTCCTTGGTGGCCGGCGGATTGGAGAAGAATAAGAAGAAGAGAAGGAAGAAGATTAGAAGGTGCCCCATCCTAGAGCCTCCTTTTGTAACCGGCGATTTGGAGAAACGAGAGGAAGGGTGGTTGTTGTCTTGGTAGATTGTCACCCACACGATGTCCAAGAAGAGTAGAGGAATACGACAGCAGATCAAGAGGTCTTTAGCTACAAAGGAAAGGTACAACTAATTCTTTAATTCCGCTGCATAATTAGTTTAGTTTTCTTTGCACCGATTTTGAATACCAACACAAGAGGCCAGTAATCTTGTACTTCGATCAAGGTGTGTTTTGATTCATCAAGAACTTGCTTGATTGATCAAATACATGTCTGATCGAACATGCGGGTTGCTAGGAAAAGTTCTGTACTTGTATAATTTTTGTACAGGAAAATTTAAACAGAACGGAATTCCAGCGCCTTCAGGCGACCATTGCTCCCTTGTGGTATGAGTTAGTTGTTAGTCATTTCTAGCTAACCATTCGACCATTCCGAGGAGGAGTGGTGGTATGGAGTGGAGCTTATCATGTTGTGCCACTCGACCACTCTATGTAGTGGTGGCATGGAGTCGTGCAGACAATGACCCTCATTGTTATGTAGCTAGATAGCTACTCTGCATCCCGCCCGTCTCGGCGATATTGATGTAGTGGTAGTTTAGAGACGCGAGCAGCTATCACAGTCCTGCCTATTCGATCACTCAGATGTAGTGGCAGCTGTGAGCTGTGTGTAGGAGTGGCACATACATGCATATGCATATGATGCGTGGTGCATCCCATGGAGATATATCTTCATACATAACTTGTAGTTCATAGCTACATGTGTTTGTGATATATTGCACTTGTTTGAGCTATGATTGTTGCATATGGTTGTCATGCTTCATACATGCTCATATATCATATGTGTATATGTTGTTGTATGTTTTGGTCAGGTGTTTCTAGCAGATCTAATGTTGATCTCTAGTGAGTTTATTGATCTTTGCACCATGTGTAAGAGACCGGTATTGGTATGTGTGAATTTTATGACATGTATGATTATGATCCTATGTGTTAGATTTAGATTTAGCATGTTCATTTATTGTGACATTTATGTTCATGATCTTATGTGTTAGATCCAGATTGGGTAAGTACATTCATTATGTCAGTATATGATCATGTTCTTATTTTTCTGATGAGACTGTATATTTTGATCTCCATGATTTTTATACCATGCAGTATCTTGCCTAAAACCCGCTGAGTGACCCGCACTCACCACCATATTTGTGTATTTTCTTTTCCTCAGGTAGCAGGTAGATGATTGTGGAGTCACTTGGAGTATCCTGTCTGTCGATCCCACGTCACATCAGAAGATGGTCTTTATTTCGCTTTTGTTGTCTTATATATTTTTCTTATGGTATTGACATTTTTAGTATTTTGTTGTGTTTAAGCCATCTCGGCATGCATTGTATCTTTTTGGTTTGTATGAGCTTTCCTTTTGTTTTCCGCTGTGTTTTTAATACAACCGTGTGAGCTATTTATTATACAACTGCGTGATTGTGATCATTTTATTCTAACCGAGTAGGCTGTGTATATTACTGCATGGTTGTGTATGTTCCAACCGTGTAAGCTGATGATTATAACTTGTGAGTAGTCTTGTGGTTGTATTCATGATTCATATTGTCACAGTTACAGGGGAGATGTTGTCTGTTTGTCGGGTAGGGACTCCTCTGGGGCGTGACACTCCAATGAACTAGTTACCCTTAATTAACATTCACATTTAACTTTAGACATCCCAATGTCTCCAGCTAGTGAGGAGCAACTACTTGGATAAACCAATAAGTATAACACGTGCTAGTCTCTCAGAATCGATGATATATGAATTCATTAACTAGGGAATATTTTAATACATTCATAATTATAAATGTAAAGATGTTCACCAGTTGTGATCCAATCGTAAGTTCTCTAATACTATGAATCATATTGTGAGTATTCAATAAATAAGTTTAAGATCCAATCATATATATAAAGAATATACATTCAAATAGTGAATATTTATTTATCCAATAAATAGTACATTCTATAATCTTAGGACATCTCACAAATATAATAGATTAGTCATGTAAAATCCATATGTTTTGATGAAACTTAACTCAATTTGAATGCACTAAATTTGTATCTTGAGCTTAGTTTAGCATCCTAATATCTCACTTGTATCAAATATGTGTGTGTGTGTGTGTGTGTCAAATGCCGAGCATGTGACTTCCTCACTCGGTTGGAGTCATCATCAGTGGGGCCCCGACTATCATGTTGATATTACCCCAAGCGGCATTATTGTGATTTTCTTCCTACCGGGCGGATGGCTACTCTTGTTGCACTCGGGCAGCGAATTGAGCTTGCTCAGCCAGGAGTTATAAAGCTCCCGGTTGCGGCTCGGTCGCCCAGTACTCAATCTTGAGCGGCCTATTTCGTCATGGATACAGTCGACAATTTGGGGTTGGGGAACGCTAATGATATCTGGGATTGCCTTCTCGTTGATTTGCAGAGTGTAACACTCATCCGTATTATGAGTGGTTGTCTGATGATACGTGCACCACTTTCATAGGACTTCTCGAGGAACCCCCCACATGTTGCACGGCTTGGGGGCGCTACTCTGGATGACGATATTGAGGACCTACACGAGGTCCTTTGGGTGGAGGAGCAGGTACCACTAGTGTTCAGGGGCTAGAGCGTAAGCGAGTACATCACCCTCCTTCTAAACAAATATTTGAAGAAATCATTATCATTGAGTCTTTGAGAAAAGGCATTTACCAAAATCTCCGTGGTGGCCATGGGAACATCCATAGCCATCTGATTGAATCTCTTGATGTAGGCTCGAATGGTTTCCTTGGGCTCTTGCTTAAGTGAGAAGATACTCCAAGGGATTTTATGATATCGTCGATTGCTAGAGAAGTGGTGGAGAAATACCTTACGGAAGCCCTTGAAGCGACGAATAGAGTTATCTGGTAACCATTTGAATCATCCCTGGGCTGCTCCGCCAAATATGGTGAGAAGCATCTGGCATTTTACACCATCCGTGAATTGCTGAAGAAGGGCGGTGTGCTCAAATTTAAGGAGATGATCCTCAGGGTCAATTGGTCCCGAATATTCTCCTATATTCAGGTTCTGATAACGGTTGAGTAATGGATCATCCAACACTCTCTGAGAGAATGGGGTAGTAATTCGCTCAGGGGAGCTATCACTAGCCACAATTTTTCCTCTGTACCTGTCCCGTGTAGGTACCTTTCCAAAAGACTCCTAGGGTATTATTCCTTGGCCTAGCTGTTCTAATGGCGTACAAAAAAGTACTCGGGGTGTCGAGTTGGTGAGAGAGGCGCAGAGAGCAAGCGAGCAGGGCCTTCCTCCTGAACCCCCCTCTCCCTTTGATGAGCGGTTGTTGATGCTTTCAGATTTGGTGGTGGCAGCATACCACTAGTGTTGGCTTGTTGTTGTTGTTGAAGTAACTTCTGCGCTCTAGCGTTGATAAGCAACTCCAGATCTTCTTACGTTAAGGTGACAGTATTGAGTTTTTTGGGCTCCTCTATCGTAAAACTTCAGATTCAAGCGAAGATTCCCACAGACAGTGCCAAACTTGATCCTATCTGAAGGCCATGAGATGGTGCGCTAGCTTCGATGGGTAATTGGTTGAAGAATAATGAGCTTCTCGAGATCTGAATAAACTCCTCAACGATCCTATACACAGTCAAACGAGCCAACAAAGCATTAATGACCTAAGACCGGGGTGGGAATCCCCAACTAGGCCCTCTGACACTCAAGTCAGTCTCCTCTCTTGAAAGTGGAAGAAGAGTAATAGCGAAAAATGCAAGAAAGTAATACTTCAGATGCAATTATTTGCATACCTTCTTAGCGAAGAGGATTTTCCTTTTTATACCACCTCATATAACCTCCGTGATCATGTGATGGTCCCCGGTTTGTTAGAGTTTGTTAGGTGATGGAAGAAACTACAACCTAGGTATTTGATGATAGTTCTAAGGAATCTTTTTTTTACCCATAGATATACCTCTTTTGTCATTTATGTTTCACACCATTATTGAAGTTGTTGAAGGAGAATGTTGTTATAACTGACTCATTAATGGGAAACCAATTAGTTTTTCAGGAGATTTCAAGGGAATATTCCTTGACAATTACGACAGGTTATCAAAATATTGTTTGCTGTTTGCCTGCTGAATGCATCTCAACCATACATTAAATACTATAAAAACTTGTTCAAAAACTAATATAATACCCTTATTATGTCATAAATTTACTTGAGGAGTTATATAATAAAGCATGTATATTGGAATTATATTTTAGGGGGACTATACCTTCAGGTAATTTAAACTCATCCTACCTTTAACAGGACAGGCATATACACAGAATCATATATTCAATCAATCCTTATCCGAACGATAGTGTACGTACAAAAATTTTTATGAGACGAAATGTTATTAAGTCTGTCCGAGCCTTGCCCGACCGAGTGTTCATAGAGAACCTTACATCCGTTCAGCTTTTAGCCAGCTGAACGCGTATTGAGAACTCTATAGAAGGTCAAGTATCTCTAGGTCCGTCCGGGCTTTGACAGGTCGGGTGTTCACAGAGAACCTTATGTTCATTCAGCCTTTACCTGGACGAACGTGTACTGAGAACTCTATAGAAGGTCAAGTATCTCTTGATCCGTCCGGGCTTTGCTCGGTTAGGTGTTCACATAGAACCTTATATTCATTCAGCCTTTACTCGGTCGAACGCGTATTGAGAACTCTATAGAAGGTCAAGTATCTCTAGGTCCGTCCGAGCTTTGCCCAGCCAAGTGTTCACAGAGAATCTTATGTTCGTTCAGCCTTTACCCAACCGAACGCGTACTGAGAACTCTATAGAAGGTCAAGTATCTCTGAGTCTGTTCCGGGCTTTGCCCGGCTGGGTGTTCACAGAGAATCTTATGTTTATTCATCCTTTACCCAGCCGAACGTGTATTGAGAACTCTATAGAAGGTCAAGTATCTTTGGATCCATCCTAGTTTTATCCGGTCGGGTGTTCACAAAAATCCTTATGTTCATTCATCTTTTACCCAGTCAAACGTGTATTGAGAACTCTATAGAAGGTCAAGTATCTCTGAGTCTGCTCGGGTCTTGCCCGATCGGCCGGTGGTCACAGAGAACCTTATATCTGTTCAACCTTTATCTGGCTGAACGTGTATTGATATCTCTATATATAAGGTTAAGTATCTGTGGGTCCGCCCTGGCCTTGCCCGACCGAGTGTTTACAGAGAACCTTATATCCATTTAGCCTTTACCCGACCAAATGTATGTTAAGAGTTTTATAGGGCAACTTTGAACCATTTATCAATATTAAAATCATATTCAATTATTTGGTGCTTCCAACACCAACATTATGGTACTCCAAACCACTAATGTTAAGTCATCATTTATATTATCACTCGATCTTGTTGAGCACGAATTCTGCAAGCTCCATGTGAGTTCTCGTAAGTTTTGCATATTGATTGCTACTCGAAATACCGTCCTAGTTCCCCTGTACAAAAATTTGTACAAGCATAGAGCTATCCTAGCTACCCATGTGCTCTACTAAAGTTAAATTTGGATTGCAAACGATGCTTAACATTATTAATCCAAATTTTCCTTTAGAAGTTAAATTTGGATTGGGAACGAAACTTAACATTCTTACTCCAAGTTCAACCGATGCGATCTTCCTAAGTTAAACCATATTATAGAAGTTATCAAATGTCTATTTCAAAGATCGGCTTCTAGGTTAAACATGGCGAGGCACTAGGCCTTCTTGGGTATGGGATCATCCACCACTTCCTAGACAAAGCCTCATAGAGAAATTGGATATTTAACTTTAACTTCTTACAGTAAACTAGATTTAACTATAGAGACCTCAATAGAAACACATTATCGAAACATGAAATCGAAAAATAAAATTGATAATAAAAACAATAACTTAAAATCGATAACCTCTTGTGTTTGGTTTTTTAAAATCTAAACAAAAGATGAACTAGTTATGATGCGGAAACTAATAACTAGTTATACCTTTTATAGCTTATAGACCTCTTGATCTTCTATTGTATTCTCCTCCTTCTCTTGGACGTCATGTGGGCGACGATCTTCTAAGAGGAAATCCACCCAAGCTTCTTCCTTTGCTTCCAAGATCCGGCCACCAACTAACCTCCAAGGGATGCTGGACAAGAGAGCTTCCTTCTCTTCTTCTTCTCCATCAATCAACCGGTCATCAAGAGATATGAACTATTGATGCCGCCGGCCACCAAGGAAGAAAACAAAAGGAGAGAAGAGAAAGTGCAAGGGTCGGCCACCAAGAATAGAGAGGAATAGAAGATGTGTTCATGGGTGAGGCACCCCTTCCTTCTCTTTTATATTCCTTGGTCTTGGTAAAAAAGGAAAGTTTTGTAACAAAAAATAAAACTTCCTTTCTTATCATAGCATGGCCGACCACAAGCTTGTTCTCCAAGTAAGGAAAGATTTTAGACAAAAATTAAAATCTCTCTTTTAAAATCCCTTTTGTGGATAGTTATAAAAGGAATGTTTTATAAATTAAAATCTCTCTCTTTTAAATCCTTTTATGGATATCTATAAAAGATAAGATTTAAAATAAAACATAGTTTCAAAAAAGGAAAGTTTTATAACAAAAATTAAAATCTTTCTTTCACATTATAGATAACTACAAATAAGGAAAGATTTCAAATCTCTCTTTTATTCCTTTGTAGAAAGCTATAAAAGGAAAGATTTTAAAATTTAAAACTCTCTTTTAAAACCAACATAAAAGGAAAGTTTTTAACAAAAATAAAAACTCCCTTTTATGACCCATCTAAAAAAGAAAAATTTTATATTAAAATCATCCTTTTAAATCCTTTTTATGGATCTCTATAAAAGGAAAGATTTTACAAAAAAATAAAACTTCCTTCTTCTTGTGTGTAGCTGGCCCCTTGCCTGGGTACCAAGCAAGGCTTGGCTGGCCCTAACTTAGGCCTTAAGAAGCTAGGCTTTGGGTGGATATAAGGCTTTATATAAGAGGTTACAATAGGGACCTAGAGGAGGATTTGACTTTGGTCTCCCGATGAGCTTGAGCTTCCCGTGTTCGGCCGAACACCCAACTCAAGTTCATCAATAATAACTCATACCACTAAAGAGTTATTATTGCACTACCGCACCAATCCCATATTACAATATGGGCTCCTTCTTATTATGAGTGTGTTAGTCTCCCTGTGTTTAAGATATTAAATGCCCACTAATTAAATGAGTTACTAACAACTCACTTAATTAATATCTAGCTCCAAGAGTAGCATCACTCAACCTTATCGTCATGTCGAACTAAGTCCACCTGTAGGGTTTACATGACAATCCTTATGAGCTCCTCAAGGGGACATCATCAACCTAGATTACTAGGACACAGTTTCATTCTATAATTAACAACACACCATATAAATAATATCATTTCCCAACTTATCGGGCCTATTGATTTAACGAGCTAAATCACACCCTTTGATAAATTAAAGAAATAAATATTAAATATACGTGCTTGTTATTATATCATGATTAAGAGTACACACTTCCATAATAATAGAGGTTTTGTTCTTTTATATAGTCAGTATAAAAATAAACTATCTCAAATGGTCCTGCTCAATACACTCATAGTGTACTAGTGTAATTTATTAGTCAAGACAAACTAATACATAATTACACTACAACCATTCCAATGGTTTGCCCCATTCCATCTTGGTTGTGAGCTTCTATTTATAATTTATATGGAACTGATAACATAATCTTCTGTGTGTCTCCTCACACCATGTTATCTATAATATAAATTAAATGGACAATTACACTTAGCATAAATGTAGACATTTGACCATTATGATTCTTATTTCAAAATAACAGCTTATATAAAAAGCTAGATTTTTAGTGTACACTCTAACATTGCACACTTAAACACATATATCAAATCATAAGACAAGACCTAACTTAAACTCTTTGCTTAAATATCAAAAGATCCCACTAGACCACTTGGGATACGATTACACCAATAAAGTATACGTCTACCCAAAAAGAAACTCAAGATTGTATTTCCTCGTAATCTCTCAAGGTCACATTTCTTTAGTATGTAATGTCATTTATGTTTGTCACCCTCGAGTACACCTCACCATGCCTTCCGTCCCTTGATTGCACCAACCCCTCTCATGCCTTCAATCCCTAGATTGCACCAATCCCTCCTTGTGTTCTACATGTCACCCTTCATCTTGCCTTCAAGTTCACTCTATTTTGAGCTTCTAAGTCATCGAACCAATATCTCATTTGTCCTCATGAGCGCAACTTAACACTTGTCAATCGTGAAAATTTTGGCTCCATGACACTTTCTAAGCGGCTAATCAACTTGCTAAGACCTTATGAGAGTATCTGTCATACAACTCGATGTGCTGACTACCATACAATCTGTGCCAATAAATTTTACTTGAATTTCATCATCTATCATACATCTACAGAGGCAGATTCATGATTTTAAGATTGGAGGGGATGGGTTAATGCATCTCCTAGCTGTGTGATGGATTCTTCTATGAAGACATCGTAGGGCAGTATGATTGGTCTGTCGATAATCGACAATCCAAACTCTTCCTCCACCTTGAGGAGAGGCCATGGCCCCTCTTGGCCTTATAGTAGATCCGTTCCTATATTTAGCCAACCTTAATGATTCTAAACAAGTTATCAAGACCTCTTGAATTTTTCTATCTATTAAAAATTTAGTTAATCTTGATCTCGTTAAACTTCCACCAACTCTATTAAAACCTTTTGGACTTAATATTGTTCCAACCTCAACCTCATAGACCATTAGTGCATCCACAGTTGCTTATCAAGACACTTAGCAAACATATCAAAATCACACAACAAATCAAACGTAAAACCTAGTCTATCAAAACAACTCAATCTTATTCGACCACTTGGAGCATACTTATTTGAGCCATCAAGTCACCCCCATAGCAGGGTTGAGTTGGCTAGTACGGGGTAGAGTTACAACCATAGGATAAGGATTCGAATCTCGGTAAAGTCAAAAAAAAAAAAATTCTCCTACATTGGCTAACTATAACTTTCCGATTTACCTCCTCATCCTCATACATGATCGTAAGGTTGACCGTATGAGACTTGGGGTGATAGATTCTATCTCTTTTCTACCATTTGGGCCATCAAGTTAGTCAACTTTGTTGAGCTTCCTTGTTAAACTTAATTCTTCATTTCTCTTCACTCCATCTATTGGTCTTTCTGTTGGACAAAAATAATCTTTTGTCGGATATTTACGGGATATTAGCTGAATTTAAACAACACTGAATTAAATTCAACTTACAGTTAAAATGACCTGAGCATATAATTTTAGGCTGCTAGTTGAGGTTGGTTTCTGCTACGTGTCGAAGAGCATCAGAGCGGTCTGAGTTACCGAGCGGGCAGATCGGCCGAGCAGCAGGTTTGTGTTGCTGAGTGGGTAGATCGACCAAGCAGTAGAGTGGACTAAGTCACTGAGCAGCAGCTTTCAGAGTAGACCGAGCGAGTGGCTGGCCGAGCAGACATAGAGGCCGAGTGTAGAAGCCAAGTAGCCGGTAGGGCAGAGAGGCCGAGCAGCCTAATGTGTAGGACCGTTAGATTCGATAGAGGGGGGGGGTGAATATCGATTCGAAAAAAAACACCGAGTATAAGCGCAGCGGAATAAAAACTGGACACAATGGATTTTACTTCGTTCGGAGCCTGTGACGACTCCTACTCGAAGGCCCGTACTCCATGAGTACTTTCGTTGGGCAATTCACTAGCAGTTCGAAATAATGATTACAAAAAACAGTACAATGAATGCTAATGAAAATGAAAAACAAATACCGACAATAAAGACAAGAAAGGAGCGTAGTGTCGGAGCTTTGTTAGCGTCGCAGAAGTGCAGAGCAGTGGAAGACTTTTCTTTTCGTTGTTGTTCTGAAGCTCTCCTCTGACCCTTCTTTTATATGAGGCTCGGGGCGCCCTGGATGCCTTCCGGGCGCCCTGGTGAGACGTGGCAAGTCCAACCAGCGAGCTCCACGTGGCGACGCGCGATCAGGATGAAATTTCCCTCCCGGGCGCCTGGATCCCTTCTGGGCGCCCGGACCTCCGAGCGCCCGGATTCCTTCCGGGCGCCCGGACCCTGTTTTCCCGCAGAATCCGTCCTGCAAGACAAACGTTAGTCCGAAGGAGAATTTACCCTGCAACACAGATTGTTAGCAAAAGCAAAAGTGAGTATGAATTAGCAAAAATAGTATGACTTAGATTCCGTCTTTCCGAGACCGGAATCTAGTCACGATCTCGACTAAGATATCCGAAATGGATCTAAGCCGGATCGACGCCTAATGTTCCCTTCCCGGGAACGCGTCCTCGCAGTCACTCCCCTCCAGTGACTTACCTCACTTACCTGCCAGACGTCCGGTCAGCCCGTCGACCCGTCTGGACTTCTCGCCAAGCGTCCGGTCAGCCCGTCGACCCGCTTGGACTTCTCGCCAGCTATCCGGTCAGCCCGTCGACCTAGCTGGACTTCTCGCCAAGCGTCCGGTCAGCCCGTCGACCCGCTTGGACTTCTCGCCAGCTATCCGGTCAGCCCGTCGACCTAGCTGGACTTCGTGCCAGACATCCGGTCAGCCCGTCGACCTGTCTGGACTTCTCCTGCACACTCGATCAAAGTGTCAGACAACAACAAACTAACTTAACCTGATTTGTCATTCATCAAAACCTGGGTTAAATCGTTAGTGCTAACCGCACCAACATAATGTCCCAGGCGGCTGACAGGTCGGCAAAGAGGCAGATCGACTGAGCGTCGATCGGGTGATAGATCTGCTGAGCAGGCAAAGCGGACGAACATAGAGGCTGCCCGAGTGAGTAATTGCCCAAAAATTCTGAGCGAGAGATCGAGTGGACCGACTGGGTAGTATAGCCGATCGGATAGAGCAGTTCGAGCAGGTATAGTGGTCGACTGGATAGTGGTCGGTCGAGTAAACAATAGAGAGACCAAGCGGCTGGATGAGCAGAGGAGCCCGAGCGGGAGAATAACCGACCGAGAACCTCAGTTCATCGATAGTGTTGCCTGAGCGGGAAAAAGGACCGAGGCCTGAGCGGGAATAACCTACCTTCGGTTGTGCTTCGAGGCTTACTCAGGTCGTCTGTTTCCTAGGATACAACAGTTGACCGCGATTCCCACCAAGCACTGCTGGTGGTCATGGCGAACTGAGTGTTGGATCGAAGCGTTCGATAGAGGGAGGGTGAATATCGATTAAAAAAAATCTCGAGTAAGCAGCGGAATAAAAATGCGAAAAGAATGACACAAGTAGTTTTACTTGGTTCGGAGCCTGTGTCGACTCCTACTCCAAGGCCCGCACACAAGGGTGCTTTTGATGGGCAATCCACTAGCAATTAATTCGGAATAATTGTTTACAATTTAAAGTATAAGAATGCTAATAGAAAAAGACAATACTGACAAAAGGAAAGAAAAAAAAGAGCAACGCGTTGTCAGAGTGTCTTCGCAGTGTCGCAGGAGCACAAGAGAGCGAATCATCAGTTGTTGTTTTGAGTCCAACCTCTACCCTCCTTATATAGGAGGTTCAAGGTGCCTAAAACCTCCGGGGCGCCCTGAATATGACGTAGTCAACCCAACCAGGATGCTTCACGTGAAGAAATGATGTTGCGGATATATTTTGCATTCCGGGAGCCCGGGTCCCTCCCGGGCGCCTGGACCACTCTTTTTCAGAAATCCCTTCTCCTTTACAAAAGAGTTAGTCCGAGGTAAAATACAAATAATATTATCCTGCAAAACAAAGTGTTAGCACAGTTCAAAGTTAACAGAGTATTAGCTAGATTCCGTCTCCTTGAGACCGGAATCTAGTCACGATCTCAACTTAGATATTTGAAATGGGTCTAAGTCGGATCGACGCCTAATGTTCCCTTCCCGGGAACGTGTCCTCACAGTCACTCCCCTCCAGTGACTTACCTTCACTTACCTGCCAAACGTCAAGGTCAGCCCTTCGACCTGTCTGGATTTTGTGCCAACTATCCATTCAGTCCGTCGACCTAGCTGAGCTTCCCTGCAACACTGAGTTAGCACATTATTAACAAAATGCAAGTATAACCTAGGGTTACCTCCTAGGGTTGACTACCTTTACTCACTAGGACTTCCATTGTCTGACTTCACTCACCAAGACTTCCTCCACCTAGCTTCACTCACTAGGGCCTGGCTTCACTCACCAGGACTTCTTCCACCTAGCTTCACTTACTAGGGCCTGGCTTCATTCACCAGGACTTCCACCACCTAGCTTCACTCACTAGGGCCCTGCTTCACTCACCGGGACTTCCACCTTGCCTAACCTTTGGTTAGGACTTACCTTTGCTAGTCATCTAATCCTGACTAGACTTCTCTCTCCCAAATATCATGTCCTGTTTGGATCAACCCTTGGTCATATTGTCAAACATCGAAACCCTAGAGGTCGATTGCACTAACAATCTCCCCCTTTTTGATGTTTGATAATTTTCTTAAGTTAGGCTTGGGTCTTTTAAGGGTTAATTCTCAAGATTTGAGAAATTCGGAAAAGTTTGAGATAGGTTAAGAATGTTTTAACTTTTTTGACTTAAGATTTTTCTAACTTAAGATATCACTCTCCCCCTTTGGCACACATCAAAAGAATATGAACTTGAGGTTAGTTTCTATTAGGTTTTGTACCAACAATGTGTGAAAAACTTTTTGAAAGTGAGTTTTCTAAGTGGCAAAAGTGACTTTTGAAAGTTTAAGTTACTTTTTGATAGTATATTTTCAAAATATTTTTCAAAGTGTTTTCATAAAAATTTGGAAAGCAAAGAGTAATTTTGTAAAAGATTATGAAAATAATTTTTCAAACTTAGTTTCAAAGATTTTCAATAGTAATTTTTTAAAGATTACTTTTAGTCTTTCAATCAGGACTCCCCCTTAACCTGACACATTCTTAGGACTTCTTGTTAACCACAAGGAACACTTCCTATGTGTCTAGGAGGTTGGTCCAAATTGAAGGTGATTTTTCAAAACATTTTTTTTAAAACATTGTGCATCAACACCTTTTAAGAAGACCTTGTCAACTTAAGTTTTTAAAATGTTTACTAAGTAATAAAATAATTTTTCAAAGTATGCAACAGTTTTTGAAAAGCATAGAGTATTTTTTTTTATAAAATAAATTTGTAAAATAGTTTTCAAAATGAAAAAAAATCTAAAATATTTTTCAAATAAAGTGTGAGAAGGTTATTCAAAATATTTTCATATTTATAGATTTTTCAAATATTTTTACATAATTCTCAAGAATACCTCTCCTGACTTCAACACTCCCCCTGAAGTCAACACTCCTCTTGAAGTCAACACTCCCCCTAAAGTAAACACTCCCCCTGAAGTTAACACTAGGGTTTGGGTACCTAAGTGTTCTAGGGGATTTAGCAATATTTTCCTACATAATTATCTCTATATACATGATATAATTGTTCATTTAAGTTTGAATAAACATTAAACAATTATACCGAAAATAATTGACTTTAGATTAAGGTGTAATAAGTAAAACTTTAGTTTAAGGTTAAATAAGATAAGTTGTTATTAATTCAATAACAGTTAATTATTATCAATAATTTATTGATTAAATTTTACTTGATTCAATAATTAAATACTTATTAAAATAATTTAAATTTTATATTAATTGATTGAGTTGATTAATGAAGGTGTTAGTTATAATTTAACATTTCATTTACTTCCTTTTAAGTAGGATTAACTAAGTTTAAAGTTAGTCGTAATTCAAAGTGTAAAATACCGAAAATAGGCGAATATTTAATAGGAAATTTTCCGAAATTTTTGGAAATTTTTCGGGAATTTTTCGGAACTCGTATGGATGAGTTAACGGGGATAAAATTTGGGTTCCGGAAAAGCCTGTTTAGGCTACCTCATTTTAACGAGGAAAAGTTTCCTTTTCCTTTTTATTTCTTTTTCTTCTTTTCCTTTTTTATTTCTTTTCTTTCTCTTCCTCGTCGATTTTCCCCGCGCGCCTTCTCCCCCTCGCGCCCGATGCCGTGCCCTAACCGGCGGCGGTTACTTCCCTCTCCTCCTTCTACTTCGTCTCCCTCTCTTCATTTCTTCTGCGACGCCGACGCCACTTTCCCCTCTTCATCTTCTCTCTCGAGCCGCACACCGTCGGCCACCAGGTCCGGCACCAGTCGCGGCTGTGCCCTAGGCTTCTCTTCTTGTGCCGCCACCACAGCGACGCCATCTCTGTGCCCTAGTCGCTGGCGACGCACGGAGCAGCACTGCACCCCCCTGTGCCTTAGCCATTTCGGACAGCGCCTTCTCTTCCTCTACTCGTTTCACTCTCGGGTCGCCACAGCCGGCAACAGTTGTTTGTCGAGCCCTTACTGCCGATTCTCCTCGGACGCCTGTGCCCTAGCCTCTAGCCGCGTGCCTAGGTTTCTCTCCTCTGTTGTCCCGGTGTTCCTTTGAGTCGTACCCTAACACTGCCTTACTGCCCTCTGTTGTGCCTAGTACTGTACTGCCGAGCCAACAAGGTGAGTTGATCGTATTTGGAACGTTTGGTTGCATGTTTGATTTCCTTCTAATCTGGTCCGCAGGTGTAGGGTTTCGGTGGATCAGTGATTACGAGGGTAGTCTCGTGTTGTGGGTTTTCGTGGATTTGGCAGTCATTGACTTCAACAAATTCCAGCAAACTCTTTGATTTCCAACAGCAAGAACGGCTATGGAATTTGAGGTAAGGGAAACACATTTCTTTTTGTGGCTGGATTGAAGTTGTAAGTGGATTTCTAGGTTGATTTATGATGTTCTTTGGATCCGGGCAGTGAGGAGGGTTTTCCAGCAGCACTTTGTTCCAGCAGCGGCTGAATTAGGTATGAATTGATACATATATAATTGGATTTGGATTTAGGTTAGTTTCTCGGGGATATGATTTAGCTAATTAATTTATATGTAATTAGCTAAATCTGTATATCATGTTGATACAGGACTTTGACGCGAGACGAGTATCTCGATGTCGGATTTGGACATTCCTATTGGAGGCAGGTACTTTTTGTTGGGATCGTTCGTACTCGGCTAGAGAGGGGGGTGTGAATAGCCGCCCCAAATTCTCGCGTTCTTCCTACAGTTAGGGTTATTCGCAGCGGAAATACAAGGAAGAAACTAAGGAGAAGAAAAACAAACCGATGTAACGAGGTTCGGAGATGAACTCCTACTCCTCGGCGTGTCCGTAAGGTGGACGAGTCCAGTCAATCCGTCGGTGGATGAGTCCCCGGAGAACCGGCTAATACAATATACTCCTTCTGGGTGGAGAAACCTCGCCACAATGTTTCTTGCACAAGCAAGATAGGAGTACAACAGATACAAGAAAGCAAAAGACAATATGAAACACTTGCTTGCCTTTCTTGTTGATCGAGTGATGAAGCCTTCACACCAAAGAAGATGACGAGAGTCCAATGAGAAGCTCACGCGAAGCTTCACCGCGAGGAGCTCAAGAAAGCTCGATAGCGTGCAAGAGCGAAGCTCTAGAGCACCAAAAAAGTTCTAAGGAGGAAGCGTAGTAGCAACGAAACCTCGTAGCGCTTTTATACCGCGAAAACACGAGGAATCTGCCGCGTCCGCAACGGCAGTTCCCGATCGTCCACGCATCGATCAGAGTGTGCCCGATCGGTCCACGCATCACCGCCTCCCGAACTCCGCTAGCTGCGATCGTGCTCGATCGGTCCGCCGACCGATCAGATGCTGCGCACCTTCGGACAGGGCTTATTGAGTGCGGTTCCTCGCACTCCTCAAGATCGTTACCGATCGGTCGGCGCACCGATCAGATATCACCGATCGGTCCCCGCACCACCGCGGTAAGCTCACGTAATCGATGCGTGCCTTCTTTGTTACCCGATCGGTCACCGCACCGATCAAATACACAGCAGATCACCGATCGGTCTAGTGACCGATCCAGAGCTTGGTTTTTGCCCAAACCAAGTCCCAAATCTCCCAAACCAACATCCGGTCAACCTTAACCTATTGGTACATTATGCTTAGCATCCGGTCACTCCCTTGACCTGCTAAGACTCCCTACCAAGTGTCCGGTCAATCCCTTTGACCCACTTGGACTTTCCTCTTTGTGTCAAGTATCCGGTCACTCCCTTGACCTACTTGACCTTCTCAACACCAGATGTCCGATCACCCTTGATCCATCTGGATTTTCCCTTGCCCGGCTTCACTCACCAGGACTTTCCCACTGCCTGGCTTCACTTACCAGGACTTTCCCTTTCACCTAGCTTCACTCACTAGGATTTTCACCTGGCTTCACTCACCAGGATTTCCAAACTGCCTAGCTTCACTCACTAGGTCTTTCCCCTGCCTGGCTTCAATCACCAGGACTTTCTCCAACTGCCTAGCTTCACTTACCAGGACTTTCCCTCGCGCCAAACTCCCTGTTTGGACTTTCCCCGTGCCAAGTCTCCATACTTGGACTTTCCGCTTGCCAAGCTACCTGCTTGGACTTTTCCCCGTGCCAAGTCTCCGTACTTGGACTTTTCCAGTGCCAAATCTCCATACTTGGACTTTTCGCGTGCCAAGCTCCCTGCTTGGACTTTTCCCCGTGCCAAGTCTCCGTACTTGGACTTTTCCAGTGCCAAGTCTCATCGCGTGCCAAGCTCCCTGCTTGGACTTTTCCCGAATCAGGTCAACCAGGTCAACCTTGACCTAAGGTTGCACCTACAATCTCCCAAACACCTATTCTTGTCAAACATCGTCAAACATCAAAACACAACTCGAGTTAGGTCAACTCGAGTCAGGTCAACCAAGTCAACCTTGACCTAAGGTTGCACCAACACTTTTGACTTTATGTTTTTGATATGCATAGTAGTGAATTTAACAAGTAGCAATAATTATATTCTCTTATTTGTTTCGGTTAATCACTACCCGATACCTGTTACATGATTGGTTGATTGCTTGTTTTGCATCTCATGTATTCCTTACCTGTTGATACATGCTTATAGGGGTAGTGATATACCATTCTTCACCATGTTCAGGACCTAGGTTTTATACCTTCAGTGTACCTTTGATTTGATTCGTTGACCTATGGTGCACTTTTATATATATATGGATTAGCTCAGGATATTTTGTGGTTAGTGCCATGCACCATTTGCATGATTGCATGCTGTGCGATAGTCCGCTCCATTATTGTTGAGCACATCGCCAGTTACATGGATCTGCACACACCACCACTCATGGGTTAGTGGTCGATTCAGGCAGTGTGTGTTGCAGCAGGGACTTTGTTTGGCTCCGTTGGTCCGCTCATGGGTAGTGTGATGCAACGTGTTAGCTGGCAGGGATTCCTCCCCGTCATCGTGTACCGGGAGTTGAGAGCATTGTGCTCCCCCATTTATGATTATGGGTAGGAGGATAGGTGTACTCCGATAGCATCCCGTCCACTCGGTCACTCATCAGGAGTAGTGACGACAGAGTGCACGGTTGTCACAGCCCTACCCACTCGGCCTCACTATTGTGTGTGAGATGATCGACTGGCGTCAGGGGTGACCAGGACGCATCATTGGCATCATATGCATGATGCATTAATTATTTGTGTTTGTGCTTGCTGCATTTATATGCTGTATATTGTTTGGACGCCTATGTTTGACATGCATACATGATTCCTATGCCACTCGGACTGTTTGTCCTTATACCCAGGTCCTGGTTAGTATAGTTTTTCTCCTGTTTACTTCAGTTGCATTTCATCCTTTTATATCAGGAGACTGTACGCATGATTAGTCCTAGATGTTATTTCCCTACTTTGCATATCAGTTGTACCTGCTGAGTGTTGGACTCACCCCGCCTCCATTGTTGATATTTTCAGGTTGATGCTGTCAGGAGAGAGTTCCAGTTGCTGGTCCCCTGTAGACCACGAGGACTTGTTGACTCTTTGTTTTTAGTTTTTCTTCTTATTTGACTATGTTTAGACTCGGTTTGTTTGATACTTGGATATTGTATGGATTCTTATGATTGATAAATTTCGTATGGTTTGGATTTGTTCTACTACATGCCTGCCTGGACAGCAGAAGAGGTGAGTTTGTCGGATTTATGTTTTATGGGTGTAGTGGAGTAGGGTTGTTTTCGAGTCATCTTATTACTACTCTGTTTGTCTACTATTAAACTGCGTGGGTGATTGTTTATTTACTGTTATTATTCCAGCCGCATGTGGCTGAGATATATGGATATGTAGATAGTTTCAGATTGTCCGCCGTACAGGGGAGATGCTACCGAAATTTCTTCGGACAGGGACTCCTCCGGTGCGTGACAATTTATTTGGTATCAGAGCGTAGTTTTACGATCTTTATTTTCATATTTTAGCTATTTGGGATAACCTGATACAAATTTATTGGTATCAGAGCGCCAGGTTGGCGATACTTGTTTGATTTTCGTGTGTTGGATTTTCGAGATTTATCTAATACCAATTTATTGGTATCAGAGCAGGTTATGATACCTGCTTTTGGTGTTCTGGATATCTATTTCGGTTTGTACGGATTTCCGTTATGGTTATGTTTCGGACTTCCGTTTCGAATTTATATGGATTTTCGGCGATTTTCTCGTTCGGAATTTTGAGGTCAAATTGGGGACTGGACAGTGACAGAACATCTCCAGACAGCAAATAGGTATGATGTTTATTTTATGATTGTTATATTGATAGTAATATCTGTAATATAACTTAACAGATATGAGGAGATCTACGCGTATTGCGGCGAGACGTGGTGCTGAACGACCACGTACGAGGACCACAGGATCTCTGGATATGCCAGAGATGCCTACTGTTGATGAGCCTGTCAGTCAGGGACAGACTCAGCATATTGCCGGCGCGTCGGGCTCTCAGACCCCGATGGCTCCTATAGAGGTACCTACCTCGGCTATGCCGAGTGTACCTATCCCTACCGTATTCCCGGTACCACCAGGGGTACCATTGGCGTACCCGACACCGGCTCCAGCCCAGCCTACGGCGTACCCGGCACCACCGCCACCTGGACCTACAGTGTACCCGACACCAGTGATGCCAGTTGCTCCGCATTCGGTACCATCATCTACTATACCTTCAGCTGCAGCCACTTATGCTGATCCTACAGTGCCACCAGCGGCATCTGTCCCAGTCTATGCAGCAGCACCCGGGATGCCTCCCCCGGCCTATTCAGCGGTACCACCTGTAGCACCAGCTCCAGTAGTTCCGCCACCTCCTGCAGCCGTCCCGACACACCTCACTGACATTGACGCGGCACGAGCTAGGATTCCAGTATTAGCAGAGTCGATGAAGACTCGATTCACACTCTTCCGAGGAGACCTTGATCCGAGTATGGCTCTATCATGGATAGAGAATATGGAGCAGACCTTCTTCTATATGGCTTGCTCCGAGTGGGAGAAAGCAGAGCTGGCTGCTTTCCACTTACGGGATGAGGCTAACGCCTGGTGGATTACTCAGCGTTCCATCATCGGCGAGCGGAACGTTACTTGGGCCAGGTTCAGAGAGGCTTTTGAAAGCCATTTCTTTCTACTATCATATCAGATGGCTGGCCGGCAGGATTTCATGAGTCTGAGGCAGAACAATCGCACGGTGATAGAGTATAATACTGAATTCAACCGGTTGGCTAAGTTTTTTCTAGAGTTAGTTGCGGAGGATAGATCTCGTATGATGCAGTTTATACAGGGACTGGATGGTTATCTGCAAGTACGGCTTGCCGGTTTAGGGATCGTATCTTACTCAGATGCACTGGATCGAGCTTTGATGATAGAGTTAGCTCAGCAGAGAGCATTTTCGGACAGGAAGAGGAGGAAGCATACGGGTCAGGCATCCGGATAGATCTAGCAGACACCGGCGATAGGACAGCAGCAGAGTAGTTGCAGTCGGTCAGGTCAGGGTACTTCTGGGGTATCTCATAGGCCTCAGAAGTCAGGGCGATCTTCTTCAGGACGTTCCCGGTTTTCTTAGCAGAACCGGCAACCACCTCCCAATGATACTCACTGTTTCCGATGTGGGTCCAGAGATCACCTTACCCCAGCTTGCTCTCTGGGACAGCCAGTTTGCTTTTATTGCAAACTGCCTAGGCACCAGAGCCAAGATTGTCAACTGAAGGCTCAGCACACGACTTCCGGAGGGTCAGGTCAGAGGGGACAGTCTAGTCAGTCAGGGGCATATCGAGGAGGGCAAAAAGCCCAATCTTCACATCGTCAGCAGGGGATAACTTCACCTGCAGCAGTGGCATTTGGCCTGCTTGGACAGGAGTACTCTAGTGCTTCCATAGCACCCCAGAGTTCTATTCCAGGACCTTATTATCCGACGCAGGGGCAGTATCAGATGCAGCCTCAGTCCTAGTCATCGGCACAGTATCAGTCACCGTCCTCTCAGTCTTCTCTAGCATATTATCCAGCACCGCCTCAGTGGCAGGCTTCTGCCCAGCCGCAGCAGCCGCTGGCAGCGTTACCACCTCCTCCTCCGCCAGAGACTGGACGTATTCATGCGATTACTAGAGAGGATGCGCAGCGAGCCGACGAATCCGTTTTCCGCGGTATGATTTCCATTTATACATTTTCCGCTAATATATTGATTGATACTGGTAGCTCGCATTCTTTTATATCCCGTACCTTTATGCGGGATATTGGTAGATTACCTACTATTAGACTATAGTGATTGACTGTCTCCCTACCGTCCGGTGATACTTTAGACGTCACCCAGAAGATCAGGGGTTGCCCGTTAGACTTTGGCAACATGATACTTACGGTAGATCTTCTAGTATTGGAGATGGTCGAGTTTGATATTATACTTGGCATGGATTGGCTGTCAGTATATCATGCTACCATTGATTGCCAGACGAGGGTGGTCACCTTCCAGCCTCCGAACCAACCCTCGTGGAGTTTCACTGGCATCAGAGATGACAGCATCTCGATTATTTCGACGATTCAGGCGCAGAAGCTGCTGTCTCACGGCTGTCACGGTTTTCTATTATCTCTGATTAGTACTGAAGACAGCAGTAGTTCGCAACTCTCCAACGTTCCTGTAGTCCGGGAGTACCCAGATGTATTTCCAGAGGAGCTGCCAGGTTTGCCTCCTATAAGGCAAGTGGAGTTCGCTATTGAGCTGATTCCGGGGACCGCACCGGCATTGAAAGCTCCGTATCGTATGACACCAAAAGAGTTGAATGAGCTGAAGGTTCAACTCCAGGAGCTTTTAGATAGGAGATTTATACGCCCTAGTGTTTCACCATGGGGTTCTCCAGTTCTATTTGTCAAGAAAAAGGATGGCACCATGAAGTTATGTATTGACTACAGACAGCTGAATGCAGTGACCGTCAGAAATAAATATCCTCTGCCACGGATCGAGGATTTGTTTGATCAATTCAGAGGTACTTCAGTGTATTCTAAGATTGATCTGCGATCCGGATATCATCAGCTGAGAGTCAGAGACTCAGATATTTAGAAGATAACTTTCTGTACCAGATACGGTCATTATGAGTTTTTGGTAATGCCATTTGGGCTTACCAATGCTCCAGCAGTGTTTATGGACTTGATAAACCACATATTTCTGGAGTATCTGGATCAGTTTGTTATCGTTTTCATTGATGACATATTGGTCTATTCGTATTCCGAGGAGGAGCATGCACAGCATCTTCGTATAGTCTTGGAGACTCTTAGACGACATCAGCTGTACGTGAAGTTCAGCAAGTGTGCATTCTGGTTATCCTCAGTTGGTTTTCTGGGGCACGTGGTTTCTAGCAGAGATATTTTAGTTAATCCTCAGAAGATCGAGGCTGTCACCAGTTGGGAGCAGCCGAAGTCAATTCAGGAGATCCGCAGTTTTCTGGGATTGGCCGGATATTACTGACGTTTTGCCGAGGGTTTCTCGCGTATTGCTATGCCGCTGACACGTCTTACCAGGAAAGGCGTGAAGCTCACGTGGTCCGAGGATTGCGAGACCAGCTTTCAGGAGCTGAAGCGGAGATTAGTATCGGCTCTAGTTTTGGTTTTACCTTCTGGAGAGGATGGATTTGTACTCTACACCGACGTGTCTCTTCAGGGTTTGGGCGCTGTTCTGATGCAGCACGGCAGAGTAGTCTATTATGCTTCTTGTCAGTTGAAGGAGCATGAGAAGAACTACCCAGTTCATGATCTGGAGTTAGCTGCCATCATCTTTGCTCTAAAGCTTTGGCGGCATCATTTATACGGTATTACATTTGAGATTCTCACTGATCATAAGAGTCTCAAATATATTTTCACTCAGAAGGAGCTTAATCTCCGACAGAGGAGATGGATGGAGTTCCTGAAGGACTACGATTGTACCATTAGTTACCACCCGGGGAAAGCTAATGTGGTTGCAGATGCACTCAGCAGGAAGTCCAGAGGGACTTTGGCTTGCCACCGAGTTTTAGTTACAGACTTGGTTCAGGGTTTCTCTGAGTTAGATCTTGAGGAGCAGGGATAGACAGAGCAGGGTATTCTTGTTACCATGGTTGCTCAGTCGTCAATCAGGACGAGGATCCGAGAGGCCCAGGCTGGTGATCAGCATTTGCAGTTCATTAGCAGTCAGATAGCTTCCGGGCAGCAGACCGAGTTTACACGAGACGAGGAGGGTATTATATACTTTCGAGGCAGATTGTGCGTACCTCAGTCTCATCCGGTCTTACAGGAGCTACTTCAGGAGGCTCATCGCTCTCGATTTACGATCCATCCAGGTGGGACCCGTATGTATCGAGACTTGAGGCGTTCCTATTGGTGGAACGGCATGAAGAAAGACATCGTAGATTTCGTAGCTAGATCTCTTGTCTGTCAGCAGGTGAAGGCTGAGCACCAGAGACTTGCCGGGCTACTTCAGCGGATTCCTATTCCCGAGTGGAAGTGGGAACATATCACTATGGACTTTGTGGTGGGATTGCCGAGGACACGACGAGGCCATGACACGATTTGGGTTATCGTTGATTGATTAACCAAATCTGCACACTTTTTAGCGATTCGGAGGACTGATCCCCTGGATCGATTGGTAGATATCTGTATTGTCGGGAGATCATCAGACTACATGGTATTCCGTTGAGTATCGTTTTGGATAGAGATCCACGGTTCACGTCTCGTTTCTGGCAGAGTCTGCAGCAGGCCTTGGGCACACAGCTCCGTTTCAGTACAACTTTCCATCCACAAAAAGATGGACAGTCAGAGCGGACCATTCAGACTTTAGAGGATCTGCTGAGGTCATGTGTTATGGATTTCGGAGGCAGTTGGGAGAACCATCTGCCGTTGGTAGAGTTTGCTTACAACAACAGCTTTCATTCGGCTATCCAGATGACACCATTTGAGGCGTTGTATGGTAGACCTTGCTGGACACCCGTCCTCTGGGATGAGGTTGGAGAGGCTCAGATGTTGGGACCTCATAGAGTTCAGCAGGATGCAGAGTTGGTCCGTACTATCAGACGGAGGATGTCAGAGGCGCAGGACCTCCAGAAGAGTTATGCTGATCGGAAACACAGACCACTAGAGTTTTCTATTGGTGACCATGTATTTCTGCGAGTTTCACCCACGAAAGGGGTGAAGAGATTTGGCCTCAAAGGTAAGCTAGCTCTGCGGTACATTGGCCCTTCCGAGATCTTGGAGAGGATCGGAGCGGTAGCTTACCGACTGGCACTACCACCATCCCTGTCAGGTGTGCACGATGTATTCCACGTATCTATGCTGAGGAGATACGTACCTGACCTGACACATGTGCTGGCAGATATCCCAGTTCCAGTTCAGCCTGACATTACTTATGAGGAGGTTCCGGTACGGATTCTCGACCGGAAAGAGCGTCAGTTGCGGAACAAGACTATCCGGCTGGTTAAAGTCGGATGGCAGCATCATTCGGACGAGGAGGCTACTTGGGAGCTCGAGGATACGATCCGAGCTCGATATCCCCATCTTTTTACTTGATGTGATTCAGTTTACCGTTCAACATTTATACTTTCTGTCTATTGTTAGTACTCGCTGATGGTAGAACTTGTGAGTGGATTTCTAGGTTGATTTATGATGTTCTTTGGATCCGGGCAGTGAGGAGGGTTTTCCAGTAGCACTTTGTTCCAGCAGTGGCTGAATTAGGTATGAATCGATACATATATAATTGGATTTGGATTTAGGTTAGTTTCTCGGGGATATGATTTAGCTAATTAATTTATATGTAATTAGCTAAATCCGTATATCATGTTGATACAGGACTTTGACGCGAGACGAGTATCTCGATGTCGGATTTGGACATTCCTATTGGAGGCAGGTACTTTTGACTTTATGTTTTTGATATGCATAGTAGTGAATTTAACAAGTAGAAATAATTATATTCTCTTATTTGTTTCGGTTAATCACTACCTGATACCTGTTACATGATTGGTTGATTGCTTGTTTTGTATCTCATGTATTCCTTACCTGTTGATACATGCTTATAGGGGTAGTGATATACCATGCTTCACCATGTTCAGGACCTAGGTTTTATACCTTCAGTGTACCTTTGATTTGATTCGTTGACTTATGGTGCACTTTTATATATATATGGATTAGCTCAGGATATTTTGTGGTTAGCGTCATGCACCATTTGCATGATTGCATGCTGTGCGATAGTCCGCTCCATTATTGTTGAGAACATCGCCAGTTACATGGATCTGCACACACCACCACTCATGGGTTAGTGGTCGATTCAGGCAGTGTATGTTGCAGCAGGGACTTTGTTTGGCTCCGTTGGTCCGCTCATGGGTAGCGTGATGCAACGTGTTAGCTGGCAGGGATTCCTCCCCGTCATCGTGTACCGGGAGTTGAGAGCATTGTGCTCCCCCATTTATGATTTGGGGTAGGAGGATAGGTGTACTCCGACAGCATCCCGTCCACTCGGTCACTCATCAGGAGTAGTGACGACAGAGTGCACGGTTGTCACAGCCCTACCCACTCGGCCTCACTATTGTGTGTGAGATGATCGACTGGCGTCAGGGGTGACCAGGACGCATCATTGGCATCATATGCATGATGCATTTATTATCTGTGTTTGTGCTTGCTGCATTTATATGTTGTATATTGTTTGGACGCCTATGTTTGACATGCATACAGGATTCCTATGCCACTCGGACTGTTTGCCCTTATACTCAGGTCCTGATTAGTACAGTTTTTCTCCTGTTTACTTCAGTTGCATTTCATCCTTTTATATCAGGAGACTGTACGCATGATTAGTGCTAGATGTTATTTCCTGTAACGACCACCCTTCTTACTACTACTACTACTCTCTAAGAGTGACCGTTACTTAACTACTAACTCTACTTAACCGGTATAATTAAAAACCACGAGGAATCCCTACCGAAAAATTTCGGTAGAGTCTCCCCTGTACCGGTGACCAAATCTATAATACAAACATAGTATACGCAGCCACAGACGGCTGGAACATATTTTCCACAACCACACAGTAATAAAAATCACCATAAAACAAAGAACTACTCTAGCAATAGCAATGACTACAGCACTCCACAAATAATAAAAGAGACTAGCTAGACATGCGGAAATAAACTCAACCACAATCCCAAGTTTAATATAACATTAACAGAGAACTAAAAGAAAGTCTTGACAATTTTGCCAGCAAACTCTGGATCTCTCCATAGTCCAGTCATCACACACCTTCATCACCACCACCACCCTGTCGTCTCCCTTCATATCTTAGCTTTTCCTTTATCTGCGGTAGGAGGAAAAAAAAAACAAAAGATCTATAAGCGAAAACGCTTAGTAAGTACTAATCTATCTCACAAAAACTTCGAAGTGCATAAAAGTAATGCAATAATACTGAAACTGTAATGCTAAAGCAAAGCTGCATGTACTCATGGTATACAGAAATAAAACTGAATACTAAACATGCTCACTATCTGACAGGAAAGTAATGAAACTACTACTGTAGGCTTAGAATTAAAGAACTAAACTTTTATTGATTCTAAGCATAAACTTGTTTCATCTTCTTATATCCTTATACTAGAAATTAATCTTTTAATTTCTCTTTTACTTTCTTCTTCTTTTTCTTCTTACTTTTCTTATACTAGAAATTAATCTTTTAATTTCTCTTTCACTTTCTTCTTCTTGTTCTTCTTTTCTTTTCTTCTTTTGGCCCAGGCTTAGTACCATCTTGTTTTGCGCGCTCTCTAATAGTGACTGGGGTAGCGAGCCTCCAACCCTATGAGGATAAAGACCTCGGTCTTACCAGGGCCAAGACCTCGGAATTGGTCACCTGGATTTGTTTAACGACAACCTCGGAAGTCGGGTACTAGCCTCTTACTTTAATTTACTTGTTATCTCTTTTTAACTAGACTTTAGTCTTTTTCTTTACTCATGCTTCTTATAATCCTTTATTAGAGCCTATTAGAATCCTATAGATATATCTAACAAGTATAGGATTACAAATAACCAAGCATGCTACATGAAAATAACACAAAGGAAAGCAAACCTGAACTCTCTAAGCATGATATAAAATAAAGCAAAGGAAAGCAAATCTGAACTTACTAATCATGCTATAAAATAGAGCAAAAGAAAGCTAATTTGGACTTTCTAAACATGCTGTAAAATAGAGCAAAAGAAAGCTAACTTGGACTTTCTAAACATGCCGTAAAATAGAGCAAAAGAAAGCTAACTTGGACTTTCTAAACATGTTGTAAAATAGGCAAAAGAATGCAACTTTGAGCTTACTAAACATGCTGTGAAATAGGGCAAAGGAAGACTAATTTGATCTTATTAATCATGCTACAAAACACACTTTATATATAGCTGTTCGTGCCCTGTTTTGGCCAGGAAAACTGAACTACAAGGTGCTCTAAATGTATGTTGTTTGTGCTTAATATAACAAGGTAAAACTAAGCTACAAATAAGTTGTTCAATACTACACAGTTTAAATTAAGTTTCATGGCAGCAAGGGGAAATTACACCTGCCCAACTAATTTCTAATGGAAACTACTCCATTTACCTAAAACCTCTTCTCAACTTCCTATAAAACTCACGGCAGCCAAAAGAAAGCTGAAGAATTGCTACTGTTCAGTCCACAGGAATGAACTAAATTCAAAAGAAATCTAAAACAGCAAGTATCTAAAGCTAACACCACATGCTTTAAACTAGAACAGACTTAAAACCATTCAAATCCCTTCTTCTCCCTTTTATCAACTCACAGCAGCCACCCAAAAGCAAGAATCCAACTTGCTGAATTGAAACTTAAGAAATCCAAATCTAAAGAACTCAATAAACACATAGCAATGTGTACGATTTACAAATAACATAGAATCTACTACTGGAACCAAGTAACAAGGCTGATCGTGCCCCTTTCCTAGCATAATTCTGCTTGCTGAAATGTTACAAACAAAACCCACGTAACTTATTCAAAACTATACCTTCACAGAATCACAGAAACCTTTAGGCATGTTACAACCGAAAATAACACAAAGGGAACCCACGGCAGAACACCCAAAGCCAAAATCTTTATAGCATGTTTCGGATTCAAGAAACTCAGAAAAAACAAGGAAATGAAAATCGAAAGATCGGAGCAACTCCTACCACAGGTGAGTAGTACTTACCCTTGATTGCTTGGACTTACAACCGAGAGAGGAAGGAGACTTCTAGGGTTCGAGCGAAGCTCTAAATCTCGGCGTTTCCTTTGTGTCCGCGTCTCTTCTTGACGAGAGGAGTTCAATGGTGTAATGTCCCCTCGGAGACGAGTGCTCGCCGGCCACCAGAATGCCATAACCTCGCTGCATTTTCGTCCGAGAAGAGCCGGCGCCGCGCACGCGTGAGGAAGAAGAGAGGTAGAAATTAGGTCACCGGAAATCAAGCCCTAAATTCTCCCTTTATAACTCCAATATTTCTATTATCAACTATCCTTTAAATTGCTTCCGTTCTTTCCTTAATTAACAAAACTCGCTGGCTCAGCTGTCAACCGGCTTTTAACCGAAACCACAGATCGCAGCTTCGATCCCTCAGCCGCGCATTTTTTTCCAATTTATTTTAAGTGTTCCAACTACAGCATATATACATTTCGTTCAATATATATTCACAAAAGACCCGCGGCTCACTTGGTTGCCTCGCTTCGCTTAAGGCTTAGGACTTGTCCGAGGTCTACGGGTCGAATCTCAACTTACACAATTTTTGTTTAAACTTCTTCGTTTTATAAAAATACCAAACAACCTCCAAAAATTACGTAAAAATACTCTAAAAATTTCTAAAAATCTCTAGAACATTTTAAAAGCATTTACAGATATTTTTGAGGACATTTAGAACTCGAAATAGGGAAAATTGGGTCGTTATAATCCCCCATACCTTATAAAAAGTTCGTCCTCGAACTTAGAATAGCTCTGGATACTTCTGTCTCATACTGCCCTCCTGCTCCCAAGTGACTTCCTCGTGCTTCTGGTTCTGCCAGATGACCTTCACTAGTGGTACTTCTTTATTTCGTAGTCTCTTAACTGCTCTGTCCACTATCTGTGTAGGTCTGATCCTCTTGGATCTGCATTGACTGAGGCTGAATCACTTAGCTCGGGTCGTGGAGACACTTCTTTAGCATGAAAACATGAAATACATTATGTATTGCTGACATGTCTTGTGGTAAGTCCAGCTTGTAAGCTACTTTCCCAATCCTTTCTGTGATCAGGTAAGGTCCTACATAACGAGGACTTAATTTGCCCTTCTTGCCAAATCTCATCACTCCCTTCATAGGAGCGACCTTGAGAAAGACTGAATCCCCTACTTGGAATTCAAGTGGCTTACGGCGTGTGTCAGCATAACTCTTCTGTCTACTCTGGCAATCTCAATTCTCTGTTTGATCTTCTGGATAGCCTGAGTAGTCTCATCTATCAGCTCTGTCTGAATGCCCAGTTCCACTTCCATCTCTCTTCTTTCACCTGCTTCTTGCCAGCAAATGGGTGATCTGCACTTCCTACCATACAACGCCTCATAAGGTGTCATCTTGATGGTGGCTTGATAGCTATCGTTGCAGACAAACTCAGTTAAGCATAGATACTTGCACCAACTTCCCTCGAAATCTAGCACACAAGCTTTGAACATACCTTCTAAAATCTGATTTACTCGCTCTGTCTGTCCATCAGTCTGAGGATGGAAAGCTGTGCTGAACTTGAGTTTGGTGCCTAGTGCATTCTGAACGCACTCCCAAAAGTGTGAGGTGAAGCGCCCATCTCTATCAGAAACAATAGATTTAGGGACTTCATGAAGTCTGATCACCTCCTTAACGTATAGTTGTGTCAACTGCTCTATGGAGTGGAACACCTTGATGGCTAGGAAATGAGCAGACTGTTAGAGTGTATACTAAAAGTCTAGCTTTTGGTATAAACATTTATCTAGAAATAAGAATCACATTGGTCAAATATCTACATTTATGATAAATGTAGTTGTTCAATTAATTTATATTGTAGATAACATGGTGTGTGGTGTCACACACAGAGGATCATGTTATCAGTACCTTATAAATTATAAACAGTAGCTCACGACCATAATGGAAAGGAACAAACCATTGGAAGGTCGTAGTGTAATTAGGTATTAGTTTATCTTAACTATATAATTACACTAGTACACTTAGAGTGTATTGAGTAGGACCATTAGAGGTCGTTTCTTTTATACTGACTTTATAAAGAAACAAAGACCTCAGTTATTATGGAAGTGTGTGCTCTTAATCCTAATATAATAACAAGCACATATGTTTGATATTTATTTCTTTAATTTATCAATGGGTGAGATTTAGTTCGATGAATCAATAAACCCGATAAGTTGGGAAATGGTATCACTTATAGTGTGTGTTGTTGATTATAGAAGGAAACTGTGTCCTAGAGATACTAGGTTGATAATGTCCCCAAGAGGAGCTCATAAGGATTGTCATGTTAAACCCTGCAGGTGGACTTAGTCCGACATGACGATAAGGTTGAGTGGTACTACTCTTGGACCTAGATATTAATTAAATGAGTTGTCAGTAACTCACTTAATTAGTGGACATTCGATATCTTAAACACAGGGAGACTAACATGCTCATAATAAGAAGGAGCCCAAAATGTAATTTGGGATTGGTGCGGTAGTTCAATAATAGTTCTTTAGTGGAATGAATTATTATTGATGAAATTAAGTTGTGTGTTCGGGGCGAACACGGGATGCTTAATTTCATCGGGAGACCAAAACCAATTCCTCCTCTCGGTCCCTATCGTAGCCTCTAGTATATAGAGATTTATACCCACCGCATACCCATCTTCTTACCCATCCAATGGGGTCGGCCAAGCTAGCATGGAACCCAAGCTAGGGCCGGCCAAGACCAAGTGGATGAGTCATGTAGGTGGCCGGCCAAAGCTTGGGTCCCAAGCTTAGGTGGCCGGCCACTAGAATATTAAAAGGCTTTTTATTAAAATTATTTCTTATGTGGATATCATGATTTTAAAAGAGAGTTTAAAAATTAAAAATTTCCTTTTATAACTTTCTACAAAAGATTAAGAGAAGAGATTAATCTCTTTCCTTATTTGTAGATTAAAAGGATGGTTTTAATTTTTGGTAAAAACTTTCCTTATTTGTAAATCATCTACATGTTTAAAAGAGAGTTTAAAATTTGAAATCTTTCCTTATTTGTTGATTAAAGGAGGATTTTAAATTTTAAGAAAACTTTCCTTTTTAACCATGTTCATGATTTAAAAGAAAGTTTAAAATTAATAATTCTCTTTTATTAGTTTCTACAAAAGATTGAGAAAAGATTTGATATCTTTCCTTATTTGTAGATTAAAAGAGATTTTAATTTTTAGAGATAACTTTCTTTTTATCCACATGTTTAAAAGAAAGATTTTAATTTATTAAATTTCCTTTTTATAAACCAATCATGAAGGGATTAAATTATTGGAGAAATTTTATAAATTTCTGGAGACAAATTAGGAAGTTTTAATTAATTAAAACTCTCCTTGTTTATAGCTTGATGGTGGCCGGCCATGTAAATTGAGAAAAGGAAAATTGTTTTTAATTAAATAAATTTTTCCTTTTCATGGAAAAAGAATTAAGGAAGTTTTTAATTAAATTTCCTTATTTGCCAAGACCAAGGATTATAAAAGAGGGGGTAGAGAAGGCTTCATAGTGAACAACCTCTATTATTTCTCTCCCTCTTTTCCTTGGTGTTGTGGCCGGCCAACCTCTCTTCTTTTCTTCCTCTTGGTGGTGGCCAAACCTTCTCTATTGGCTTGGAGCTCTTGTGGTGGCCGGATACTACTTGGAGAAGAAGAAGAAGAAGGAGAGAAAGCTTGTATCCCTTGGAGCTTGGTTGGTGGAAAAAGATCTTCATTTTTTGGAAGCTTTGTGCTTGGCCGAAACTTGAAGAAAGGAGAAGAAGGTGCTTTGGTGGATTCTCATCTCGGAAGATTGTTGCTCACACAACGTCCGAGGTTAGAAGAGGAATACGGTAGAAGATCAAGAGGTCTTTCTAAAAGGTATAACTAGTAATTTTTCTTTCCGCATCATGCTAGTTATTTATGGAAATAATACCAAATACAAGAGGCTTACGATTCTAGTATTTCGAATATGTTTTTCGAAGTTGTGTTCTTTTATTTTATTTTTCCTTGTGATTTGATTGTTCTTTTCGGTTAACCTAAAGTTATTTTAGGAAATTAAATATTAGATTTCTATAAAAGGTTTTGTCTAGTCGGTGGTGGTTGCTCCCATATCCAAGAAGGTCATGTGCCTCGCCACGTCAGTACTGGGAACCAATTATGGAAATTAATATTTAATGGAATTAATAACTTAAGGTGATTTGGGTCGAACGTGTTAAGTTCCGCAGGAGATCCAAGTCAAAACCTAAAAGAACAAATAGATTAAGTTTTGGATCAAACGTGTTAAGTTCCGTAGGCGATCCAAAATTTAATTTAAAAGAACACATGGTAGCTAGGAAAAGGTTCAGACCTTTGTACAAAATTTTTGTACAGTGGAACCTCTAGGCTTTCCGAGTAGCACTGACTGAGGCTGAATCACTTAGCTCGGGTCGTGGAGACACTTCTTTAGCATGAAAATATGAAATACATTATGTATTGTTGACATGTCTTGTGGTAAGTCCAGCTTGTAAGCTACTTTCCCAATCCTTTCTGTGATCAGGTAAGGTCCTACATAACGAGGACTTAATTTGCCCTTCTTGCCAAATCTCATCACTCCCTTCATAGGAGCGACCTTGAGAAAGACTGAATCCCCTACTTGGAATTCAAGTGGCTTACGGCGTGTGTCAGCATAACTCTTCTGTCTACTCTGGCAATCTCAATTCTCTGTTTGATCTTCTGGATAGCCTGAGTAGTCTCATCTATCAGCTCTGTCTGAATGCCCAGTTTCACTTCCATCTCTCTTCTTTCACCTGCTTCTTGCCAGCAAATTGGTGATCTGCACTTCCTACCATACAACGCCTCATAAGGTGTCATCTTGATGGTGGCTTGATAGCTATCGTTGCAGACAAACTCAGCTAAGCATAGATACTTGCACCAACTTACCTCGAAATCTAGCACACAAGCTCTGAACATACCTTCTAAAATTTGATTTACTCGCTCTGTCTGTCCATCAGTCTGAGGATGGAAAGTTGTGCTGAACTTGAGTTTGGTGCCTAGTACATTCTGAACGCACTCCCAAAAGTGTGAGGTGAAGCGCCCATCTCTATCAGAAACAATAGATTTAGGGACTTCATGAAGTCTGATCACCTCCTTAACGTATAGTTGTGTCAACTGCTCTATGGAGTGGAATACCTTGATGGCTAGGAAATGAGCAGACTTGGTCAATCAGTCTACTATTACCCATATCGCATCACATCCATTTGTGGTTCTTGGGTCTATGCCATTTGTTGACCGCCTCTATTTTGGTTGGGTCCACTTGAATACCTTCTTTAGAAATTATGTGACCTAGAAATGCCGCTTGATCTAAACAGAACTCGCACTTTGAGAATTTAGCATAAAGCTGCTTCTGCTGTAGGGTCTGCAGTACTATTCTCAAGTGCGTGTCATGCTCCTCTAGGGTCCTTGAATAGACTAGAATGTCGTCGATGAATCCGATGACAAATTTGTCAAGGTATTCTCTGAACACTCTGTTCATTAAGTCCCTGAAGACTGCAGCTGTATTAGTCACTCCAAAAGGCATGACTACAAATTTTGTAGTGTCTAGATCTGGTCCTGGAAACTGTTCTGGATGTATCACTTTCTTTCACTTCCAACTAATGATACCCAGAGCGCAGGTGTATTTTTAAAAACACTATTGCCCTTTTTAGCTGATCATATAGATCATCTATTCTGGAATGAGGGTACTTGTCCTTAACTGTTACTTTGCTCAACGCTCTAAAATCTATGCACATTAGCATGGATCCGTCTTTCTTCTTAACGAACAACTCTGGAGCTTCCCAAGGTGAATGACTAGGGCGGATAAAACCCTTGTCAAGTAGCTCCTGAAATTGTTCTTGTAACTCTTTTAGCTCTACTAGAGAAATTTGATACAGAGCTTTTGAATTTGGGTTAGCGTCAGGAACCAATTCAATTTCAAACTCCGCTTCTCTGCTCGGAGGTAGTCCAGGTAGCTCTTCTGGAATTACCTCTAGATACTCGCAGACTATCCGAATTTTCTCCTGCTTGGGTCTTTCTTGTTCTTCTGTACTCACAATGATTGCAAGTAAACCAGCACACCCTTTAACTAACATCTGGTGAGCTGCTAGAGAAGAGAAAAGTTTCTGGGTCTTCTTCCTTGGCACTCCCGTGAATTCAAAAGATGGTTCACCCTCTGGACTGAAGATTACTTTCCTTCTGCGACAGTCTATTGAAGCACTATACTTGCTGAGGAAATCCATACCCCAAATGATATTGAAATCTTGCATGGCGAGGACTACCATGCTAACATATAGTTCTCGGACTGCAATTCTGACCGGTGCAGCTCGAAGCCACTGATTGGATTCCATGACTTCCCCAGAAGGTAGGGTCGTCAAGAACTTGGAGTTCTTGCTTTCTGTAGGTACCTATAACTTACTGGCAAAAGGTACTAATACGAAAGAATGGGTCGCCCCAGTATCAAATAATACAGTAGCTAAATGTCGAAAAAATAAATACTTGACCTGTTACGACCGTAGAGGCACTAGCAGCTTCTTCTTTGGTGAGGGAGAATACTCTGGCACTATCAAAGGCTGGAACTGGTGGAGCTTCCAACCTTCCCTGACTGATATAGGGTCCCTCTAGTGCTGCTTCCATGTGATATAACTGAGCTGGCTTGCCTCCATATTGCACTGGCTGTGGCTGAGGTGCTTTGAGTTTGTTAGGGCATTCCTTAGCCATGTGTCCTTCTTGGCCACAGGAATAACATCCAGTCTTACCCAAAAGACAGGCTCCTGGATGCATTCTTCCACATTTGGGACAGGGAGGGAACTTGGTCTGCTTGTTTGCTGATCCTCCCTTCTGGTTAATTCCTGAGTTCCACTGCTTTCTTTTGCTGCCCTTGCCTTTCCAGTTCTGTTTACTTGACTGGGATTTCTGGCTCCCCACTGTCTTTCCCTTTATCTTCACTGGCTTGTGCTGCGCTCGTTGCGCTTTGTTCAGTATTCAGGGCACTGCTAATCAACTCTTCCCTGGTCAGCGGCCATGAGCTCCACCGGCCACATTAAGTGCTATCTCTGGTCTCAGATTTTCAGCAAAAGCCGACCTCTCTCCTTCTCTGTACTTACTAGCTCTAGGCAGAGACGAGCTAGTCTGTTGAACTTTTTGACTGCTTCTTCCACTGTTAGGTCACCTTGCTTGAACTCTATAAATTCTTCATAGTGCTTGTTGGTGATCTGTAGGTGGAAGTACTCTTCATAAAACTCTGACTGGAAATCAGCCCAGCTCATCTGATTGACTGCCCTCTTGGTCTTTATCCTCTCCCACCACATACGAGCATCTCCTGACAGGCAGAAAGAGGCGCACTTGACCTTCCCGACTTCTGGCCAGTCCAGAAGATCCATTGTGCTATCCAGTGTTTTGAACCAAGCCTGGGCATCCCAGGGTTCAGTAGTGCCTGAGAAGCTCTCTGGTTTCAGTTTCAGCCACTGTATGAGGTAAGCTTCTTGTCTCTGAGGTGTTGTGACGACTCCCAGGGTAGCTGCTGGAACTTCAGTTACCACTGGAGTCTCCACAGTTACTGTTGGAGGAGTGGGAGGAACTAGTTACGAATTTGCCATCAGATTGGCAATCACTTGTTTGTGCTCTGCTACCTGTTTCTGGAGTTGAGCAACAACTTCGAAGAGATTGGGCTCAGTTGATCTAAGCTCTTCGTTCTCCTGATCTTGATTCTCGGTACGAACGGTACGAGAATGTTCTCTTCTTGCCATCTAATTATACACAGAAGAAAACTTGATATTTTCTCTATCCTTTCTAACATACACATTTGTACAGAAATAAAGAAAACAGCAAAAACTCTTATCTGACTTAAGCACTTATAAGCAATTACTTTATACTGCAAATAGTAATAAAGGAAAGCAATAAAGAAAGAAAATAAATACTTTCTTACTTGAAGACGACAAGGATGATGCAGATGTGTGTGTGATGCTGGAGAATGGAACATTGCTCTGATACCAACTGTAACGACCACCCTTCTTACTACTACTACTACTCTCTAAGAGTGACCGTTACTTAACTACTAACTCTACTTAACCGATATAATTAAAAACCACGAGGAATCCCTACCAAAAAATTTCGATAGAGTCTCCCCTGTACCGGTGACCAAATCTATAATACAAACATAGTATACGCAGCCACAGACGGCTGGAACATATTTTCCACAACCACACAGTAATAAAAATCACCATAAAACAAAGAACTACTCTAGCAATAGCAATGACTACAGTACTCCACAAATAATAAAAGAGACTAGCTAGACATGCGGAAATAAACTCAACCACAATCCCAAGTTTAATATAACATTAACAGAGAACTAAAAGAAAGTCTTGACAATTTTGCCAGCAAACTCTGGATCTCTCCATAGTCCAGTCATCACACACCTTCATCACCACCACCACCCTGTCGTCTCCCTTCATATCTTAGCTTTTCCTTTATCTGCGGTAGGAGGAAAGAAAACAAAACTATAAGCGAAAACGCTTAGTAAGTACTAATGTATCTCACAAAAACTTGAAGTGCATAAAAGTAATGCAATAATATCGAAACTGTAATGCTAAAGCAAAGCTGCATGTACTCATGGTATACAGAAATAAAACTGAATACTAAACATGCTCACTATCTGACAGGAAAGTAATGAAACTACTACTGTAGGCTTAGAATTAAAGAACTAAACTTTTATTGATTCTAAGCATAAACTTGTTTCATCTTCTTATATCCTTATACTAGAAATTAATCTTTTAATTTCTCTTTTACTTTCTTCTTCTTTTTCTTCTTACTTTTCTTATACTAGAAATTAATCTTTTAATTTCTCTTTCACTTTCTTCTTCTTGTTCTTCTTTTCTTTTCTTCTTTGGGCCCAGGCTTAGTACCATCTTGTTTTGCGCGCTCTCTAATAGTGACTGGGGTAGCGAGCCTCCATCCCTATGAGGATAAAGACCTCGGTCTTACCAGGGCCAAGACCTCGGAATTGGTCACCTGGATTTGTTTAACGACAACCTCGGAAGTCGGGTACTAGCCTCTTACTTTAATTTACTTGTTATCTCTTTTTAACTAGACTTTAGTCTTTTTCTTTACTCATGCTTCTTATAATCCTTTATTAGAGCCTATTAGAATCCTATAGATATATCTAACAAGTATAGGATTACAACTAACCAAGCATGCTACATGAAAATAACACAAAGGAAAGCAAACCTGAACTCTCTAAGCATGATATAAAATAAAGCAAAGGAAAGCAAATCTGAACTTACTAATCATGCTATAAAATAGAGCAAAAGAAAGCTAATTTGGACTTTCTAAACATGCTGTAAAATAGAGCAAAAGAAATCTAACTTGGACTTTCTAAACATGCCGTAAAATAGAGCAAAAAAAAGCTAACTTGGACTTTCTAAACATGTTGTAAAATAGGCAAAAGAATGCAACTTTGAGCTTACTAAACATGCTGTGAAATAGGGCAAAGGAAGACTAATTTGATCTTATTAATCATGCTACAAAACACACTTTATATATAGCTGTTCGTGCCCTGTTTTGGCCAGGAAAACTAAACTACAAGGTGCTCTAAATGTATGTTGTTTGTGCTTAATATAACAAGGTAAAACTAAGCTACAAATAAGCTGTTCAATACTACACAGTTTAAATTTATTTTCATGGCAGCAAGGGGAAATTACACTTGCCCAACTAATTTCTAATGGAAACTACTCCATTTACCTAAAACCTCTTCTCAACTTCCTATAAAACTCACGGCAGCCAAAAGAAAGCTGAAGAATTGCTACTGTTCAGTCCACAGGAATGAACTAAATTCAAAAGAAATCTAAAACAGCAAGTATCTAAAGCTAACACCACATGCTTTAAACTAGAACAGACTTAAAACCATTCAAATCCCTTCTTCTCCCTTTTATCAACTCACAGCAGCCACCCAAAAGCAAGAATCCAACTTGCTGAATTGAAACTTAAGAAATCCAAATTTAAAGAACTCAATAAACACATAGCAATGTGTACGATTTACAAATAACATAGAATCTACTACTGGAACCAAGTAACAAGGCTGATCGTACCCCTTTCCTAGCATAATTCTGCTTGCTGAAATGTTACAAACAAAACCCATGTAACTTATTCAAAACTATACCTTCACAGAATCACAGAAACCTTTAGGCATGTTACAACCGAAAATAACACAAAGGAAACCTAAGCCAAAATCTTTATAGCATGTTTCGGATTCAAGAAACTCAGAAAAACAAGGAAACGAAAACCGAAAGATCGGAGCAACTCCTACCACAGGTGAGTAGTACTTACCCTTGATTGCTTGGACTTACAACCGAGAGAGGAAGGAGACTTCTGGGGTTCGGGTGAAGCTCTAAATCTAGGCGTTTCCTTTGTGTCCGCGTCTCTTCTTGACGAGAGGAGTTCAATGGTGTAATGTCCCCTCGGAGACGAGTGTTCGCCGGCCACCAGAATGCCCTAGCCTCGCTGTGTTTTCATCCAAGAAGAGCCGGCGCCGCGCACGCGTGAGGAAGAAGAGAGGTAGAAATTAGGTCACGGGAAATCAAGCCCTAAGTTCTCCCTTTATAACTCCAATATTTCTATTATCAACTATCCTTTAAATTACTTCCGTTCTTTTCTTAGTTAACAAAACTCGCTGGCTCAGCTGTCAACCGGCTTTTAACCGAAGCCACAGATCGCAGCTTCGATCCCTCAGCCGCGCACTTTTTTCCAATTTATTTTAAGTGTTCCAACTACTGCATATATACATTTCGTTCAATATATATTCACAAAAGACCCGCGGCTCACTTGGTTGCCTCGCTTCGCTTAAGGCTTAGGACTTGTCCGAGGTCTACGGATTGAATCTCGACTTACACAATTTTTGTCTAAACTTCTTCGTTTTGTAAAAATACCAAACAACCTCCAAAAATTACGTAAAAATACTCTAAAAATTTCTAAAAATCTCTAGAACATTTTAAAAGCATTTCCAGATATTTTTGAGGGCATTTAGAACTCGAAATAGGGAAAATTGGGTCGTTACAATCCCCCATACCTTATAAAAAGTTCGTCCTCGAACTTAGAATAGCTCTGGATACTTCTGTCTCATACTGTCCTCCTGCTCCCAAGTGAATTCCTCGTGCTTCTGGTTCTGCCAGATGACCTTCACTAGTGGTACTTCTTTATTTCGTAGTCTCTTAACTGCTCTGTCCACTATCTGTGTAGGTCTGATCCTCTTGGATCTGCACTGACTGAGGCTGAATCACTTAGCTCGGGTCGTGGAGACACTTCTTTAGCATGAAAATATGAAATACATTATGTATTGCTGACATGTCTTGTGGTAAGTCCAGCTTGTAAGCTACTTTCCCAATCCTTTCTGTGATCAGGTAAGGTCCTACATAACGAGGACTTAATTTGCCCTTCTTGCCAAATCTCATCACTCCCTTCATAGGAGCGACCTTGAGAAAGACTGAATCCCCTACTTGGAATTCAAGTGGCTTACGGCGTGTGTCAGCATAACTCTTCTGTCTACTCTGGCAATCTCAATTCTCTATTTGATCTTCTGGATAGCCTGAGTAGTCACATCTATCAGCTCTGTCTGAATGCCCAGTTCCACTTCCATCTCTCTTCTTTCACCTGCTTCTTGCCAGCAAATGGGTGATCTGCACTTCCTACCATACAACGCCTCATAAGGTGTCATCTTGATGGTGGCTTGATAGCTATCGTTGCAGACAAACTAAGCTAAGCATAGATACTTGCACCAACTTCCCTCGAAATCTAGCACACAAGCTCTGAACATACCTTCTAAAATCTGATTTACTCGCTCTGTCTGTCCATCAGTCTGAGGATGGAAAGCTGTGCTGAACTTGAGTTTGGTGCCTAGTGCATTCTGAACGCACTCCCAAAAGTGTGAGGTGAAGCGCCCATCTCTATCAGAAACAATAGATTTAGGGACTCCATGAAGTCTGATCACCTCCTTAACGTATAGTTGTGTCAACTGCTCTATAGAGTGGAACACCTTGATGGCTAGGAAATGAGCAGACTTGGTCAATCAGTCTACTATTACCCATATCGCATCACATCCATTTGTGGTTCTTGGGTCTATGCCATTTGTTGACCGCCTCTATTTTGGTTGGGTCCACTTGAATACCTTCTTTAGAAATTATGTGACCTAGAAATGCCGCTTGATCTAAACAGAACTCGCACTTTGAGAATTTAGCATAAAGCTGCTTCTGTTGTAGGGTCTGCAGTACTATTCTCAAGTGCGTGTCATGCTCCTCTAGGGTCCTTGAATAGACTAGAATGTCGTCGATGAATCCGATGACAAATGTGTCAAGGTATTCTCTGAACACTCTGTTCATTAAGTCCCTGAAGACTGCAGCTGTATTAGTCACTCCAAAAGGCATGACTACAAATTTTGTAGTGTCTATATCTGGTCCTGGAAACTGTTCTGGATGTATCACTTTCTTTCACTTCCAACTAATGATACCCATAGCGCAGGTGTATTTTTAAAAACACTATTGCCCTTTTTAGCTGATCATATAGATCATCTATTCTGGAATGAGGGTACTTGTCCTTAACTGTTACTTTGCTCAACGCTCTAAAATCTATGCACATTAGCATGGATCCGTCTTTCTTCTTAACGAACAACTCTGGAGCTTCCCAAGGTGAATGACTAGGGCGGATAAAACCCTTGTCAAGTAGCTCCTGAAATTGTTCTTGTAACTCTTTTAGCTCTGCTAGAGAAATTTGATACAGAGCTTTTGAATTTGGGTTGGCGTCAGGAACCAATTCAATTTCAAACTCCGCTTCTCTGCTGGGAGGTAGTCCAGGTAGCTCTTCTGGAATTACCTCTGGATACTCGCAGACTATCCGAATTTTCTCCTGCTTGGGTCTTTCTTGTTCTTCTGTACTCACAATGATTGCAAGTAAACCAGCACACCCTTTAACTAACATCTGGTGAGCTGCTAGAGAAGAGAAAAGTTTCTGGGTCTTCTTCCTTGGCACTCTCGTGAATTCAAAAGATGGTTCACCCTCTGGACTGAAGATTACTTTCCTTCTGCGATAGTCTATTGAAGCACTATACTTGCTGAGGAAATCCATACCCCAAATGATATCGAAATCTTGCATGGCGAGGACTACCAGGCTAACATATAGTTCTCGGTCTGCAATTCTGACCGGTGCAGCTCGAAGCCACTGATTGGACTCCATGACTTCCCCAGAAGATAGGGTCGTCAAGAACTTGGAGTTCATGCTTTCTGTAGGTACCTATAACTTACTGGCAAAAGGTACTAATATGAAAGAATGGGTCGCCCCAGTATCAAATAGTACAGTAGCTAAATGTCAAAAAAATAAATACTTGACCTGTTACGACCGTAGAGGCACTAGCAGCTTCTTCTTTGGTGAGGGAGAATACTCTGGCACTATCAAAGGCTGGAACTGGTGGAGCTTCCAACCTTCCCTGACTGATATAGGGTCCCTCTAGTGCTGCTTCCATGTGATATAACTGAGCTGGCTTGCCTCCATATTGCACTGGCTATGGCTGAGGTGCTTTGAGCTTTTTAGGGCATTCCTTAGCCATGTGTCCTTCTTGGCCACAGGAATAACATCCAGTCTTACCCAAAAGACAGGCTCCTAGATGCATTCTTCCACATTTGGGACAGGGAGGGAACTTGGTCTGCTTGTTTGCTGATCCTCCCTTCTGGTTACTTCCTGAGTTCCACTACTTTCTTTTGCCGCCCTTGCCTTTCCAGTTCTGTTTACTTGACTGGGATTTCTGGCTCCCCACTGTCTTTCCCTTTATCTTCACTGGCTTGTGCTGTGCTCGTTGCGCTTTGATGTCATTCAGGTAGTGCTCAGCAATTAATGCCCTACTGAACAACTCTTCACCAGTCTGGGGCCGGTGAGCTCCACTACTCACATTCAGTGCTATCTGTGGTCTCAGCATTCTGAGCAACAGTCTGACTCTCTCCTTCTCTGTACTTACTAGCTCTGGGCAGAGACGAGCTAGTCTGTTGAACTTCTTGACTGCTTCTTCCACTGTTAGGTCACCTTGCTTGAACTCTATAAATTCTTCATAGTGCTTGTTGGTGATCTGTAGGTGGAAGTACTCTTCATAAAACTCTGACTGGAAATCAGCCCAGCTCATCTGATTGACTGCCCTCTTGGTCTTTATCCTCTCCCACCACATACGAGCATCTCCTGACAGGCAGAAAGAGGCGCACTTGACCTTCTCGACTTCTGGCCAGTCCAGAAGATCCATTGTGCTCTCCAGTGTTTTGAACCAAGCCTGGGCATCCCAGGGTTCAGTAGTGCCTGAGAAGCTCTCTGGTTTCAGTTTCAGCCACTGTATGAGGTAAGCTTCTTGTCTCTGAGGTGCTGTGACGACTCCTAGGGTAGCAGCTGGAACCTCGGTTAACCCTGGAGTCTCCACAATTACTGTTGGAGGAGTGGGAGGAACTAGTTACTGATTTTCCATCAGATTGGCAATCACTTGTTGCTGCTCTGCTACCTGTTTCTGGAGTTGAGCAACAACTTCGAAGAGATTGGGCTCAGTTGATCTAAGCTCTTCGTTCTCCTGATCTTGATTCTCGGTACGAACGGTACGAGGATGTTTTCTTCTTGCCATCTAATTATACACAGAAGAAAACTTGATATTTTCTCTATCCTTTCTAACATACACATTTGTACAGAAATAAAGAAAACAGCAAAAACTCTTATCTGACTTAAGCACTTATAAGCAATTACTTTATACTGCAAATAGTAATAAAGGAAAGCAATAAAGAAAGAAAATAAATACTTTCTTACTTGAAGACGACAAGGATGATGCAGATGTGTGTGTGATGTTGGAGAATGGAACATTGCTCTGATACCAACTGTAACGACCACCCTTCTTACTACTACTACTACTCTCTAAGAGTGACCGTTACTTAACTACTAACTCTACTTAACCGGTATAATTAAAAACCACGAGGAATCCCTACCGAAAAATTTCGGTAGAGTCTCCCCTGTACCGGTGACCAAATCTATAATACAAACATAGTATACGCAGCCACAGACGGCTGGAACATATTTTCCACAACCACACAGTAATAAAAATCACCATAAAATAAAGAACTACTCTAGCAATAGCAATGACTACAGCACTCCACAAATAATAAAAGAGACTAGCTAGACATGCGGAAATAAACTCAACCACAATCCCAAGTTTAATATAACATTAACAGAGAACTAAAAGAAAGTCTTGACAATTTTGCCAGTAAACTCTGGATCTCTCCATAGTCCAGTCATCATACACCTTCATCACCACCACCACCCTGTCGTCTCCCTTCATATCTTAGCTTTTCCTTTATCTGCGGTAGGAGGAAAAAAAAAACAAAAGATCTATAAGCGAAAACGCTTAGTAAGTACTAATCTATCTCACAAAAATTTCGAAGTGCATAAAAGTAATGCAATAATACTGAAACTGTAATGCTAAAGCAAAGCTGCATGTACTCATGGTATACAGAAATAAAACTGAATACTAAACATGCTCACTATCTGACAGGAAAGTAATGAAACTACTACTGTAGGCTTAGAATTAAAGAACTAAACTTTTATTGATTCTAAGCATAAACTTGTTTCATTTTCTTATATCCTTATACTAGAAATTAATTTTTTAATTTCTCTTTTACTTTCTTCTTCTTTTTCTTCTTACTTTTCTTATACTAGAAATTAATCTTTTAATTTCTCTTTCACTTTCTTCTTCTTGTTCTTCTTTTCTTTTCTTCTTTGGGCCCAGGCTTAGTACCATCTTGTTTTGCGCGCTCTCTAATAGTGACTGGGGTAGCGAGCCTCCAAACCTATGAGGATAAAGACCTCGGTCTTACCAGGGCCAAGACCTCGGAATTGGTCACCTGGATTTGTTTAACGACAACCTCGGAAGTCGGGTACTAGCCTCTTACTTTAATTTACTTGTTATCTCTTTTTAACTAGACTTTAGTCTTTTTCTTTACTCATGCTTCTTATAATCCTTTATTAGAGCCTATTAGAATCCTATAGATATATCTAACAAGTATAGGATTACAAATAACCAAGCATGCTACATGAAAATAACACAAAGGAAAGCAAACCTGAACTCTCTAAGCATGATATAAAATAAAGCAAAGGAAAGCAAATCTGAACTTACTAATCATGCTATAAAATAGAGCAAAAGAAAGCTAATTTGGACTTTCTAAACATGCTGTAAAATAGAGCAAAAGAAAGCTAACTTGGACTTTCTAAACATGCCGTAAAATAGAGCAAAAGAAAGCTAACTTGGACTTTCTAAACATGTTGTAAAATAGGCAAAAGAATGCAACTTTGAGCTTACTAAACATGCTGTGAAATAGGGCAAAGGAAGACTAATTTGATCTTATTAATCATGCTACAAAACACACTTTATATATAGCTGTTCGTGCCCTGTTTTGGCCAGGAAAACTGAACTACAAGGTGCTCTAAATGTATGTTGTTTGTGCTTAATATAACAAGGTAAAACTAAGCTACAAATAAGCTGTTCAATACTACACAGTTTAAATTAAGTTTCATGGCAGCAAGGGGAAATTACACCTGCCCAACTAATTTCTAATGGAAACTACTCCATTTACCTAAAACCTCTTCTCAACTTCCTATAAAACTCACGGCAGCCAAAAGAAAGCTGAAGAATTGCTACTGTTCAGTCCACAGGAATGAACTAAATTCAAAAGAAATCTAAAACAGCAAGTATCTAAAGCTAACACCACATGCTTTAAACTAGAACAGACTTAAAACCATTCAAATCCCTTCTTCTCCCTTTTATCAACTCACAGCAGCCACCCAAAAGCAAGAATCCAACTTGCTGAATTGAAACTTAAGAAATCCAAATCTAAAGAACTCAATAAACACATAGCAATGTGTACGATTTACAAATAACATAGAATCTACTACTGGAACCAAGTAACAAGGCTGATCGTGCCCCTTTCCTAGCATAATTCTGCTTGCTGAAATGTTACAAACAAAACCCACGTAACTTATTCAAAACTATACCTTCACAGAATCACAGAAACCTTTAGGCATGTTACAACCGAAAATAACACAAAGGGAACCCACGGCAGAACACCCAAAGCCAAAATCTTTATAGCATGTTTCGGATTCAAGAAACTCAGAAAAACAAGGAAACGAAAACCGAAAGATCGGAGCAACTCCTACCACAGGTGAGTAGTACTTACCCTTGATTGCTTGGACTTACAACCGAGAGAGCAAGGAGACTTCTAGGGTTCGGGTGAAGCTCTAAATCTAGGCGTTTCCTTTGTGTCCGCGTCTCTTCTTGACGAGAGGAGTTCAATGGTGTAATGTCCCCTCGGAGACGAGTGCTCGCCGGCCACCAGAATGCCCTAGCCTCGCTGCGTTTTCATCCGAGAAGAGCCGGCGCCGCGCACGCGTGAGGAAGAAGAGAGGTAGAAATTAGGTCACGGGAAATCAAGCCCTAAGTTCTCCCTTTATAACTCCAATATTTCTATTATCAACTATCCTTTAAATTACTTCCGTTCTTTCCTTAATTAACAAAACTCGCTGGCTCAGCTGTCAACCGGCTTTTAACCGAAGCCACAGATCGCAGCTTCGATCCCTCAGCCGCGCACTTTTTTCCAATTTATTTTAAGTGTTCCAACTACTGCATATATACATTTCGTTCAATATATATTCACAAAAGACCCGCGGCTCACTTGGTTGCCTCGCTTCGCTTAAGGCTTAGGACTTGTCCGAGGTCTACGGATTGAATCTCGACTTACACAATTTTTGTCTAAACTTCTTCGTTTTGTAAAAATACCAAACAACCTCCAAAAATTACGTAAAAATACTCTAAAAATTTCTAAAAATCTCTAGAACATTTTAAAAGCATTTCCAGATATTTTTGAGGACATTTAGAACTCGAAATAGGGAAACTTGGGTCGTTACAATCCCCCATACCTTATAAAAAGTTCGTCCTCGAACTTAGAATAGCTCTGGAAACTTCTGTCTCATACTGTCCTCCTGCTCCCAAGTGAATTCCTCGTGCTTCTGGTTCTGCCAGATGACCTTCACTAGTGGTACTTCTTTATTTCGTAGTCTCTTAACTTCTCTGTCCACTATCTGTGTAGGTCTGATCCTCTTGGATCTGCACTGACTGAGGCTGAATCACTTAGCTCGGGTCGTGGAGACACTTCTTTAGCATGAAAATATGAAATACATTATGTATTGCTGACATGTCTTGTGGTAAGTCCAGCTTGTAAGCTACTTTCCCAATCCTTTCTGTGATCAGGTAAGGTCCTACATAACGAGGACTTAATTTGCCCTTCTTGCCAAATCTCATCACTCCCTTCATAGGAGCGACCTTGAGAAAGACTGAATCCCCTACTTGGAATTCAAGTGGCTTACGGCGTGTGTCAGCATAACTCTTCTGTCTACTCTGGCAATCTCAATTCTCTGTTTGATCTTCTGGATAGCCTGAGTAGTCTCATCTATCAGCTCTGTCTGAATGCTCAGTTCCACTTCCATCTCTCTTCTTTCACCTGCTTCTTGCCAGCAAATGGGTGATCTGCACTTCCTACCATACAACGCCTCATAAGGTGTCATCTTGATGGTGGCTTGATAGCTATCGTTGCAGACAAACTCAGCTAAGCATAGATACTTGCACCAACTTCCCTCGAAATCTAGCACACAAGCTCTGAACATACCTTCTAAAATCTGATTTACTCGCTCTATCTGTCCATCAGTCTGAGGATGGAAAGCTGTGCTGAACTTGAGTTTGGTGCCTAGTGCATTCTGAACGCACTCCCAAAAGTGTGAGGTGAAGCGCCCATCTCTATCAGAAACAATAGATTTAGGGACTCCATGAAGTCTGATCACCTCCTTAACATATAGTTGTGTCAACTGCTCTATGGAGTGGAACACCTTGATGGCTAGGAAATGAGCATACTTGGTCAATCAGTCTACTATTACCCATATCGCATCACATCCATTTGTGGTTCTTGGGTCTATGCCATTTGTTGACCGCCTCTATTTTGGTTGGGTCCACTTGAATACCTTCTTTAGAAATTATGTGACCTAGAAATGCCGCTTGATCTAAACAGAACTCGCACTTTGAGAATTTAGCATAAAGCTGCTTCTACTGTAGGGTCTGCAGTACTATTCTCAAGTGCGTGTCATGCTCCTCTAGGGTCCTTGAATAGACTAGAATGTCGTCGATGAATCCGATGACAAATTTGTCAAGGTCTGCTGTTTATTTAAGATTTTTAAATAATTTTTAAAAGATTTTAAAATAATTTTTAAATAATTTTTTAAAATATTTTAAAGAATTTTTTTAAAAAAAATAAAGTTTTATAAACAAATTTTTATAATAATTTTTAAAATGACTTTTGAAATTAAATTCAATTTAATTTGTTTTTAATGTAATTTTAATTTTAATTTTAATCTAACTTAATTTAATTTAATTTAGTTCAATTCAATTCGATTTTTTTTCATATTCGATTCGATTTGGTTCTATTCGATTCGAATTGGGTTGATTCGATTTGAATTGATTCGATTCGATTTATTTCGATTTGATTCAATGTCCTTAGTCATCTCACTCGATCTAGGTTTTCAATCAGGTAATCCTATAATTTTTATGAGATGAATTGGATTCAATTTTAGGATTTAATTTAACTTTGTGTTAGATTCAGGTTTAGCTTTGGGCTCAACAAATAGGCATTCTCTGAATAAACTTCTGGGTTATGGTGAGTCACTTGGACATCATTAAAATAACCATGCCTTCGAGGTTTTCCAAATAGTCCTATCCACTGAACTTAATACAAAACCTTGGTCTAATTAGTTATGATCCATAAAGGGTAGTTTCGGTTAGTTCCACTTAGCCAAATACACCAGGTCGAAGCCATATCTTCCTAGACATGCATAGATTAAGCTTCCCTAACGTACTATCATCCAAAACTTCACCAGTACCATAGGTCAAGTTAAACTCTTATCCCTTTTTAACTAGTCCTAATTACCCTGCCGGGTAGGTTAGTTTCGATTACCCTATCGGATATGTTATTTTTGGAGGTGTCAGTTAATCTGGAGCCTCTCCCTAAATTATTGATTTCCCTTTTAAGATTTTTGTATAATTAAAGTTAATTTTATTTAAGATTTAATGTTTAATTTGTAATTTAGATTTAAGTTTTAAAATTTTGAATTAATTAGATGAGTCAAATTGTCCTTCTTTACATGAATGTATTTAATGTTTAAATTTTTCATTTAATTTTAATTCTATTAAGTTAATTGAATTATCTTTCTTTAATCTTTTAATGTTTAAGTTTTTATTAATTTTTAAATTTGAATTAATTAAATTATTTGAATTATATTTATTTAAAGATTTATTTTTTAGCCTTTTATTAATTGTTAATTTTGAATTTTCTAGATCATCTTTGTTTAATATGTTATTTTTAACATTTAATTTTAAGTTTGTTAAATTTAGTTTTGATTTTATCCTTATATTTTCTTTGCCTTTTAAGTTGATATGATTAGTGAAATTTATTAGATTAACCTTATCATTAAAATTTAATTTTTTGTTAATTAAATTATCTTGGGTTTGGATAGGATTTTCTAGATTGATATTGCCTAGATTATTAAATAATTTATTATGAAATTTATTAATTTTATCTAGATCAATATTGACCTTGTCATCTTTATCATTTGAATGTGTAGATTTGTTTAGGTTTAAATTTGAATTTTTAGGTTTATTAATTATTTTCAGATTTTCTATATATTCTAAATTAATTAGATTTATTTTATCAGTAAATATTCTAGGGGGATTTTTGCAAGTATTGTCAACTATACTATTTTCATATAAATTTTCAGAAATATCCAAATTAACATGCATATTATTTAAACTACTATTAGCAGGAGTATTTTGGTAAATATTACTAACCTTAAGCTCAACCCCTAATTCAGTAGGTTTTCCCGTTGGATCTGACTCGAGTCCGGATTCAATTTTGACTTGATCATTTAACTACAACGGCTCCTCGTGAAGCTTGGACATACAGGTCCAAACTCGTGGGCATCCTTGACTTTTCCTATCTTGCAATTAACTATGTTAGGTAATAAATCTGAAATTAACTTTATTACCTTTTGGTTTGCTTCTGAGTTTTGTGTTGATCTTCTCAGTGCCAAGCCACTATCAAAGTCGTTCATGAAAATGAAGATTTCCATATGCATTTTCCACAATTTGAATTCATGCCTCTCGTACATCTCATATGAAAGTGGTTCGTGAATGCTCCATCCTTCTAGAAGAAACATTGATCTTGCACACAAGGAAACAAACAAAAAGAGTCCCAAGACTTGGTTTTGAATTAGCAGTGTTGGAGAAACAGAAATATGGGTGAAAAAAAATAAAATATTAATAAAATATTAAAAAATATTATTACAAATTTTTGAAGTGCGATATTTCGCTAATACCGACCAATGGTGAAAAAATGAAAATGAAGTTTTCAAAAACGGTTTTGGAAGGAAAAAACGAAAGGCGTAAGAATATTTTTTAAAACCAAACGATATCTATTTTACTTTTAAAAAGGACCCCCCCTTTCTTGATTGGTGGTTGCACCAATTCAGAGCGGTATCGGCTCTGATATCACTTATTGGATCGAAGTGTTCAATAGAGGGGGGGTGAATATCGATTAAAAAAAATCTCGAGTAAGCAACAGAATAAAAAATACGAAAAGAATGACACAAGTAGTTTTACTTGGTTCGGAGCCTGTGTCAACTCCTACTCCAAGGCCGGCATGCAAGGGTGCTTTCGATGGGCAATCCACTAGCAATTCGGAATAATTGTTTACAATTTAAAGTATAAGAATGCTAATAGAAAAAGACAATACTGACAAAAGGAAAGAAAAAAAGAGCAGCGCGTTGTCAAAGTATCTTCGCAGCGTCGCAGGAGCACAAGAGAGCGAACGTCAGTTGTTGTTCTGAGTCTAGAGTCTACCTTCCTTATATAGGAGGTTCGGGGCACCCGAAACCTCCAGGGAGCCTTGAATATGGCGTAGCCGACCCAACCAGGATGTTCCACGTGACGAAATGACGTTGCGGATATATTTTGCATTCCGGGCGCTCGGACCTCCAGGCGCCCGGACCACTCTTTTCCAGAAATCCCTTCTCTTGCACAAAAGAGTTAGTCCGAGGCAAAATACAAATAATATTATCCTACAAAATAAAGTGTTAGCACAGTTTAAAGTTAACAAACAGAGTATTAGCTAGATTCCGTCTCCTTGAGACCGGAATCTAGTCACGATCTCGACTTAGATATCCGAAATGGGTTTAAGTCGGATCGACGCCTAATGTTCCCTTCCCAGGAACGCGTCCTTACAGTCACTCCCCTCCAGTGACTTACCTTTACTTACCTGCCAAACATCAAGGTCAGCCCTTCGACCTGTCTAGGCTTCATGTAAGCTATCCGGTCAGCTCGTCAACCTAGCTGAGCTTCCCTACAACACTGAGTTAGCACAGTATTAGCAGAATGCAAGTATAACCTACGGTTACCTCCTAGGGTTGTCTACCTTCACTTACTAGGACTTCCATTGCCTGACTTCACTCACCAGGACTTCCTCCACCTAGCTTCACTCACTAGGGTCTGGCTTCACTCATCAGGACTTCTTCCACCTAGCTTCACTTACTAGGGCCTGACTTCACTCACCAGGACTTCCACCACCTAGCTTCACTCACTAGGGCCCTGCTTCACTCACCGGGACTTCCACCTTGCCTAACCTTTGGTTAGGACTTACCTTTGCTAGTCATCTAGTCCTGACTAGACTTCTCTCTCCCAAATATCAGGTCATGTTTGGGTCAACCCTTGGTCATATTGTCAAACATCGAAACCCTAGAGGTCAATTGCACCAACATTGAGTGGCACCCAATTGCTATCACGACACTCTGCCAAGCAAGAATTGCACAACAGAAGAGGAGGGGAACGAAGGTGGAGAACTTCTGCTTGTGTGTGTCAGCAAAAGGTTGGTTGTTCCACTTAGGTAAATTTTGCCCTGACTGGTCGGCATTTGGCGCGCAGGTCGTGCCCACACACGAGTCAACATGGTTCAGTGCAATCCAGGCCTTGGATTTGTACCCCCCCTGTGCACCCACGCGTGAAAAAGAATCTCTCCCTATGTATTTGTTCACATCCTCAATGCATGTGAATCAATATAAACCAACTAACATATTATAAAACTTCCAATGTAAGACTAAAGTCTCATTCACAATAGAACATCTTTTCTCTTCTACCTCTTCTCCATTCACATCACTTATATCCAACCCTATCTTTATCTGTTAAATACGTCTTATTTGCTTTATCAATTCAAATCGTCTCACCTGACCCATTTACGGGCACTCAACTCGTTGATTTATATGAACTATTTGATTTACCTAGGTTCATATTCCCAGCCTGTTGGACCCATTGAAATCATTTGAATTGTTTGGTCCATATTATCTACCTTGCTTTGCCTACTTAACTAGTTCACTGCATCAAATTTGTTCAACCAATATAACTAGTTAGGCCCCTCTCTCTCTCTCTCTATCCTAAATACTATATAAATTTGATGTTCAACCAATATAACTAGTCAGACCTCTCTCTCTCTCTCTCTCTCTCTCTCTCTCTCTCTCTCTCTCTCTCTCTCTAGATCCTAAATACTATATATATATATATATATATATATATAATTTAATGCAAAGACAAAATTATATATATATTACTATATATATATATATATATATATATATATATATATATATATATATATATATATATATATATATATATAGTATATAGTATTTAGGATCTAGAGTTTAAGGTTTAGGATTTAAGATTATACTAGTAATTATACATACACGTTGTGTGAGCTAGACCTCTTATACCAGGTGAGATAATACAGGGAGAGATCTCATAGAAGAAGAATTAATCTATGAAAAATAGCTATAAGTGGCTTCATCCCTGGTTGTGTGTGTAATATACGTTCGATAATCCCAGCAATAAACGACTGTAATAGACTTTCTCTTATAAAAAATTAATTTAATATCATACTTGATCTTAGCCAAAAGTTGAGAAAAATATATTTTCTAATCTCACCGGTTTAAGTTATTTATAGAAGTTTCTATACTCATACTGTTACCAATTTTAAGATGTGAAAATAAAAAAATTCTATATTTCTAATTAATTAATAAAAAAAATTCTCAATAATACGAATCATAATTAAATATCAAATTCTAAATCAATTAATTAATGAGAAAAATTTCTTAATAATAATTCTAAAATCCGACTAAACTATCTTCTGCCCTTGCCTACCTAACTCAAGTAATACGTTAGGGTTATCCGATCTAGTTATTTATTTATTTTTCTATATTTTAAAATAATACGTAATATTATATTTAGACAAGATGGTAAAATATATATTCTACAAAATAAAATAATTTAGTTTAGAATAAGCATTCAATCTCTTATTATTTATCTAAATATTAAAAAAATAATTATTAGATATTATTTATCTAAAAGATAGGATTGAAATATAATGAATTATTTATCATAGAATTATCAAATATTTATTCATTTAATTAGAATAAAATAAGAAATAAATCATTATCATCTTATATTGTTAATTAGAGTAAAAGAGTATCATTCATTCCCAAAGGACTCATATAGTCCGCTCCACTTTAAGATACGGGGATATTTTATCCAAATTGTAGGCGTTTATATGAGAAAAATCAGACAACGAGACATTTGAGATTTTCTTGATTCCAGAGAACGAATTTTTTTCCCGATAAGAGGAAACCGTAAATAAATAAAAGAAATAGAAAAAAAAACGTAAAAAAATGATAAAAATCGAAAAAATAAAAAATATAAAAAAATTAAAAATGAAATATAAAAAAACGTAAAAAATAAAAAACGTAAAAAAAATAAAAACATAAAATAATAAAATAATAAAAAAACATACAAAATAAAAAAATAGGAAAAAAACAAAAAAAATATTAAAAAAAATAAAAAAAATGTAAAACAAATAAAAAAACACATAAAAAAATAAAGAAAGAGGTGAAAAAAGTAAAAAACATTATAAAAAAAAACAACGTAGAATTAAATAATTATAATAATATTATATATAGTTGATTTTATTCCCCATATTAATTTGTCATCCATTCCATCCGATGTAGATGAAATGAGAGCAAATCTCCTCAAAGTAAATATACAAATGAATTTATGCAAAAGAATCCTATCCTAACAAAAAACGTGGTCGGCAGGATTCGAACCTGCGCGGGCAAAGCCCACATGATTTCTAGTCATGCCCGATAACCACTCCGGCACGACCACTTTGGTGAACAAATGTTTTATTAAAATAAATTAATAATTATAAATGTTTTACGGGTAATGTTTTAAAATTTTTTAAAGAATAAATGGGGAGAAAGTTCTATTAGAAATTTAACTTTATATGCAGTTCTTATTTTTAAAAAACTTTATTTTCTGTCTACGTACAAAATTTTGTTTGATTCAACTCTTTCTTTCTGGTAAATATCATTAACAATTAACCTTTATACCTTTTGATATAAAAAATTTAAAAATAAGTATAATTTATTTTAAATTCTTCAATAACATTTAGACATGACCACGATTCGAAACCGATGGTTCGACGGTTCGAAACCACCGGTTCGACGATTTCAGGCAGGTCGACCCTTAACCTTAACCGCCCAAGGCGGTTACGGTTCACGGTTCGGAACCGCCCGTTCACGGTTCGGTTCACGGGTCGTCACGGTTCAAAATTATTATGTTAAAAAAATTAAAAATTAAAAATTAAAAATTAAAAATTAAATATTAAAAATTAGAAATTAAAATTTATTGGAAAAAGGGCTTGCACTTATTTAAATTACCTACGTATCCCTTTAGGAGAATCAAAGCCCACGTAGTTCTTTTACATTTTTATCCTTTTACATTTTTCACTCACTTCCATTTCATGTTCCTGTCGTATTTGTTCCTTCAGTATCAAAATCTTCAACTTCGTCATCTGAAAGTTGCATTCCTTGGATTCTTTTCTCCGCTCTGGTCCAATCATCCAGTAATGCTTGGGCTTCCAATGAGTCGGGAGAGAAAGTTGATCGTCGTTCATCTAATATGTTACCGCCGGCACTGAATGTCTGCTCCACAGCAATAGTTGACACTGGACAAGCTAAAATTTCTTTTGCGATCACGAAGAGAACGGAAACAAATTTAGCTGATGATTCTCTTAATTTATTATCCGAATATAAAAATAAACCGGAATCAATACTACCGCTAGTTGAATAGATCCAAAACTAAAAGAAAGATGTTCTACGGAAACAAATTTAGCTAATGATTCTCTTAATTTATTATCCGAATATAAAAATAAACCGGAATCAATACTACCGCTAGTTGAATAGATCCAAAACTAAAAGAAAGATGTTCTACGGAAACAAATTTAGCTAATGATTCTCTTAATTTATTATCCGAATATAAAAATAAACCGGAATCAATACTACCGCTAGTTGAAGAAAATCTTGATAATTGTGCTTGAGAACGGTCGAGTCCATATTCCGTCGGGTGCTTTGTTTCTACATGTCGTTTCAACGACCCATAGCCGCCGCCGGCTTGGAATTTGTAGGAAGCATTGCAGTACTTACATTTTGCACGCATTTCTCCCGATGGAAGAGCGACATTCTCAAAATGTTTAGTGAAAATAGAAGACTTTAGAGGAGGAAGTTCCCGAACCTTAGAAGTAATTGCATCGGTACTTCCTTGTGTTTCGGGTGTCGGATTCTGAAGATGCTCGATCTCATCATCGGTGGATTGAATGTTGGGGTCCTCCTCCCGCGGATTCATTATTTGCTTTCCCTTCCGAGCTCGAGATGATGCACCTCCGCGGGCTCCTTCCATTGTAATTGAAAATTGGAAACGAAAGCGTGTAGAGATTAGAGAATATTAAAATGAGATTAAGAGTAGAGAAGATGTGTGTGAAAAATGATGAAATGAGCTCTCTATTTATAGAGTTTTGATAGTAACAGACACTAAATCATAGTCATTGATCAAAAAACGATCAAATGATCCTAACAATTGAAAAAAAATACCCAAAAAACTCTCCCAACGGTTACGAACCGTCTGTTAACCGGCGGTTCCAACGGCTACGAACCGCCGGTTAACAAGCGGTTCCAACGGCTATGAACCGCCGGTTAACCAGCGGTTCAAGCCGTTTAAAAAAAATTTTTTTTTTTTGTAGCTGAACCGCTGGTTCAAGCCGCCGGTTAACCGGGCGGTTCGCCGATTTTATAGCAAATGAACCGGAACCGGCCCGGCAACTTGCCGGGCCGGTTCCGGTTCGACCCGGTGAATCGGGTCAACGGGCAACCGGCCCGTTGACCCGGTTACGGGCCCGTGCCGGGTCCGGGCCAGACCCGGCCTAGGGCCGGGTCTAGTACGATTTAAAGAGAATCTAGTTTATTTTTTATCTAATTGAGCACTATTTAAAGAGAATATAATATATTTTTCATTCAATTGAGGTGGAAAAAGTATCGTGCTCAATTTAATAGAAAATATATTAAATTCTAATTTAATGTGCTGAATTTAAGAAAGTACACTTATTTTTAGATATTTTTTATTTAAAAAATGTAAGAGATAATTGGGTAAATTAGTGTCTATTATATTTGTGTAGGGAGTAGAAATAAAATTTTTAGAATATGAAAATTACATGCAAAATTTAATCTATGATTATGATTAGGAAGTGCGTACAAATTTTCCTACATCAAGTGTCTCTCGTATATCCTATCCTTAGGTTATGTAAGGAATATAAATTACGATGTTATATTATAGGCTAAAATACTTAATATGATCTTAATAAGAGTAGACATTCAGTTTTAGGAAAACTTAATTACGATAATTACGATGTTTAAATAAATAAAATTTTATATGTAAGAAATATAAATAATTTTTTTTTTTAGATACGGAGATTTATGTAAAGTTAAAATTATGATTGAAGATTTTTCTCACATTTATTATTCTTTGAATAAACTATTTTGATAAATTAAAATTTTAATTTGATGATTTTAACTGAATGTCTATCCTTAACAAAATCATCCAATATATCGGTTACACTATTTTATTAAACTTTTAGTGGCTAAGTTGATCATGATTCCTGTCCATGGTCACGGTCCACGGTCCACGGTCCACGGTCCACGGTCCACGGTATTTTGATATTTTATTATTATTATTATTATTATTATTATTATTATTATTATTATTATTTTTAATCTTTGATTTCCTCCGTCCAACCATTGGCGATACAGTAGAGCAGCGGGCAGCCCGTCGCACGGCGAGAGTGACAATGGCAGTGGCCTGCCCTCTCCTCCCATCGCCTCTTCTCCCTCACCCTGCTCCCCTGTGCCGATGGATCACCTCCCCAACTGCGGTTGGACCGCAGCGGCGTCGCAGAGCCTCGCCCACGCTCATCGCTCGCTTCGCCCTCCTCCCCGACCCGCCGTTTCTCCTCGACGTTTCCTCAGCGGCCGGCAACGTCGGCTATTCCCAGGCCAGCTACTACACCTCTCTGGGTCTTTTCGTCATCTCCGTGCCTGGCCTCTGGTCCCTCATCAAACGCTCCGTCAAATCCAAGGTCCCTCTTTTCTTCTTCGCCCCTCATCTTCAATTTTGTGCTACGGTTATTGCGATTTCTCACTCGTGATGCATTTTCTATTACTTCTTTGGTATGTTTGTTTTCTGGCATCGAATTGGAAGAACAGATAGTTCAAAAGACGCTTGTTAGGGAAGACGGAGCGGCGGTGACGCCGAATCAGGTGGCGGGAGAAATCCTATCATTTTTCACTCGCAACAACTTTGCCGTCTCCGATCGCGGCGAGACCATCACGTAATCGATCCCTTTCTTTCATGGTTTGAGCATTTTTGTCTCTCGAAACTCCAGTAAGCTAGATAAGGTTTAACATTGAACGTTATGTTAGTGTTGGCAACTGGTTCTTGGATAAACAATTCGATCTGTTTTACTCTGTTAATTTCAAGTGCATTTCTTGATTAAATGTTGATTTTATCATAGAGAAAGGTGATAGGGATAACATACAATCGAATTGGTTACACTTTTTTCAGGATAAATTAACTCAACACATGTACTCTGCAAGTTCCAAGTTAAGATGTTCATCTTGTGCATGAGTATGTGAGGGTTAATCTGATCCGGAGCGTGAAATGATTAAAAGAAGCTTAGCACAACAATGTTTAATTAGTAAGCCATAGTTTGGTTAGTTGAATAGCTTAAAAATAATGGCAATTTGATGTTCATGGATATCGTAGAACTATCAAGTGTCAGGAAGCTAATTGTCATTGATTAGAATGCTGCGAAGAACGTAAATTTGTTGCTAAGAAATTGTGAATACAAACTGAGAAGACATGTTAGAGTAGTTTGTTCATTGGTTTTCAACTATGCTGCCATTTAGCAAGAGTTAGGTACAGAGGCAATATAATGTGTGTTTGATTTGATTAAACAACCAGAATGGGCGCACAAATGAACTCTAAACTTTTAGGCTATTTTGTATAAGATATGCCTGTGGTTTCCTGTAAACATAGAAAAAGGGAGATTTGCTGGTTAGATTGACAATTGAAAATCTTATGAATATACCATTAAAAGATTTTTTTTTTCATCACGGAGTAATGCTAACTCTAATCCGCTGCTGTCTGTGAGTATCTTGTTAGTTTCTGTTGCTTGCTGTTTGCAGACAAATAGAACCACAGTCGAAGCTTCAGTTTTATTATTGTTGTGCAAAAGGATGTCCATGTATCTTCACAATGGCATGATATTGTCCAAGCATCTCATGCCAATGGAGATATCCTATATCCTTTTAACCTCATGATCTTTATCAAATCTTTCTAATGTGGGACTTTAATTGAATCCCAATAATTATTTATTTTGCAACAAACACAGAAAAAAACAACCATCAAACCTGAACATTGGCAGTAAATATTCCAGCCTTTCTCCTTGGTTTTTCTGCTTCACACATTATGTTTTCATTGGTAGGATAGCCTATGGGATAATCCTGACCAAGGCATAGATGTTGACATTATTATTATTATTTTTTCCATTTTCTCTATCAATCTAAAATGAAGACCTCATTGTCTTCCGGTGAGGTTTATAGAATTACCTAGAACTTGTGTCGTTTGGTTTTCTGACTCCTATTTCTTTGGACTTTTTTCTTCTCACATTCATTACTGTCAATCCTTAGGAAAAGTCTCCTAGGTGGTAATGAACTCTACTCACATAGTGTTCCTAGATTTCTTGTTTTTCAACAGACCCTTCATTTTTTTATGATAGAGAAGGGTCAATTTTCTGAACTTGTTTGTGGACTTGTCCAAAGGTTTGAAGGCATGATGGCGCCAAGCAGAGGGCAAGCAGCACTATTGACCTGCTGCACCTGCATCAGTCTGGCTAGTGTTGGCCTTGTTCTATCAATTGCAATCCCCGAAGGAGGCAATAACTGGTTTTGGGTGACCGTCTTAAGCCCACTCGCGTAAGTTTGTGAATGAACTGCACAAGTTAATTCTGTATATTTATCAGTTACAGCACCTGCAGCAAATACAATATGGTGTTAATGGTTATTTAGGGGACTATATTACTGGAAACGGGCATCACGCAAGGAAGAGATCAAAGTCAAGATGATAGTTGGTAATGATGGAAATATCTCAGAAATCATTGTTCGCGGTGATGACCAACAAGTAGAGCAAATGAGGAAAGAGCTTCGCCTAAGCGAGAAAGGAATGATTTATGTTAAAGGCATTTTTGAGAGGTCCTAACATCATCTTTGAGTATGTAAGCAGGTGATGAAGGTAGAAATACTTTTTTTACACAGTTTTGTAAGATGATCATTGCGACAATGGTGCCATCTTCAGGACCAATACAAGTCAATAAATTGACATTGCTTTGTACTCTTGGTCTGATCAGGTTCCATATCCGATCAAATAATTTTCATCAACTCTCTTGACTCGGAAATGTTTGGCCTGAAAGGATGTAATTCATTTGCCGCTTATAAAGATCTGGGTTGAGTTTACTTAGTTCATCTTCAAAAATTTAAGTATTGTCAGTCCATAAACAAAGAAATGAGGTCCTCTCCAATCTCTTGCTTCTTTTCACACACTAAATAGAAGATGGATGAAGGCAAAAGTGGAATGTGTGAAGGAAAATCATGTTGATCACTATCAAATTTAGGCTCATCAAGCTCACGATATCGACATGAATCTTGCAAGTTGGCAATGAGTTTCAAGACTAAATGAGGTGTTAACTTAAGTGTTTGAGTACTTAATTGACCTTCCATTTTATTATAAATGGTCATGATAATAGAAAATTAATTGTTTAATAGTTGAAAATGGACTGTCCATTAGAAATGTAAGCCAATATGTTTCAACCTATTTATAGAAGTATATTTTCCAAGAGCCTATAGGTAGGGTTTGCAATATTGACCAAGTGTTTTTTTTTGTAAATTTTTTAAAGTGTCATTTACTTCTACCATACTTTGGCCTCTAACATACTTGGCAACTTTAGTAGCTTGTAGAGTGATTTGAAGTCAATGCTAAATAGTTGTTTCTTTAGTTTCATATTGATTTTTTAAAAATATTGTTGGCAACCTTATTAGTTGTTAGGTTCGTCGGGCCGTGAAAACCGCTTTTTCACGTCGCGGAAATCCCGAGTCACCCAAAGCCATGGATCTCGTGCAAAGATTCGTAAACAAAATTTTTCGAAAAACCTTTTTCTTGTACGAGTTTGTAAAAACTTTAGATCTACACTAAAGTTAAGATCATTACCCTTGATGCGCGCCCCACGCGAATCCCGCTTGTCCAAATGGTGCCGGATCTCAAGACCGTCAAGCGTACTGTCCTCTAGAAGTATCCACACGGACATACTAGATGGAGGTGACCAAAAAACCAAGGTGTGCTAGCACCTATGTGGTTCGGCCAAGGAAGGAGGAGAGGGAGAGAGCAAGAAGAACTCTAGGAGGAAGAAGAAGGAATGAATGATGGAATAATTTTCAAAATGAAAATTATTCTCCTCATTCAAGTGGCCGGCCACCTTCTCATGTCTAACTCCCATTTCCACATTAAATGTAATTAATGTGGAGCCATTAAAGAGTTGTAACCCCCATGAGGTGGCACTCTAGGATGATGTGGATCAACACTATTGGTCCACATCTTGCCACCTCACTAAATGACATGGCAACAAGTGTAACCTCCTCATTTAATGTGGGCCGACCACATTAAATGCTATGGAGGCTTGTAACCTCCATGAGGTGGCACACATTGATGATGTGGAGTAGTCCTATTGGTCCACATCTTGCCAACTCACTAGTGATGTGGCAAAAAGTCAAGTCAAACATGACTTTTTCTCTTCCTCTCAAATCAAGTCAAACTTGATCAAATCTCTCTCATGGTTGATCTAATCCAACCATATGATTCAAGCCAACTTAATATAATGAATCTAATTCATTAAATTAAGTTGATTTAATGAGTCATAATCTAAATTAGACTCATTGAATACATGAATCAACTTGAGTCCAACTCAAATAGCCCAATTTGGATTACTCTTAATCCAATATGATTCATCAAATAAATCTAATCCTCTTGGTTCATCATATGAACCAAATCTTCATCTAATTGTCCTTAGTGTGTGACCCTATAGGTTCTTGTAATGTTGGCAATGCCCTAAACCTATTTAGGAGCATAAGTAATGAGCGGTATCTAGCAACACATCATTACTACCCAAGTTACAAGAATGTCGAGATCCGACATCACCTTGTGACTACTAATTGTGACTCCTCACAATATATGACAAGTGTCCTTCTATCCTAGACATCCAAATTGATCAATATGAGGCATAGACCGTGTCATCCTCTAATCAATCTAAATCTTGAACTCCAAGTAGACTGACTCGATCAAATGAGCTCAACATCTAATGTTGACTCATTTGGGCATGACCATGCACTTAGTGGTCTCACTCTATCAAGAATACCGATGTCGCTCCCGTCATATGGGAGGGATAGATCCCATCTACATCACTCACATCCCTCTACATAATTCGTTATATACCCAGTAATCGCCTTTATAGTCTACCCAGTTACGGGTGACGTTTGACGAAACCAAAGTACATAACTCCTTATGTAGGGATCCACGGTGACTTCAGGTCTAAGGATTAATAGTCATACTAATAGCCACATGAGAAAGTATATGATACTCATATAACGATCCATGATACTTTCTCATGGCGGGTCATTCAGTATACATTCTCTAATGCATACCCATGTGTCAGCTTGATATCTCTATATCTATGACTTGTGAGATCAAGTCATCGAGCTAACCTACATGATAGTCTTATTGTATTAACATTGTCCCTGAATGTTAATACTCGACTAGGAATGATTTAGAGTAGTGTTCCCTATATCATCTCACTATCGATTCAACCAATCGATTGATATAGGTAAGAACCTTCTACTCAAGGACGCTATTATACTTAGTCTATTTGGCACTAATATAAATAAGTATAATAACCAAACAAATGCCTTTATTAATATACAAGAATATGATATACATGAGTCCATACAATCATCAAATGATTGGCTCTAGGGCTCTAACTAACAATCTCCCACTAGCACTAGTGCCAATCAGTATAGGCTCTAAGGCCTAAAGACCTAGTGTGACCATCATGCTTCCTCTGTACCAAAGCCTTGGTCAAGGGATCTGCGATGTTAGCTTCTGTAGGTACTTTGCAAATCTTCACATCTCCTCTATCGATAATCTCTCGAATGAGATGGAAGCGCCGTAGTATGTGCTTGGTCCGCTGGTGTGAGCGAGGTTCCTTCGCCTGTGCTATAGCTCCATTGTTGTCACAATAGAGCTCAACTGGGTCAGCGATGCTAGGAACCACCCCAAGTTCAGTGATGAACTTGCGGATCCAAACTGCCTCATTTGCTGCCTCTGATGCAGCAATATACTCGGCTTCTGTTGTAGAATCAGCTAATGTATCCTGCTTCGAACTCTTCCAGCTGGCAGCACCACCATTAATGCAAAATACGAACCCTGACTGTGATAGGTAATCATCCTGATCGGTTAGCTCATCATTGCCTCCATATATCAAGAAATATTCTCTAGTCCTTCGTAAGTACTTAAGAATATTCTTGACTGCTATCCAGTGACTTTCACCTGGATCTGACTGGTATCTGCTCGTCATGCTCAAAGCATACGAGACATCAGGTCGAGTACACAGCATGGCGTACATGATCGATCCTATGGCTGAGGCATAAGGGATCTGATCCATGCGGTCTCTCTCCTCTCTAGAAGAGGGACCTTGAGTCTTCGAAAGACTCACGCCATGTGACATCGGCAGAAATCCCTTCTTGGAATTCTGCATGGCAAACCGAAGGAGTACCTTGTCAATGTATGTACTCTGACTTAGGCCAAGCAATCTCTTAGATCTATCTCTATAGATCTGTATCCCTAGAATGCGGGATGCCTCACCTAAGTCCTTCATTGAGAAGCAACTCCCTAGCCATGTCTTGACAGACTGAAGCATAAGGATGTCCTTCCCAATGAGTAGTATGTCATCCACATACAATATGAGGAAGACAACTATGTCCCCTACAACCTTCTTGTAGACACAAGGCTCATCTTCGTTCTTGAAGAAACCAAACTGTTTGATCGCATCATCAACTCGAAGATTCCTCCGAGAAGTTTGCTTTAGTCCATAAATGGACCTATGCACCTTGCATACTAGTATATCGTGGATCTACAAAACCCTCGGTTGTGTCATGTACACATCCTTGAGTAGGTTTCCATTCGAAACGCGGTTTTGACATCCATCCGCCATATCTCATAGTCATGGTAGGTCGCAATAGCAAGCATGATCCGAATGGACTTAAACATCGCCACTAGAGAAAAGGTTTCATCATAGTCAATACCATGAATCTGCTTGAAACCTTTAGCTACCAAGCGACCCTTATAGATAAGTCCATCCATGTCAGTCTTTCTCTTGTAGACCCACTTACACCCAATGGTTTTACCCCTTCAGGTGGATCAACCAAAGTCCATACTTGGTTGGTGTACATGAATTCCATCTCGGATCTCATGGCTTCTAGCCATTTCTCGGAATCTGGTCTCATCACAGCTTCTTGATAGGTGGTAGGCTCATCCTCTATGAGCACAATGTCATCATGGTCAGACAAGAGAAATGAGTATCTCTCAGGCTGACGACGCACCCTATCAGACCTGCGAAGAGGTATGTCTACATGAACCGGTTGTTGTTCCTCAACTCCTTGTGGAACAACATCATCCACAACACTTTGTGGTTCCAGTTCAATTTCCATCGTGGCATTAGTGCTATTGTTCGCATCTTGAACTTCTTCAAGATCGAACGCGCTCCCACTAGTCTTTCTAGAAACAAAGTCCCTTTCTAGAAAGACCCCAGTCTTTGTCACAACTACCTTGTGCTGACTGGGAATGTAGAAGTAATATCCCTTAGTTTCCTTGGGATATCCGATGAAATAGCACTTGTCGGATTTGGGTCCTAATTTGTCTGAGACTTGACGTCGTACGTAAGCCTCACAGCCCCAAATCCTCATGAAAGACACCTGAGCATCTCTCCGAGTCCATATCCTATATGGTGTCTTTATCACGGCCTTTGATGGAACTCGGTTGAGTATGAAAGCTGCTGTGTCTAGAGCATATCCCCATAGATATGTCGGAAGATCTGTGTGACTCATCATAGATCGTACCATATCTAATAGGGTACGATTCCTCCTTTCGGATACACCATTCCACTGTGGTGTTCCAGGAGGAGTGAGTTGGGATAGAATCCCACACTCAGCTAGGTAGTGATGAAACTCATGGCTAAGGTATTCTCCACCTCGATCTGATCGAAGTATCTTAATACTCTTGCCAAGCTGGTTCTGTACTTCATTCTTGAATTTTTTAAACTTTTCAAAGGATTCAGACTTATGTGTCATCAAGTACACATAACCATATCTACTGAAGTCATCAGTAAATGTGATGAAGTATCTATAACCGCCTCTAGCAGCAACATTGAAAGGGCCACATACATCACTATGTATGAGTCCTAACAAATCAGTTGCTCTCTCGCTGTGCCCACTAAAGGGAGTCTTGGTCATCTTGCCTCGTAGGCATGACTCGCATATCTCATATGATTCAAAATCAAATGAGTCCAGCAAACCATCCTTATGGAGCTGGGATAAGCGCTTGTCATTTATATGACCTAAGCGACAGTGCCAGAGATAGGTGTGGTTCATATCATTCGATTTGAACCTCTTAGTACTAACGTTATAGATAGAGCTCTCAAGGTTTAGAATATAGAGTCCGTTCATCAGAGGTGCACTACAATAGAACATATCGTTTAAATAGACAGAACAACATTTGTTCTTTATTATAAACGAAAATCCTTTCTTGTCCAAACAAGAAACTGATATAATGTTCTTAGTCAATGTAGGCACATAACAACAATCGTCTAACTCTAGTATAAGCCCAGAGGGCAGAGATAGAAAATAAGTCCCTACAGCAACAGCAGCAACCCGTGCTTCATTGCCTACTCGTAGGTCTATCTCGCCCTTTGTCAATGCTCTGCTATTTCTCAGTGCTTGTACATTAGTACAAATGTGCGAAGCACATCAGGTATCTAATACCCACGTCGAAGAAATAGAGAGGTTGACTTCTATAACATTTATACCTGAATTAGAAATCTTATTTCTCTTCTTGTTAAGATCTTCCAGGTGTCCTGTGAAGTTCCTCTTCCAGTGCCCTGCTTGTCCTTGATATAGTTGACGAATATGTGCAACCATATCGTAAGCACCCATCAACTCATGTTGCTTCTGAAGCTCAGAGTTCATAGTTGTGAGCATTAGACAGGACACATCTAATGCGTCATCTTGATGCTTCTCATAAGCATCCCGGTCAGCTCGCGTGGCAGTGGCAGGAGGAGCCTCCGGAATGGGCTGCTCCAGAACGTACAGTTTACGTTCCTGAGTGAGAACTATTCTCAGGTTCCTGTACCAGTCCAGGAAATTTGCTCCGTTGAGCTTATCCTTCTTAAGGACAGATCGCAGAGAGAAAGTGTTCGTATTCGACGTCATGGATATTCTACAACAGAAATAAATGCAGAAATAAATATCATATTCTTTTAAAATCATTTAATTAGGCCTTTAATTAAATGATGCTCCCACTGAATTCTATAATTCTTATGGGACAAGATCCACATCATACTAACCCTTGAGTTAACTTTGGCTAATACGCCCAAGGCTTAGTATGATCGGTAGGTAACGATTACCAATTACATCTCTATGCAACTCTTGTTTATAGAATCAATATCCGCATTTATATTAAAACTCGAGTTAGCTTTGGCTAATACGCCCGAGAGTTAATATAAACGTGATTTTGTCCTACCTTTCCAACTATTGGAAGAATGCCTATAGTTGACTCGATCCAACCAAGTAACTAGGAATACTCAATCTAATTGAGTTTGTATTCACCCATGCGTTGATAGGCGGGACCAAGATTGTCCCTCCGTACCCTACCAAGATAATATGTATTGCTCTGCTTTGGCAGATTCAACAATACATGTGATCGAGGTAGTGATAGGTATCACGGCACGGTTAGGCATTTAGAGTTGGTTCGATCTAGATCTAATCTAATCGAGAAGGATGCATCTTGTGCACGACTTAGATCTAATCTAATCGCAAGGGTGCATCATGTGCACGACTTAAATCTAATCTAATCTAATCGTTAAAGCACTAATTAATTAATTAATTATTAAACATGCATCAGATACATAACAATTAATTAATTAATCTATTTATGATTTAGTCATGGCCCTACTACGATCTTCTCAATCCAATGAGAAGATCGAATGGTCAACCTAGGGTCAACAACTTCTCCAAGCTCTTCCCTTTGACCACCTTGTGTTGCTCGTGCCCGCCTCGGAACTCCATCTCGTGTGGACCCTCCACCGCTCCAATTTGTACATTACAATTTGAAACTCGAGTTACATTCGAGTCTAAATCTAATTTACAACCAGAATACGAGAAAGGCACGACGCGCAGGCCGTGGAAAAAAAATAAAAATACAGCACACACAATCATATGACGGCACGCAGGCCGTATTATGAATTACAACACAAATCCAATCTTATTGGGTATTTTGGGCCATGACTATCACAAATTAATATATAATTCAAAATTATATATTTTTCATAATTTTCTATAATTTTAAAATAATTTTTACAATTTTTATGAATAAAATTTCCGAGCGGTCCCGTTTAGCGGTTTCGGGCGCAATCGCGGAACGGATCCCCTTGCGGGGCCCAGGGGCAGCGCCCCTACCCGCGATCTAACCATCGCGAGGGTTCCTTTGCGATCCAACAGCGTCTAAACCCGCTGTCCCAAAACGATTTGGGTCAAAACATTGCCGTTTCGGAAAAATCTTCCCGGCGGGTTCGTTTTTAGCGATTTCGGGTGCAATCGCGAAGCAAATTCCCTTGAGGGGTTAGGGGCTATGCCCCTACCCACGATCTAACCATCGTGAGTTGCTCCTTTGCGATCTAATGGCACCCGACCCCGCTGTCCCAAACGGATTTGGGGCAAAACGAAGCCGTTTAAAAGAAAACTTTCCGGTAGCCGAAGCCTACAAGTGCCGAGACACTTGTGCTTCGCTTCTACGGAAAAATTACTCATAAAAACTCTAAAAACTCAATTTTTACAGAAAATTACAGAAGGTTTATTTTTCATAAAAATACAAATGAACTCGTACAAGTCTTTGCACGTGGCTCTGATACCACTGTTAGGTTCGTCGGGCCGCGAAAACCGCTTTTTCGCGTCGCGGAAACCCCGAGTCACCCAAAGCCATGGTTCTCGTGCAAAGATTCGTAAACAAAATTTTTCGAAAAACCTTTTTCTTGTATGAGTTTGTAAAAACTTTAGATCTACACTAAAGTTAAGATCATTACCCTTGATGCGCGCCCCACGCGAATCCCGCTCGTCCAAATGGTGCCGGATCTCAAGACCGTAAAGCGTACGGTCCTCTAGAAGTATCCACACGGACACACTAGATGGAGGTGACCAAAAAACCAAGGTGTGCTAGCACCTATGTGGTTCGGCCAAGGAAGGAGGAGAGGGAGAGAGCAAGAAGAACTCTAGGAGGAAGAAGAAGGAATGAATGATGGAATAATTTTCAAAATGAAAATTATTCTCCTCATTCAAGTGGCCGGCCACCTTCTCATGTCTAACTCCCATTTCCACATTAAATGCAATTAATGTAGAGCCATTAAAGAGTTGTAACCCCCATGAGGTGGCACTCTAGGATGATGTGGATCAACACTATTGGTCCACATCTTGCCACCTCACTAAATGACATGGCAACAAGTGTAACCTCCTCATTTAATGTGGGCCGGCCACATTAAATGCTATGGAGGCTTGTAACCTCCATGAGGTGGCACACATTGATGATGTGGAGCAATCCTATTGGTCCACATCTTGCCAACTCACTAGTGATGTGGCAAAAAGTCAAGTCAAACATGACTTTTTCTCTTCCTCTCAAATCAAGTCAAACTTGATCAAATCTCTCTCATGGTTGATCTAATCCAACCATATGATTCAAGCCAACTTAATATAATGAATCTAATTCATTAAATTAAGTTGATTTAATGAGTCATAATCTAAATTAGACTCATTGAATACATGAATCAACTTGAGTCCAACTCAAATAGCCCAATTTGGATTACTCTTAATCCAATATGATTCATCAAATAAATCTAATCCTCTTGGTTCATCATATGAACCAAATCTCCATCTAATTGTCCTTAGTGTGTGACCCTATAGGTTCTTGTAATGTTGGCAATACCCTAAACCTATTTAGGAGCATAAGTAATGAGCGGTATCTAGCAACACATCATTACTACCCAAGTTACAAGAATGTCGAGATCCGACATCACCTTGTGACTACTAATTGTGACTCCTCACAATATATGACAAGTGTCCTTCTATCCTAGACATCTAGATTGATCAATATGAGACATAGACCGTGTGATCCTCTAATCAATCTAAATCTTGAACTCCAAGTAGACTCACTCGATCAAATGAGCTCAACATCTAATGTTGACTCATTTGGGCATGACCATGCACTTAGTGGTCTCACTCTATCAAGAATACCGATGTCGCTCCCGTCATATGGGAGGGATAGATCCCATCTACATCACTCACATCCCTCTACATAATTCGTTATATACCCAGTAATCGCCTTTATAGTCCACCCAGTTACGGGTGACGTTTGACGAAACCAAAGTACATAACTCCTTATGTAGGGATCCATGGTGACTTCAGGTCTAAGGACTAATAGTCATACTAATAGCCACATGAGAAAGTATATGACACTCATATAACGATCCATGATACTTTCTCATGGCGGGTCATTCAGTATACATTCTCTAATGCATACCCATGTGTCAGCTTGATATCTCTATATCTATGACTTGTGAGATCAAGTCATCGAGCTAACCTACATGCTAGTCTTATTGTATTAACATTGTCCCTGAATGTTAATACTCGACTAGAAATGATTTAGAGTAGTGTTCCCTATATCATCTCACTATCGATTCAACCAATCGATTGATATAGGTAAGAACCTTCTACTCAAGGACGCTATTATACTTAGTCTATTTGGCACTAATATAAATAAGTATAATAACCAAACAAATGCCTTTATTAATATACAAGAATATGATATACATGAGTCCATACAATCATCAAATGATTGGCTCTAGGGCTCTAACTAACATTAGTACCATTGATTTGAAGTCAATGTAAATATTACACCTTAATGAGTCATTCGCCTCGGATAATGGCTAAGATGTTCTCTCATGTTGCATTCAATACTTTCTTTTTCTTCTTTGCAATTTTTTATTTTTTATTTTTCATTTTATCAATTTTGGACATTGATTTCTCAGGTGTCATTTGTCTTGACAATTGAAGCAACTAATTGTTTTCTACTTGTTCTTCTTTCTCCTCAAATTCCTTTATCATGGTTAAGATTTAAATTTTGAAAGACTTTATTTTTATTATTATTATTATTATTATTATTATTATTATTATTATTATTATTATTATTATTATTATTTTAATAATTTAGATATCTAAATCTTTACCGACCTAATTAATTTTAGAGATGAGTAATCTAATTTGTCCATTAGATAAATTCGAGAGTACAAGTAGCTCCTCACGTAGAAGATAACATTTACAATATAGGTTTCTTTGTTGTTATCCGTTGAGATGATGAAGATTTTGAGAGATTGAAGGATGTAGGACTTCTCGTTTTGTCCTTCTTGCTTAACACAGTAAAATTTATGTTGTTCGGTATGAGTCAGCTTTCAAAAAGTTCAGTAATTTTTTTTCTTACCAAAGGTGGAAAACATCTTACAAATAAAAAAAAATAATTACAACTAAAAAAATTAAGGACTTGAAAGTATACTGTACACAACTATCGAATAACTTGAGTCTCCTAGCTGTATTGTTATTTTATGAGCCCCTTCGCCCCTCTATTTATATCCTTCAATCCATGTTTGCATTAACTTCACGTAACTATTTTGTTAATATCATTTGACTCAATTACTTTCTCAGCCGATTGAAACATTGATCATGTGATCGTTATTGGTCAATTGTTATCTCTAATTAGCTCATCAACCATCCAACTAACTGGGAACCATTACAGTCGACTCAAATCTTGCCATTCAACCTCTCTAGATAAACTCTTCTTCAAATAGTCTTCTTTTTCAAATTCAAATAATATATCAATCGATTGTTGAGGGTGTTGATGTTAGGTATTCTTTGTAATTGTAAAAGATCTTTAAAGTTTAAATGAAAATTTTATTAAATGACGATTAGATTTACTATGTTATATGGAACTGAATGTTGAGTTATAAAGCAAACACATGAGTGCAAAATGAGAGTCATAGAGATGCTACATGAAGCCAACATGCTCAATACAGTACATAAACAAACAACAATCATCATACTAATATAAGCAAAAATTAGGTATGCTACATGAAGCCAGCATGCTCAATATAGTACATAAATAAACAACAGTCAAAGCATACAACCATGGTATCTAGTATCTACTACCTATCATGAACAACAATGAGAGACTGTATAGATTTGAAGACGAGTTTCTCAAAGATCGGGTGGAAGTATCAAGCGCAGGAAAATAAGAGTGGAGTCAAGGCAAAAACAGTTTCTTATCCAAAATAGTTCATGCACCAAGGTCAAAGTACTAAAAGAAACAAAGCAAGAAGTACCCGCCTTTATCTGTCGGTCGTATAAGACTAAAACTCATGTCATGACGCTCATCTCGAATCAACGTCCTGCAAATCACATGATGTATAATTTAGCTAATTTCATAAACATCTAGCTAAACTCAAACCCAACTTAATTAGGGAAAAACCCTAATCCAACTATGAACCTTGATTCACCCAAATCCATCTAGAAATCTGAGACTAGCATGCCATAATGGGACCAATATCGAAATCATCTCACAATCTTCCAAATCTATCCAGAATTCAAGGCTATGTACTGAAACCAAATCAATATTGAGGTTGATTCAAAATATGCAAATCTGCCCAGAAATCTAAAGTTGTCTTGCCGAACAAAAACTACATCAATATCGATTCACAACCCTTATATCTGTCCAAACAAATCCGCAGCCATCCAAAAGAAACAGAAACTCCATTGCAATCACATTCCATCCTACTAAATTGCTTCACCAAAAAAAAACATAGTGACTTAAAGAACAAAAAACGTCATTGACTCAAATCCTCTATACCATAAACTGAAATCAACCTTCACAAGAGATAAAACATGAAGTAGGACAAAGATTCTCCAGCTCCCTTGACCCGTGAATTCAACACCATCACAAAGAACCAGAAATTATCACAAAACAATATCACTTCCACCTTAAGACTCGGAACCTTCACAAGACCAGAATACAAGATCAAACACGAGTGCCCAAATCCATAACCAAATCTAACCGCTTACCTCCAAAATCACTGCTATGGCACAACGCCGCGAGAGGGAGAGGGAGGGGATCGGGATGAGTACCGCTGCTAGGGTTGCATCGGCGATGGGCGGCGAGTGGCGTGACGTCGGGCGCCGGCGATGTCAGGCAGAGACGATGCTGAGAGAAGGAAGAGCGCGAGAAGGCGATCGGCGTGGCGAAATCACGAGGAAGGAAAGTCACGTGAGGGCTCAGGGAAGAGGAGGTCGGTGGCTAAGGCTCAAGAGAGAAGAAGACCAGCGCCTCTGGCTCGAGGGAGAAGAAGAATGGCGATGGCTTGGGGTCGGCGAAGGAGAGGAGGCAGCATCGCGAGGTGAGGAGGAGGAGAAGGTTTTTCGCCGTGGGAAGGAGAATAGTACACGGGAGAAAATCTTATAACTTATGGTTTTTAAAATTAAACCCTATATCCATTTCTTAATCAACTCCCACCTCCGGGTATTCCAAATAGGCTTTTCTCGAACCTATAAGTGCATCCCCTCTAAATACGTCATACGAGCTCCGATTAATTTCAAAAAAATTTCTAAAAATTCCTAAAATTTCTGTTAAAATTATTTGTCAAATAACCTTATTATTTGAGTACCGTATTGTACAATTATTAATTTGGGTGTCGTATTTTACATTATCCCCCACTTATAAAAATTTGGTCCCCAAATTTACTGCTCAACTCAGGAATCCTCATCCAAAGGTAACAACTAAGCAGCATCATATCCTCTCTATGTTCTAGGTAATTCCACAACAAAAATCCATCATAACATGCTCCCAACTCCACTCCAGCATCTGAATCAACAGATACAATCTTGATAATCTCTAATATTTAACCTCCACTTACTGGCACACAAGACATCAGGCTACAAAATTTGCGATGTCTTTCTTCATGTCGTTCCATCAATAGAAACACTCCATATCTCTATATATCGGATATCACCCGGATATACCACAAATCCAGATCGAGGTGTTTCCTGCGGTAACTCCTCCCGGAAAAGAAGTGACTCGGGAACACACATAATCTTCCACGGAAATAAGAATCTCATTCTCATTACATGAGAATTCTAACTACTGGCACGAGACTACTCCGCTCATGCTACATCGGCACTGCACCAAACTCCAGGTACAATACATCTGTGTAGAGTACAAATCCATCTACACTATAAAGTAAAACTAAAACGGGTGCAATTATCAACTTTTCATTTCAGCTATTGAAACTAGTTCGTAAGCATCTATCCAGGAAAATTCCATATTCCTCCTAGACAGTCCAGTCAATGACATAACAATGATAAAGAAACCCTCAACCAATCTCCGGTAATATTCAATCAGACTAAGGAAGCTGCGAGTCTCCTGTATAGACTATGCCTACTCCCAACTGGTAACAACCTCTATCTCCTATAGATCCACAGGTGAACTCCTACTGGTGACTATGTGTTCCAGAATTCTCACAGAAGATACTCAAAATACGCACTACTGAACTTCGCATATAGATATTCCCGTTGAAGCATCTCTAGAACTATGCGAAGATAGTATACGTGATCCACCTCGGATCGGAAATAGATCACAACATCGTCAATGAAGACAATGGAAACTGATCCAAACACCCTAGGAATACCAAATACATCGAGTCCATAAAAACATCTAGGGTACTGTAAGCCTAAATGGTAAAGCCAAAGACTTGTATTATCCGTATAACAAGCACACTCAATCGTAAGATCCCCAACAACAAGTCTGTAATCTAATCACCAACTACAAATCACCAAATCTATAAATATCACACAAGTGCTGCTCCTCATATCTCTATCAACATCAACTACCAACAATAAATCATCAAGTCAAATATCCACTAATATATCATCAAAAGATAACATATCACCACACTTGATCTCCCAATATCCACCAATCAAAATCATCCTCAACATCAATCAATCATACCAGATAGTATCCTAAACAATGATAGAGGAACACTAGAACTAAATAGCTGATAAAAATATCTGTTAGTCGACGCTCTACCCCTCAAAGATCATCATATGAAATTATACCTAGTTATGGTCGGAACTCCTAGGTATTACTCGACTAACACCACTTCTTCCATATCATTACAGGTCGTAGATCACTAGGTACATCAAGGATATCTAACTATATCCGATTAGTCCATGAGTCAGGATCTCCCATGGAACAACGTTAGGCGAGTCGATTGATCATCGCCTTATAAACCATCATGCTACCAAAAGAAGTAGAGAACTACACTCTCTCCAAACACCTCAAAGAAATCACTAAGTGATGACCTGATCTCAAAAAAGCATTCTCTGCTTCTTCCTTCACGTGATACCGGGTCACGGAAAGGTTAAGCAGCTAACTTCAACTCACTCACGTCAGTACAAATCATATTTCCAAATGTACTCTCCAAGTTATACACCCTAGTAACGACTGTATCTCATAAATGTTAAGCAGGTAGCTTTACACTTTTCCACACCATATGGTATCCTATCCGAATGTACCTTTTAAGTCATCCAACCAGGTACAAATAATCCATGGTCAAAGTCCCCATGGAATAGGATACATCAATAGGAGTAAATCAATCATCCACTAATGAAACTAACTAAGGTAAATCGATACACAACTACCTAAGTCAATAAAGGTAAATCGGTTCTCTGCAGACAAAACAAAAAAGAATCTAAATTAATCCTCTATTGACCGAACTAACAGGAGCATGAAACCAACTAAGATAAGTAAAACCACAACTACACCAGTCAACCAGGTAAAACAATCCTAAACTGACCGAACCAACAAGAGTAAACCGATACTCTACCAACTGAGTCAACATGAGTATACAGATACCCTCCACTACCCAACTAATAATAACAAAGACTGGTATATGACTCTAACTCTCAACCAACTAGTAGTAGCAGACACTAAAATTACTGGTAGTATGATATGACGAATCCCCTAAGACTGTAATCTTTAATCTCCGGTAGGGTCAACCGTGATCAGTGATTGACCTAACACATGAAATGCATGCTACAAACAATTAGACAGGTACTAACAAAAGAGTACTAATACATGACATAACTATCATAGACCACTATATATATACTAAAAGAAGTGCATGATAACAGTAAACAAATATACCTCCTATAGCTTAGAGATGTCCTGCTGCTGCCTGATCCCAAAATATGAAAAGTCACATCAAGAAAACAAAACACGAAATCCAAAACACATGATGTAAGCCTCGTAAACTTGGCTCTGATACCAATAAATTGTCACGCCTCCAAAGGAGTCCCTGTCAGACAAAAATATAGCAACATCTCCTCTGTACCGGTGACAATCTGAAGCATACATACATACATACAAAATACATCAACTACATACGACTGAAATATACACACAACCACGCAGTTATATAATCAGCCCACTCGACTTGAACAAAAATAAACACAATCACGCAGTTATATATATATTAAACAACCCACTCGGCTATACTAAAAACCAACATAGCAGAAAATGATAAAGAAAAGCTCATACAAACCAAAACAACACACTGCTAGCCAGCTAGGCTTAATACGACAACCACAACTACAAATACAAGATACTAACACAACGGAGCTCCAAAACGACATCGAAATAATACAATGTCAAGCTCATAAATTCATAAAACAGATACAATAAGAAAACAAAACCCAAAGTCCATATTTGGATGTGACGTAGGACCTGGCAGACATGATACTCCAAGCGACACACCAACCATCTACCTGCTACCTGAAAACATAAAGGTATATATGCGGTGGTGAGTGCGGGTCACTCAGCGGGTAATAGATAGAATAGTGCATGGTCCATAACTAAACATGGAGATCAAAGGTATACAATTTCAGTAGGTAATAAAGAACATGATCATACTAACATAGCCAATATACACAACTGCCAATACCAGACTATCCTACATGGTATAACGATCATAGCTGACATATAAAATACATAAACCACAAGTAAAATAATGATAAATACATATCCAATCTAGAAATGACACATGGTACAATGATTAGTAAACTCACTAGCTCAGTAACATATCTGCTCGCAATACCTGTGCAATATGTATACGACAACATATAGAAGTATAATAAATGACATATATGCAGCATGACATTTATATGCAACAATCATATCTCAAACAAGTGCAACACATCACAATCACATGCAACTAGTATCTACTAGGAATGTATGCAAATATAACTCCACAGATGCACTACGCATCATATGCAAATGCGTATGCATGCTCCATGGTCACCCTCGCCACCTCTCTAGACACCACGACCCCTATATGGCCGAGAGTCTTGGGTCCGTGACGACTGTACTACCCTCCAACCCACTATAGAGTGGTTGAGGCGGATAGTCCACTAGTAGTTATCTAACTACATAGCATCAGGGTCCCTGACTGCTCACAACGTCGGATATCACAAGCCTTGTGACCGGGTGGCACGACAGGACAAGTGACAACTGCTCCAACTATCACTACCCATGAGTGGACGAGTGTATGACGCTAAACCAAAACGACTGATGAATTTCTCACACCACAAGGGAGACAATGGTCGTCAGAATGAATATATATATATATATATATATATATATATATATATATATATATATATATATATATATATATATATATATATATATATAATCATGATACAGACACCGTCATCATCCATACAACCTCTAAATCCACATAAGTACCCCATGGCATGAGTATAATCGTCATGATACCTCCACATATCCCATCAAACACATGTACACAACTACATAGGTATAATCAATCAAAAATCTCTAATAATCCCAACAAACACACATACACAAAATATAGGTACAACCAACATGTATCCTCCAATAAAACACACCAAACACGTGTATATACAACAAATATACAATCAACACAACTCCTCCAATCACCACATCAGACAAATGTATACACAACATACGAATGGACAATCATCTAGGAAACTTCTATAACTTATATCAATTATGTATATTCACATCATCAAATGCATACTTAGCATAAAAACACGGCCAACGAAATATCCCCTACTACACATACTCTACATGTAAATACACAACAGAGTATAGATAACTAAAGTGCAGACTGTATAAGAATTAAATAGATCATTACAAGGGTCAAGCATAAGTATCAAGAAGGAAAGCAACAAACGAACACGATATAAGACAAAACAACCTAATCCATCACATAAAAACTATGCACTAAGTTCAAGAAAAACTACATAGAGGCCATAGAAGAAATATCCCCCTCGATATATCTCGTATCAACAGAACCACCCACGTCACGCGGCTCATCTCCGATCAAGGTCCTGTGTTATATATATACAAATTATGTAATATATATATATATACTACAAATAGATGAATTGCCCACAAATAAATAACTAATTCCAAAGGAAACGCTAACCATGGTTACTGTTCCCTTCTTTTAAGAAAACCTTATTCCATTTACACTCTAACTTAAACCATCCAATAACCAAAATTCCCATTAGATCCTTAATTATCCCTAATCCTTCCATAATCACCTAACATGAAGCAAACTTATACATCACAGAATAAATTTTTAGATTAGGTTTATCTACATTTACAACCTTGGATTACCCAACCTAGCACCTCTTGCCATCCTTGTTAACCATTTCCGATCAAACAATCCCATAGAATCTTCAGCAAACTAAACAAAACACTTCCCTTCAATCACTGTTAAAATTTCAGATCAATCAACATACAGAGATTCCACTGTTTCCAACCTATTTGATACACTGATCGGCCAAGAGGGAAGAACAAGAATTCAACTAGAGAAACTATTCGTCACTAAAGAATCCAGAAAGAAAAATAGCACTCATTACCTCTTCCACTTCAATCACCGGTGTTGATCGCAGATCTGACGAAGGAAACGATCCCCAAATGAAGTTGTGGTGGCCGAAACCTAAACGCAGACATTGCTTCCCAATAAACCACCCAAATTAAACCAAGAAGAAGACCACATGCTCGAATCCACACCCAAATCTAAACACTTACCTCCAAGATCATGGCTAGGGCAATGGATCTCCTTGATCCGAAAAGAATCCGATGATAAGGAGAGCGATCAACATCCACGAGAGGCAGCTAGGGCACAAGTTCGACGCCCAGCTGTAGCTCGATCGCGAGAAGGGTAAGGGAGAAGAAAGGCTCCACGCCGCCAGAGAGAGAGAGAGAGAGAGAGAGAGAGAGAGAGAGAGAGAGAGAGACTCGACCGACGGTGGGCTGAGCTGCGTCGACGCGATCGGAATGCCCACAGTGCGGTGGCTCAGTGTCACTGGGAGAGAAATCGCTGGAGAGGGGGGGGGGGGGGTTCGGGCAGAGGAGTTGTCAGGGGAGATGAGAAGGTTCAGCGAAATTGGGGAAAGAAAAGGCTCGGGCGGTATACTTAGGTTTAAATCATTAAACCGTAAGTCAATTTCTCAATCAACTCCCACTTAAGTTAGGTATTCCAAACATGCCTTCCATCAGCCCCATCGTTTCATCCCCTCAAAATGAGTCATACGAATTCCGTTTAAATCCCGAAAAATTTCTAAAAATTAAAAAAAAACCCAATAAGGCTATTTCTCCAATAACCTTATTATATAATTATTAATTTGGGTGTCGTATTTTACAGCTCAATTTCGGATGGCCGAAGCATCACCAAGTGAACAGAGCAAAAAATAGTTAATAAAGGAAGTTAACCATTTCCAGATAAACATCGTTGAAGGTGCCCTCAAAGGCTTTGAAGGCACATTCTATGAATAGTACTGAAGGCACCTTCAAAGGCGCCTTCGATGAACAGTACGAAGGCGCCTTCCAGCCCTTAAAGGTGCCTTCCGATAGTTGTTAGTGTAGATAAAGTTTTATCTCCGTATGGATAAAACTTAACTAATTAAAGGCACCTTGAACCCTCTTGAAGGCACCTTCCACCCTTAGATAAGATTTTCCATGAGCTATAAAAATGCCCCTGGAGCTAGGAAATATACAACAACTAAACAATAACTTCTGTATTCCTAGTCATTTCTGAGCTATCAACGTGTGTAAAAGGTTTCTCTGCTTTCAACGAAGGAGAATTTTAATGAGCCCTTGGATTAACAACCATCTAGGTTGTAACCAAGTAAATCCTAGCATTTTACCTACACTTTTAAGTTGTTATTTCTTTATATCAATTGTTTTTTGATTAATTAACTTGTGTTACTAATCTAAGTCAATAGAAGAAGAAAGGGTTTGTTTTTATTTTATAGGCAATTCACCCTCCTCTTATCGGCCTTGCTGCTCCAACACTTGTATCCTTTGGTGACGCTGAACCACTGGTCGAATTCGGTCTTTAGGTACACTTTCATCCGCTTCTTCTAATATAAGAAATTATTCCCATTGAGTAAGGGTGGACAAACAGTGTTGTATCCTTTGTTTTGAGCCATTTATCACTGAAATAGAAAACTAGAGGAAGGTACCAACACTTGGTCTTAGATTAGCAAACTTTAAGAAAATAAAAAAATATATCGAGGAACTCGAGTGGTGTTGTACCAACTTTGAGTAAAAATCAAACGAGAAAGGGTTATTTGAAGAGGTAAACTTTTACCGATTCAAATAGAATACGAAAGACTGAAAAAGAAAAGAAAATCAGACAATTCCCCCTGGCTTGATTGGTAGTTGCATCATTTCAGAGTAGAACATGCTTTGATATCACTTGTTGGATCGAGTTACACGTGAGAAGGGGGTGGGGTGAATCATGTGGTTTTGAAAAATAAATATTTTTTTTATTTTTAAAACAAAGTGCGCAGCCGAAAAACACAGAAATTAAACAGAGTAAATAAGAAGATAGAAACAGATACGGTCAGCTTTACTTGATTTGGAGTCTTCGGCGACTCCTACTCCAAGACCCAGGTCCCGCAGACCTATCAATGGGTAATCCACTAAAATACCTCTTCCAATACCTTTGGAAGAGGAAATCGAGTAAAAAAAAATTTGGAACAGGTGTAATACACTGTACTTGTCCTTTTGCAATAATTAAGTATACAAATGAAAATTTACCAAACACTCTTTTGAAGATGGTCGGCTTGAGCTTGGTGTTTGGGTGACTTCTTAGTAGTAGACAATGGTAGTAGCGTCGTAGCAGAGTTGTAGTAGGAAGCCGAAGCGTTCGGAAGTCCAATCGGAAGCACAAATGTTCGTATAAGTGAGTTATTTGAAGGCTTGGGTGAGCAGTCCTTTTATTGAGCATGGAAGGCGCCTTCAAAGGTCTTGAAGGCGCCTCCAATGAGACAAGTCTGATCTTGAATAGCCTGGTCCTTATCTTTGATGAAATCTGAACTTTATCTCGCGAAGGCGCCTTCCATGCATCGAAGACGCCTTCTATGAACAGTGCCAAGGTGCCTTCCAATGTTTGAAAGCGCCACAGGTACTATTCACTCGAGGCTTTTTGTACTCTTCTTGCCTTGCAAAGCATGTTAGTCCAATAAACCAAATAACAACCTGCAAGACAAGTGTTAGCACAATAATATTGAGTAGTAATTAGACACTGTCTTCTCGAGACTAGGATCTAGTTAAAGTCTTAGTTTAGGGATCCGAAATGGACCTACACTAGGCCATTGCCTACTGTCCCTCAATCGAGATGCATTCTCACTGAGTCACTCTCCTCCAGTGACTTACCTTCACTTACTAACTTGTAGTTAGTTGACTAGCCTCTTGAGCCACCAGGTCTTCATATCAGTTGTCAGGTCTACAGTCCCAACTGGACTTTTGTAGGCTGTCAGGTTCCGCGGATCCAACTGGACTTTCTACCAGATATCAGGTCGACCCATTGACCTATCTGGACTTCGCATTAGTTATCCAGTTCGGCGAACCTAGCTAGATTTCAGTTTGGTGTCAGATCTTTCAAACCCGTCAATTCTTTTACACTTGGTAAAGTACTTAGATCACAAAAATACCTAACTTAACTCACTTATCATTCATCAAAACCTAAGTTAGACCGTTAGTGCAAATTGCACCAATATTTTATTCTCCATAGTAGGAGAAAGATCTAAAGTCTTTTCTGCCAATTCAAAAACCTCTTCAACCTTCTTAACATTCCTAAAAATATTTCCAATTACCTCTACATTCCACCATTTCAAATGGGCCTTCAGTCTCTTGAATTTAATTTAAAACTTTTGAAGGCCAAAATTAGAACATGGTAGCATCCAATTCAAACGTACCATAAGAGAGAAATTCTAGTGTTTGGTCCATATTTTATGAAACCTGAATGAGGCCATTAGCAACTGGAAACTAGGGAAAGGAATAAACAAAGGGAAATGATCCAAAGCCGCCCTACTCAAATGCTCCACCTGTACCATATATTCTTGGCCACTCCAAGATGGAGATACCAAGATTCTATCCAACCACTTCCATACTTTACCATTTGTCCATGTAAACCTATCTCCCACAAAACTAGCATCCAAAAGTCTAGCCAACATTAGAAAATTATTAAATTCATGTGTAACACCCGGCTTAGCTAGAGAACCTGCTGAATGCTTATTAGGACCAATAATTACATTAAAATCGCCTCTAATCAACCAATATTCATCCATAACTGGCTTAACAGTCAATACATCATCATCCCATAATATCCTTCTTTCAATTCTATTGCATTTCACATATACCACAGTCACCAAAATGGAGATAGGAAAAATAGGAGAACAAAGTTTAAGACGCATGAACTAATCATGATCCACTTAACATAGTACAAACTATATTATGATCATACAAAACCAAATTTTGCTAGAACAATTTGAAATCACACCATAAAGACCCAACCTTTTAGTAATAAAATTAGCATCAAGAGAAATAAAAGGCTCCAAGATCCCCATGAAATTAATACGATGTAACTTCTTCACATAAAGTAATCTCCTAATAGAAGCATTATTCCTTAACCCCTTTACATTTCATATCAAGCTTGACATTAAAAATTAGAAGAGGAAGAAAATCTTCTTCTTGTTGTCATTGAAGCGTTGTAGATGAGCAGTACTAAATCCTTCTTGTTGTGCAATTTTTTATTCTTGCAAAGAACATCTTAAAAGGAATTCCAAGACTTTTAAAGCCTTGGGTAAGTAGCGCAACAAATAGAAAAAAAAATTGCTCAAGGAAACGAAAGAAAGTTAAAAAAAACTTGAAAGGTGATAAAATCTATTCAGAGTGTCCAAACTTTGATACCAATTGTAGGACTAAAAAATACAGTCAAGGGGTGAATATCGTTCATTGAAAATCTTTCTTTTACTTTATATGAAAACAATCACAGAGTTGCAGTGGAAAACTAAAACAAAATATAGTCGATTACTTGATTTGTAATCTAGCGACTATTATTTCAAGACCTATGATCCCTTGGACTATTTCTGAATGGGCGGCAATCCACTAAAACTTTCCTCTTTGAAAAGCTTTCGGAGAAGGAGGAAACGTGTACAAGATTTGAGGATAGTAACACAATTACTAAACCTCTATTGAATAAAATGCAATAATATAAATTAATATCGACAACAAGAAGATGTATAAATTGACATTTTGTCATCGGAGAGCTTTGACGTATCAACACTTGTTCACATTTAAGTTCACTATCTACCCAGATCGCATCTTTCATGAAATCAACCTTTATTGGTCGACCGACTCCCTATTCGGTCAATTGAATATCTAAATTCCATTTTACTGCTCGATCCGATCTTATCTGATATGTGCTTACCAAATATATTTGGTCAATTGACTCCCTATTGAGTCGACTAAGCCCTGTTATTTCCTTTATTGCTCGATCTAATCTTATCTGATCTACGGTTACCAAATGTGTTTGGTCAACTGAATCCTTGTTCAATTGATTGAATACTTATTTCCTTTTTTGCTTGATCTCGATATGATCTATGCCTATCAGTTGGGATCGGTCGATTAATCAATTTGTTCAGTTGAACGAACCCTTCAGTCAACTTAAACTTTATTTTTCTGTAAAATAAAGTTAGCACAGCAAGAGTAATAATAAGGGTTTTGTAAAATAGAATTAGAAATAACATAATTATGCATGAATGAGTCTGACAGTTAAGACTTTCTAATCTCAACTCAGAAATCTCTGTTGGTTTCTTTAGTCAGATCAATATCTAAGATTGTCCCAACCTGATTGGGATGAGTTCTCACTGTCTCCCAGAATGAAAGACATATCCAGAACTTATCTTACTTGCCTGTCAAATATCTGGTCTAACTGACTTGTTTGGATTTCTACTTTTGCTTTGTGTCTGATCAACCTATCAGGACTTTCCTTATTTGATGTCTGGTTCAACTGACCCCATCAAGTACTTTGCTAGATCAACTCATCTGATCTTCTATCTGGTATATGTTCCTTCTAATACACCATTGTCTAGTGTCAAATCCTCCTAACCCACTAGGTCTTTCGGATGCCTAATGTCTTGTCTACCAGATCCATGAGGGCTTTCCATATTAAATAACCTACATACTTAACTCATATTTAACACATAATGTCTAACTTTAAATTTTTTTATCATGAATCAAAATACAAAGTTTATTATTGGTGCTAACCATACCAATAAAAATATACTCCAACATGGATTAATTTGGATCAAAAGAGCTCTGACTACTTTAGGTCAACTATTCTAGTTTATAACAATTTAAATTAAAATCGTTTCACATTAGTTGTAACTAAAATTGCTCCAATTATATTAATTTTACTCTAATATTATTTAATCAATTTTAATTAAATTGAAATAATTTTAATTAAATTGAAATACTTTTAATTAATACTTAAATAATTTTGATTAACGTTAAAATAATTTGATTGAAATTAGTTATAATAATTTTAAATATATTATGATAATTTAAAATTAGAAAACAATAGAATAAACCCTTTTTATTATTTTTTTAAGCAAGGAACGCCATAAAAAATATGACAAAAATCAAAAGAATGTTACAAATTTCACAAATCAGGCGCCTCTTTTTTTTTAAAAAAAAAAATAATAAAAGACAATGATTTTATTAAAAAAAATATCCTTTATTCCCGCGGGAGAAAATATCTCATCCGTGATATTATCCAAAAACATTTTGAACCTAAATTTTAAAATATTCTTTATTAACTTAATCAAAATTATTTAAATTGTATTAAAATTATTTTAAATTTTATTAAAATTATTTTAAATTAATCAAAGTTATTTTAAAACACGGGGTAAAAACTACTAAATATCTATTACAATACTATAATAATATTATATTAGGTGTTACAAGTTGTAGTAGCTAATCGTACCTACTATAATAATAATACTGAAAATAAAAAAAATAATGTTGTGGCAGCTACCAATTACACGTTGTTAGCTACTAGTAGCTGTAAGTACATCGGGTTAATTTTGATGTCGATCAACCGAGTTAAATTAGATCCTTTTGATGCCTTGTGTTTAGGGCGAGTTCAACTCCAAACGACTAAACCATAACCCAACGTGTGAAGAACTGGATGGTCAACTTTCAAGTTGATCATCTTAGGCGCCTCCATTGACTGGTGGTGCCCTGATGCTCGAGATACCTCAGTTGCCTTGAGACGCCCTCGGAAGCCAAACTCTAGAGGTGGGTACCCTAGGAATTATTTCGGAGCGGATAAATAGTGAATTTTAACTCAATACAACTGAGGTGTCTTCGACGAACCAAGGTGCCTCTGATGCCGCTAGATCAAAAAGTGACCATTGTCGTGGAGATAAAATTCAACGTTAGAAGCATCTTGGATCAATGGAAGCGTTCATAATTGTCATGCCAGCAAAATGGTTATTTCGACTAGTGCACTATAAATAATGTCATAGAGTTAGTTGTAATGTATGCACTCAGTATTTCATTTCCTATAATTTGTATTTCGTCCTCCAACCTTATTGTAGAAGGAGATTGATAGTGCTTCAAAGTCTTAAATTAACAACCACCCAAGTTATATCTAATTAAATTATCTGAGTTTTTTTATTTTACTTTTTATATTATTTATTTTAATTAATTAGTATGTCTTTATAAATAAGGAAGAATTAAATTCTTATTTACAACTATTCATCCCCAATGAACCCGATCTAACTGTAGCTACTACCATAACACTTGAGATAAAAGGAGTATTTTCATGATAAAATAGCTAAGGTTTTTAATTGTTTTTTAAAAAATTCATTTAATATATTTTTTTAAATCTGGAATGTCTTTTTAAAAATAAAATAAAATAAAATAAAGATCACTTTTTTTTTTTAAAAAAATGCTCATTATTTTTTAACTATACCCAAATAGGTGCATTCTAGCTACTCGCGTCTCTTCCCTGCCTTTACGCCCAGCGAATCCAACTAGAGAAATCTCCACCAGACGCGACGCGGAGACGACGGCGGGTGCCGCTGGAGCCAGTACCGGTTTACTTTGTTTGAACGCAAAGTTGGACCGTTCAACTTGAACCCGATCGATAGGAGCCCACAAAGGCCGTTGAATTGACGAAGACATTTACCAAACAGGCACAGCAAACACTTGCGCACCAAACGTTCGCCCCCAGCACCACACCCAAGCTGGAGACGATGACGTCACCCTTATGTGTCCAGAGAGGCGTACGTCTCCTTTGCGTGTGAATTATGAATTATCACACAAACACAAATGGAGGAGTAAACATAGGATCGGCTGTCTCTGGTTATCCTCATGTATCAAGATCCTACGCGTGTTTAGTTGGTCACCATAAATATCATTGGGTAGGATCGCTATTTCCTGTTGTTCTTCCTGTTGTTCTGTCATAGAGAATCGAAGTCAAAAAAGGAAGGATGCTTCGGACTCTCAACGAACTCGCCGCCATGATTTTATGTTTTTTGTAATAAATATGTTACTACTATATTAAGTGTTCACAAATTCTCCTCTTCATGCTCCGAAAAAGGTGGGAAAAGGGTAAAAAAATTGGGTTCCTTCCCCCATCGAACAAATCTCTCGCTCCAAGCTACGACGACCGTGCACTCATCCTCCTCCCGACAAAAGGAAAATTAGGGCACTTATCTCCTTCCTCTCTCCGTTCAAATCGATCTATCGATTTGGCTTGGGCCTCTGTAGTAGCTGGAGTCGAAGTTCCTCGATCTTCCCGTGAGGTAACACCGCGTGCTTTCCTTTCCTCTGCTGAGCTAGATCGTTGCATCCGATTCGAACTTTCTTGCTTGTTTTAATTGTGAGAGATTATCGATCTGGTTTTGATTGGTTTCTGTCCGGCGAGGACAAATTAGGTATTTTCTGATTGGTCGCTCGTAGGTTTTTTAGCTACGAATCTGCTCTGATGGTCTTATCTTGAGATAAAAGCCTTCAGGGAGATAATGGACCAGTAATCTTAGTCATTTTCCAGGGAATATATTATGCACATAGACGATCATTGTCAATGGCCTTTTATGTGTCTAGAGATTGATTATGCTTACGCTAGGTATTGGGTTTGGTTTTGTACTTGTTGCTTTTTTAAGGGCACGAATTTTGAATAGGAATAATGAATACGAGTTTTTGTTCAAGAGGAGAAAGTTATGCTGAACTTGCTGTTCATCTTTGTGGGCATTAAGACGAAGAATTGAATTACCCATAGCGTAACAAATTTTTTAACAAAGTCTGTACAATTATTGGCTAAAAATATAGCATGCTATAATATGCGATGGGGTTGCCATGAGCTCCTTTGATAGCAATGGTAATAATTGATGTATAAGGAATTTAGAATATAAAACTAGTCTAAATCAGACCAACAAGTTATGGAAAAGAATCATGGCAATAGAGGAGACTGAATGAGCATGAAACTAGGTCTCAATTTGAAGTGATACAATTGCTTGAACCAGAGATCGGTGATCTTCTTTACCATGCTTTATGAGGGGAGACACTTATCCCCACACTAGCTAGATCTTGGAAATTGCTTATCTTAACCAATTGGATGAACAGGGACATGGGCAGTTGGTTCAAACTAACTTCTTGGTAATGAAAGATTGATCCAATTTCATCAATGAAAGCATTGGTTCGAACATGATCGTTGTCCATGGGCAAAAATGTACTGGCAAATTGTAATTCTTGTAGGACTAATATGAGATGTGTAATCAGCTGAAAATAAATCTTAAAAGTTTGGATCATAAGAGAAGGTCAGAAAATTGAGCAGCTAATGGAAGGTTAAAAATTAAACAGATTTAATTAATTAATTAAAAATCCCAAATGGATTTAATTAATTACATGGATTTATTCTAAAATGATTAAAACTTTACCGGCTCAAATCGCATGCAACATGCCTGCTGGTGCATGCAGCATATCTGTAGTTGCTCGCCTGACCCTCAACATCAGCAACGAGGCCGGATCCTCTGGACCGCAAAGTGCGGTCCAAAGGATGGACCACTTCATTCATAGGTGAGAATTCATGGACCCCACTTGTTATACAGGTAGGGTCCATGAGATCCCACCTATTAGTAACTCCTGGTCCAGGAGCGGACCAGGGGTTGCGGTCCAGAGGATCCCAGCTGATCAGCAACATGCCTTAATCCCGAATAGGAAACAAGTATTTTGACCAACGAGGTGTTGAACTATAGGTAAGATGAACAACAAACAACACTTCAATTGATCCTGTGCACGTGTGGGTGTCACCTAATCTCAGGAAATGTATAATATCTATTAATTAAGGATTTTTGTAGAAAAGCCCTTAAAAATGTCTATTTATAATTCGAGGCCCACCTTCACTCATATAAATAGATTCCTTTTCCTGCTGCATAAAACACTCTTAAGTTGCTACCTCTCCTCTTGAGCTCCTCTCTTCCTTTACTCTCTTAAGAGTTCAAAGGCTTTGAAAGTTCACCATTAGAGCGCTCCTATTTCAAGTGGACAATATTGGGTTAAGCCTTTCCTCAACCTAAAAGTTTTTATCCCTAAATATAAGCTTATCCAATAGGGTGAATCGACATCCAAAAGGGTGAGTCAACAGCTAACAATATTGGTCTGGTACTAATAAAAGTAGAAGTATGTCTAGCATATACGAGGGGGTGTGACAAGTAAAATCATGATCCACATTGCTAGATCAACACTCCACTAATTTGAGTTGTTGATCTATCGAGAGCAGACTGACTGGACTCAACCGGTTGGACTGATCTTGACAGATTTCCTCCAATAGAGGATACCCCAAATTCCATGTTATTATAATGTTCGAAGGTGATTACTTCTCTTCAAGATTATTCTTATATCTCCTACCTGGTTTGCTATGATCCTCCTTGATTGGGTTTGATTCCTTCCAGATTCATCTTTAGTTATTTTTTGATATTTTTCATGTTTTTTCTTCATTCACCAATATACAATCTATTTATTTTCCATTTTTAATAATTACCATTATTTTTATTTTATCACCACTATAAAAGAGTGCTCATCTGTTGTCACAAAACAAATTATTCCACTATAAATTGTCATAATATATGAATCATCACTCAGAGTCATCACTGGTCCTCATCTCAACCTTTTGAGAGCTAGTGTTGGACTATGCCAACCTCCTCCCTCCCATACCCCTTGTTCTTCCTCCATATCTCTAGCTCTTCATCAAGCCTTCATCATCATTGACGACCCTCATCCTCTCCATGCATCATGGTCTTGTATCACTTCCTCCTTGCATTGATGTTATGAACATCGAGACTCCTTTCCTTGATTGCCATAGACCTGCTCTTGTTTTTGTTGCTTTTTCTTAAACTGAAAAAGGCATCATTATCAACTGCGCACATCATTTGGTGATTTCTTTGGTAGTTATCCTGTTATACTGTAAGATGTGCAGATCATCTATAGACCATTTAGGTTATTTGATATGATGTTAGGCAATAATCTGAAATTAGTGACTAGGTTGTAGATATCCAATCATCATGTCAAAGGTTATACATATCATCTTGGGCCAAGCCTATTGTTTAATCTTGCTTTAGTTTTCCATAATATCTGGTCTCTGACACTCATCATCTATGTTTGATGTAAAATGAAGATATTTCCACCATCCTTTTTTTGAAGAGAGATCTTCTAATCTTCTCAATTTGCTGTGATACAAATACCATCTATGCATTTTCTATTTATGTTAACTACCATTATCATCGTCATCATATTATCACTTATATAAAAGAGGACCCATCTATTAACATTTTAAGATATCGAAGGTAGCAGCAATGTTCCATCACCAAATTCTACCACAAGATACCATTTATGAAATGGTAAAATTGTGATGGATTCGCTCCCCATGCAGATAATACCATGAAGAGACCCACAAGTCCCAAGTCCAAAAGCATGCCTATCATCATATGTGTTTTCCATTGAAACACTTGGCCCATAACAGCATTTGGGGAGCCCCCTTTGGAAGAAACCATTAGGACTTCATTCTCAAAGTAAAAGTCCATAGTCTAGTCAATTTGAAAAAAAAAGAATGAGCTCACCTTAGCCTTCTTTATATGTGGCCTTTTTAACTGCTTTGCTTGTTGACATTTTTAAGTATTTGTTTTGTTCCCAATTGTAGTTCTTGGTTATGAAGCTTGGATTTTTATCATTATCTGTTCTTATGGATGTTCTTTGTTATTATGTTTGACATGACCCTACCAGTAATTATCCTATTTCCACATCTCAAGGCTTACTTATCTAGAAACTAATGTTAATACTTCTTTTGATAGTTTGCAGATGCTGAAAGAGCTTTCTTCCTTCATCTAAGATCGCTATAGTTCCTATATGAGCTGAGAGGACTTTGCCTAAAGATTGCAAATGATTGCTTGGTTGTTTAAGGGTTTGTCCATAAGAACCATGTCTGATGGTCAACCACAAAAAAGATTATGATCTGACATTCATACCAAACAGTAGATCTTTACCATTCTTGATCCATGGGCGATTGGGTTATTGGAGCATTTATTAACATAATTGGGAGTATTGCTATAAATTTTGGGACTAACCTTTTGAAACTGGGTCATGATCAGGTATTTCTTTATGTGCTTATTTGTGCTTTGTTCATCCTCTGACATTTCATGATTATTCTTCTTCTAATATAAGACTGATTTATTTTATTACTGCATACATTTTTGTTCCTTTCAACTCAATGCTGATATTCTAAAGAAACTCTATATTTTCAGCGAGAGAGGTACTCCATACTTAGCAATGATGGACCTAATAGCAAACTTAATGCAAAATCAATCATACACTTCCAAATGTGGCGATTTGGTAATGTTTACTTATGCTTGTACAATTAACTATTTTTTTCAGTTTTGTGCTTATAAGAATTACATTTAAACCATTCTAATGATTTATTTTCTAATACAGGTATTCTTTTGTTTGCTTTCGGGAACTGCCTTAACTTCATCTCCTTTGCATATGCTGCCCAGGTAAAGTTTTGAGTCATTCTTCTAACATGAACTAGTCATGTGTTTTAAGGATGACCTATTCCTCAATTTTGGTTGAATTAAATATGTTTAGAAGTATTGATATATGGGTCTTATGGATGTGTGAACACTGTTTTGGGTTAATGTTCAGATCCAAATTCTTTACAGTTCCAAACTATTTCTATTCTGTATGAGTTTGTCTTCATAGTGGTTTTTTATTATCAGTATATGATCAGAAATTGATTTGGAGAAACAAAACTTGATCCACTTCTTAGTGCTTTTGTTTCTTTTGGAGTAAAACCTCAACTTCTTTTGTATCCTCATCATGTGAAAAGTAGAGGTTAATCCTCTTCAACTTCAATGCTAGCTAGTCACAGGTCAAAAAGTCTTGTTCTTGTTTAAGGAAGGTTGGGAACTATAAACCATGCAATCTGTTGTTTTGCTGAGCAGGCTATTTCATGTTCTGTAATTGCAGTCACTTCTTGCAGCGTTGGGATCAATTCAATTTGTATCGAATATAGGATTTTCTTATTTTGTGCTAAGAAAGACAGTGTCAGTCAAGTAAGTCATTTCATAATTGAAACTGCTTAATAAGAATTAATTCATTCGATGCTGATATATGTTCATGAAAATTTGTTTTGGTAGGGTCTTGGTAGCAACAACTTTTATTGTTTTGGGGAACATTTTCTTAGTATCATTTGGAAATCATCAATCGCCTGGTATCACCACTTCTATCTGTTGATTTCCTTAAAACTACATTTTTGCTTGTGGAGTATGCAAGTACAATACTAAAGAATATTTCACCTTTTTTTTCAGTATTCACTCCAGAGCAGTTGGTCACAAAGTATTGCAGCTTAGTTTTCCTTCTATATTGCCTTTCCTTACTATTCATAGTCGGCATCAATCAATATATTTACAGGTAGTCATAAATATTCCATTTTATTAGCATCTTATATCCAGCTTTTCCTTCTGTTTGTAGGAGCCAGCTTTTTTGTTGGTCTTATCCTTATGTTCTTTTCAGCAAATTGTAGCTTTGCTAATGGTTATAAATGTCAGGAAAGGGGAAGCCCATGTTTTGATTTCTGGCCATGATAGTCCCTACTGGCGCACACTGCTTCCATTTTCCTATGCCACTGTTTCTGGTGCTATTGGTTCCTGCTCAGTGTTATTTGCAAAATCATTGTAAGCTGACTTCTTGAATAGATTTTCAGTTGTTGAGTAGTAGGATTAGCCACAGCCTTTCTTGAACTGTTTTTGCTTGTGGTTTGCTGAGATGTTTCGTGTTCCTGCATGTTTTATAATCAACTCTTCTTCCAGGTCTAACATGCTAAGATTAACCATGAGCAGCAATCATCAGTTCCATAGCTGGTTTACGTACTGTATGCTATTATTGTTCTTTAGCACAGCAGGATTTTGGGTAAGGGTGTCAATTTGCTGAAACGAATTTATTTTGTTAGTTGGAGGTTTTGTGATTTTTCTTTTCCATAAATTGCAGATGGCAAGGTTGAATGAAGGATTGTCTCTTTTTGATGCAATCCTCATTGTTCCTATGTTTCAGATTGCATGGACCTTCTTCTCTATCTGTACAGGATTTGTATATTTTCAGGAGTATCAAGTGAGCGTTTGTATTTGTAATCCAGTTTTTGTTGGTCCAACATAGAAGTTAATTTGCTTCATTCAATGAAACTAACTCAAATTGGTGTTGCAGGTGTTTGATACATTAAGAGTCACTATGTTTTTTGTTGGGATTACGCTTGTATTCATTGGGATTTCTTTGTTGGCACCTGATGATTCAAAAGGTACAAACATCTATTTTCATTCATAGTATTAGTCTAACTGACTTGGCCAACCAATTCTAGGAAGTGAAATAAAGGATTCCTCTTTGCCTACTTCAGCTCAAGGGTTTCCAGCTGATATGAACAGGTATATATAATTTATTATGGTCAACAATTGGAAGGAAATTCTGATTTTTTACATGCTAGGCAAATATTTGGTATCCTACTGCAGATTTGCTAAAATACCAACAGAAGATACTGAGGTGAGTGATACGAGTTCATTTGCGCAAACAGTGTTTGCTAAAGCAAAACCTATTTTGTTGAAGGCAAAGGTATTTATTCTAATAAATGAGTACTTATTATTATTATTATTATTATTATTTATGAGATTCTCTGTTACCATCTTCAAGTCTTCTCTCAGGCTGCTGGTTCTTTGTCACTGGGTCTTGGCGAGGAGCCAATTAATGCTTCTTCAGTACTTGTAATGCCTATGCTGGCTTCGAGAACAACAGGTTTCCGACCGACTCTCTTTGATCGATGCAAGTTCATTCCTCTAAGGAACTCAGGAAAGAACTACTCTGGAACAGAAGATGATATAGATGATGAAATGCAGGATACAAGGTCATTATTGTCGTAGCATTACTGGTATGGATTGCCAATTGAAGTAAATTTTGTTGTTTCTTTAAAAGGTGGTTATTCTTTCGATTATTTCCTTGTACCATGAATATGTAGATATAATACACCTTGGATTGTCAAAGTTGTTTATACTATATGACTGATTTGACATCCACAGACAATTCCTCAGATTATATACCAATTATGTGATTTACAGATGAGCATTTTGACACATTTTTGTCATTCCCTTGCGTTCCATGAACTTTTTGCTTGTATTTCCCCGCTTGGGTTCATGATTTTGTGCCGTCCCATGTATCTGTGGTCATTTGCTCGACAAGACAGAGAAATGTATAATCTTGACACTGAAACAATTTGTTGTTGAACAACTTTTGAAGTTGAAGCATCGTTTATTGTTTTCAACCTTATCATATATTGGGTGCATATTATCTTCCGCAGAAAGTAGTAGCTGATGAATCAAACAAAAGTGCCTTCTTTACTCTAGTTTTCGTTAGATTGGTTCATTATTCTTCTCTTGTTGCTGCTTTGCCATCAATGGCTGCCTTGGGGAAATTTAGCCGTATGTCTTGAATACTTTGGCTCTAACAATGCATACAAACTGGAAAGTGGTAGCTTGCTCGATCTCTCCTCAATATTATTTTGTAGTGTTAATTTACACACGTTCGAACTGCTGATACTTTAACTGCTGGGATGGAGATCCTCGGTCGGCTAGTAAAATCATACACTGATTAAATGAGGGTGTGAACTCACATAGTGTCCAAAAAACGACCATGGACATATACGTATAAATGCATACTCAAGTATGCACGGGTATGAAATTGTGTGGGAAAAAAATGAATAGCAAATATTTGAAATACAAGAGATTGAACAAGACCATGGCAGATCCACAAAGATCCATATGGTAGCCTCACATGTGATAAGAACTACATATGGTAGTTGGAAGATGGCATCCTCTGTAAGAAACATTCATTGAATAAAGTTTCTTGAAATTAAGAAACACCAATTCCATGTAATATCTTCAAGCATCCTTTAAGTCATATAAAACAGACATCTTTTGGCATTTCAAATCTCAATTTCATGAAACATTCTCTATTCTTGAGTTTACTCCTCGATCACTTATTCTTTGAGAAGTGAGAGTTAGAATTTAGAGTGTACCTACTATGGGACGAAGGTTGTTGCATTTTAAGAGACATTTGTCAATAACTATAAGCATTTGGAGACAATATTGTAGAGAAGAGAGTTTAACTTGTTGATGCAATAGCGTTCTCAAGTGATCGGGTTTGATTAGGATGTAAAATACCGAAAAATGGAGAATAATGATAAGAGAATATTTTGAAATTTTTGGAAATTTTTCTGAAATTTTTCGGAGATCGTATGGACGAGTTTACGGGGATAAAACTGGGCTGAGCTTATTTAGGCTACCCTATTTTAGCGAGGAAAAGTTTTATTTTTCTTTTCCTATTTCTTTTTTCTTTTTCATTTTCTTCCGTTACTGTGCCGTTTCCTTCTCCCCTTTCCCCACGAGCCCGTGCCCTACTTCACGCCGATGCCCTTTGCTTCCTCATCTTTCCCAACCGACGCGATGGTTCCATCTTCCCCTATTTGTCCCCTTGCCCGAACCTCTTCTTCATCTTCTCGCCTCTTCTTCTTGCAGTGCCCTAGCTGCAGTCCACCGCCGTCGAACGGAGCAGCACCACTCCTCACCGTGCCCTAGTCTTCTCTTCTCGCGCCGCCACCACAGCTGACGCCGCACGGAGTAGTGTCGACCCAGCGACGCCATCCCTGTGCCCTAGCCGCCGCTGCTAGGACGAAGCCGACACAACTCACAACCACACCCGAGCACCAGCCGTCGGCAAATCTCTGTTGCCCTAACCTCTGCTCTGCCACCCCGATTGCCACTGTGCCCTCTCGCGCCGCTGCCTTCCTCAACCCACTCTCCGCCGCGCCGACCTCCAATCACAGTCGACGCTGAGCCCTAGCCCCGGGCGAGCTGTGATTTTTCCCCCTTCTCCTCCTCCTCACTTCTGTTGACGATTTTGGAGGTAAGTGTCATACCAAGTTGTAGTTGGGTTTGATCTCTGTTCTTGATCTTGATCTTGATCTTGGTCCTCTTCTTGGTTTCTGATCTAGTCACGGTTAGGGCTGTGAGGGAGAGGAAGGCTCTATTGTGAAGTATTCCGACAGCAACAATTAGGGTTTCCGGTTTGAATTCCGGTCAAGCAACACTATTCCGACAGGGAAATCAGAGATACAAGGGTAAGTTGTATGGTAGAAGTGGTGGATTAAGAGATTAATTTGTTGTTAGCGTTTTTAGGATAATTGTGTTGTTGATCAGCAATTCCACCTTGCTGCAGCCACTGGATCCGGCAGCAACCTCCTCTAGCAGTGGGTAAGTACAGATTTAGGTGAGTTTTTGTGTTGAATCTGTGATGGATTATGCTTATTGCAAGTCCTAATTCGACTAGATTAGTTAGAATCGATTGAGGAGTTAGATGATCCAATTAGGGTTTATAATTAGATCTAGATTTATGTTAGCTTCTCGAGGATTTGATTTAGCTAATTTATTTATATGTAATTAGCTAAATCTGTATACCATCTATTACAGGACTTTGATTCGAGACGGTGTCTCGACGAGGGATCTATTGCGGATACGATCCTTTCTATTGGAGGTGGGTACCTTGACTTATCTTTGATAATGTCATGTTGATATGTTTAGTAGGTTATAACCTTTAGTAATGATTATGTTCGTCTTTGTTTCGGTTGGTCACTACCCGATACCTGTTACATGCTTGTTTTGTTTACTTATTATGCACTTCATATTAGTACCTACCTGATTATACATGCTTATAGGGGTAGTGACACAACTATGTGTTTATTATATTCAGGATCTAGGTTTTTATACCTTATCTGATCTGTGTACCTTTGATTTGGTTCATTGTCCTATGACACACATTTTATATATATATGGATATTGTTATGCTGTTCAGAACTTTGCCATGCTTAGTGTCATGCACCATTCGCATGATTGCATGCTGCGCGATAGTCCGCTCCATTATTGTTGAGCACATCGTCAGTTTCATCTTTGTCGGTGCTATGCTGGTCCACTCATGGGTATCGTGACGCAGCGTGGTAGCACTTCAGTTTTGCTCGGTGGTGCTCCGCTGGGACGCTCATGGGTAGTGTGACTACAGCGTGGTAGCACGCCAGGATCTCTCCCCGTCATCGTGTACCGGGAGATGAGAGCATTGTGCTCCCTTACTTATGATTTGGGGTAGGAGGATAGGTGTACTCCGACAGTATCCCGTCCACTCGGTCACTCATCAGGAGCAGTGATGACAGAGTGCACGGTTGTCATAGCCCTACCCACTCGGTCTCACTATCGTGTGTGAGATGGTTGACTGGCGTCAGGGGTGACCAGGACATGTTATTGCCATCATATGCATTATTTGCATTTATTGCTTATGTTTGCTGCACTTATTTGCTGCATTTGGATGGATGCATATGTTTGACATGCATACAGGATTTATGATACTCTTGGTCTAATGACCTGACTATTCTGATAGGAGGCCCTGGTCAGTACAGTTCTCTTCAGCATTTTCTATTGTGCATTTTCAGCTTTTGTCCAGGAGACTGTACTCCATAGTTATTACTATTTGTTATAATTTACTATACATGTCAACTATGTATCTGTTGAGTTGTTGAACTCACCCCCGTGGACACTATCTTTTTCAGGTACCAGGTTGTTTATGGAGTCGCTTGGAGTATCCTGTATGCTGGTCCCCACGTCATATCAGAAGAGCTTTTGTTTACTTTTATTTTGGTATATGAAATTTTGTATTTAGTTTTGTGTTTCGATTTTATTTTTGGAGTGTTGTTTGTTGTGTGGTGTAAGCCTAGCTGGCTAGCAATCTTCGTTTTTTAGTTTGTATGTGTTGTCCATTGTATTTCCGCTGTGTTTGGTTTTGGTACAGCCGAGAGGGCTGTAATATTTACATATAACTGTGTGGTCGTGTTTTTATTGTATCATCCGAGTAGGCTGCATATAAACTGCGTAGTTGTGTTTATATTTCAGCCGCTTGTGGCTGAGGTATATTGTATATGTAGAAATTGTTCAGATTGTCACCCGTACAGGGGAGATGTTGCCGGAATTTTCTCTGGCAGGGACTCCTTTGTGGCGTGACAATTTATTGGTATTAGAGCTAAGTTTGCGAGTCCTGTTTTTCGGGTTGTAATTTTCGTGATTTGGTTTTCTTGATGTGACTTTTCGGGTTTTGGGACCAGGCAGCAGCAAGACATCTCCAAGTTGTAGGAGGTATGTTGGTATATTGTTATCCTACCTTTTTGTTAGTATATACACTGTTGACTATTATAGTTATGACATGTATTAGCATTCTTTATTAGTACCTCTCTAGTTGATATAGCATATATTTTATGTATTAGGTAAACCACTGATCATGGTCAACCCTAATAGAGATCAAGGATTATAGTCTCTGGTGATTTTTCATATCATACCACCAGTAGTTTTAGCTTCTGTTACTACTAGTTGGTTAGGAGATGGAGGCACATACCAGTCTCTGCTATTATTAGTTGTGTAGTGAATAGTATCTACATATTCATGTTGACTTAGCCAGTAGTATATCATTTTATCTTAGTTAATTTCATCAGTAGATAATTGATTTACTCTTGCTAGATCGGTCAGAAGAAGTCTGATCGACACTTTTTGATTTGGGTAGTCGTGGATTGATATATCTTAGTTGCTTGTGGAGGATTAATGTATTCTTGATTAGTTAGTAGATGACCGATTTAGTTTTGTTGGTTCGATCAGTAGGGGATTGTCATACTCTATTTTTAAAGGTTCGAATCTTTGGATTATTTGTGCTTAGTTAGGTATCTAGAGCATATTTGAGTACATGGCTTGTACTGACGTGGAAAAGACATTGTCGGTTTGGTCAGTCTATAGAGGATCGATGTATCCTATTCCATGGGTACTTTAATTTTAGACTGTATGTACCTAGTTGAATAACTTAGAAGGTAGCATAGGGAATGTCAGGTTGATTGGGGTTAAATATGCTGATTATTCCTATCTATGTTGCGTGTACATATGATTGTTATGTGTTGTAGGAGTCTTGTAATAGACTGTCCATTTGCAAGTAGTATTTGTATACATGTTCCAATATGGTTATTGTAGGTTCCTTGTGGATTATAACTATGTAGTTCGGTGTACGTGTCTGATTGTATTATTGAAGGTATCATGTCGATTAAATCTGTGTTATGGTATGTGTACACGTGTTTGGTGTTTTATGGGAGGTATCTTGTTGATTATAATTGTTCCGAGTGTACACTCATGTATATTATGATTTGTTGGAAGTATTACATTGATTATACTCTTGGCATAGGTGTATATATATATTAGGTGAATGTTGTTTGAGGTGTATTGTCGATTATACGTACGTTGATTTATACACACGGGTTCGGTATATATTGTTGGAGGTATCACGCTGAGTTATACCTGTGATATGAGTGTGTTGGGTGTGCACTAATTGGAGGATTATGTCGATCATACCTATGTTGTGTGTGCACGTGTGCCAGGTGTATTGTTGGTGGCATCATGATGATTCTACCTATGTTGAATGTAGGATGTGGAGTGTCTACATTATGTTATTTGTTGTATTACCCTGTCAACTAATTCTCCTATTGGTGGGTGACCCACTAGGATGTTGATAGAGTTGACGATGGATTTGATTTGCTTACTAGGTTGTTATACCCTTGGCTGCCCATCGTGATATGTGGTAGAGTGATCTCGTGCAGTCTCTAGTTGGATAGTTAGATGTCTTGGTCACTTATGGGATGTTTATGGTGGAGCATTGCTCCCACATATTTTAGATTGTTGTGGTGGAGCGTTGCTCCCACATATTTTAGATAGTTTGTGGTGGAGCGTTGCTCCAACATATTTTAGATGGTTATGGTGGAGCGTTGCTCCCACATGTTATGGGTTGTTTGTGGTGGAGCGTTGCTCCCACATATTTTGGATTGTGTGTGGTGGAGCTTTGCTCCCACATATTTTGGATTGTTGTGGTGGAGCACTGCTCCCATATAGGTTGCCTTGTTGGTGGTAGAGCGTTGCTCCCACATATATAGTATTTCTTGTGATGGAGCGTTGCTCTCACATTAAATGATCTATTCTTTGGTGATTTGTAGTTAGTGATCAGATTTCGGACTTATTATTGGGGATCTCTGGTTGAGAATGTTTGTTGTACAGACATTATGAGTTTTTGGTAACGCTATTTGGGCTTACCGATGCTCCAGCGGTATTTATGGATTCGATGAACCGCATCTTTATGGAGTATCTAGATCAGTTCGTTGTCATTTTCATTGACGACATATTGATCTACTCGTGTTCCGAGGAGCAACATGCACAACATCTTCGCATAGTCTTGGAGACTCTTCGACGACATCAGCTATACGCGAAGTTCAGCAAGTGTGCTTTCTGACTATCTTCAGTCGGTTTTCTGGGCCATGTGATCTCTAGCCGAGGTATTTCAGTAGACCCTCAGAAGATTGAGGCTATCACCAGTTGGGAGCAGCCGAAATCAGTGAAGGAGATCCATAGTTCTTGGGACTGGTAGGATATTACAGACCTTTCGTCGAGAGTTTCTTCCGTCTAGCTATGCCACTGACACACCTGACCAGAAAAAAAGCGTGAAGTTCACTTGGTCAGAAGCCTGTGAGACAAGCTTTCAGAAGCTGAAGCGGAGATTAGTGTCAGCTCCAGTTTTGGTTTTACCTTCTGGAGAGAACGGATTCGTACTCTATACCGACGCTTCTCTACAAGATTTGGGCGCTGTTTTGATGCAACACGGCAAGGTAGTCTCCTATGCTTCTCGGCAGTTGAAGGAGCATGAGAAGAACTACCAAGTACATGATTGGAGCTAGCCGCCATCATCTTTGCTTTGAAGATTTACCGACATTATCTGTACGACATTACCTTTGAGGTTCTCACGGATCATAGAGTCTCAAATATATTTTCATCCAGAAGAAACTTAATCTCCGACAGAGGAGATGGATGAAATTCCTGAAGGATTATGACTGTACCACTAGCTACCACCCGTGGAAAGCTAATGTGGTTGTCGATGCACGTAGCAGGAAGTTCAGAGGGGCTTTGGCTTGCCACCGAGTTTCAGTTACAGACTTGGTTCATGGTTTCTCCGAGTTGGGCCTTCAGGAGCAGGGACAGACAGAGCAGGGTATTCTGGTTACCATGGTTGCTTAGACGTCGATCAGGACAAGGATCCGAGAGGCCCAGGCCGGTGATCAGTATTTGCAGTTTATTGGCAGCCAGATAGCTTCCGGGTAGCAGACCGAGTTCACACGAGATGAGGAGGGTATTATATACTTCCGAGGCAGATTATGCGTACCTCAGTCTCACCCGGTCTTACAGGAGCTATTTCAGGAGGCTCATCGCTCTTGATTTGCGATCCATCCAGGTGGGACTTGCATATATCGAGATTTGAGGCGTTCTTATTGGTAGAACGACATGAAGAAAGACATCGCGAAATTCGTAGCTAGATGTCTTGTCTGTCAGTAGGTGAAGGCTGAGCACCAGAGACCTGTCGGATTTCTACAGAGGATTCCTATTCCTGAGTGGAAATGGGAACATATCACTATGGAATTTGTGGTGGGTTTGCCTAGGACACGACGAGACCATGACAGATTTGGGGTAATCGTTGATCGATTAACCAAATCCGCGCATTTCTTAGCGATTCGGAGGACTGATTCCCTGGATCGATTGGCAGATCTGTATTGCCAGGAGATCATCAGATTACATGGTGTTCCTTTGAGTATCATTTCGGATAGAGATCCATGGTTCACGTCTCGTTTCTGGCATAGTTTGCAGCAGGCCTTGGGCACCCATCTCCGTTTCAGTACCGCTTTCCATCCGCAGACAGATGGACAGTTAGGGCAGACCATTTAGACTCTAGAGGACTTGCTGAGGTCATGTGTATTGGATTTTGGAGGCAGTTGGGAGGACCACTTGCCATTGGTAGAGTTCGCCTACAACAACGACTTTCATTCGGTTATCTAGATGACACCGTTTGAAGCGTTGTTGTCAGACACTCACCCTCTGGGATGAGGTTGGGGAGGCCCAGCTGTTGGGACCTCATAGAGCTCAGCATGAGGCAGAGTGGATCCGTACTATCAGACGGAGGATGTCAGAGGCGCAGGACCGCCAGAAGAGTTATGCTGATCGGAGACGCAGATCCCTGGAGTTTTCTACTGGTGACCATGTATTTCTACGAGTTTCACTCACGAAAGGGTGAAGAGATTTGGCCTCAGAGGTAAGCTAGCTCCGCGGTACATTGGCCCTTTCCAGATCCTGGAGAGGATTGGAGTAATAGCTTATTGGCTGGCACTACCACCATCCCTAGCAGGCGTTCATGACGTATTCCACGTATCTATGCTGAGGAGATACGTACCCGACCCGACACATGTGCTGACAGATATCTCAGTTCCCGTTCAGCCTGACGTTACTTATGAGGAGGTTCCGGTACGGATTCTGGACCGGAAAGAGCGTCAGTTGCGGAACAAGACTATCCAGTTGGTTAAAGTCGGATGACAGCATCATTCGGACGAGGAGACTACCTGGGAGCTCGAGGATACTATCTGAGCTCGATACCCCACATTTTTACTTAAAGTATGTGATTTAATTTACCGTTCAACATTTATACTATTTACCTGATGTTAGTATTTGCTGATGGTAGATAACGAAATTTGGGGGACCAAATTTTTATTAGTGGGGGAGAATGTAAAATACCAAAAAATGGCGAATAATGATAAGGGAATTTTTTGAAATTTTTAGAAACTTTTCTGGATTTTTTCGGAGGTCGTATGGACGAGTTTACGGGGATAAAACTGGGCCCCGAGAAAGCCTGTTTAGTCTACCCTGTTTTAGCAAGGAAAAGTTTTATTTTTCTTTTCCTATTTCTTTTTTCTTTTTCTTTTTCTTCCGTTACTGTGCCGTTTCCTTCTCCCTTTTGCCCGCGAGCCCGTGCCCAACTTCACCCCGATTCGCTTTGCTTCCTCATCTTCCCCAACCGACGCGATGGTTCCATCTTCCCCTATTTCTCCCCTCGCCTGAACCCCTTCTTCATCTTCTCGCCTCTTCTTCTTTCAGTGCCCTAGCCGCAGTCCACTGCCGTCGAACGGAGCAGCGCCACTCCTCACCGTGCCCTAGTCTTCTCTTCTCGCGCCGCCACCACAGTTGATGCCGCACGGAGTAGTACCTACCCAGCGACACCGTCCCTATGACCTAGCCGCCGCTGCTAGGACGAAGCCGACACAACTCATAGCCGCACCCGAGCACCGGCAGTCGACAAATCTCTGTTGCCTTAACCTCTACTCTGCCACCCCGATCGCCACTGTGCCCTCTCGATTCACTGCCTTCCTCAACCCACTCTCTGTCGCGCTGACCTCTGATCACAGTCGACGCTGAGCCCTAGCCCCGGTCGAGCTGTGATTTTTCCCCCTTCTCCTCCTCCTCACTTCTGTTGACGATTTTGGAGGTAAGTGCCATACCAAGTTGTAGTTGGGTTTGATCTTTGTTCTTGATATTGATCTTGATCCTCTTCTTGGTTTCTGATCTAGTCACGGTTGGGGTTGTGAGGGAGAGGAAGGCTCTGCTGTGAAGTATTCCGACAGTAACAATTAGGGTTTCCGGTCTGAATTTCGGTCAAGCAGCACTGTTCCGGCAGGGAAATCAGAGATACAAGGGTAAGTTCTATGGTAGAAGTGGTGGATTAAGAGATTAATTTTTTGTTTGCGTTTTTAGGATAATTGTGTTGTTGATCAGCAATTCCACCTTGCTGCAGCCACTGGATCCGACAGCAACCTCCTCTAGCAGTGGGTAAATACAGATTTAGGTGAGTTTTTGTGTTGAATCTGTGATGGATTATGCTTATTGCAAGTCCTAATTCGACTAGATTAGTTAGAATCGATTGAGGAGTTAGATGATCCAATTAGAGTTTATAATTGGATCTGGATTTATGTTAGCTTCTCGAGGATTTGTTTTAGCTAATTTATTTATATGTAATTAGCTAAATCTGTATACCATCTATTACAGGACTTTGATTCGAGACGGTGTCTCGACGAGGGATCTATTACGGATATGATCCTTTCTATTGGAGGCGGGTACCTTGACTTATCTTTGATAATGTCATGTTGATATGTTTAGTAGGTTATAACCTTTAGTAATGATTATGTTCGTCTTTGTTTCGGTTGGTCACTACCTGATACTTGTTATATGCTTGTTTTGTTTACTTATTATGCACTTCATGTTAGTACCTACCTGATTATACATGCTTATAGGGGTAGTGACACAACCATGTGTTTATTATGCTCAGGATCTAGGTTTTTATACCTTATCTGATCTGTGTACCTTTGATTTAGTTCATTGTCCTATGGTACACATTATATATATATATGGATATTGCTATGCTGTTCAGGATTTTACCATGCTTAGTGTCATGCACCATTCGCATGATTACATGCTGCGCGATAGTCTGCTCGATTATTGTTAAGCACATCACCAGTTTCATCTCTGTCGGTGCTCCGCTGGTCCGCTCATGGGTAGCGTGACGCAGCGTGGTAGTACGTCTGTTTTTCTCGGTGGTGCTCCGTTGGGACACTCATGGGTAGTGTGACTGCAGCGTGGTAGCACGCCGGGATCCCTCCCAGCTATCGTGTACTGGGAGATGAGAGCATTGTGCTCCCCCACTTATGATTTGGGGTAGGAGGATAGGTGTACTCCGACAGCATCCCGTCCACTCGGTCACTCATCAGGAGCAGTGATGGCAGAGTGCACGGTTGTCATAGCCCTACTCACTCTGTCTCACCATCGTGTGTGAGATGGCTGACTGGCGTCAGGGGTGACTATGACATGTTATTGGCATCATATGTATTATTTGCATTTATTGCTTGTGTTTGCTGCACTTATTTGCTGCATTTGGATGGATGCATATGTTTGACATGCATACAGGATTTATGATACTCTTGGTCTGACGACCTGACTATTCTGATATGAGGCCCTGGTGAGTACAGTTCTCTTCAACCTTTTCTATTGTGCATTTCCAGCTTTTGTCCAGGAGACTGTATTCCATAGTTATTACTATTTGTTATAATTTACTATACATGTCAACTAAGTATCCGCTGAGTTGTTGAACTCACCCCCGTAGACACTATTTTTTTCAAGTACCAGGTTGTTTATGGAGTCGCTTGGAGTTTCCTGTCTACCGGTCCCCACGTCATATCAGAAGACTTGTCTCCACTTTTGTTTACTTTTATTTTGGTATCTGAAATTTGTGTATTTAGTTTTGTGTTCCGGTTTTATTTTTGGAGTGTTGTTTGTTGTGTGGTGTAAGCCTAGCCGGCTAGCAGTCTTCGTTTTTTAGTTTGTATGTGTTGTCCATTGTATTTTTGCTGTGTTTGGTTTTGGTACAGCCGAGAGGGCTGTTATATTTACATATAACTGTGTGGTCATGTTTTTATTGTATCATCCGAGTAGGCTGCATATAAACTGCGTGGTTGTGTGTATATTTCAGTCGCTTGTGGCTGAGGTATATTGTGTCTGTAGAAATTGTTCAGATTGTCACCCGTACATGGGAGATGTTGCCGGAATTTTCTCTGGCAGGGACTCCTCTGGGGCGTGACAATTTATACTTGGCTACCAGGATTCATAAACTCTAGTACTTAGCCTGAAGGTCTAGAGTTCGAACCCTAGGGAAGGCAAAAATCCACTGGCCAGGGGTGGGAAGATCTAGTGAGTAACGGCACGGCCGAGGGTCATCGGTCGACGACATAAGGGGTCGCCAGTTGGGCTGCCTAAGGGGCCGAGGGGCTGGGTCGTTACATAGGATATTTTGTTGTGTTTGAAAAAAGGACTAACTTAGGTTAATCTTGTGTTTTTATGTATGTATCAAGTGTGCAAGGTCCTAATAGAGTGCATATAACCCTTGGAGCGTCTTGACTTGATAGGGCCGAGGTAATTTGAGATGATTGTGTCATTAGTTTTACTTGATAGTTAAAAGGTGTAGGGAATTAGGGCGCTAAACATGCGAAAGCGCAGCGAAAAATATCTAGTTCCTCTCCAGATGATCCAGGTGAAAGGAAACCATATACTAAGTTTCTACATTAAGTAGGGAGCTATACCTTTGTTGCGTGCACACGATCTCCCGACAGCTAGAATCTCAGCACGATCACGCGTCCGTGCCTCTAACGGTATCCACATGAACACATCTTCGTTTGTCTCACAAACTCATAAAGTGAAGAAGACAACCACTTAAGGTTGTGCTAGCAACCTTGAAAGGAGGTTTCAGCCAAGAGAATGAAGAAGGAAGAAGAAGAATAAGACTAAAAGTTTTTCATCTCTAATGAAAAATCTAATCAAAAACCTATTTATATTCATCCAATGAATACCAAGAGTTTTTGTCTCTTTGTATTCCTTTTATTGGGTTGGATTATTATATTGGATTAACCATTAATCTAATAACTCAATGAGTCTAACCCATTAATTCAATAAACTAATGAGTCTAACCCATTAATCCAATGTGTCTAATTCGGATTGGACTAAATCCAATGAGTGCTCAATCTAATGAGTGGATTCATTTGAGTCTAACTAAATGAGTAACCCAAAAAGCCTAATCATCTCATAATTGGCTCATAGGGCTAATACAAAAAATCTCCCACTAGCACTAGTGCCAATCACCACAAAGATGACACCAACACTTTGGATTAACCCATTATTCTTAAGAACCTTAGTATTTTAGTCAAATTAAAATATTCATCTCCAAACCAACATGTTCTTTGTATGTGACCCAATAGGCTCTCATAACGTTGGCAATGTATCCAAATCAATATTTTAGATACATAAGTAATGAGTGGCATCTAGCAATGCATCATTGTTATCCAAGTGACGAGAATGTCGAGATCCGACTTAACCTTTCCGTGACTATTATCTTGTATGACTCAGTCCTTCTATCCTTGATATCAAGATTGATCAATGAGGCATAGACCATGTCATCCTTTTATCAACTTTTGTGTTTCTTGATCTCTAAGTAGACACACTTATACAAATAAACTCAATATCTCATATTAACTCATTTGAGCATGACCATGCATTCTTGTGTCCTACTAATCAAGGGGTCCATAGATATCGCTTCTGTTATATGGAAGGGATAGATTCCATTTACATCACTCATATCTCTCCATATAACTTATTGCATGACCAGTGATTGACTTTATAGTCCACCCTGTTACAAGTGATGTTTGCTGATACCAAAGTATACAACGCCTTATATAGGAAACCTTAGTGACTTTAGGTCTAAGGACTATTCATACCAATAGTCACATGAGAATATTTATGACACTCATATAATGATCCATGAAACATTCTCATGGTGGATTATTCAGTATATATTCTCTAAAATATACTCATATGTCAACTTGATATCTCATATCCATGACTTGTGAGATTAAGTCATGTGTTAACTTACATACTAGTCTCAATGTATTAATATTGTCTTTGAATATTAATGCTTGACTAGGAAAAGAGTAGTGTTCTATGTATATCTATAATATCTCACTATCAATTCAACCAATTGATATGTTGTAGATTAGAACCTCCTACTCTAAGACATTATTATATTTATTCATTCAGCATTGAATTGAAATAAATATAATAACCAACTTTGTCTTTTATTAATAATGAAATATGATATAAAGGAGCCCTTTACAATCATCTCATAATTGATACTAGGGTTAATACTAACAATCTCCCAATATCACTTGTGTCAATCACTGAAATATTTAATATCCATTGACCTAGTGTAACCTGATAGATCAGATGCGAGCGATAGAGGGGGGGGGGGGGGGGGGAATATCACTTGTTTTAAAACTCTTCTTTTACTTTTAAATCAGAATCGTGCAGCGGAAATAAGAAAAGAGACAAAGTCATTTACTTTGTTCGGAGCCTAGCTCGACTCCTACTCGAAGGCCCGCGGTCCTCGATCGCACCGATGGACAAAGCAATAAAATCATTCTTTCCGAAATCTTTGGAAAGAAGCAGATCGTACAAGTACAATGAAATAAGATAGTAACACTCCTACTATCTTATTTTAATTTAAGTGCAATATGAAAATAAATATACCGACAATCGTATGCGTAGGATGTAGCTTGGTCGGTACTTCTGGACGGAGTGACTTGCTGAGTTGTTGAAGATGTGTAGCACAATCCGTATGCGAAGAAGAGATTTTTAGATGATCAGAAGAGTTGTTCTGGCCTCAGACTTCGAGCCTCATTTTATAGGTGTAATGGAGGTTCGATCGACCGATCCCTCTATTCGGTCGACCGAACCCGCTCCCTTCCTTCCTGGCTGGAGTCTGAAGTTGGCTCGATCTTTTGCAGTAAATGCTCATGAATGGTTCGGTCGACCGAACATGTTTTTCGGTCGACAGAACAGGCTATTTCCCTGTTCGTCTAAATCAGCTGAGATCTTCATTTAATGTGGTGTTAATGCTGATTGGATCGGTCGACCGATCTTCTGGTTCGGTTGACCGATCAACCTTTTTCCTTTTTCTGCTAATCGATGCTAATGATCTTTTTTGTGCTGAGTCACCATGGTTCGGTCGACCGATCCTATTGTTCAGTTGACCGATCAAACTTTAATCGGGCACTCTGTTTTAGTTTGAACTGATACCTGCTTTGAGTTGACCTGGTTCGGTCGACCGATCCTCCTGTTTGGTCGACGGATCGTGTCAAACCTGCAAAACAGAGATTAGCACAGTAATATTATAATGCATGAGTAGTATAAAAGACAGTAGAACTGTCTTGATCTCAACTTGGAAACCTTCCCGGTTTCTTTAGTTGGATCAACGACCTTAGGTTGTTCCTTTCAGGAACCCGACCTCACTGTCGCTCCTCCAGTTGTTTACCTTAACTTACCTACCAAACATGGTCCTCCAGACATGTTTGGACTTTTCCTGCTTAGTGTTTGATCGCCCGATCTACTAAAACTTTTCCTGCAATACTACATTAGCCAACAACAATAATAGTAATACAGAATACAATGGTAAACCTAAACCATCCAATCAACCGGAAACCATCCAATCAACCTTGCTTGGAGTTCACTCCTCCAAAACTTCTCGTTACCTAAGGTTACCACCCCCCTAGGATTTTCTCCACCTGACTTCACTCACCAAGACTCAGTATTCGGCTCCCCAGGGATCAGGTCCTCCAAACCTATCCACCTGGCTTCCACGATATACCGAGATTTCCTTTGCCTCAGTATTCGGCTCCCTAGGGATCAGGTCCTCCAGATCTATCCACCTAACTTCCACGATATACCAAGATTTTCCTTGCCTAGCCTCTAACTAGGACTTCCCTTGCCTAGCCTACAACTAGGACTTCACTTGCCTAGCTTACAACTAGGACTTCCATAAATCAAGCTCCATACTTAAATATACTTAAACATATTTGTCTGACATTAAAACCTTGGAGGTCGATTGCACCAACAATCTCCCCTTTTTGATGTTTGTCAAATATGTTTAAGTTTGATCAATTCAAAAGATTTAGATTTCTAACTTAAACCCTTCTTCTCCCCCTTTTGTCACTCATCAAAAAGAATCTTCCATAAATATCAATAATTTCTAAGAAGTCTCTAAGTTTAGCACCAACAATGATGAAAACCTGAAACATTCTCAAGTTGGTCCTTAAGGTATTCCCTCACTCTTTTGAAAGACAATAATAAGATGTATAATAGGTTTTGAAATTGAACATGCACCAATTATATTTTGAAAAATATTGATTTTTAGTGTCAAAAATTCTTTTGAAGAAGTTTTCAAAATCATTTTCAAAATAAAGATAAAATATTTCAAGGCTAATTTGAAAAATATTTTCAAGGATTTTACTGAGATATTCCAAGGCTTAATTTTTTTTTTTGCAAAACCAAGATATGAATGCATTAAAAAAATATTTATTAAGGAATAAGAATGCCATAAAAATAATTTTCAAAAAGATTTGCAAAGAGTTTTTCAAAGTCTGAAACATAAAGTATTAAAGGAGTTTCAAACTATGATTCCTCAAAAAGTATGAGTTTAAAAAATATGATTTTGAAAAGATAATGCTTGAAAAATGTTTAAAAGATAGTATTTTGAGTTTTGTAAGTAATTTTTCAAAAATATTTTTAAGTTAATGTCAAAACTAGAATTCTTTAAATAAGTTTGTAAAAGTAATTTTCAAAAAGTATTTGATTAAGAGATTTTAAAGATAATTTCAAAAAGATTTGTAAAGAAGTATTATCAAGTATTTTTCAAAGAGTGTTTTGAAATATTTTTCAAAATATGTTTCCAAAAGCATGATTTTGAATTATATAATAAAAAATATGTCCTTCAATCCAGTCTCTCCCCCTTACCCAGACACTATTTTTAGATATCCTTGTTACCCACAAGGAAGACTTTTCTATGTGTGTCTAAAGGTCACGATTGACTTAAGGTTCTAAAGACTTAGCCGGTGAATTTATATATATAATACACCCAATCAATCATCAATCAAGATTTGAAAAATATTTCATTAGAAAATAGAATTATAAGTTTTCAAAAATATTTTTTTTAAAAAAATTTAAAATTTAATTTTCTTAGCATCTCACCCATTCCAAATTTTCAAGTATGGTAATCCTATAATTGTGTGAGATGACTTTATTGTTTGAGAGTTTCGTTGTAATTAAGTTAAAAGTTAGTTATAGTTGAACTTTGATTAAATTAATTTTAGGTTAAAATGGATTAGTAATTAAATTGATGGTAACGTTTAGTTTAGGAATTGTAAAGTTATTTGTTAAAGATAATTAGTTAATTAATAAAGGATTACTTAAGTTGACTTGGTTAAGAATTTGTTTTTTTTTAAATTTTTTTAAAAAATATTTTAGTTATGTTTTGATTTGTTTGATTATTAATTAATTTAAACTTAATTTAAAAGTTAGTTTCAATTTAGTATGATTATTAATTAAGGATTAAAAAGTTGATTTAAAATTAATTATTACTTATTTCAAATAAGGTTGATTATAAGTGTCATAATTAAAAGTTATAGATTAATTGACTATGAATTTAATTAGTTTATTAGGAATTAATTAGGGAAAGATTTTAGAGCTAGTTTTGAAAAATTAATTTTGTTTAATGTTAAATTACTTTATTTGTTGATTTAAGATTTCAAGTTGAGATTAATAATTGATTAAGTGTATTAAGTTAATTAAGTTAAACTAGTTAATGATTAGGGTTAATTAATTAATTTAGTTTATTAAGTTTCTAAAATAATTTTAATAAAATTAATTAATAAATTATTTTAAAACAATTTTACTTAAGTTTTTAAATAATTTTAATTAAGTTATAAAATAATTTTAATTAAGTTTTAAAATAAATTTAATTAAGTTTTAAAATAATTTTAATTAAGTTTTAAAATAAGTTTGATTAATTTTTAAAATAAGTTTAATTAAGTTTTAAAATAATTTTAATTAACTTTTAAAATAATTTTAATTAAGTTTTAAAATAAGTTTAATTAAGTTTTAAAATAATTTTTTAATTAAGTTTTAAAATAATTTTAAAAATAATTTTGATTAATTTTTAAAATAATTTTAATTAAGTTTTAAAATAATTTTAATTAAATTTTAAAATAATTTTAATTAAGTTTAAAATAATTAAGTTTTAAAATAATTTTAATTAAGTTTTAAAATAAGTTTTATTAATTTTTATATTTAGTTAAGTTTGAAATTATTTAATTATTTAGTTTAGTTTGAAATTAATTTAATTAAGTTTGAAATTATTTAAGTTTGAATTTTTGAAAAAGGTTATTGAACCCATGTTAGATTCAAACTTAGCTTTGGGTTAATCAAGTAGGCTTCCTAAGGATAAGCTTTCAGTTCAGTGGTGAGGCATATGACCTTCTTGTGTATCAACGGTGGACCACTTGCTGAAAACTTTCAAACTGTTTCTGCCCAAAAAACTTAATACTAAATTTTGATTTAACTAGCCCATGTTTGACTGGGGTAGCTTCGATCAGATCCACCAAGTCTAGTGCACCAGGTAGAATTCCATATTCAGCTAAGACATGCCTTCGACAGAGTTTTCTTGATGTACTATCATCCCAATCCATTCTGATGCTTTGTTGTTAGGGTTTGGTAAACCTTTTATAACTAACCGTTTTAAAAGCATAAAGAGAAGATGCGTGACATGGTATTTAACAGATAAGTATGCATGATCATAGCAAGTCAAACAATTCAAACAAGTCATTATCATTGTTATTATTGTTTAGTATTGTTTATTATTACTTTGTTATAGTTGTTTTGTTATATTATTATTTATTATTATTGTTATTATATAATTATTTATTATTATTGTTATTATATTATTATTTATTATTATTATTTTTATATTATTATTTATTATTATTATTATATTATTATTTATTATTATTGTTTTTATATTAATATTTATTATTATTGTTATTATGTTATTATTTATTATTGTTATTGTTAATTATTATCAATATTGATTATTTTCATAATTAAAGGGTACATGATTATAATTAAGTTTATGAAAGTTTTGTTTCAGATTTGGTTTTGATTTATAACTTAAATCTAAATTTTGTGAGTTGATAAAATTATTAATAATGTTTTCTAATTTATCAATTTTATTTTTCAAAACATTATTTTATTTTTCTAGTTTTCTAAAATTTGATTTTGTATTTAATTTATTGTTTGTTTCTTATTTTTATTTTCTAAATTTTTGGTTAAGTTCTGTTTATTGTTAGTTATTTTTAGATAATTATTATTTTGATTCAAATTATCTTGAATATTTTGATTAACTAGATCTGAGTCTTGATTAAGGTTTGGGTTGATTTGGTCAATTATAGTTATATTTGAATTAATAAAGTTTTTATTATTTCTGTTAAGTAATGTTAATATAGGGTTTTCATGCATTTTTAATCTCATATTACAATTCAAACAAGAAGGATCTAAAGCATGCAAATTTTCATATAATTTAAATTTATTTACCATACTAGCTCCCCCTGAATCCTTGGGTCTTCTCTCTGGGCATTGAGATTTGTAGTGTCCCATCTTTTTGCACTTGAAACATTCGATGTGATCCTTCCTTTTTCGGACTCTAGGCATCGGTTCCTCCTTTGCCTCCGGTTGTGCAGATCGATTCATCATGCATTTATTTTTGTAGTGCCCTTTTTCTCTGCAATTAAAACATGTTATGTGTTCTTTAAATTTTGAATTTACAATATTACCTTTTGAATCCTTATTAGGATTCTCCCCCTTTACCATTGCCACTTTGGATTCAGGCTCAAACATTTGGTTGGGCTTAGGTTCAGCTTTGGACACTTGTTCTGACTCGAGTTCGGATCCAACAACCTCCTCCTCAACCACTAGTGCGATGAAGTTGATTTGGTCTTGTTCTTCTAGATCTAGCTCTGAGGATAGCTCTGCGGATTCGGACTCAGATTCAAACTCACTTTCATCTTGATCTTCTAGCCTCGATGGAGTCTCGTGAAGCTTGATCAATTTGGTCCACATCTCGAATGCGTTCTTGTAACCTTCTAATTGACACAGACTTCATTAGGCAAAATATCTATTAACATATTCATTACCTTTGTGTTTGATTCTGAGTTTCGAGAAGGTTGTCTTAGTGCGATCTAGTTGTCGAAATTGTTACTTCCAACGAAGCATTACATCATTTGCCTCCAGGAATTGAAGTAGACTTGATCATACGGTGGAGGGTCGTAGATACTTCGCCCTTCTTGATATGACATTGACATTCTTGCAATCAAGGAATTAAAAGAAAAATTATTTCCAAGACTTTCATCTAGGGATTAGTAGTGAAGGAAAAAGAGAATGAAAAAAAATAAATAAATGAAAGAAAAGTTTTAAAAGTTCTTTGAAAAACGGTTAAGTAATTTCAGAGCTAACGAGTCTCTAATACCAATTGATAGATCGGATGCGAGCGATAGAGGGGGGGGTGAATTTTGCTTGTTTTAAAACTCTTCTTTTACTTTTAAATCAGAATCGTGCAGCGGAAATAAGAAAATAGACAAAGTTGTTTACTTCGTTCGGAGCCTAGCTCGACTCCTACTCGAAGGCCCGCAATCCTCGACCGCACCGATGGGCAAAGCACTAAAACCCTTCTTTCCGAAATCTTCGGAAAGAAGCAGATCGTACAAGTACAATGAAATAAGATAGTAACACTCCTACTATCTTATTTTAATTTAAGTGTAATATGAAAATAAATATATCGACAATCGTATGCGTAGGATGTAGCTTGGTCGGTACTTTTGGACGGAGTGACTTGCTAAGCTGTTGAAGATGTGTAGCATAATCCGTACGCGAAGAAGAGATTTTTAGATGATCAGAAGAGTTGTTCTAGCCTCAGACTTCGAGCCTCATTTTATAGGTGTAATGGAGGTTCGGTCGACCGATCCCTCTGTTCGGTCGACCAAACCCGCTCCCTTCCTTCCTGGCTGGAGTCTGAAGCTGGCTCGATCTTTTGCAGTAAATGCTCATGAATGGTTCGGTTGACGAACACATTTTTGGTCGACCGAACATGCTATTTCCCTGTTCTTCTAAATCAGCTGAGATCTTCATTTAATGTGGTGTTAATGCTGATTGGATCGGTCGACCGATCTTCTGGTTCGGTCGACCGATTAGCCTTTTTCCTTTTTCTACCGATCGATGCTAATGATCTGTTCTGTGCTGAGTCACCATGGTTCGGTCGACCAATCCTATGGTTCGGTCAACCGATCAAACTTTGATCGGACACTCTGTTTTGGTCTGAATTGATATCTGCTTTGAGTTGACCTAGTTCGGTCGACCGATCCTCCTGTTCGGTCGACCGATTAGGTCGAACCTGCAAAACAGTGTTAGTTAATAATCCTGTAAAACAGAGATTAGCACAGTAATATTATAATGCATGAGTAATATAAAAGACAGTAGAACTGTGTTGATCTCAACTTGGAAACCTTTCCGATTTCTTCAGTTGGATTAACGACCTAAGGTTGTTCCTTTCAGGAACCCGACCTCATTGTCGCTCCTCCAGTTGTTTACCTCAACTTACCTGCCAAACATGGTCCTCCAGACATGTTTGGACTTTTCCTGCTTAGTATCTGATCGCCCGATCCACTAAGACTTTTCCTGCAATATTACATTAGCCAACAACAATAATAGTAATACAGAATACAATGGTAAACCTAAACATAGATTTACCGAGATCCGCTGGTCCGGTCGATCGCGCGCGGTCGACCGGAAACCATCCAATCAACCTTGCTTGGAGTTCACTCCTCCAAGACTTCTTGTTACCTAAGGTTACCACCCCTAGGATTTTCTCCACCTGGCTTCACTCACCAAGACTCAGTATTCGGCTCTCCAGGGATCAGGTCTTCCAAACCTATCCACCTGGCTTCCACGATATACCGAGATTTTTCTTGCCTCAATATTCGACTCCCCAGGGATCAGGTCCTCCAGACTTATCCACCTGGCTTCCACGATATACCAAGATTTCTCTTGCCTAGCCTCTAACTAGGACTTCCCTTGCCTAGCCTACAACTAGGACTTCACTTGCCTAGCCTACAACTAGGACTTCCATAAATCAAGTTCCATACTTAAACATACTTAAACATATTTGTTTAACATTAAAACCTTGGAGGTCGATTGATCTAACATAACCATCATGCTTTCTATGTATCAAAGCATTGGTTGAAAGATCCACAATGTTAGCATTGGTCAATATTCTACATAGTCTCACATTTCCTCTATAGATGATCACTCGAATGAGATGGAAGTGCCAAAATATCTAATACCCAACATCACCATTTAAGTAAAATACATACCTTGACTGTGATTTAGAATCATTCTTATCAATTTGGAAGCTAGCATTGATGTAACCCTTTACAACAAGCTCTTCATTGCCTCCAAAGATCAAGAAATAATCTTGAGTTCTTCTTAAGTACTTAAGAATATTCTTGACTGTTGTCCAATGACCTTCACCTGGATTTGACTGGTATCTGCTCACCATGCTTAACGCATACGAGACATCTAGGCGAGTACAAAGCATGATGTACATGATATACCCTATAGCAGATGCATAAGGAATCTGATTCATGCGGTCCATTTCTTTCTTAGAAGAGGGGTATTGAGTCTTTGAAAGACTCACACCATGTGACATTGGCAGGAATCCCTTCTTGGAATCCTACATGGCAAAATGTTTAAGCACTTTGTTAATATATGTACTCTAACTTAGACCAAGCAATCTTTTAGATCTATCTCTATAGATCTTAATGCCTAAAATGTAGGCTGCTTCACCTAAGTCCTTCATTGAGAAACAATTCCCAAGCTAAGTCTTCACTGACTAAAGAGTAGGGATACCATTTCCAATGAGAAGTATGTCATCTACATACAATATGAGAAAGATGACTGTGCTTCCACTAACCTTCTTGTAGACATAAGGTTCATCTTCATTCTTAATGAAACCAAACACTTTGATTGTATCATCGAATCGAAGATTCTAGCTTCTAGAAACTTGCTTTAATCCATATATAAATCATTGCAACTTATATACCTTTCCAGCATGCTCTGGATCTACAAAATCCTTAGGTTGTGTCATGTACTCATCTTCGAGGAGATTTTCATTAAGAAATGTCATTTTGACATCCATCTGTCAGATCTCATAATCATAGTAAGTGACAATAGCAAGCATGATCCGAATGAACTTTAGCATCACAATTGGTGAAAAGGTTTCATCATAGTCTATACCATGAATCTGTTTGAATCCTTTAGCCACCAATCTACCTTTATACGTATACATATGACCATCCATGTCAGTTTTCACTTTGAAGACCCACTTACACCCAATGAGTTTAATCCCTTCAGGTGGATCAACCAAAGTCCATACTTGGTTAGTGTACATAGATTCTATTTCGGATCTCATGACATCTAGCAATTTCTCAGAATCTTGGCCCTGTATAGCTTCCTAATAAGATGTAGGCTCGTTGAGACCAACTAGTACTACATCACCATTGTAAGACAAGAGAAAAGAAAATCTCTCAGGTTGACGATGGGTCCTATCAAATCTGCGTAGAGCTTGTGGTGGCAAAAGGCTAATACGCTCGATCTACGTAGAGCTTGTGCTACTTGAACATGTTATTGCTCCACAACTTCTTGTGGTGTAACAAAATCATGATCCACAACATCTTGTAGTTTATGTTCAGTTTTCATCAAGGTGTTAGTGTCAGTTTGTGTATCTTGAATTTCTTCAAGATTGATTTTACTCCCACTAGTTTTTCTAGAAACAAATTCCCTTTCTAGAAAGACACCAGTTCTAACAACAAACACTTTGCTTTGTGTGACATTATAAAAGTAATATCCCTTTGTTTCTTTGAGATATCCTATAAAATAACACTTATCTGATTTGGGTCCTAGCTTGTCTGAGATTTATCATCGAACGTAAGCCTTACAACCCCAAATCTTCATGAAAGACATCTTGGGACTCTTCCCAGTCCATATCATATATGACGTCTTTATGACAACCTTAGATAGAATGTAGTTATGTGTGAAAGCGCCCATCTCTAGAGCATGATCCCATAAGGAAATAGAAAGATATGTTTGACTCATCATCGATCGTACCATATCTAATAAAGTGTAATTTCTCCTTTCTGATGCACCATTCCATTGCGATATTCCAGGTGGAGTGAGTTGAGATATAATCTCACACTCAACAAGATGGTCATGAAACTCTTGGCTAAGGTACTTCCTGTTGGTTGTTACTTGGAACACCATTCTGTTTGCCCTGTACAAAAATTTATACAAGCACAGAATTTAACCTAGCTACCCATGTGCTCTACTGAAGTTAGACTTAGATTGCAAATGATGCTTAACATTATTAATCCAAGTTGCTCTTCAAAAGTTAAACTTGGATTGAAACAATACTTAACATTTTTACTCCAAGTTTAACCGATGTGATCTTCCTAAGTTAAACAATATTACATAAGTTGATTAAATATCTATTTCAAAGATTGACTTCCAGGTTAAACATGGCGAGACACTAGGCCTTCTTGGTTATGGAATCATCCACCACTTTCTAGACAAAACCTTTCAAATAAATTAGACATTTAACTTCTTACAGTAACCCTAGGTTTAATTACAGAGACCATAATAGAAACACAAGATCAAAATGTAAAATCGAAATACAAAATTGATAGCACGAAATTGAAACATAAAATTGCTAGCCTCTTGTGTTGGTGTTTCAGAATCCATGCAAAGAAAACTAACTAATTAATTTGAAGAGGAAACCATTAATTAATTATACCTTTCTTTGTAGCTAAAGACCTCTTGATCTTCTGTTGTATTCCTCTTCTTCTCTTGGACGTCGTGTGGACGACAATTTACCAAGATAACTCCACCCGAACCACTTCTTTGCCTCCAAGGAACTCGAGCCACCAAGGATCTCTTCTTTTCTTTTCAAGTTTCGGCCACCAAGATGAGATAGGTGCCGACCTTAGAAAGAAGAAAGGGAAGAGAAGAAGATGGTGCCGTTAGCCTAAGAGAAGAAACAAAGTTAGAAGAGGAAGAGAGAGGGCCGACCACAAGGAAGAGAAGAGAGGAGGCAAGGCTTAGGTTGTATGTCTCATGAGGCACTCTCTCCTTCTCTTTTATAATTCTTGGTCATGGCAAAAAAGGAAAGTTTTAAACATAATTAAAACTTCCTTATTTATGACCTCCCTTTAAAAAAGGAAATTTTAACAACAATTAAAATCTCTCTCTTTTAAATTTCCTATTGTACATGACAACAAAAGGAAAGTTTTAAAATAATCCCTCTCTTTTAAAACATGTAGATAACTACAAAAAAGGAAAGATTAATTAAAACTTCTCTTTTTAAATCATGGTTTTAAAGAAAATTTTTATCAAAAATTAAAATCTCTCTTTTAGATAACTACAAATAAGGAAAGATTTTAACAAAATTAAAATCTCTCTTTAATCTTTTGTAGATAGCTATAAAAGGAAAGATTTTAAAAATTTAAAACTCTCTTTTAATTTTTAACACAAAATTAAAAACTTCTTTAATTCTTCATGTGACCACTAGAAAGGAAAGTTTTAAACAAAAATTAAAACTTCCTTTTAACTTATGTGGCCGACCACATCTTGGACACCAAGATGTGCTTGAGGCCGGCCACCTGTTGGGCTCTAAATAATGCTTGGTCGGCCCCTCTTGCTCCAAGCAAGGATGCGCTCGACCCATTACTTGGGTAAGAAGTGGACTTTGTGGATACAAGGCTTTATAGAGGCTACAATAGGGACCAAGAGGAGAAATTGGTTTTGGTCTTTCGATGAGCTTGAGCTTCATGTGTTTGCCCCGAACACCCAACTCAAGTTCATCAATAATAACTCATACCACTAAAGAGTTATTATTAAACTACCACACCAATCCCAAATTATATTATGAGTGATTAATCTCTCTGTGTTTAAGATATCGAATGCCCACTAATTAAATGAGTTACTGATAACTCACTTAATTAATATCTAGCTCCAAGTGTAGTAACACTCAACTTCATTGTCATGTCGGACTAAGTCCACCTTCAGGGTTTACATGACAATCCTTATGAGCTCCTCAAGGGGACATCATCAACCTAGATTACTAGGACACAGTTTCCTCCTATAATCAACAACACACCATATAAATAATATTATTTCTCAACTTATCGGGCCTATTGATTTAACGAACTAAATCTCACCCATTGATAAATCAAAGAAATAAATACTAAGTATACATGCTTATTATTATATCGGGATTAAGAGTGCGCACATCCATAATAACAGAGGTTTTGTTCTTTTATGTAGTCAGTATAAAAAGAAACAACCTCAAATGGTCCTGCACACACAAAGTGTACTAGTGTAACTTTATAGTCAAGATAAACTAATACCAAAATACACTACAACCATTCCAATGGTTTGTCCCAATCCATCTTGGTTGTGAGCTACTATTTATAATTTATAAGAAAATGATAACATGATCTTCTGTGTGGCATCACACACCATGTTATCAACAATATAAATTAAATGGACAACTGCATTTAACATAAATACAGACATTTGACTAATGTGATTCTTATGTTTATACAAAAAGCTAGGCTTTTAGTATACATCCCAACAATCTCCCACTTATACTAAAAGACTATGATGTCATATATACTGCCATACATTTGATTTCCATCCTCTCAACATGCCCATCAAAAGCTCTCGTTGGAAAGGCCTTAGAGAAAGGATCTGTCAGGTTATATACTAATGTAATCTTGGCGACAACAACCTCTCCTCGTATTAGGTGGTATTTGCGCTCTATGTGTTTACTTGCCTTATGGGCTCATGGTTCCTTCGAGTTTGCTACTGCACCACTACTATCAAAATTAACTGTAATAATTTTGGGCAAATCAGGAATCACATCTAAATCCATCATGAAGTTTCTGAGCCATACAGCTTCTATGGCTGCCTCAAAGGCTGCCATATACTTAGCTTCCATAGTGGAGATCGAAATACATTTCTGCTTAACACTCCTCCATTGTTATGGCTCCACCTCATAAAGTAAACACAAAATCCCGAGGTCGACTTACTATTGTCCCTTTCAATCCGAATCCGTGTAACCCACAGGGAGCAAATTATCTACCTTATAAACTAGCATATAATCTTTAGTCCTTATATGCTTTTACGACAGTCCAATGTCCCAGTCCTAGGTTACTTTGATATCTGCTAACCATGCCCACGGCAAAATAGATATCCGGTCTCGTACATAGCATCACATACATTAGACTTCCTATAGCCAAGGCATAGGAACTGACTTCATATCCTCTATCTCTTTTGATGTCTGAGGAGACATCTCTTTAGATAAGGGTACTGCATACCAAAAAGGTAAGAAACCTTCTTGGAGTTTTGCATGCTAAAATGAGCAAGGATAGCATTGATATATGAAGCTTGGAATAAAGACAATATCCTTTTCTTGCGATCCCTTATTGCTTTGATCCCAAGAATATGTCCACATTCTCCCAAGTCCTTCATATCAAAACACTTGGATGACCATACCCTTATGTATGATAATTACTTTGACATTGTTGCCAATAACCAAAATGTCATCTATGTATAGTACAAGAAATACCACCACGTTTCCGTCACTCTTCTTGTATACACAAGACCCATCCGGTCACTTAATAAATCTATAAAACTGGATCATTTCATTAAACCGGATGTTCCAAGATCTCTTGCTTCATCATATGTCCAGGATCAGGTTCATGTTCACCAGGGATCAAGTCCAAAGATTGTAACGACCCGCCTTCTACTGACTAGGCTGTAAGACCGGGGGTTACATTATGCTAAGCTATTCTTGGGCTATCACTGAATATTAAGGTGTGGAAAAACTGAACTAATTAAAACTCTCTGCTATTTACTATAAAATCTGGAAATTATACCCAGAATACACTTCTGAAGTTGTACATATGGTAAAGAAGGGAACCTAAACTTTCTATTTGATCAAAAAGCTAAAATTAGACACTTCTAGCTAAAATATGACATTCCAATCGATCGGCTGATCGATTGGAGTTATCTGATCGATCCATTGATCGATTCAACGTGCTACTGTGCACGGGGGTCAATTTTGGATCGATCAGCTGATCGATCCAGCCTGGCCAATCGATCCGATAATCGATTCAGGGGCTCTCTGTTCACGGAAATTAAATTCCCGATCGATCGGCTGATCGACCCATGGCCGATCAATCAGCTGATCGATTCATCATCTTTCTGTACGCGGCAGATCGCTTCCCAATCAATCGGCTGATCGATCGAGGACTTCTCAATCGATCAGCTGATCGACTCAGCTGCTCACTGTTCGCGAAAATCACCTCCCAATCGATCGGCTGATCGATTGAGGACTTCTCAATCGATCAACTGATAGATTGGGTTTCTAATTTCACTGAAATCCCTCATGAACTCATACAGAACTTTCAGAACTCAACTAAAACATAAAACAATACCACTAGACAGGTTATTACTTACACTTTGCTAGCTAATATCAAGATAATAAGCAGTCTAAGCATGGCATAATACCTAGTTTCACAATTCATGATACTTAGCATCCTAAAAGTGCAGGGAAGTAACAACATAAGGAAATACTAAGTTTTTAGGTTTGCTAGTTCCTAAAGATCTTTATTCCAGGTTCCTTCTCACACACATCTGATCGCATTGCCCTCCAGCCTGCGCTAGTCCATCTTCCCTTTACCTTTATCTGCAGTATAAGGAAAAAGGAAACTATAAGCTTGGGAGCTTAGTAAGAACCATCTACCTCACAAAAACATGCATTCGAAGAGATCATGCTTTCAAGGATGCTATGTGAAATACATGTTGATGATCATGCTGAGCATGCTAAAACATGGCATATGGACATACAAGTCATGGCAATCAAAGACTGAACATAAAGCTAATTGTTATATCAATAAGAAAACTAAACTTAGGCTGAGCTATATTCACGTATCTGGTTTGTGAAGTTTGAAAACTATTTATATAAATAGATAAAAATACTAATCATGCTGCTGATGGGCCCGACAACTGTACTTGCTATGCGCGCATCCCTAACTAGGCCCGAGGTAGCTAGTCCCGAATCTAGTAGGGTTACTAGGTTATCTAAACCTAGGGACAACTATGGGAGCCCAACCCAAGGACATCTGAGAGTCTAGTACAGTGCCATTGATAAAAGTAAAATACTGTTCATAACTGATTTATCTCATCTTACCTTTACTAGGTTATCTGAACCTAGAGGCGACTATGGGAGCCCACCCATTGGACCGTAGTCCCATATAAACTGAAGCAAGACTATGTATGCTATTTAAAATGCATCTATGGCATTTAACTAAGCTATTAGAATGCCTACTGTGGCATTTATCTGCACTAGTAATTCTATCGAACACTTGGTGTGCTCTAAATCTCCTTAACTGAATGATCATGCATAAGACTGAACTAAAAGCATAAAAATGCAGGATTAACTACTTATACTGTAGGTGAGGGGTTACTTACTTCCTGCGCTAAGTTTTCTTACAATCCGATCGCTAGGTTTCCGGAGAAGAAGATCTCTTCGGCGATCCTCTTATGTCTACGTGTTCTTCTCGCGGAGGGGAGCGTCCTCATGCCGTAGTTATCGCCGGAGGGTGCTCCTATGACCCTAGAGATGGAACCCTAGGTGTTCTTGGGCTTGTGCGTTGAGAGGATGAGGAAGAGAGAGAGGGGTCGGCGGTGAGGGTGAGGGGAAAGTTGTCGATCAAATAATAAATCCCCACTTAATTTCCCTATTTATATTAAGTGGTTAATACGTCCCAACTCAATCATAAATATAATTCCTCTCCTCTTCTTTCAGCACACCCCTGCTGGGGCCCCTTGGTTATTAAGTCACCCTATAAGTCATAGAGTCCAATAGGTTTCAGGTTCAATTCCCGCTTAGGCTGTTTTATGTTTTTATTTAATTTTTCTACTTCTGCTACTCCAAAAATTCTATAAAAATATTCTAAAATTCCAGAAAAATAATAGAATATTTCTATAATTGATTTGAGAATTTTCGGGTGTTACAATCTCTCATACCTTATAAAAAGTTCATCCTCGAACTTAGAATAACTCTGGGTACTTCTGTCTCATACTAGCTTCTGTCTCCCAAGTTGCCTCTTCTGTTGTGTGATTTTTCCAAATAACTTTTACTAATGGTACCTCCTTATTCCATAATTTCTTAACTGCTCGGTCTATTATCTGAATAGACCGACTGTCATAGCTGTGTTAGAGTGTATACTGAAAGCCTAAGCTTTTGTAAACATTTATTTTGAATAAAGAATCACATTTGGTCAAATTGTCTACATTTAGTTGTAGTTGTTCAATTAATTTATATTGTAGATAACATAGTATGTGGTGCCACATACAGAAGATGATGTTATCAGTACCTTATAAATTATAAACAGTAGCTCACGACTAAGATGGAAAGGAAAAAACCATTGGAAGGTCGTAGTGTAATTAGGTATTAGTTTATCTTAACTATATAATTACACTAGTACACTTAAAGTGTATTGAGTAGGACCATCAGAGGTCGTTTTCTTTTATACTGACTTTATAAAAGAACAAAGACCTCAGTTATTATGGAAGTGTGTGCTCTTAATCCTAATATAATAACAAGCACATATATTTGATATTTATTTCTTTAATTTATCAATGGGTGAGATTTAGTTCGATAAATCAATAAGTCCGATAAGTTGGGAAATGATATCACTTATAGTGTGTGTTGTTGATTATAGAAGGAAACTGTGTCCTAGTAATCTAGGTTGATAATGCCCCCAAGATGAGCTCATAAGGATTGTCATGTTAAACCCTGCAGGTGGACTCAATCCGACATGACGAGAAGGTTGAGTGGTACTATTCTTGGATTAAGATATTAATTAAATGAGTTGTCAGTAACTCACTTAATTAGTGGACATTTAACCTCTTAAACACAGGGAGACTAACACACTCATAATAAGAAGGAGCCCAAAAATGTAATTTGGGATTGGTGCGGTAGTTCAATAATAGTTCTCTAGTGGAATGAATTATTATTGATAAAATTAAGTTGTGTGTTCGGGGCGAACACGGGATGCTTAATTTTATCGGGAGACCAAAACCAATTCCTCCTCTCGGTCCCTATCGTAGCCTCTTATTTATAGAGTACTATACCCACCTATACCCACCTTCATACCCATGATAAGGGGGTCGGCCAAGCTAGCTTGTGGATCAAGCTAAGGCCGGCCAAGCCTTGATTCATGGGTGGCCGGCCCTAGCTTGAACCCAAGCTTAGGTGGACGGCCCCCATTAAATTAAAAGGAATTTTAATTTTAAATATTTCTTATGTGAAAGATATAATTTATTGGAGAGATTAAAAATATCTCTTTTAAAAGGATCTACAAAAGATTAAAGAAAGAGATTAGATCTCTTTCCTTATTTGTAGATTGGAAAGATATTTTATTTTTCTTCTTTATAATTTATTCACATGTAGAATAATTAAAATTATAGAAATTTATTTTTATCAACCATGAAGGGATTTTAAAAGGAAATTTTATTTTTTAAAATTTTCGAAGATAAATAAGGAATTTTAATTGTTTTTTGAAATTGCTTTGTTTGGTCTTGTTGATGTGGCCGGCCAAGACATGGAGTTTTAAGAAATTTTGTTTAATTTTTCTTAATTAATTCATGTCAAGGAAAGTTAAGGAAATTTTATTGTAATTAAATTTCCTTATTTACCAAAGCTAAGGAATATAAAAGAGGGGGTTGGGGTGCCTTCAAGAGACACAACCTCTATTATTCTCTCCCTCTTTTCCTTGGTGTTGTGGCCGGCCATCATCTCTTCCTCTCTTCCTCTTTGTGGTGGCCGAAACTCTTCCTTGCTTGGAGCTTTTGTGGTGGCCGGATACTACTTGGAGAAGAAGAAGAAGAAGGAGAGAAAGCTTGTATCCCTTGGAGCTTAGTTGGTGGAAAAAGTTCTTCATCCTTGGATTTTGGTGCTTGGCCAAAATTTTAAGGAAGAAGAAGAAGGTGCTAGGTGGTCCTCATCTTGGAAGATCGTTGCCCACACAACGTCCGAGGGTAGAAGATCAAGAGGTCTTTCTAAAAGGTATAACTAGTATTTTTTCCTTTCCGCATCATACTAGTTATTTTTGGAAATAATACCAAATACAAGAGGCATGCGATTCTAGTATTTCGAATTTGTTTTCGATATTGTGTTCTTTGTTTTATTTCTTTTCCTTGTGATTTGATTGTTCTTTTCGGTTGACCTAAAGTTATTTTAAGAAATTAAATATTAGTTTTCCTTAAAAGGCTTTATCTAGTCGGTGGTGGTTGCTCCCATATCCAAGAAGGTCATGTGCCTCGCCACGTCAGTATTGGAAGCCAATTTTAGAAATTAATATTTAATGGAATTAATAACCTAGGTGATTTGGATCGAACGTGTTAAGTTTCGCAGGAGATCCAAGTCAAAACCTAAAAGAACAAATAGATTAAACTTTGGATCAAACGTGTTAAGTTCCGCAGGCGATCCAAGTTTAATTTAAAAGAACACATAGTAGCTAGGAAAAGGTTCAGACCTTTGTACAAAATTTTTGTACAGTGAAACCATTAGGTTTTTCGAGTAGCAACCAACAATTGGTATCAGAGCTAGGGTTTTGCCTCTGTGTATTTGGTATTAGTTTAATTATGCACATGTCATACATAATTTAGGTAGGTTAATAGTAGGATGTGCTAACTTTGTGGATGCAGGATCCAACTATTATGGCTTATAGTTTTTATGTGTGTGATTGGACCCTTGGACATGTCATGGGCATTTATATATGTGTGCATGATTGTATTATAAAATACAACAGGAGCTATATTTAGTTTATTTTTAGGATTTTATTTTTGATCTAGTTACATGTACATTCCTTTTATGGAATATAGGATCGATGGATGTAAATTTTTTATTTTATGTTCGATCTAGTTTACATGTACATTCCTTCGAGGAATATAGGATCGAAAAATGTAAAATTCTATTTATGTCGCGGATCGAATCTTGCAAGTCATGGAACCTTTTGAGGACCAGAGGCGCAACGGAACAAGAAGCAAGATGGATGCGACAACTAAACCCGGTGGCAGTGGCCAAAGATGGCAGCAGCTAGGGTTGGCAACACACGAAGGACAACAATAGATAAAAGCCATAATAGTTGAAAAATAGTTTTTCATTTATTGCTTTTATATTGTGCCGTGTGTGCATGTTAGTATACATGTCCAGTAGGCTAGCATAGTTAAAATTTCTCATTTATAAATAACTAAGTGGGAGAGGGATTTTTAAAAAAATTCCACGGTCTCCATTACTGGTTTATAAGTGATGTAAACAAGCTTGCGCGTTGGCTCTGAGTGCCTTCCTCCATATCGGATGAGCTTGTTTGTGGATCACTAGAACAAACTTCCATTTGGGATGACTATAGGAAATTAATTAAGAGCGTGTGATCTTCCCCATCGGAAGGGGCACAATCTTATTAATGGACTTAGTGTCAAGTAATGGTATACACTTAGGCACATCTAATAGTATCCTCCCCATCGGAGTCACTGCTATTATTCGTGTGACCAAAGGATACCAACTATTAATTTTATTTGTCAAAAAGATAGGTTGACAAGATAATAAAATTAATGGGTTTAACCCTCCTTTTACAAATGTTGAATTTGTATACGTCCACACTATCGTGGCATACAAAATTCACGGTGTTTTGAGGTGTTGGTTAATTTAAAATAGTATTGTTTGAGGAATCAATATTATTCTAAATTTAGAGTTCTGACCAAAAGTTATTTGTGATTCTTAGGATGGCTTTCAACCCACTGTCCATCATACTACAACAGAATAGACTTACTGGTCCTAACTACATAGATTGGAAAAGGAACCTGGACATTGTTCTTACTGCTGAAAGCTATAAGTTTGTACTGACTGAGCCTTGTCTTGATGCATCCACTGGTGAATCTACCCAAGAGGAGATTGAATATCATAAGAAATGGGTAAAGGCAGATGAGATGGCGCAGTGTTACATTTTGACATCAATGTCAAATGTATTGCAACATCAGTATCAAGATTTACCAACAGCTTATGATATTATGAACAATCTCAAGGAACTCTTTGGTCATCAGGATCGGGCTTCTAGACAAGAAGCCATGAGAAAGATAATGACAGCCACCATGCAAGAGGGTACTCCTGTGAGGGATCATATCCTAAAGATGATGGCTTATCTGAACGAAATACAGATCCTTGGAGGAGAAATTGATGGGAAAACCCAGATCGATATGATCCTCCAAACACTACCTAGAAGTTTTGAGCAATTCCGCCTGAATTACAAAATGAACAAAAGGGTATATTCATTGGCGGAACTACTGACAGAACTTTAGGCAGTAGAAGGTTTGTTTCGACACAATTCTCATATTCACTATGCTGAAAATGGTTCTACTTCTAAATCGAAAGGAAAGAAGAAGAAGAAACAAGTTGGTTCAGCAAAGAAAGTGAATAAATCTCAGAGTACAGGACCTAAAGCTGGAGTGAAGAAGCCGAAGGGCAAGTGCTTCATCTGCAAGCAGTCAGGGCATTGGAAGGCGGACTGTCCTCGTAGGAATCAGAACAACAAAGGTATATCTCATGCTCTAGTTGTTGAAACATGTTTAGCAGTGTTATCTACCAGCACTTGGTGTGTAGAAATGGAAGCCACTGATCATGTCTGCAATTCCTTGTAGGGGTTCCAGGAAACCCGACGACTAACTGAAGGAGAGATTACCGTCTACAGTTACGACTAACTGATCATGTATGCAATGCTATGCTATGTACGACTAACTGATCATGTATGCAATGCTATGTACGAGACCTGATATCTATTTTGCTGTGGGCATGGTTAGTAGATATCAGAGTAACCCTGGACAAGGACATTGGACTGCGGTAAAGCATATATTAAAGTACCTAAGAAGGACTAGAGATTATATGATAGTTTACCAAGCAGACGATTTGCTCCCTGTGGGTTACACGGATTCAGATTTCAAATCAGATAGGGACAACAGTAAGTCTACATCAGGCTATGTGTTTACTTTAGGAGGTGGAGCCATTGCATGGAGGAGTGTTAAGCAGAAATGTGTTTCGGACTCAACCATGGAAGCCGAGTATGTAGCAGCCTCTGAGGCGGCTAAAGAAGTAGTATGGCTCAGGAACTTTCTAATGGACTTAGATGTGATTCCTGGTTTGCCCAAAATCATCACAATTTATTGTGATAATAGCGGTGCAGTTGCAAACTCGAAGGAACCACGAGCCCATAAGGCAAGTAAACATATAGAGCGTAAGTACCACCTGATACGAGATATCGTGAAGCAAGGAGAAGTTGTCATCGCCAAGATTGCATCAGCAGATAACCTGACAGATCCTTTCACTAAGGCCCTTCCGGCAAAAGCTTTCGATCGGCATGTGGAGGGAATGAGAATCAGATGTATGGCAGAAGATATGGCAGCTTAGTCATTAGTATAAGTGGGAGATTGTTAGAATGTATACTGAAAACCTAAGCTTTTGTAAACATTTATTTTGAATAAAGAATCACATTTGGTCAAATTGTCTACATTTAGTTGTAGTTGTTTAATTAATTTATATTGTAGATAACATAGTATGTGGTGCCACATACAGAAGATGATGTTATCAGTACCTTATAAATTATAAACAGTAGCTCACGACCAAGATGGAAAGGAACAAACCATTGGAAGGTCGTAGTGTAATTAGGTATTAGTTTATCTTAACTATATAATTACACTAGTACACTTAGAGTGTATTGAGTAGGACCATCAGAGGTCATTTTCTTTTATACTGACTTTATAAAGAAACAAAGACCTCAGTTATTATGGAAGTGTGTACTCTTAATCCTAATATAATAACAAGCACATATATTTGATATTTATTTCTTTAATTTATCAATGGGTGAGATTTAGTTCGATAAATCAATAAGCCCGATAAGTTGGGAAATGATATCACTTATAGTGTGTGTTGTTGATTATAGAAGGAAACTGTGTCCTAGTAATCTAGGTTGATAATGCCCCCAAGATGAGCTCATAAGGATTGTCATGTTAAACCCTGCAGGTGGACTCAGTCCGACATGACGATAAAGTTGAGTGGTACTATTCTTGGATTAAGATATTAATTAAATGAGTTGTCAGTAACTCACTTAATTAGTGGACATTTAACATCTTAAACACAGGGAGACTAACACACTCATAATAAGAAGGAGCCCAAAAATATAATTTGGGATTGGCGCGGTAGTTCAATAATAGTTCTTTAGTGGAATGAATTATTATTGATAAAATTAAGTTGTGTGTTCGGGGCGAACAAGAGATGCTTAATTTTATCGGGAGACCAAAACCAATTCCTCCTCTCGGTCCCTATCGTAGCCTCTTATTTATAGAGTACTATACCCACTTATACCCACCTTCATACCCATGATAAGGGGGCCGACCAAGCTAGCTTGTGGATCAAGCTAGGCCCCCATTAAGTTAAAAGGAATTTTAATTTTAAATATTTATTATGTGAAAGATATAATTTATTGGAGAGATTAAAAATTAAAATATCTCTTTTAAAAGGATCTACAAAAGATTAAAGAAAGAGATTAGATCTCTTTCCTTATTTGTAGATTGGAAAGATATTTTATTTTTCTTCTTTATAAATTATTCACATGTAGAATAATTAAAATTATAGAAATTTCTTTTTATCAACTATTAAGGGATTTTAAAAGGAAATTTTATTTTTTAAAATTTTCGAAGATAAATAAGGAATTTTAATTGTTGATTGAAATTGCTTTGTTTGGTCTTGTTGATGTGGCTGACCAGGACATGGAGTTTTAAGAAATTTTGTTTAATTTTTCTTAATTAATTCATGTCAAGGAAAGTTAAGGAAATTTTATTGTAATTAAATTTCCTTATTTACCAAAGCTAAGGAATATAAAAGAGGGGGTTGGGGTGCCTTCAAGAGACACAACCTCTATTATTCTCTCCCTCTTTTCCTTGGTGTTGTGGCCGGCCATCATCTCTTCCTCTCTTCCTCTTTGTGGTGGCCAAAACTCTTCCTTGCTTGGAGCTTTTGTAGTGGCCGGATACTACTTGGAGAAGAAGAAGAAGAAGGAGAGAAAGCTTGTATCCCTTGGAGCTTAGTTGGTGGAAAAAGTTCTTCATCCTTGGATTTTGGTGCTTGGCCGAAATTTGAAGGAAGAAGAAAGGTGGTCCTCATCTTGGAAGATCGTTGCCCACACAACGTCCGAGGTTAGAAGAGGAATACGGTAGAAGATCAAGAGGTCTTTCTAAAAGGTATAACTATTATTTTTTCCTTTCCGCATCATACTAGTTATTTTTAGAAATAATACCAAATACAAGAGGCATGCGATTCTAGTATTTCGAATTTGTTTTCGATATTGTGTTCTTTGTTTTATTTCTTTTCCTTGTGCTTTGATTGTTCTTTTCGGTTGACCTAAAGTTATTTTAGGAAATTAAATATTAGTTTTCCTTAAAAGGCTTTGTCTAGTCGGTGGTCGTTGCTCCCATATCCAAGAAGGCCATGTGCCTCGCCACGTCAGTACTGGAAGCCAATTTTGGAAATTAATATTTAATGGAATTAATAACCTAGGTGATTTGGATCGAACGTGTTAAGTTTCGCAGGAGATCCAAGTCAAAACCTAAAAGAACAAATAGATTAAACTTTGGATCAAACGTGTTAAGTTCCGCAGACGATCCAAGTTTAATTTAAAAGAACACATGGTAGCTAGGAAAAGGTTCAAACCTTTGTATAAAATTTTTGTACAATGGAACCATTAGGTTTCCGAGTAGCAACCAACAAGCTGAGGTCTTTGCGGACTTGTACCGACTGGGGCTTAATCACCTGGGTGGCATCTGGGATATGCTTCTTCAGCATAGAGACATGTAATACGTTATGGATAGCTGACATCTCCTGGGGTAGCTCTAGCTCATATGCTACCTTGCCAACTCTTCTAGTGATAAGGTATGGTCCCACATATCTGGGACTTAATTTGCCCTTCTTCCCAAAATGCATTACTCCCTTCATGGGAGCCACTCGGAGGAACACTGTATCCCCAACTAAAAACTCTAAGGGTCGACGCCGTGTATCAGCATAGCTTTTCTGGCGGCTCTGAGCTGTCTCTATCCTCTGGCGGATCTGCTGTATAGCTGCTGTGGTATCTGCTACTAGATCTGTCTGAAGTTCTAGTTCTTTCTGTTCACCACTTTCATACCAACAGATTGGAGATCTACACCTCCGCCCGTAGAGAGCCTCATAGGGTGACATGATGATAGTGGCCTGATAGCTATTATTGTATGCAAATTCTGCTAAGCACAGATATTTGCACCAACTTCCCTTGAAGTCTGGGCACATGCTCAGAGCATATATTCGAGTACCTGATTTACTCGCTCTGTCTGACCATCTGTCTGAGGATGGAAGGCTGTACTAAACTTTAACCTGGTGCCCAGTGCTGACTGTACACACTCCCAGAAGTGTGATGCGAATCTACTATCTCTGTCTGATATAATGGTCCGTGGGACTCCATGCAGTCTGACAATCTCCTTGAGATACAACTGAGCTAGTTGCTCCATGGAGTAGGATATCCTGATAGCTAAGAAGTGGGCTGATTTAGTTAACCTGTCAACTATTACCCAAATGGCATCAAAGCCATTCGTGGTTCTGGGTAGTCCCACTATGAAATCCATGGAAATATCCTCCCACTTCCATTCTGGAATCTGAATAGGTTGCAGAACTCCTCCTGGTCTCTGGTGTTCTGCCTTAACCCTCTAGCAGGTCAGACAGGTACTAACATATCTAGCGATGTCTCTCTTCATTCCAGGCCACCAAAAATATTTCTTTAGGTCTTGGTACATCTTGGTGGAACCAGGATGCATCGCATAAGGAGTCCTGTGAGCCTCGTCTAGGATCTTCCTCCGTAGTTCCTCCTGATCCGCAACGCATAGTCTGTCACCAAAATACAATATTCCACTATCGGATACTCTGAACTCTCCACTTTCTGATTCTGCTAACCCTTGCTTGATTTTCTGAATTTCAGGGTCCTGATCCTGAGCTGTTTGGATGTCACCAAGCAGGGTAGATGCTAAGGTCATAGTAGAGAGCTACCTAACTATAAGCTCGAGACCGAAATCTGTAATCTCCTTCTGTAGGGGTGGTGACATGGCTGCTAGGGATAGTAAGGTGGCACTGGACTTCTTGCTAAGTGTGTCTGCCACCATATTGGCTTTTCCTAGGTGGTAGAGGATGTCTATGTCATAGTCCTTGACCAGCTCGAGCCATCTGCGCTGTCGCATATTCAGATCCTTCTGAGTGAAGAAGTACTTCAGACTCTGATGATCTGTATACACTCTACACTGAGTTCCATACAAGTAATGTCTCCAAATTTTGAGGGCGGAGACAACTGCTGCAAGCTCAAGGTCATGAGTATGGTAGTTCCTCTCATAGTCCTTGAGTTTTCTAGAGGCATAGGCGATCACCTTGCCATTTTGCATCAGTACTGCTCCTAGTCCCAATTTAGAGGCATCACTGTAAGTGTCAAAGCTGTCTGTGTTTTTTGGCAGAGTTAGAATGGGGGCACTGGTCAATCTCCTTTTGAGCTCAAGGAAGCTGTTCTCACAGTCCTCTGTCCACTGAAATTTTATGTTCTTCCTGGTGAGAGCTGTCAGTGGGGAGGCTATCCTGGAGAAATCCTCTACAAATTTTCTGTAATAGCCTGCTAGTCCCAAAAAGCTTCTGATTTCACTGGCGTTCTTAGGTCTTTTCCAGTTACTCACAACCTCTATCTTACTGGGATCTACCATGATACCATCATTGGAGATGATGTGACCCAGAAAGGATACCTGATCGAGCCAGAATTCACATTTCGTGAACTTGGCGTACAGCTGGTTCTGCTGAAGGGTCTGCAGTACTATCTTCAGGTGCTCTGCGTGTTCTTCCTGAGTTCTGGAATAGATAAGAATGTCGTCGATGAACATGATAACAAACTTATCTAAGTATTCTCTGAATACTTGGTTCATGAGGTCCATGAAGGTAGCTGGAACATTCGTCACACCAAAGGGCATGACTATGAACTCATAATGTCCGTATCTGGTCCTGAAAGCTGTCTTGGGTATGTCACCTTCTTTAACTTTCACCTGGTGATATCCTGATCTGAGGTCTATTTTAGAGAACATTGCTGCTCCCTTTAGCTGATCAAACATGTCATCTACCCTGGGAAGAGGATACCTGTTCTTAATCGTGACTTGGTTTAGTGCCCGGTAGTCTATACACAGGCGCATGCTCCCGTCCTTCTTCTTCACGAACAATACAGGAGCTCCCCATGGTGAGTGACTAGGGCGTACGAAACCCTTGTCAAGAAGCTCCTGTAGTTGCTCCTGAAGTTCCTTCAGTTCGGCTGGAGCCATGCGGTAGGGTGCTTTGGAGATGGGATTCGTACCGGGGATGAGTTCTATCTCGAATTCAATCTCTCTGTGAGGTACCAAGCCCGGTAACTCCTCTCTCTATCACATACAACTCGGACCTCTTCTAGCTTTTGGTCCTTGTTCTGACTGGTACTGACTACATGTGCTAAGAATCCTGTACATCCTAAATCCAGTAATTTCTGTGCTTTCAAAGCTGAGAGAAACTTCTTGGACTTTCTCTTTGGTTTTCCGATGTACCCAAACTGCACTCCGACTTCGGGTTGGAATACAACTCTCTGTTTACGGCACTCTATGGAGGCACTGTACTTAATCAGAAAGCCCATTCCCAAGATGACATCATAGTCGGCCATATCTAACACTATCAGATCACCAAAAAGCTCTCTGTCTGCTATAATGACTGGCACTGCTCGGAGCCAGTGCGTGGATGCCATGATTTCTCCTGAAGGTAGTGTTGTCAAAAATTGACCACTGAGTACCTCTGGAGATATCGCCAACTTTTCGGCGAATGTCCTGGATATATAATAATGGGTTGCCCCAGTATCGAATAAGACAGTTGTACTTTGTTGTAAAATACTAATCTGACCTGTAACAACTGTCGAGGCATTCGCTACGTCCTCTCTGGTGAGTGAATAGATCCTCGCGTTCGTTGTGGCTGAGGGGGCTTCTAGTCTGCCTTGGCTGATGTGTGGACCATCTAAAGCAGCCTGCATCTGGTGCAACTGAGCTGGTTTGTCTCCGTACTGAATCGGCTGCGGTGGGGGAAAACTGGTCTTGTTCGGGCATTGCTTAGCCATATGCCCTTCCTGGCCACATTCGAAGCATCCTCGTGTGCCCTTGCGACAAACTCCGGGGTGGAATTTCCCACAAGTAGAACACTTGGGATAACTAGGCTGTTTACTAGCTGGTCCTCCTTTTGGGTAACTCCCTGGTTTACGTTTGTGACTGGAGTTCCCTTTCCAGTTAGAGCTGTGGCCCTGGTGTTTCTGAGTACCTGAGCCACCTTGGCCTTTGGACTCTGTAAAGGCTTGCTTCTGCTGCTTGATACTATTCTGGTAATGCTCGGTTGTCAGAGCACTGCTTACTAGTTCTTCTGTAGTTTGCGACCTATGAACATCGCTGGCTACGTTCAGGGCTATTTCCGGCCTTAGCATTTTGAGCATCAACCGGACTCGTTCTCTTTCAGTGCTGACTAATTCGGGGCATAGACGAGCCAGTCTGTTGAATTTCTTCATGACCTCCTCAACTGAAAGGTTGCCCTGACGAAATTCAGTGAACTCGTCGTAGTGGCGGTTGGTGACCCGCATGTGAAAGAACTCCTCAAAGAATTCTCTCTCGAAGTCAGCCCATGTCATCTGGTTCACTGGGCGCTTCGCTTTAATCCTCTCTCACCACATACGTGTGTCTCCTGTCAGGCAGAAGGAGGCGCATTTCACCTTTTCATATTCTGGCCAGTCCAGAAGCTCCATCGTACTCTCCAGTGTTTTGAACCAGGCTTGGGCATCCCATGGTTCACTGGTGCCTGAGAAGTTCTCGGGTTTGATTTTCTGCCACTGGATCAGATAGGCTTCTCTCCTTGCCCCTGTTGCTGGGGCTATTGGGGCTGTAGGTTGGACTGGTGGAACCTCTATAACTACTGGGGTTGCTAAGTTAGGTTCTGGAGTGACAGTGGGAGTGTTCTGCTGATTAGCCCTTAGGGTGGCTATCTCCTATTGTTGTTTAGCTAGTTGTTTCTGTAACTGAGCCACTACTACTGTAAGGTCTAGGGGAGGCACTGAGCTGCCTGCCTCATGCTGGGGCTCAGTAGCTGGTGTCTTTCTAGCTGGGCGTCCTCGTACCATTTTCTAGAGAAATAGAGGACATGCATAACTAATACAATCAGATGTATCTAACTACTATTATCATGCTAGATGTTATCATATATAACAAGCTTTAGTTATCTATAAACATGAAAGCAAGAAACATAAATAAAGTGAGAGATATTCTTACTTGGAAGCTGCAGGTTCAATGTTGATGTGTGTGTGGAGGAAGTATGGAACTTGCTCTGATACCACTCTGTAACGACCCGCCTTCTATTGACTAGGCTGTAAGGCCGGGGGTTACATTATGCTAAGCTATTCTTGGGCTATCACTGAATATTAAGGTGCGGAAAAACTGAACTAATTAAAACTCTCTGCTATTTACTATAAAATTTGGAAATTATACCTAGAATACACTTCTGAAGTTGTACATATGCTAAACAAGGGAACCTAAACTTTCTATTTGATCAAAAAGCTAAAATTAGACACTTCTAGCTGAAATCTGACATTCCAATCGATCGGCTGATCGATTGGAGTTATCTGATCGATCCACTGATCGATTCAACGTGCTACTGTGCACGAGGGTCAATTCTGGATCGATCGGCTGATCGATCTAGCCTGGCCAATCGATCCGATAATCGATTCAGGGGCTCTCTGTTCACGGAAATTAAATTCCCGATCTATCGGCTGATCGACCCATGGCCGATCGATTCATCAGCTTTCTGTACGCGGTAGATCGCTTCCCAATCAATCGGCTGATCGATCGAGGACTTCTCAATCGATCAGCTGATCGACTCAGCTGCTCACTGTTTGTGAAAATCACCTCCCAATCGATCGGCTGATCGATTGAGGACTTCTCAATCGATCAACTGATCGATTGGATTTCTGATTTCACTGAAATCCCCCACGAACTCATACAGAACTTTCAGAACTCGACTAAAATATAAAACAATACCACTAGACAGGTTATTACTTACACTTTGCTAGCTAATATCAAGATAATAAGCAGTTTAAGCATGGCATAATACCTAGTTTCACAATTCTTGATACTTAGCATCCTAAAAGTGCAGGGAAGTAACAACATAAGGAAATACTAAGTTTTTAGGTTTGCTAGTTCCCAAAGATCTTTATTCCAGGTTCCTTCTCACACACATCTGATCGCATTGCCCTCCAGCCTCCGCTAGTCCATCTTCCCTTTACCTTTATCTGCATTATAAGGAAAAAGGAAATTATAAGCTTGGGAACTTAGTAAGAACCATCTACCTCACAAAAACATGCATTCGAAGAGATCATGCTTTCAAGGATGCTATTTCAAATACATGTTGATGATCATGCTGAACATGCTAAAACATGGCATATGGACATACAAGTCATGGCAATCAAAGACTGAACATAAAGCTAATTGTTATATCAATAAGAAAACTAAACTGAGGCTGAGCTATATTCACATATCTAGTTCGTGAAGTTTGAAAACTATTTATATAAATAGATAAAAATACTAATCATGCTGCTGATGGGCCCGACAACTGTACTTGCTATGCGCATCCCTAACTAGGCCCGAGGTAGCTAGTCCCGAATCTAGTAGGGTTACTAGGTTATCTAAACCTAGGGACGACTATGGGAGCCCAACCCAAGGACATCTGAGAGTCTAGTACAGTGCCACTGATAAAAGTAAAATACTGTTCATAACTGATTTATCTCATCTTGCCTTTACTAGGTTATCTGAACCTAGAGCTAGGTTATCTGAACCTAGAGGTGACTATGGGAGCCCACCCATTGGACCGTAGTCCCATATAAACTGAAGAAAGGCTATGCATGCTATTTAAAATGCATCTATGGAATTTAACTAAGCTATTAGAATGCCTACTGTGGCATTTAACTGCACTAGTAATACTATCGAACACTTGGTGTGCTCTAAATCTCCTTAACTGAATGATCATGCATAAGGCTGAACTAAAAGCATAAAAATGCACTATTAACTACTTATACTATAGGTGAGGGGTTACTTACTTCCTGCGCTAAGTTTTCTTACAATCCGATCGCTAGGTTTCTGGAGAAGAAGATCTCTTCGGCGATCCTCTTATGTCTACATGTTCTTCTCGCGGAGGGGAGCGTCCTCGTGACGGAGTTGTCGCCGGAGGGTGCTCCTACGACCCTAGAGATGGAACCCTAGGTGTTCTTGGGCTTGTGCGCCGAGAGGATGAGGAAGAGAGAGAGGGGTCGGCGGTGAGGGTGAGGGGAAAGTTGTCGATCAAATAATAAATCCCCACTTAATTTCCCTATTTATATTAAGTGGTTAATACGCCCCAACTCATTCATAAATATAATTCCTCTCCTCTTCTTTCAGCACACCCCTGTTGGGGCCCCTTGGTTACTAAGTCACCTTATAAGTCATAGAGTCCAATAGGTCTCGGGTTCAATTCTCGCTTAGGCTGTTTTATGTTTTTATTTAATTTTGCTACTTTTGCTACTCCAAAAATTCTATAAAAATATTCTAAAATTTTATAAAAATAATAGAATATTTCTAAATTGATTTGAGAATTTTCAGGCGTTACAAAGACTCTCAAAAACAACCCTCCCACTACGATGAGGCATTATTTGTAATTGTACATCATTTGTGACATGTGTTTTAGTTTCTTTTGGTATCTCATCTTGTACCGTTGATACTAAAGTAGATATGTCTTCTCTAATTTCATCAAGAATAATTTTACTAATGGGCTTGTGGTTTATTACATAGTCCTCTTCTAAAAATCGGGCATTGGTGCTAAAAATGACCTTCTAATTTTTAAGACTATAAAATAAGCCTTCTTTTGTTCCTTTAGGATAACCCACAAATAGGCGAACTTCTGTTCGTGATTCTAACTTATCAGTGTCTCCCTTCAGCACATGTGCTAGACTACCCCAGATTCGAATATGTTTCATGTTGGTTGCTACTCGGAATACCATCCTACTTCCCCTGTACAAAAATTTGTACAAGCATAGAACTATCCTAGCTACCCATGTGCTCTACTAAAGTTAAATTTGGATTGCAAACGATGCTTAACATTATTAATCCAAATTTTCCTTTAGAAGTTAAACTTGGATTGGGAACGAAACTTAACATTTTTACTCCAAGTTCAACCGATGTGATCTTCCTAAGTTAAACCATATTACAGAAGTTATCAAATATCTATTTCAAAGATCGGCTTCCAGGTTAAACATGGAGAGACACTAGGCCTTCTTTGGTATGGGATCATCCACCACTTCCTAGACAAAGTCTTACAAAGAAATCGGATATTTAACTTCTTACAGTAAACTAGATTTAACTATAGAGACCTCAATAGAAACACATAATCAAAACATGAAATCAAAAAATAAAAATCGATAACAAAATGATAACTTAAAACCAATAACCTCTTGTGTTTGGTTTTTCAAGATCTATACAAAAGATGAACTAGTTATGATGTGAAAACTAATAACCAGTTATACCTTTTGTAGCATATAGACCTCTTGATCTTCTATTGTATTCCTCTCCTTCTCTTGGACGTCGTGTGGGTGACGATCTTCCAAGAGGAAATCCACCCAAGCTTCTTCCTTTGCTTCCAAGATCCGGCCACCAACTAACCTCCAAGGGATGCTAGACAAGAGAACTTCCTTCTCTTCTTCTTCTCCTTCAAGCAACCGGTCACCAAGAGATCACCCACCTTGATGCCGCTGACCTCCAAGAGAGAAAACAAAAGGAGAGAAGAGAAAGAATAGGGCCGGCCACCAAGGGATTGGAAGAGAAGAATAGAAGATGTGTTCTCTCAAGAGGCACCCCTCCATCTCTTTTATAATCCTTGGTCTTGACAAAAAAGGAAAGTTTTAAACATAATTAAAACTTCCTTATATTCCTTGCCAATGACTAAAAAGGAAAGTTTTAAAACAAAAAAATTAAAACTTCCTTTTATACTTGTCATGGTCGGCCACCTACTTGTGCTCCAAACAAGGAAAGTTCTAAACATAAAATTAAAACTTCCTTATTTGTTTATGGTAAGAAATTTTTAATAAAATAATTCTCTTTTAAATCCCTTGTTGGTTATAAAATTTTTTTTTTATAAATTAAAATCTCTCTTTTAAAATATGTGGATGGTTACAAAAAAAGAAGGTTTTATCAAAAATTAAAATCTTCCTTTTTACTACAAATAAGGAAAGATATCAAACCTTTCTCTTAATCCTTTGTAGAAAGCTATAAAAGGAAAGATTTTAAAATTTAAAACTCTCTTTTAAAACCATGACTTCCACAAAAGGAAAGATTTTAAAAATTAAAACACCATTTTATTTTAATGTGGCCGGCCACCTTACTTGGGCTCCAAGCTTGGCCGACCATAAACTTGGCTCCATCTTTTGGCTTGGCTGGCCCTAGCTTAGTCTCCAAGCTTGGCTTGGCCGGCCACAATGAGATGGGTGAGAAGCTTGACTCTAAGTGGATATAAGGCTTTATAAATAAGAGGCTACAACAGGGACCGAGAGGAGAAATTGGTTTTGGTCTCCCGATGAGCTTGAGCTTCTTGTGTTCGCCCCGAACACCCAACTCAAGTTCATCAATAATAACTTATACCACTAAAGAGTTATTATTGCACTACCGCACCAATCCCATATTACAATATGAGCTCCTTCTTATCATGAGTACGTTAGTCTCCCTGTGTTTAAGATTTTGAATGCCCACTAATTAAATGAGTTACTGACAACTTACTTAATTAATATCTAGCTCCAAGAGTAGTACCACTCAACTTCATTGTCATGTCGGACTAAGTCCACCTGCAGGGTTTACATGACAATCCTTATGAGCTCCTCAAAGGGACATCATCAACCTAAATTACTAGGATACAGTTTCATTCTATAATCAACAGCACACCATATAAATAATATCATTTCCTAAGTTATCGAGCCTATTGATTTAACAAACTAAATCACACCTTTTGATAAATTAAAGAAATAAATATTAAGTATACGTGCTTGTTATTATATCATGATTAAGAGTACGCACTTCCATAATAACAGAGGTTTTGTTCTTTTATATAGTCAGTATAAAAAGAAACTACCTCAAATGGTCCTGCTCAATACACTCATAGTGTACTAGTGTAATTTTATAGTCAAGATAAACTAATACCAAATTACACTACAACTACTCCAATGGTTTGTCTCATTCCATCTTGGTTGTGAGCTACTATTTATAATTTATAAGGAACTGATAACATGAACTTCTGTGTATCTCCTCACACCATGTTATCTATAATATAAATTAAATGGGCAACTACACTTAGCAGAAATGTAGATATTTGACCAATGTGATTCTTATAAATGTTTATACAAAAGCTAGGCTTTTAGTATACATACTGACAATCTCCCACTTATACTAAAAGACTATGCTGCCTTATATGCTACCATTCATCTGATTCCGATCCCCTTAACATGCCCATCAAAAGCTCTTGCCTTAAGGGCCTTAGTGAAAATATTCAAATTATCTACTGATGCAATCTAGGCGACAACAACTTCTCCTCGTTATACGATGTCTCGTATTAGGTGGTACTTGTGCTCTATGTGTTTACTTGCCTTATGGGCTTGTGGTTCCTTCGAGTTTGCTACTGCACCACTTATTATCACAATACACTGTAATAATTTTGGTCAAACCAGGAATCTCATCTAAGTCCATCATGAAGTTTCTAAGTCATACAACTTCTATGGATGCCTCAGAGGCTACCACATACTCAGCTTCCATGGTAGAGTCTGAAATGCATTTCTGCTTAACACTCCTCCATTGTTATGGATCCACTTCCTAAAGTAAACACAAACCCCGAGGTTGACTTCCTATTTTCCCTATCTGATTGGAAATCCAAATCCATTTAACCCACAGGGAGCAAGTTATCTGCTTGGTAAACCAGCATATAATCTCTAGTCCTTCTCAGGTACTTTAATATATGCTTTACGACAGTCCAATATCCTTGTCTTGGATTACTTTGATATCTGCTAACCATGCCCATGGCAAAACAGATATCCGGTCTTGTACATAACATCACATACATTAGGCTTCCTACAGCATAAGGAACTGCCTTGATTTCCTCTATCTCTTTTGATGTCTTAGAAGACATCTCTTTAGATAAGGGTACTCCATGCCGAAAAGGTAGAAAACCTTTCTTGGAGTTTTGTATGCTAAAACGATAAAGGATAGTATCGATATATGAAGCTTGGGATAAACATAATATTCTTTTCTTGCGATCCCTTATTACTTTGATCCTAAGCATATGTCCACATTCTCCCAAGTCCTTCATATCGAATTACTTTGACAACCATACCCTTACTTCTGACAACACTTTGATATTGTTGGCAACTAACAAAATGTCATCTATGTATAGTACAAGAAATACCACCACATTCCCGTTACACTTCTTGTATACACAAGACTCATCCGAACACTAAATAAATCCATAAGACTGGATTACTTCATTAAACTGGATATTCCAAGATCTTGAAGCTTGCTTCAGTCCATAAATAGACCGATTGAACTTACATACAAGATGCTCTTTGCCTTTTGCAATAAACCCCTCTAGTTGCTTCATATGGATGTTTTCTTCAAGACTTCCATTAAGGAAAGCTGTCTTGACATCCATTTGCCAAACCTCATAATCCATATGAGCATCAATAGATAAAAGTATCTGGATAGACTTAAGCATAACTACCGGCGAAAATGTTTCCTCATAATCGATTCCCTCTTTCTGAGTATATCCTTTTGCAACAAGCCTTGCTTTGAAAGTTTCCACCTTCCCGCCTGTCCCTCTTTTTCTTTTGTAGACTTATTTACACCCAATAGCTTTTACACCATTTGGTGGTTCTACAAGCTCCCAGATCTTATTAGAATAGATAGATTCTATTTCAGAGTTCATTGCACTTTGTCAAGATGCCGCATCTTTATCTTGGAGTGCTTCACCATATATGCAGGAATCAGGTTCATGTTCACCAGGTATCAAATCCAAGACTCTCCCAAAAACATGAATCTACCAGGTTGCCGAACAACCCTCCCATTATGACGAGGTACTATCTGTAGTTGTGTATCATTTGTGATACGTGTTGCAGTTTCTTGTGATATTTCATCTTGCACTGTTGGTACTAAAGTAGGCGTGTCCTCTCTCATTTCTTCTAGAACAATTTCACTCATGAGCTTGTGGTTCATTACATAGTCTTCTTCTAAAAATCGGGCATTAGTGTTAATAATGACCTTCTGATCTTTAGGACTATAAAACAAACCACCTTTCGTTCCTTTAGGATAACCTATAAACAACCGAACTTCTGTATGAGATTCCAACTTATCAGCATCTCTCTTCAACACATGTGCTGGACTACCCCAAATCTGAATATGACTCAGATTAGGCTTACACCCATTCCATAATTCTGTGGGAGTAGAGGGTACTGATTTAGAAGGTATCAAGTTCATAATGTATACTTATGTTTCTAAAGCATATCCCCAGAATGAATTTGGTAATTCTGAATAACTCATCATCGATCTAACCATTTCCATAAGAGTCCTATTCCTTCGTTCTGCCACACCATTCTGTTGGGGTGTACCAGGTGCAGAAAATTGGGATTGAATCCCAACCTCTGATAAGTAACTCCTAAACTCTCCTGAGAGGTACTCGCCACCACGATCAGACCGTAGTGTCTTGATACTTTTACCTTGGTGTTTCTCCACATCAGCCTTGTACTCTTTGAACTTATCAAAGCACTCAGACTTGCGGCGCATCAAGTAAATGCACCCATATCTCGAATAATCATCTATAAAAGAGATAAAATATTCGAAATCACCTCTTGCAAGCACTCAGACTTACGACGCATCAAGTAAATGTACCCATATCTCGAATAATCATCTATAAAAGAGACAAAATATTCGAAATCACCTCTTGCCTGGATAGTCATAGGTACAAATCAGAATGATCCAATTCCAATACATCTTTGGCTCTATACCCCTTGGCCTTAAAAAGTCTCTTGGTCATTTTCCCTTCCAAGCAAGACTCGCAGGTTTGGAAAATTTTCCACTACCAATGAACCCAAAAGTCTATCAACTATTAACCTTTAAATCCTACTCAAGTTAATATGACCTAGCTTTAGATGCCAAAGATATGTTTGGTTTATTTCTGAAGGTTGCTTTCTCTTATTAGAGTTAAAAGATGTGTTATTAATTTTCATTTGTTGCATTGTGGGAGTTATTGAATTTAGAGTATATAAATTGCCAACCAACATACCAGAACAGATAACTTCCCTATTTTTCTTGATAACACCTTTGTTATCAAAATAGACAGAATATCCATCCTTGTATAGTTTAGAAACTGAAATCAAGTTCTTTCTAAAACTTAGTACGTAAAGATAATTTCTCAAAACTAATATTTTATTCCTATAAACATCTCCCACTGCAACAACTGCTACTTTTGTAGCATTGCCTTGTAAACAGTGATTTCTCCTTCATGTAGTTGTCAGGTTTTCTAGAACCCCTGTAATGAATTACAGACATGATCAGTGATTCCCGTATCTACACACTAGGTACCGATAGATAACACCACTAAACATGTTTCAACAACTAATGAATAAGATACACTTTTATTGTTCTCATTTCTGAGAGGACAGTCCACCTTAGTGTCCAAGTTTTGTATCCAATCATTATAATTGGGACTAGTAAGTCTATTCTCTAGTATAACAGTTAGGGAATTGAAAACCATTTGAAATCCAAAGAATCACAAAATATTTGGTCAAGACCAACATCTCAAACACCGTGGATTTTTTATGCCACGATAGTGTGGACGTATACAAATTCAATCATTAAGTTTATTATCTTGTCATCCTAACTTTATGACAAATAAAATTAATAGTTGGTCTGTCTTCGATCAAATATTTGGTCAAACTTTAGAATCTAAAATAATATTGATTCCTCAAAACAATATCATTTAAATTCACTAACACCTCAAACACCGTGAATTTTGTATGCCACGATAGTATGGACATATACAAATTCAAACATTTGTAAGAGGAGGGTCTTACCCATTAATTATCTTGTCAACCTAAAATTACCTCAAACACCATGAATTTTTTATACCACGATTGTTTGGATGTATACAAATTCAATTATTTGTAAGAGGAGGTTTTACCCTTTAATTTTATTTTGTCAACCTAACTTTATGACAAATAAAATTACCTCAAACACCATGAATTTTATATGCCACGATAGTGTGGGCGTATACAAATTCAACAATTTGTAAGAGGGGGTTTTACCTAGCTTTATGACAAATTAATAGTTGGTTTTTCTTCGGTCATACAAATAATAGCAGTGACTCTGATGGGGAGGATACTATTAAATGTGCCTAAGTGTATACCATTACTTGATACTAAGTCCACTAAATAAAATTGTGCCCCTTCAGATGGAGAAGATCACACACATCCTAAATAATTTCCTATAATCATCAATTAAGGAAGTTTTATCTAGTGATCTGTAAACAAACTCATCTGATGTGGAGGAAGGCACTCAGAGCCAACGCACAAGTTTAAATGCATCACTTACAAACCAGTAATGGAGACCGTGGAATTTAATTAAATTTCTCTCCCACTTAGTTATTTAGTGTTAGTTAGAGCCTTAGAGCCAATCATTTGATGATTATTGTATGGACTCATTGTATCATATTCTTGTATATAAATAAAGGTATTTTTGTTTTGGTTATTATACTTACTTGTATTGGTGCCAAATAACTAAGTATAATAGCGTCCTTGAGTAGAGGGTTCTTACCTATATCAATCGGTTAGTTGAACCGATAGTGAGATGATATAGGGAATACTACTCTTAATCATTCCTAGTCGAGTATTAACATTCAGGGACAATGTTAATGCGACGAGACTAGCATGTAGGTCAACTCGATGACTTGATCTCACAAGTCATGGATATAGAGATATCAAGTTGACACATGGGTATGCATTAGAGAATGTATACTAAATGACCCGCCATGAGAAAGTATCATGGATCGTTATATGAGTGTCATATACTTTCTCATGTGGCTATTAGTATGACTACTAGTCCTTGGACCTGAAGTCACCATGGTTCCCTACATAAGGAGTTACATACTTTGGCTTCGTCAAACGTCACCCATAACTGGGTGGACTATAAAGGCGATTACTGGGTATGTAACAAATTATGCGGAGGGATGTGAGTGATTTAGATGAGATCTATCCCTCCTATATGACGGGAGTGACATCGATATTCTTGATAGAGTGAGACCACGAAGTGCATGGCCATGCCCAAATGAGTCAATATGAGATATTGAGCTCATTTGATTGAGTGAGTCTACTTGCAGTTCAAGATTTAGATTGATTAGAGGATGACATGGTCTATGCCTCATATTGATCAATCTAGATGTCTAGGATAGAAGGAAAATGTCATATATTGTGAGGAGTCACAATTAGTAGTCACAAGGTGATGTTGGATCTCAACATTCTTGTAACTTGGATAGTAATGATGTGTTGCTAGATACCGCTAATTACTTATGCTTCTAAATGAGTTTAGGAGCATTGCCAACGTTACAAGAACCTATAGGGTCACACACAAAGGGCAATTAGATGGAGATTAGGTTCATTTGATGAACCTAAATGATTAGGTTCATATGATGAACCAAATTGGATTATGAGTAATCCAAAGTAGGCTAATTGAGTTGGACTCAATTTGGTTCATGTGTTAAGTGAGTCTAATTTGGACTTAGACTCATTTAATCAATTTAATTCAATGAATAGAGATTCATTAAATTAAAATTGACTTGAACCAATGGTTAGATTAGATCAACCAAGGGAGACAAGTGGTCAAGTTTGACTTGACTTGAGAGGAAGATGAAGGGTCAATTTTGACTTTACCATTTGCCACCTCATTGGTGAGTTGGCATTAAGTGGTCCAATGATGATGCTCCACATCATCATGGTTGCTTAGTGGAATGCCACCTCATGGGAGTTACCAAGAGTTGTGACTCTTGGCATCCCATGGAGGTTACAATTCCCCTTAAAGTGGCCGACCACTTTTGGATGAGGAGTTAGTGCATTTTGTGTGCTTGTGTGAGTAACTCCATCATCTTCTTCCTCTCTAGTTTTCTTCTTGCTCTCCCTCTCCTCCATTACTAATCTCTAAGGTTGCTAGCACATCCTTAGAGGTTCTTCTCCATCTCTTGCTTGTGTGGATACACATAGAGAAGTGTCTACTTTGACATTTTCGAGATCCGGCGAACCGAGGACGAGCGGGATTGCGAAGGGCTTCGTGTCAAGGGTAAATTCCTTCTCCTTGTAGATCTAGTTTAGAACTAGTGTAAGAAACTCGTACTCATAATGTTTTTCAAAATTTTAATCTTCGCACGAATCCGGTGGCTGGGGTTTCGGGATTTCCGCAACGCAAAAAGTGGTTTTTGCGGCCCGAAAAATCCAACATTTAGAACGAGAAATTTTAACATGTACACAAGCATACAAACACAAGCACACACAGCATAAAAGGCAATAAATAAGAAAAATAATTTTTCCAACTATTATGGCCTTTATCCATAGCTGTCCTTCATGTGCCATAAACCCTAGCTGCTGCCATCTTTAGCCACCGCCATCGGGTCTTGTTGTCGCATCTATCTTGCTTTTTTTTTTCCGCTGCACCTCTGGTCCTCAAATAGTCCCATGCCTCGCAAGAATACGATCCACGACAAAAATAATATTTTACATATATCGATCCTATATTCCACAAAGGAATGTACATAAAGTCTAGATCGAAAAAAATGTAAAATCCTAATACTAATATAGCTCTTGCTGTATTTAAAAAATACAATCATGAACACACATAAAATGTCCAATCACACACAATCATAATAGGCCATAATAGTTGGAGTCTGCAACCACAGAGTTAATCTATTTGCACATCCTACTATTATCCTGCCTAAAATATGTATGACATGTGCATAATTAAACTAAAAACCAAACACACAAAGGTATAACCTAGCTCTGATACCAATTGTTGGTTGCTACTCGGAATATCATCTTAGTTCCCCTGTACAAAAATTTGTACAAGCATAGAACTATCCTAGCTACCCATGTGCTCTACTAAAGTTAAATTTGGATTGCAAACGATGCTTAACATTATTAATCCAAATTTCCCTTTAGAAGTTAAACTTGGATTAGGAATAAAACTTAACATTCTTGCTCCAAGTTCAACCGATGTGATTTTCCTAAGTTAAACCATATTACAGAAGTTATAAAATATCTATTTCAAAGATCGACTTCTAGGTTAAACATGGCGAGGCACTAGGCCTTCTTGGGTATGGGATCATCCATCACTTTCTAGACAAAACCTCACAAAGAAATCAGATATTTAACTTCTTACAGTAAACTAGATTTAACTATAGAGAACTCAATAGAAACACATTATCGAAACATGAAATTGGAAAATAAAAATTGATAACAAAATGATAACTTAAAATTGATAACCTATTGTGTTTGGTTTTTCAAGATCTATACAAAAGATGAACTAGTTATGATGCGGAAACTAATAACCAGTTATACCTTTCGTAGCTTATAGACCTCTTGATCTTCTATTGTATTCCTCTCATTTTATTGGACATCGTGTGGGCGATGATCTTCCAAGAGGAAATCCACCCAAGCTTCTTCCTTTGCTTCCAAGATCCGGCCACCAACTAACCTCCAAGGGATGCTAGATAAGAGAGCTTCCTTCTCTTCTTCTTCTCATTTAAGCAACTGACCACCAAGAGATCACCCACCTTGATGCCGTCAGCCTCCAAGAGAGAAAACAAAAGGAGAGAAGAGAAAGAATAGGGCCGACCACCAAGGGATTGGAAGAGAAGAATAGAAGATGTGTTCTCTCATGAGGCACCCTTCCATCTCTTTTATAATCCTTGGTCTTGGCAAAAAAAGGAAAGTTTTAAACATAATTAAAACTTCCTTATATTCCTTGCCAATGACTAAAAAAGAAAGTTTTAAAACAAAAAATTAAAACTTCCTTTTATACTTGTCATGGCCGGCCACTTACTTGTGCTCCAAACAAGGAAAGTTTTAAACATAAAATTAAAACTTTCTTATTTGTTTACGGTAAGAAATTTTTAATAAAAAATTTATCTTTCAAATCCCTTGTTGGTTATAAAAGAAAAATTTTATAAATTAAAATCTCTCTTTTAAAACATGTGGATGGCTAAAAAAAAGAAGGTTTTATCAAAAATTAAAATCTTCCTTTTAACTACAAATAAGGAAAGATATCAAGCCTTTCTCTTAATCCTTTGTAGAAATCTATAAAAGAAAGATTTTAAAGTTTAAAACTCTCTTTTAAAATCATGGATTCCACAAACGGAAAAAATTTAAAAATTAAAACACCCTTTTATTTTAATGTGGTCGGCTACCTTGCTTGGGCTCCAAGCTTGGTCGGCTATAAACTTGGCTCCATCTTTTGGCTTGGCCAGCCCTAGCTTGGGCTCCAAGCTTGGCTTGGCCGGCCACAATGAGATGGGTAAGAAGCTTGGCTCTAAGTGGATATAAGGCTTTATAAATAAGAGGCTACAACAGGGACCGAGAGGAGAAATTGATTTTGGTCTCCCGATGAGCTTGAGCTTCCCGTGTTCGCCCTGAACACCCAACTTAAGTTCATCAATAATAACTCATCCCACTAAAGAATTATTATTGCACTACCGCACCAATCCCATATTACAATATGTGCTCCTTCTTATCATGAGTGCGTTAGTCTCTCTGTGTTTAAGATATTGAATTCCCACTAATTAAATGAGTTACTAACAACTTACTTAATTAATATCTAGCTCTAAGAGTAGTACCACTCAACCTTATCGTCATGTCAGATTAAGTCCACCTGTAGGGTTTACATGACAATCCTTATGAGCTCCTCAAGGAGATATCATCAACCTAGATTACTAGGACACAGTTTCATTCTATAATCAACAATACACCATATAAATAATATCATTTCCCAACTTATTGGGCCTATTGATTTAACAAACTAAATCGCACCCTTTGATAAATTAAAGAAATAAATATTAAGTATATGTGCTTGTTATTATATCATGATTAAGAGTACACACTTCCATAATAACAGAGGTTTTGTTCTTTTATATAGTCAGTATAAAATAAAACTTCCTCAAATGATCCTGCTCAATATACTCATAGTGTACTAGTGTAATTTTATAGTCAAGATAAACTAATACCAAATTACACTACAACCACTCCAATGGTTTGTCCCATTCCATCTTGGTTGTGAGTTACTATTTATAATTTATAAGAAACTGATAACATGAACTTCTGTGTGTCTCCTCACACCATGTTATCTACAATATAAATTAAATGGGCAACTACACTTATCATAAATATAGATATTTGATCAATGTGATTCTTATAAATATTTATACAAAAGCTAGGCTTTTAGTATACATCTTAACAGTTCAGAATGTACACTGTCGTTTCCAGAGCTTATCCCTAAAATGAATTTTGTTGTATCGTGGGAGTTATTAAATTTAGAGTATACAAATTGTCAGCCAACGTACCAGAATAGATAACTACTCTATTTTCTTTACCAAAAGAAACAGAATATCCATCCATAATTTTTTTTTATAGAAACTGAATTAAAAAAAACTTGGTACATAAAGGCAATTTCTCAAAATCAATATTTTATTCCTATCTAAAGATAGATAAACATCTCCCACTACAATAGTCGTCACTTTCGTAGCATTGCCCATGTAGACGGTAATCTCCTCTTCATGTAGTCGTCGAGTTTCCTGGAACCCCTGTAATGAATTGCAGACATGATTAGTGGCTCCCGTATATACACACCAGGTACCGGTAGATAACACCATAAAACATGTTTCAACCACTAGAGAATAAGATATACCTTTATTATTTTTTTTTGCTAGGACAGTCCACTTTCCAATGTCCAGACTGCTTGCATGTGAAGCACTTGCCCTTTAGCTTCTTCACACCTACTTGCGGCCCAGTCCCTAGAGATCGATTTGCTGAACCAACTTATTTCTTTTTCTTGTTTCTTCCTTTTGGTTTAGAAGCAGAAACATTTTCAGCAATGTTAATTTAAGAACTTTGACAAAATAGCCCTTTTGTTGCTTGAAGTTCTGTCAGAAGTTCCGCCATCAAATAAACCCTTTTGTTCATGTTATAGTTTAGGTGGAACTGCTCAAAAAATTTAGGCAACGTCTGGAGAATGATATCGACCTGGGTTTCCCCATCGATTTCTGCTCAATGGATTTCTATCTCATTCAAAAGAGCCATCATTTTGAGGATATGATCCCTTATGGGTACCCCCTCAGACATGGTGGCTGTCATTAAGTTTCTCATAGCCACTTTCCTAGCAACCCGATTCTGGTGTCCGAAGAGTTCCTTGAGATTGTACATCATGTTATAAGCAGTAGGCATGGCCTGATGCTGATGTTGCAGCACATTTGACATAGAAGCCAAAATGTAACACCACACCATCTCATCTGTCTTGATCTATTTCTTATGACATTCAATCTCCTCTTCACTAGAATCGCTAATAGGCAATCTAGGACAGACCTCATAAAGCACGAACTTGTAGCCTTCAGCAGTTAAGACAATGTCCAGGTTTCATTTCCAATCAATGTAATTTGGACCAGTAAGTTTGTTTTCTTTCAATATAATATCAAGGGGATTGAAGGCCATCCTAAGAATCACAAAACATTTGGTCAAGACTTTAGAATTTAAAATAATATTGATTCCTTAAACAATATCATTTAAATTCACCAACACCTCAAACACCGTGAATTTTGTATGCCACAATAGTGTGGACGTATACAAATTCAAACATTTATAAGAGGAGGGTTTTACCCATTAATTATCTTGTCATCCTAACTTTATGACAAATAAAATTACCTCAAACACCGTGAAATTTGTATGCCACAATAGTGTCGACGTATACAAATTCAAACATTTGTAAGAGGGGGTTTTACCCATTAATTTTATTATCTTGTCAACCTAACTTTATGACAAATTAATAATTGGTTTTCCTTCGGTCACACAAATAATAGCAGTGACTCCGATGGGGAGGATACTATTAAATGCGCCTAAGTGTATACCATTACTTGATACCAAGTCCATTAAATAGGATTGTGCCCCTTCAGATGAAGAAGATCACACGCTCCTAAATAATTTTCTATAATCATCCATTAAGGAAGTTTGATCTAGTGATCCGCAAACAAACTCATCCGATGTGGATGAAGGCACTCAAAGCCAACACGCAAGTTTGAATGTATCACTTACAAACCAGTAATGGAGACCGTGGAATTTAAATAAAATTCCTATCCCACTAAGTTATTTAGAGACGAGGAATTTTAAGATGCACACAAGCACACAAACATAGCACACCACAACATAAAAGTCAATAAATATGAAATTTAATTTTCCAACTATTATGGCTTCATCCATAGCTATCCTCCGTGTGCCGCCAACCCTAGCCACCGCTAATGGTTCATGTCGTCGCGTCCATCTTTCTTCCTTTTTCCGTTGCACCTCTGGTCCTCATAATAGCATCACTCCTTGCAAGGATACGATCTGCGATAAAAATAAAATTTTACATTTATCGATCCTATATTCCACGAAGAAATGTACATGTAATCTAGATCGAACAAAAATGTAAAATCCTAAAACTAATACAGCTCCTGCTATTTTAATAATTACAATCATGCACACATATAAAATGCCCTCGACATATCCGAGGGTCCAATCACACACAATCACAATAGACCATAATAGTTGGAGCCTACAACCACAGAGTTAATCTATTTGCACATCCTACTATTATCCTACATAAACTTATGTATGAAAAGTGCATAATTAACTGAAAACCAAACACACAGAGGAAAAAACCTAGCTCTCTGATACCAATTGTTGGTTGCTACTCGGAACACCGTTCTGTTTCCCTTGTATAAAAATTTGTACAAACACATAATTTAACCACGCTACCCGTGTGCTCTACTGAAGTTAGACTTGGATTGTAAACGATGCTTAACATTATTAATCCAAGTTGCTCTTCAGAAGTTAAACTTGGATTGAAACGATACTTAACATTTTTACTCTAAGTTTAACCGATGTGATCTTCCTAAGTTAAATCATATTACAGAAGTTGATTAAATATCTATTTCATAGATTGACTTCCAGGTTAAACATGGTGAGGCACTAGACCTTCTTGGTTATGGGATCATTCACCGCTTCCTAGACAAAGCCTTTTAAAGAAATTGGACATTTAACTTCTTACATTAACCCTAGGTTTAACTACAGAGACCACAATAGAAACATAAGATCGAAATGCAAAATCAAAATACAAAATCCATAGCACGAAATCGAAACATAAAATCGCTAGCCTCTTGTATTAGTGTTTCAGAATCCATGCAAAGAAAACTAACTAATTAATTCGAAGCGGAAAACATTAATTAGTTATACTTTTCTTTGTAGCTAAAGACCTCTTGATCTTCTGTTGTATTCCTCTCCTCCTCTTGGACGTCGTGTGGGCAACAATCTACCAAGACAACTCCACCCAAACCACTTCTTTGCCTCCAAGAAACTCGAGCCACCAAGGGATGCCAAAATAGGAAATTTCCTTCTTCTTCTTCTTCCCCTCTAAACAACCGGCCACCAAGGATCTCTTCTTTTCTTTTCAAGTTTCGGCCACCAAGATGAGATAGGTGCCACCTTAAAAAGAAGAAAGGGAAGAGAAGAAGATGGTGCCACCGGCCTAGGAGAAGAAACAAAGTTAGAAGAGGAAGAGAGAGGGCCGGCCACAAGGAAGAGAAGAGAGGAGGCAAGGCTTAGGTTGTATGTCTCATGAGACACCCTCTCCTTCTCTTTTATAATCCTTGGTCATGGAAAAAAAAGGAAAGTTTTAAACATAATTAAAACTTCCTTATTTATGGCCTCCCTTTAAAAAAGAAAATTTTAACAACAATTAAAATCTCTCTCTTTTAAATTTCCTATTGTACATGGCAACAAAAGGAAAGTTTTAAAATTAATCCCTCTCTTTTAAAATATGTAGACAACTACAAAAAAGGAAAGATTAATTAAAACTTCTCTTTTTAAATCATGGTTACAAAAAAGAAAGGTTTTATCAAAAATTAAAATCTCTCTTTTAGATAAATACAAATAAGAAAAGATTTTAACAAAATTAAAATTTCTCTTTAATCCTTTGTAGATAGATATAAAATGAAAGATTTTAAAAATTTAAAACTCTCTTTTAAAACTATGAGGATGACTATAAAAGGAAATTTTTAACACAAAATTAAAAACTCCTTTTATTCTTCATGTGACCGCTAAAAAGAAAAGTTTTAAACAAAAATTAAAACTTCCTTTTAACTTATGTAGTAGGCCACATCTTGGACACCAAGATGTGCTTGGGGCCGACCACCTCTTGGGCTCCAAATAATGCTTGGTCGGCCCCCCTTGCTCCAAGCAAGGATGCGTCCGACCCATTACTTGGGTAAGAAGTGGAATTTGTGGATATAAGGCTTTATAGAGACTATAACAGGGGCCGAGAGGAGAAATTGATTTTGGTCTCCCGATGAGTTTGAGCTTCCTATGTTCGCCCCGAACACCCAACTCAAGTTCATCAATAATAACTCATACCACTAAAGAGTTATTATTGAACTACTGCACCAATCCCAAATTACATTATGGGCTCCTTCTTATTATGAGTGTATTAATCTCCCTGTGTTTAAGATATCGAATGTCTACTAATTAAATGAGTTACTGACAACTCACTTAATTAATATCTAGCTCCAAGAGTAGTACCACTCAACTTCATTGTCATGCTGGAATAAGTCCACCTGCAGGGTTTACATGACAATCCTTATGAGCTCCTCAAGGGGACATCATCAACCTAGATTACTAGGACACAGTTTCCTCCTATAATCAACAACACACCATATAAATAATATTATTTCCCAACTTATCGGGCCTATTGATTTAACGAACTAAATCTCACCCATTGATAAATCAAAGAAATAAATACTAAGTATACGCGCTTGTTATTATATCGGGATTAAGAGTACGCACATCCATAATAACAGAGATTTTGTTCTTTTATACAGTCAGTATAAAAAGAAACAACCTCAACGGTCCTGCTCAATACACACATAGTGTACTAGTGTAACTTTATGATCAAGATAAACTAATACCAAAATACACTACAACCATTCCAATGGTTTGCCCCAATTCATCTTGGTTGTGAGCTACTATTTATAATTTATAAGGAACTGATAACATAATCTTCTGTGTGGCACCACACACCATGTTATCTACAATATAAATTAAATGGACAACTACATTTAACATAAATATAGATATTTAACCAATGTGATTCTTATGTTTATACAAAAGCTAGGCTTTTAGTATACATCCCAACACTTCCCACCTCGATCTGATCAAAATATCTTAATACTCTTACTAAGTTGGTTTTGTACTTCATTCCAGATACATATAGTCGTATCTACTGAAGTAATGATAGCCTCCTATAGCTACTATTCCGAAAGGGCCGTATACATTAGTATGTATGAGTCCTAACAGATCATTAGCCCTTGTCACTGTGTCCACTAAATGGAGTTTTATCATATTGCCTTGAAGACAAGATTTGCATACCTCATATGATTCAAAATCAAATGAGTTAAAAAGTCCATCCTTATGGAGTTGGGATATGCAACTCTCATTTATGTGACCTAAGTGGCAATGGCATAGATATGTTTGGTTCCAATCGCTAGACTTGAACTGTTTGGTATTTATGTTATAGATTGGGTTGTCAAAGTTTAGAACATAGAGTTCATTCACAAGATGTGCACTACAATAGAACATTTTATTGAAATAAATAGAACAACATTTATCCTTTATTACAAATGAAAATTTTTTCTTGACCAAACTAGAAACAGAGATAATATTCTTAGTTAATGCATGCACATAACATCGCTCTTCAAGTTCTAAAACAAGCCTAATGGGAAAAGATAAGAAATGTTCTTACAACTATAGCAACAACTTTTGCACCATTGCCTACTCGTATAGGTCCACTTTGCCCTTTGTCAATGTTCTATTATTTCTCAACCTCTGCACATTAGTACAAATGTGAGATGCACACTCGATATTTAATACCCATGAAGAAGAAATAGATAGATTAACTTCTAAAACATATATACGTAAGGCAGAAGTCTCACTTCTCTTTCTTTTTAGTTCCTCTAGGTAACTCTTGTAGTTCCTTTTCCAGTGTCTAGTCTCACCACAATGGAAGCAGGTTCCTTCCTTAACAACTCCACCTTTGGGTTTTAATGCCTGAGTCTTATCCTCGCCTTTGGCTTGGGCCCTACCCTTACCTTTGGGCTTCCATTTGCCTTTGCCCTTTTGCACCATCAAAATAGTACTTGGCTTTGCCTTCTCAAGGTTGAGTTCAGCAGTTCTCAATATGCTCAATATCTCAGGCAATGGTTTGTCAATTTTATTCATGTTATAATTCATGACAAATTGATTGTAGCTCTTGGGCAATGACTGTAGAATAAGGTCAGTGACCAATTCTTAGCCTAGTGAAAATCCCAATCTTTGTAGATTCTCCATATACTCGATCATTATGAGCACATAAGGTCCTACGAGACTTTCTTCTTGCATTCTGCATTAAAATAGATCCTTGGAGATTCAAATCTTTCATGTCTTGCTTGCCCTTGATATAGTTATCTAAGATGTTCAAGCATATCATAAGCATCCATGTTCTCATGTTGCTTCTGAAGCTCAGAGTTCATGGTAGTGAGCATAAGGCATGATACATCTAATGCATCATCTTGATACTTCTTATAAGCATCCCTATCAGCTCTAGTGGTAGTAGTGGGGGTGGTTTAGGAATGGGCTGCTCCAGGACATATACTTTTCTCTCTTGCTTGAAAACTATTCTCAAGTTTCGGTACCAGTGTAGGAAGTTAGCTCTATTGAGCTTATCCTTATCAAGGACAAATCACAGAGATAGTGTATTTGATGTACTAGATGATATGATGATCTATAACAATAAAATTCAGATATAAGTATTATATTTAGATCATTTAATTAGGCCTTCAATTAAATGATTTTCCCACTGAATTCTAAAGCTTGGTAGGAGCAAGTCACTACTAGCTCTAAACCTAGGAGTAAAGACATTCAAGTGGGACAATATCCATATTATACCTCATCTTGAGTTAACTTTGGCTAATCGCCCAAGACTTGTATAACTTAGGTAGGTAACGTGTACCAATTGGACAAGATCCATATTATATCTTTTCTTCAGTTAGTTTTGGCTAATCACCCAAGATTTGTATAACTTAGATAGACAACGTTTACCAATTACATCCTATGTAACTCTTGTATCATTGGGTGAACAAGACTATTTGTTCATTTGTCCAGCTTATGAAATCCATAATATAACTCATCTTGAGTTAGCTTTGGCTAATAGCCCAAGACTAGTTTAATTTAAATTTCATCATATGAGATATGTGTTGGGTTTTTCGGGTCGCAAAAACCGCTTTTTGCGTTGCGGAAACCCCAAAACCCCGCCACCGGATCCGTGCGAAGAAATAAAATTTACATAAAACTTTGAGTATGAGTTTCTAGCCAAGATCTAAACTAGATCTACAAAGGAGAAGAGCTTTACCCTTGATGTGATGCCCTTCGCTAATCCCGCTCGTCCAAGGTTCGCCGGATCTCGAGAGTATCAAAGTAGACACTCCTCTATGTGTATCCACACAAGCAAGAGATGGAGAAACCAAACAAAAGGTGTGCTAGCACCTTTGAAAAGTTCAGCCAAGGTGGAGGAGAGGGAGAGAAGAGAGAGCTTGAGGAAGAAGATGAGAGTTACACAAAAGAAATGAAATTCACCCCATGAATGAGTGACCGACCACATGAATGAGGTTAATAACCTCCATGGAATACCAAGAGTCACAACTCTTGGTAACTCCCATGAGGTGGCATCCTACTTAAGCAATCATGATGATGTGGAGCATCATAATTGGCCCACTCTTTGCCAACTCACCAATGAGGTGGCAAATGGTCAAGTCAAACTTGACCCTTCATCTTCCTCTCAAGTCAAGTCAAACTTGACAACTTCTCTCCAATGGTTGATCAAATCTAACCATTGGTTCAAGTAAATTTTAATTTAATGAATCTCTATTCATTGAATTAAATTGACTCAATGAGTCTAAGTCAAAATTAGACTCATCTAACACATGAACCAAATTGAGTCCAACTCAATTAGCCTAATTTGGATTACTCTTAATCCAATTTGGTTCATCACATGGACCTAATTCTTTAGGTTCATCAAATAAACCTAATCTCCATCTAATTTGCTCTTTGTGTGTGACCCTATAGGTTCTTATAACATTGGCAATGCTCCTAAACCTATTTAGAAGCATAAGTAATGAGCGGTATCTAGCAACATATCATTACTACCCAAGTTATAAGAATGTTGAGATCCAACATCACCTTGTGACTACTAATTGTGACTCTTCATAATATATGACAAGTGTCTTTCGATCCTTGATATCTAGATTGATCAATGTGAGGCATAGACCGTGTCATCCTCTAATCAATCTAAATCTTGAATCCCAAGTAGGCTCACTCAATCAAATGAGCTCAACATCTCATATTGACTCATTTGGGCATGGCCATGCACTTAGTGGTCTCACTCTATCAAGAATATCGATGTCACTCCCATCATATAGGAGGAATAGATCCCATCTACATCACTCACATCCCTCCGCATAATTTGTTGCATATCCAGTAATCGCCTTTATAGTCCACCCAGTTACGGGTGACGTTTGACGAAGCCAAAGTATGCAACTCCTTATGTAGGGAACCATGGTGACTTCAGGTCCAAGGACTAATAGTCATACTAATAGTCACATAAGAAAGTATATGATACTCATATAACAATCCATGATACTTTCTCATGGCGGGTCATTCAGTATACATTCTCCAATGTATACCCATGTGTCAACTTGATATCTCCATATCCATGACTTGTGAGATCAAGTCATCGAGTTGACCTACATGCTAGTCTCATCGCATTAACATTGTCCTTGAATGATAATACTTGACTAGGAATGATTAAGAGTAGTGTTCCCTATATCATCTCACTATCAATTCAACCAATCGATTGATATAGGTTAGAACCTTCTACTCAAGGACGCTATTATACTTAGTTATTTGGCACCAATACAAGTAAGCATAATAACCATAAACAAATGCCTTTATATATATATAAGAATATGATACAACGAGTCCATACAACAATCATCAAATGATTGGCTCTAGGGCTCTAACTAACAATCTCCCACTAGCACTAGTGCCAATCAGTATAGGCTCAAAGGCCCAATGACCTAGTGTGACCATCATGCTTTCTTTGTGCCAAAGCCTTGGTCAAGGGATCTGCAATGTTAGCCTCAGTGGGTACTCTACAAATCTTCACATCTCCTCTATCGATGATCTCTCGAATGAGATGGAAGCGTCGTAGTATGTGTTTGGTCCGCTGGTGTGAGCGACGTTCCTTGGCCTGTGCTATTGCTCCATTGTTGTCACAATAGAGCTCTATGGGATCAGCTATGCTAGGAACCACCCCAAGCTCAGTAATGAACTTGCAGATCCAAACTGCCTCCTTTGCTGCTTCTGATGTAGCAATATACTCGGCCTCTATTGTAGAATCAGCTACTGTGTCCTACTTCGAACTCTTCCAGCTCACAGCACCACCATTTATGCAAAACACGAACCCAGACTGCGATCGATAATCATCCTGGTCAGTTTGGAAGCTAGCATCACTGTAACCCTTTATAGCTATCTCGTCATCGCCTCCATATATCAAGCAATATTCTTTAGTCCTTCTTAAGTACTTAAGAATATTCTTGATTGCTATCCAGTGACTTTTACCTGGATCTGACTGGTATCTGCTCGTCATGCTCAAAATATACGAGACATTAGGACGAGTACATAGCATGACGTACATGATAGATCTTATGGCTGAAGCAAAAGGGATCTTATCCATGCGGTCTCTCTCCTCTCTAGAAGAAGGACTTTGAGTCTTCGAAAGACTCACACCATGTGACATCGGCAGAAATCCCTTCTTGGAGTTCTGCATGGCAAACCGAAGTAATACCTTGTTAATGTATGTACTCTGACTTAGGCCAAACAATCTCTTAGATCTATCTCTATAGATCTGTATGTTAGTTAGAGTCCTAGAGCCAATCATTTGATGATTGTATTATGGACTTGTTGTATTATATTCTTATATAAATAAAGACATTTGTTTTGGTTATTATACTTACTTGTATTGGTGCCAAATAAACTAAGTATAATAGCAACCTTGAGTAGAAGGTTCTTACCTATATCAATCGATTGGTTGAATCGATAGTGAGATGATATAGGGAACATTACTCTTAATCATTCCTAGTCGAGTATTAACATTCAGGGACAATGTTAATGCAATAAGACTAGCATGTAGGTCAACTCGATGACTTGATCTCACAAGTCATGGATATAGAGATATCAAGTTGACACATGGGGTATGCATTGGAGAATGTATACTGAATGACCCGCCATGAGAAAGTATCATGGATCATTATATGAGTGTCATATACTTTCTCATGTAAATATTAGTATGACTACTAGTCCTTAGACCTGAAGTCACCATGGTTCCCTACATAAGAAGTTATGTACTTTGATTTCGTCAAACGTCACCCGTAACTGGGTGAACTATAAAGGCGATTACTGCGTATGTAACGAATTATGCAGAGGGATGTGAGTGATGTAGATGAGATCTATCCCTCCTATATGACGGGAGAGACATCGATATTCTTGATAGAGTGAGACCACGAAGTGCATGGCCATGCCCAAATGAGTCAATATGAGATATTGAGCTCATTTGATTTAGTGAGTCTACTTGGAGTTCAAGATTAGATTGGTTAGAGGATGACACGGTCTATGCCTCACATTGATCAATCTAGATATCTAGGTTATAAGAACACTTATCATATATTGTGAGGAGTCATAATTAGTAGTCACAAGGTGATGTTGGATCTCAACATTCTTGTAACTTGGGTAGTAATGATGTGTTGCTAGATACCGCTCATTACTTATGTTCCTAAATGGGTTTAGGGGCATTGCCAACGTTACAAGAACCTATAGGGTCACACACTAAGGACAATTAGATGGAGATTAGGTTCATATGATGAACCAAGAGGATTAGGTTCATGTATTGAACCAAATTGGATTAAGAGTAATCCAAGTTAGGCTAATTGAGTTGGACTCAAGTTGATTCATGTGTTCAATGAGTCTAATTTAGATTATGACTCATTGAATCAATTTAATTAAATGAATTAGATTCATTATATTAAGTTGGTTTGAATCAAATGGTTAGATTAGATCAACTATGAGAGAGATTTGTTCAAGTTTGACTTGACTTGAGAAGGAAGATGAAAGGTCAAGTTTGACTTGACCATTTGCCACCTCATTTGTGAGTTGGCAATAGGAGGACTAATGATTATGTGCCACATCATCAAAGCTAGCACATGTGTGTGCCACATCATGGAGGTTACAAACCCCTTTGCATTTAATGTGGCCGACCACATTAATTGTAAGGGAGTTACAATTGTGGCCGGCCACTCAAAATGAATTAGAATGAATTTTTTCATTCAAGGCATTCATTCTATCTTCTTCCTCCTTGAGCTATTTCTTCTCTCCCTCTCATCCTACCTTGGCCGAACCCTACTAAGGTGCTAGCACACTTTAGTTTGGTTTTCTCCCTCTTTTGTTCGTGTGGATACGTGTAAAGGATTGTCTACTTTGACAATCTTGAGATCCGGCACCTTGGACGAGCGGGATTCGCGAAGGGCGCGCATCAAGGGTAAAAACAATTAACCATCTATAACTTGTTGGTTGCTACTCGGAAAGCCTAACGGTTCCACTTTACAAAAATTTTGTACAAAAGTCTGAACCTTTTCCTAGCTACCATGTGTTCTTTTAAATTAAACTTGGATCGCCTGCGGAACTTTACACGTTTGATCCTAAGTTTAACTTATTTGTTCTTTTAGGTTTAGACTTGGATCTCCTGCAGAACTTAACACGTTTGATCCAAATCACCTAGGTTATTAATTCCATTAAATATTAATTTCCAAAATTAGCTTCCAGGACTGCATGGCGAGGCACATGACCTTCTTGGATATGGGAGCAACCACCACCGCCTAGACAAAGCCTTTTAAGGAAAGATAATATTTAATTTCCTTAAATAACTCTAGGTTAACTGATAACCATCATTTTGTATTAATATTTTGATTCATATAAGCATATCATTTGATCTTTTCATGTGTTAATTCCACATTTATATCATATTTCATGAATTGCATTCATTTGTAGACTTAATTACAAATTATATCATATTTGAGGTATTTGATGCTAATATTTGGTTATGTTCTTTGTAGGTATCAAAGGGCAAGGACTCTAGTTTGATCAACTCAGATTGAGTTCAAATCTGAGCTTAAATAAGGAGATCCAGCTCTAGAACAATCTCAGCCGTTCATCCAAGATCAGAGTAGATCTAAGACATCTGTGAAGAATCTGGTCCATCCAAGCCAAGGGGAAGTAGATCACAACCAGTGATCAAGATATGAAGATTTGGATCGGATTTGGAGCAACTTCCACCGTTGGATCATTCCGAAGCATTATCAACCGTTGACTCAGATTTCAGATCTGATTTAAGTGGGAAATGAGAAGCTACAGGGGGTTCGTCAATTTTCTACAGTAGCGCGTCAAGAAACAGGGGAAGCTTGCTCCGGCGATCTTCCTTCCTCGATCTATTCCACCGCCGGCGAGCTGCTGAGGTCAAGGGCGTTTCCCTTCCTCCGATCATCGACCATCTTCAAGTCGGCGACGTCATTTCCCCCATCTGATTTCTTTCTCTGCCGTGATTCCTGTGCAAAGGAGAAGCTGAGAAGCAACCAGATTCGATCTGGTTTCCTGATCTTTAAGCCGGCGATCCTTTTCCTTGGAGCTCCGTACCCATTTGAATCATCAGAAGCGTTTGCTTCTGACTCTTCTGATTTCTGCATTTTGTTTTCCAATTTCCAGCTTCGTTTCTATTTTCTTGGTTGTCTAGTTTCATAGATCTGAATTGTTAGCTATAGATTACGGTTTAGATCCAGTATCTTGCTCTTTTCAATTCAACTGAATGCTCGTTATCTCCACTGATGGATATTTGAATCTATTTCTATTTTGATGTTATCCGGTTGTTAAAATCTGAATTGTTAGTTTGGATGAAGTTTAGGTTTGTTTCTTATTTGGTTGGATCTGTTGACAATGTAATTCACAGCATATAGTGACGATATGGTGTGGGTTCATTGTTAATAGATAGATAGGATTTCTTCCATTGCATTAGATTTAGTTTCATACTTGTCTTGCTATTTCATTCCTTAAATTCAACGAAATCCAAAAGCCCCAATTTCTTGCCAAAGACCTAAAAGAAATAACAAATCAATCCTAAAATATCAAGCATTGGCTACATTCGTTGGGAGACGACCCGAGTCATCTCTATGCTACATTAGTGTAGAATGAATTCGGTCACTTAATTCTTTTGATACCCATTTTACGACAAAATTAGGGTTTACCAAATTGGCGCCGTTGCCGGGGAGTGTAGCGGTGTTTGATACCTTAGGATTGTTTCTTTTTCTTTTTACATAAAAATTTGAAAAAAAATTGTTTCAATTGCTTTCATGTTCATATATCCATGTGTTTGATATTATATGCTCCTGTGTCTCCTGATTTTATTTGCTAGTGTTTCAGTGTAAGAGCAGGAAATTTCTTTGACCATGGATCCATATTATCAGCATTTTGGAGGTGAGATGGAGAGTCGGTATTATCAGCCTAATCAACCTCAATACTATCATCCTGAGCCTCAGTATTATCATCCTCAGACTCAGTACTATCAATCTGGACCTCAATATTATCCACCCATAGAGCAGCCAAATAGGTATGGGTTATTTCCAAATTCATATAATTCTAATTGGTTGGATCAATCACATTTCAGGTATGAGGATAGACAAGGACAATTCGCTGAGCCATATCCAGCATATCAGAGTCCACAGGGATTTCAGGGAGATTACTCACCTACTTGGCCACATCCAGTCCATCAGAGTGATCCAACTCCATGGGGAACATTTCAAGATGAAGCTCCTTCTCCTAATTCAACACAGGACCTTAAAGAGATTATCCAGCAAATGATAGAGTATCAAAAGCAACAATTTGCAGAGATACAAAACTTTCAGATACAAGTAGACCAATTTGCATCATCCATTAGCCAGCAACAAGCACCATGCTTCAGTGAGAAGAGGGATTGTAGTGTTTTGGATAGACCTGATATTGTTTCCAATACTCCACAAGACTCTTCTAATATTTCTTATTATGATTCTGTAGTTGTAAGAATTTCTAACTCTACTGATACTGTTGTTGTAGATGTTGTTGATGATGCAGGTACTGATGTGGATGATGAGGAAAGTGTAGGGGATTGTATACTGGAAGCAATACCCCAAGAATCACCTGAACCAGATGTTGATGATGAGAGTGTAGGGACTTTTGCTGTCGAAGCAGAGCCCCAAGAATCACTTCCCTTAGATACACCACCTGAGCCAGAGTCTGAGCTATTATCTGATGATGAGGAGGTCACAGTCACCATTCCAGAACCTCCAGGTACCTTCCAACATGACAAGGTTAGTATTTCTTATAATTCATTAGAAGATTTTATAAAGGTACCATTAATTGATTTTGTTGGATGTGATATATTCTTTGAACCATGTAATGTAAAAACTAATACTTTCCCATACTTGCAAGAGGTGTTGTCTTCCTTTGGCTTTGTAGGTCGTCGTAGGCTTCCAAAATTGTTGCTCCATCTAAACCGCCTCCGACCTCCGGGAAGAATTTTCAAAGGAAAAATGTTGGATGAAGTGGACTTGACTGCAACTACAATTATTCCACTTCCAACTTGGATTTTACTCCTTAACCGACTCCAACCACCAGGAAGGACCATTCCAATACCGGCATGGATTCTACTCTTAAATCTTCTTCAACCGCCGGGAATAAAAGGGGAGTTCGTTCCTTGTTTCTCTTTTTGCTTTACACTTTCTTTTACTTTTATACTTTACATTTGCATTGATTTCATATTTTGCACTTTGTCTAGTCTACATAGCATTTCATTTGGAATAAAAATTCTCCATGAAATTGTTCTAGTAATACTTTTAAAATGGTAAAAGTTCTTTAAGTTTGACCATCAAGTTTAAGTCATTTTACGTGATTGAATACTTTACTTGCATGCTATTGGTTAGTGTGGTGGTGGATTCTATTTTGATTAACTAAGCTCGATTGCCAAAAATTACCTAGAGAGGACTACCTAAAGCCTATACTCTATTATCTTTTTATGTGATATGCACTCATGATAATTGAACTCTAGAACTTGCTTTGCTTCTTTTCAAAGTCACAATAGCATATGTATGCATAGGGATGAAGGATGTTTGTCACTCTTGTTACTTCATTATTGCCCATTCGTTGAATTTTTTTTTTTTCCTATTCATTAATTTCTTTTCCCATTCTTTGAATTCTTTTCCTTTTGAACTCTAGTTGAATAAATCTTTTGTCACCTTGCTTGTTTTCATTCCATTGAGAGTTTTGGTTGATTTTCTTGATGAGTTAGCTTGACCGAGATGAGAACAAAGGTTAAGTGTGGGGGAGGATTTGGACAAAATCAGAGGTCTTAAAGATTTTTTATGGCTTCATGAGAGTGGATCTTTGATTTTGGAGCATGATATAGAGTTTCTCTAATAGGAAATTTATGTATTGAAGATTTCCAAGTTTTATATTGAGTGAAGTTGTTGATCGATTAGTTGATTTGTTTGAATGTTACATCAGTCAGCCACTTTACCTCTTTACAGCTGGTCTAATTGGGAAGTATGGTGAAGTATCAAGTGCAGGGAATTCCAAAGAAGAAATATGGGAAATAAAAAGAGCTGGATATTTCAACAATTGGAACTATGAAGCTGGATAATGTAGAGGCTGATACTTGTAGGTTAGAATGATGAGGAATATTTGCTCTAGTGGTGTCAGATCTAGTAACCATCTTCAATAAAGCTATTACAAGAAGGAAAAAATTTCTGTCAAACTGTTACACGTGGAAAAGCATAGAATGTGGTTACTGAATTTGTTAGTTAATTCTAGAGAGAGTTTCCTAGCTGCTGGGAAGCCAAAAGTGATCTTTAAAGAATTATGATACATGAAGTTTGGCCTCCAAATGCCATCTAAAACAAAGAGAGAAAAATAAAAGAGATACAATTCCTGCTGGAAGTGATCTTAGCAATTCACATTTCAATGGTTGCTGGAAATTGAATTGGTCAGAGTATCTTTGGTTTGAACATAGGCAACAAGCATTACACCAAATTGCTTTAGTTGATGATGAAAAACAGCCAATAGACTCTAAAATTGACATCTGAAAAAAAATCTGAAATTCAGAAACCAATGTATCAATTCAACAAGTTGTGTGCCAGGGTTTTGTTGCAGATTACTGATAAGTGAAAAATGCAAGTAAAGTCCTTACTTACTCAGAGGCAAATGGTGTTTTACTCTTCTCAAGTCCTTGGTGATTCAAAACTTGTCCAATCTAGTAATTTGAATTCTAAAATCAGATTTCTGGAACTGATTTCTAAGTTGATACAATTCAGAAATGGATGTTACACCAAACTTGTTTGGTTCTCCACCTATACAACATGAACATATTCCTCGAGCTATCTGATATTAATTTCAGTTTTGATATCAGATCAAGAACAGAAAAAAAAATAGAGATGCTGAATCAGAATTCTGTGAGCTTATTCTTTATCAGTAAATCTACAGCAATGTGGATATTTTGTGTGCAAAGTCTTCTTCACAATGTGGTCAGTAAAGATTCCTAGTGAAGCTCTTGCTCTCTTCTTGTCTTCCTTATCAAATTCTTTTATGGTTCAAAATCTATAAATCTAGGAAGCTGTCATCTGAAATTGTTGAGTTGTGAATTTGATCAACATTGTTGTGTGCCAAATTTTTAATGCAAGCTTCTGGATAGTGAAAGACTAAGAAGTGCACTTGTCTTTCCATTGCTATTTTTCTCTTTTTAGTTCTGAATTTAGAGAATACAATGGATTGAAAAAATATAGAGAAGAAAATAGAAAAAAAAAAAAAGAGTGACTAAAGTTACTGATTCTTAGGAGTTGCTAGACAGCTGTGCCAATTTTATTGAATTCCCATTCTTATTAGGAGAGATTTGTTGTTGCGTTGCTGCAATTGTGTGGATTCTGCAGAGAATAGCACTGATTCTGTTTAATTGAAGTAAGGCTATAGCTTAAGAAAGTTTCTGATTCTGTTATCTGTTTGGATAGCTGATGCTGCTGATTTCTGCAATCTATATCTGTTCGGCCAGTTTTGAAGTGTGAGTTCTTCCAAAGCAGACAATCTTTAATGCTTCTGTGTTAGTATGAAAACAATTAAGAATGGCAACTTCAATGAATTAGTTCCTCAAAGTATACAACTTCAAAATATGCTGTGCAGAATTTTCATAAACAAGAGCTAGAGAATTCTGTAAAAACAGTTGGACTTTCATCTAATCTCGTTGCTGGAAGTGTAGTTTCAAGAACTGCTATAGATGTTTCATTAGCCTTGTTTAAATTCTGTACCTAAGCAATAGAAATGAAAACTTTAAGATGATTAGACAACAAATGCCATCTGCAGAAAAAGAAACTGAAAGTGGAAGCTATGAATAGGAATTGACAGGAATTCAGAGATTATAAATTGGCATCTCAACCTTGTTTTGTGCTAACTTCTCTTGCTGTTTTTGTTCAGAATATGAATTGAATACGATTTCCATGGTTTAAAGCATGCAATTTCAGTGGATGTAATTCTGAAACTTGTGGCAGCTTAACTTAGCAGGGAAGGCAGTGAAATAACCATAGACAAATATGATTTCAAAAATTGATAAAGGCATTTTCTGATCAGGAATAAGGAGGTCTGAATTGTATTAACAAATGCAGAAATGACTAGGGAACAAATGTTCAGTTCAGAAGTTGGAATGAAATTACAGGGCTGTGATCAAAAGTTGCAGAGTTTAAAGTGAGCATTCTGATTCTTGAAATACAGCAGCTATGTAGAATTAGAATCCAGATTCAAGCTTCAGCAACAATTGCAAATGGAGATCTTTGACACATTCTGAATCTGGGTTTTCTGAAATCTGATATGCAAATGAAGACGTTACTGGTTGGTGATATTTTCTGCAGCTAATAAAAGTGGTGAATGAATATATCAATTGTAGCATGATGCATGCCAATTCTTGTTACAAGTTTCTGATAATTAAGTTTTTGTTGCTTTTGTGAATGGAACTGATTGCTGAATTGTCCAAATTCCTTGCTGGAATACAGAATGAAACTAATACCTACAAGTACTTGTTTAGTGCCAAACCTCTATGAGTATCAAGCAATTATATTGTATGATATGTTCAATTTATGTTAGTACAGCCTTATCAGCAATTTATGCAGTGAGATAGTTCATCTCTTAATGTTGTTTAACCACTTAACTCTTGAACTTTTCTGCTACAAAATTAAATCTGCAGAATGAAAAGGGAAAACAGTGGTTAGAAGAATAGCAAGTCATTGGATTCATGATGTATGGTATTGTTCGAGACGGCCAACAATTTAAGTCTGGGGGAGGGAACTCGTCTTCATAAGCTGATGTGAGGTTGTTTTAGTTCCAAATGCTGGAATGGAAGTGGAAAAATAGAGAAGAAAAAATGGCACATCAAGGGAGTATCAATTGTGAAGATAGAGTATCAAGATTTTTGGTTTGCCATCAAATTGAAGGGGAGTTTAGCTTGGTCTTTTGAATTGTTGAAAATGAATGGTATTCATCTCTTTTCACATCGAATTGGTCAACTCATCAAGTATATTCCTCCAATACTCTTATCTTCTAAATTTTTCATTGAAATCTTTTCTTTTGCCTATTTCATTCACTTTCATTGTTCTTTTTGATTCCATTTCAATTCTTGTTGATAAATTCTTTTGATTCATGTATGCTATGTTTTATGGTGGTGGAGAAGTAGAAAATAAGCAAGCTTATGGTAGTGAAATGCTGTGAGTGGCATTGAGTTGAGCTCCACTTTCATTCATGTTTGAGCGTGAGAGTTAGATAGGTGAATACCTTGTGAGATGGCATCTTGCTTAATTTTTCAATTGGATTGGAATCACCATACCTACTAATTATTGTAGGGATTGAATTCATGATTGTTTTGATCTTTAGATGGTCTTAGTTAAATTTCTTTTACCATCTTCTAGGTATTGCTAGGAAAATGTTAGGGAGATGAATTCTAGTTGTTTCTTTGTTTTGTTTGCTTGCTCGGGACATGCAAGAATAAGTGTGGGGGAATTTGATAACCATCATTTTGTATTGATATTTTGATTCATATAAGCATATCATTTGATCTTTTCATGTGTTAATTCCACATTTATATCATATTTCATGAATTGCATTCATTTGTAGACTTAATTACAAATTATATCATATTTGAGGTATTTGATGCTAATATTTGGTTATGTTCTTTGTAGGTATCAAAGGGCAAGGACTCTAGTTTGATCAACTCAGATTGAGTTCAAATCTGAGCTTAAATAAGGAGATCCAGCTCTAGAACAATCTTAGCCGTTCATCCAAGATCGGAGTAGATCTAAGACATCCGTGAAGAATCTGGTCCATCCAAGCCAAGGGGAAGTAGATCACAACCAGTGATCAAGATCTGAAGATTTGGATCGGATTTGGAGCAACTTCCACCGTTGGATCATTCCGAAGCATTATCAACCGTTGACTCAGATTTCAGATATGATTTAAGTGGGAAATGAGAAGCTACAGGGGGTTCGTCAATTTTCTATAGTAGCGCGTCAAGAAACAGGGGAAGCTCGCTCCGGCGATCTTCCTTCCTCGATCTATTCCACCGCCGGCGAGCTGCTGAGGTCAAGGGTGTTTCCCTTCCTCCGATCATCGACCATCTTCAAGTCGGCGACGTCATTTCCCCCATCTGATTTCTTTTTCTGCCTTGATTCCTGTGCAAAGGAGAAGCTGAGAAGCGACCAGATTCGATCTGGTTTCCTGATCTTTAAGCCGGCGATCCTTTTCCTTTGAGCTCCGTACCCATTTGAATCATCAGAAGCGTTTGCTTCTGACTCTTCTGATTTCTGCATTTTGTTTTCCAATTTCCAGCTTCGTTTCTATTTTCTTGGTTGTCTAGTTTCATAGATCTGAATTGTTAGCTATAGATTACGGTTTAGATCCAATATCTTGCTCTTTTCAATTCAACTGAATGCTCGTTATCTCCACTGATGGATATTTGAATCTATTTCTATTTTGATGTTATCCGATTGTTAAAATCTGAATTGTTAGTTTGGATGAAGTTTAGGTTTGTTTCTTATTTGGTTGGATCTGTTGACAATGTAATTCACAGCATATAGTGACGATATGGTGTGGGTTCATTGTTAATAGATAGATAGGATTTCTTCCATTGCATTAGATTTAGTTTCATACTTGTTTGCTATTTCATTCCTTAAATTCAACGAAATCCAAAAGCCCCAATTTCTTGCCAAAGACCCAAAAGAAATAACAAATCAATCCTAAAATATCAAGCATTGGCTATATTCGTTGGGAGACGACCCGAGTCATCTCTATGCTACATTAGTGTAGAATGAATTCGGTCACTTAATTCTTTTGATACCCATTTTACGACAAATAACACGTTTGATCCAAATCACCTAGGTTATTAATTCCATTAAATATTAATTTCCAAAATTAGCTTCCAGGACTGCATGGCGAGGCACATGACCTTCTTGGATATGGGAGCAACCACCACCGCCTAGACAAAGCCTTTTAAGGAAAGATAATATTTAATTTCCTTAAATAACTCTAGGTTAACCAAAAACAACAATCGAAGCACAAGTTCAAAAAGAAAACAAAAGAACACAACATCAAAAACTAATTCGAACCTAGAATCACATGCCTCTTGTATTTGGTATTTTTACAAAGAAATAAAACTAGTATGATGCAGAAAATAATTACTAGTTATACCTTTCTTTGTGAAATTTAATGACCTCTTGATTTTCTACCGTATTCCTCTTCTAACCTCGGACATTGTGTGGGCAATGATCTTCCGAGATGAGAACCACCAAGGCACCTTCTTCTTCCTTCCTTCAAGTTTCGGCCAAGCATATCTTCTAAAGGATGAAGAACTTTTTTCACCAACCAAGCTCCAAGGGATGCAAGCTTTCTCTCCTTCTTCCTCAAGCTAGATCCGGCCACCTCCTCCAAGCTCCAAGAGATAAAGGATTTCGGCCACACAAAAGGAAGAGAGAAAAGGAGAAGGGCCGGCCACACCAAGGAAGAAAAGAGGGAGAAAATAGAATAGAGTCGTTAGCAATGAAGCCTCCTCTACCCCCTCTTTTATAATCCTTGGTCTTGGCAAATAAGGAAATTTAATAAAAAACTTCCTTAATTCTTTTGCCATGAAAAAAAAAATTATTTAATTAAAAATAATTTTCTTTTCTTAATAACAATGGCCGGCCACCCCAAGCCCCAAATCAAGGAAAGTTTTAATTAAAACAAGAATTAAAACATCCTAATTTGTTTCCAGAAATTTATAAAAATTTCTCCAATAATTTTAATCCCTTCATGATTGGTTAATAAAAAGGAAATTTTATAAATTAAAATCTTTCTTTTAAACATGTGGATAAAAAGAAAGTTATCTCTAAAAATTAAAATCTCTTTTAATCTACAAATAAGGAAAGATATCAAATCTTTTTTAATCTCTTGTAGAAACTTATAAAAGAGAATATTTAATTTTTAAACTCTCTTTTAAATCATGAACATGGTTAAAAAGGAAAGTTTTCTTAAAATTTAAAATCCACCTTTTAATCAACAAATAAGGAAAGATTTCAAATTTTAAACTCTCTTTTAAACATGTAGATGATTTACAAATAAGGAAAGTTTTTGACAAAAATTAAAACCATCCTTTTAATCTACAAATAAGGAAAGAGATTAATCTCTTCTCTTAATCTTTTGTATAAAAGGAAATTTTTAATTATTAAACTCTCTTTTAAAACAATGATATCCACATAAGAAATAATTTTAATAAAAATCCTTTTTAATATTTGAGTGGCCGGCCACCTAAGCTTGGGACCCAAGCTTTGGCCGGCCACCAACTTGGCTCAACCACTTGGTCTTGGCCGGCCCTAGCTTGGGTTCCAAGCTAGCTTGGTCGGCCCCATTGGATGGGTAAGAAGGTGGGTATGTGGTGGATATAAATCTCTATATACAAGAGGCTACGATAGGGACCGAGAGGAGGAATTGGTTTTGGTCTCCCGATGAATTAAGTTTCCCGTGTTCGCCCCGAACACACAACTTAATTTCATCAATAATAATTCATTCCACTAAAGAACTATTATTGAACTACCGCACCAATCCCAAATTATATTTTGGGCTCCTTCTTATTATGAGTGTGTTAGTCTCCCTGTGTTTAAGATGTCGAATGTCCACTAATTAAGTGAGTTACTGATAACTCATTTAATTAATATCTTAGTCCAAGAGTAGTACCACTCAACCTTATCGTCATATCGGACTAAGTCCACCTGCAGGGTTTAACATGACAATCCTTATGAGCTCCTCTTGGGGACATTCTCAACCTAGATTATTAGGACATAGTTTCCTTCTATAATCAACAACACACACTATAAATGATATCATTTCCCAACTTATCGGGCTTATTGATTTATCGAACTAAATCTCACCCATTAATAAATTAAAGAAATAAATATCAAATATATGTGCTTGTTATTATATTAGGATTAAGAGCACACACTTCCATAATAACTGAGGTCTTTGTTCCTTTATAAAGTCAGTATAAAAGAAACGACCTCTAATGGTCCTACTCAATACACTCTAAGTGTACTAGTGTAATTATATAGTTAAGATAAACTAATACCTAATTACACTACGACCTTCCAATGGTTTGTTCCTTTCCATCTTAGTCGTGAGCTACTATTTATAATTTATAAGGTACTGATAACATGATCTTCTGTGTATGACACCACACATCATGTTATCTACAATATAAATTAATTGAACAACTACATTTATCATAAATGTAGACATTTGACCAATGTGATTCTTATTTCTAGATAAATGTTTATACCAAAAGCTAGGCTTTTAGTATACATCCTAACAGAACTCTAATGTAGATCTAGAGTTAGTAAACTCGTACTCGAAGGTTTTTTCAAAATTTTATTCTTCGCACGGATCCGGTGACGGGGGTTTCAGGGTTTCCGCGACGCGAAAAAGCGGTTTTCGCGGCCCGAAAAGTCCAACAGTGGTATCAGAGCCACGTGTGAAGTCTTGTACGAGTTTATTTTGTATTTTTATGAAAATAGAAGTTTTGTAATATTCTGTGAATTTCCTATTTTTATAGTTTTTATGGGTATTTTTCTCGTATAAGCGAAGCACAAGTGTTTCGACACTTGTAGGCTTCGACTACCGAGAAGATTTTTCCGAAACGGCAAGGTTTCGTCCCAAATGTTTTTGGGACAGCGGGCTAAGGCACTATAGGATCGCTAAAGAACACTCACGATGGTTAGATCGTGGGTAGGGGCGCTGCCCCTGGCCCCGCAAGGGGATTCGTTCTGCGATTACGCCCGAAAACCCTCTAAACCGAACCGTCGGGAATTTTACTCATAAAAATTGTAAAAATTTTAGTAAAAATTACAGAAAATTATAGAAAATACATAATTTAGAATTATGTATCATTTTATGATAGTCATGGCCCAAAAAGACCCAATTTGATTGGATTTGTGTAGTAATTCATATTATGGCCTGCGCGCCATCATTTGTGTTGTGTGTGATGTATATTTGATATGCGACCTGCGCGTCGTGCCTTTCTCCGTTTATTCTTGTTGTAAATTAGTTTAGACTCGAATGTAACTCGAGTTTCAAAATTGTAATGTACAAAATTGGAGCCGTGGAAGGTCTACTCGAGACGGAGTTACGAGGAGGGCGCGAGCAACACAAGGTGGTCAAAGGAAGGAGCTTGAGAAGCTGATGACCCTAGGTTGACCATCCGATCTTCTCATTAGCTTGAGAAGATCATAGTAGGGCCATGACTAATGACAAATTAATTTAATTAATTGCTTGTGTGTATGTGATGCCTGATTAGTAATTAATTAGTGCCTAACGATTAGATTAGATCTAAATCGTGTACAAGATGCACCATCTCGATTAGATTAGATCTCAATCGCATCAACTCTAATGCCTACCGTGTCGTGATACCTATCACTACCTCGATTACATGTGTTGTTGAATCTGCCAAAGCAGAGCAACACATATTATCTTGGTAGGGTACGAAGGGACAATCTTGGTGTCACGCCCCGGAGGAGTCCCTGTCCGAAGAAATTTCGGCAACATCTCCCCTGTACGGCGGACAATCTGAAGCATTACTACATCACCATATACCTCAGCCACATGCGGCTGGAATAGATAACAATATAGAAATAACATAACCATGCAATTAACAGACACAGGCAACCTGGCTGAACATAAATAAATAAAAACAACCACACAGTTAACAACAACCCACACGACTGGAAACATGCACAGCGGAAGACACAAAATAATACGAACGTAAAACTAACAACGGCACTAACAAAAATGTCTGCAACCACCAGACTAGACTCTAAAAATTCACTTCGACTCATTGAAAAGCAAAATACACAAAATCAACATACCATCCAAACAATACTAAAAAAAAACAAGAAAACTATCCTCGAGTGTGACGTGGGACTGGCAGCCGACATCTCTCCAAGCATCCATGACTCATCTACCTGTTACCTGGCGAAAGAAAATCATTTTGCGAGGTGGTGAGTATTGGAACTCAGCGGGTAAAGAAAGATAGTGCATGAACATAAAATACAACTAGAAAGTGAGCCAAGAGTATACAGTCTCATAAAAGAAATAGCAGATACTACAAAGGACCAAAATAAGCACTCATACCTGAAACCATATCCTAGGCTAGGTATAGTAGGACAGAACTGGTACTAATCTGCTACAGTACTACTCATAACTACAGAGACAACAAGCAAGGTATATACAAGCAATAACAGCGTATGTAAACAACAGCAGTAAATAAGCAATAACAGCATATATAAACAACAGCGTATGCACGGATGGTCACTCCCGCCCACCTCTCTGCACCATGACCCCTGTATGGTCGAGAGGTCGGGTCAGTGACAGACTGTACACCACTCCAGCTACCACTCACACAAATGGCCGAGGGGACAGTTGCATAGTAGCTAACTAGCTACATCTGCGACGGGGTCCCTGCTGCTCGTACTCCAGCTACCACTCACACGAGTGGCCGAGTGCGGCAGGACAGGACAAGCGGCATCAACTCCAGCTACCACTCTCTCGAGTGGCCGAGGATGCGGCATGCATGTAATGACATGATACGAACAATGCAACCGTCATCATATATATATATATATATATATAAGCAGAAACAGGTATGCTACATGAAGCCAGCATGCTCAACATAATATATAAATAAATAACAGCCAAAGCATACAAACATGGTATCTAGTATCTGCTACTGATCATGGACAACAAAAGAGACTGTATGGATATAAAAACGAGTAACTCAAAGATTTTGAGTGGAAGTATCAAGCATAGGAAAAATTATGAGTGGAGTCAAGGTAAGGCAGTTCTTATCCAAAAATAACTCATGCACCAAGTTCAAAGGACTAAAGAGACAAAGCAAGAAATACCCGCCTTTATACGTAGATCGTGTCGGAATATCTTCACACCTTAGAGTTCGCTTCAAATCAGAATCAAACCCTACAATATAGGATATATATCATAACTAAGTTCTACCATACATCAAATAGAAAAACCTAATCCCAATCTAATTATGTAATACCAACTAATCCCACACATAAAATAGATCGAATACTACATTTATCTCTAACCACTGAACAATTAGCTAGACTACCACAATCTGACCGAAAACTTCCTATACCAGAAGGGAACAAATCAACTCCACTTATCTGTCCCATAATTCAAGAAATGATAGAAAGTGTAAGAGTAGCATCAATTAAACCTAATTACCAAATGAAGAAATCGAATCAAAGTCTTCGTATGAGGGGAACCGAGAAACAACATCATCCACAAATCCCGTTCCGAAACTCAATTCAACAAGGAGGAACCAGAGCACGAAGATACCTAATTAGAATACATCTCAATCAAGCATTTAAACAAACAACTGTCATACGAAATACTCGAAGCATCGACAACACGAAAGAAAACCATCTGACTCAACCAAAATCCCGAAACCGCATAGAATCTGCGATTAAACCACCATCAGATCAGAACCTCACGAGCACACAAATTCAAAGCAAAACCTCAAAGAGGGCATTCATCCGACCAAGAGCAGCGTTGAAATCCCGAGTTAAATCAAAAACATCAAGGAATAAAACGAATCGCGACCCACAGATTCCTATTTCGTAACTCATAGATCTCTTATTTAGCATAGGAATTGAACTTGCTCACCAGTTAGGGCACGGCGTGAAGAGAAGAGGATCGGCGGCAGTGGCTCGAGAGAGCAGAGAGGAGCTACGGAGGAAGGAAGCGGCGCCGAGTTGGCTAGGGCCCGGCGTCGCAAGCGCAACGAAGAGGGAAGAGGGGTCGGCGGTGGTTTTGGGCAGGGGATCGCGAGCGGGAGAGGGCTCGGGGAGGATGAGGAGTTCGGCGCAAGGGGTGGAAGAGTATGAAACTTAGGCTTTAATAGAAAACCTAGAACTATTAATCAAATCAACTCCCTATTAAATAGGTATTCCAAACAGACCTTTTCCAAAGCTAAAAATTTTATCCTATCAAAATACGTCCTACAGGCCCATATTAAATCCCAGAAAATTTCTAAAAATTCCTAAAAATTCTAATAAGGTTATTTGTCTATTAAACCTTTTTTTTTTTTTATTATCATTTGTTACCGTATTTTACACTTGGTCCCGCTTATCAACGCATGGGTGAGTACAACTCAATTAGATTGAGTAACTAGTTAACTCAATTGGATCGAGTTTAACTATAGGCATTTTCCAATGGTTGGTGATAGGTCAAAATCACATTTATATTAATTCTTGGGCGTATTAGCCAAAGCTAACTCGAGTTTTAATATAAATGCGGATCTTGATCCTATAAACAAGAGTTGCATAGAGATGTAATTGGTAAATTGTTACCTACCGATCATACTAAGTCTTGGGCGATTTAGCCAAAGCTAACTCAAGGCGTAGTATGATGTGGATCTTGTCCCACATGAATTATAGAATTCAGTGGGAGCATCATTTAGTTAAATGCCTAATTAAATGATTTAAAAGAATATGATATTTATTTTCTGCATTTTTCTGTTGTAGATAACCATGACGTCGAATACAAACTCTTTCTCCTTGCGTTCTGTCCTTGAGAAGGACAAGCTCAACGGAGCAAATTTCCTGGACTGGTACAGGAACTTGAGAATAGTTCTCACTCAGGAACGTAAACTGTACGTTCTAGAGCAGCCCATTCCGGAGGCTCCTCTTGCCACTGCCACGCGAGCTGACCGAGATGCTTACAAGAAGCATCAAGATGACGCATTAGATGTGTCCTGTCTGATGCTCGCGACCATGAACTCTGAGCATCAAAAGCAACATGAGTTGATGGGCGCTTACGATATGGTTGAACATCTTCATCAACTGTATCTAGGACAAGCGAGGCACGAGAGATTCGAGATCTCTAAGGCACTATTTCAGTGCAAGATGTCAGATGGGGCTCCCGTTGGCCCATATGTACTCAAAATGATTGGGTACATAGAAAACCTACAGAGGTTGGGATTCCCGCTTAGCCAAGAGGTGGCCACTGACCTGATCTTGCAATCCTTGCCGGATAGCTATAGTCAATTCATTCTAAATTATAACATGAACGAAATTGATAAGCTACTACCCGAGCTGCTTAGCATGTTAAGAACTGCTGAGCTGAACCTTAAGAAGGTTAAGCCCCACTCTGTTCTGATGGTTCAAAAACACAAGGCCAAGGGAAAGCCCAAAGGCAAAGGAAAGTCCCAAGCCAAGGGCAAAGGCAAGGCACTGAAGCCTAAAGGAGGGGTCGCCAAGGATGCTACCTGCTTCCACTGCGGTCAGACCGGGCATTGGAAGAGGAACTGCAAGGTATACCTGGAAGATCTTAAGAAGAAGCGAAGTGAGACTTCCACTTCAGGTATATATGTTATAGAAGTCAATCTATCTATTTATTCATCATGGGTATTAGATACTGGATGTGCTTCTCACATTTGTACTAATGTGTAGGCGCTGAGAAATAGCGGAACATTGGCAAAGGGCGAGGTAGACCTACGCGTAGGCAATGGAGCACGGGTTGCTGCTATTGCTGTAGGAACTTATCATCTATCTTTGCCCTCTGGGCTTGTATTAGAATTAGATCAATGTTGTTATGTGTCTGCTTTAACAAAGAACATAATTTCAGTTTCTTGTTTGGACAAGAAAGGTTTCTCTTTTATAATAAAGGACAAATGTTGTTCTGTTTATTTAAAAGATATGTTCTATTGTAGTGCACCTCTGATGAACGGACTATACATTCTAGACCTTGAAAGACCTATCTATAACATAAATACCAAGAGGTTCAAGTCAAATGATATGAACCAAACCTATCTCTGGCACTGTCGCTTAGGTCATATAAATGACAAGCGCTTATCCCAGCTCTATAAGGATGGTTTGCTGGACTCATTTGATTTTGAATCTTATGAGACGTGTGAGTCATGCCTACTAGGCAAGATGGCCAAGACTCCCTTTAGTGGGCACAGCGAAAGAGCGACTGATTTGTTAGGACTTATACATAGTGATGTATGTGGCCCGTTCAATGTCGCTGCTAGAGGCGGTTATAGGTACTTCATCACATTTACTGATGACTTCAGTAGATATGGTTATGTGTACTTGATGACACATAAGTATGAATCCTTTGAAAAGTTCAAAGAGTTCAAGAATGAAGTACAAAACCAGCTTGGCAAGAGTATTAAGATACTTTGATCAGATCGAGGTGGTGAATACCTTAGCCATGAGTTTCGTGACTATCTAGCTAAGTGTGGAATCCTATCCCAACTCACTCCTCCTGGAACACTACAGTGGAATGGTGTATCCGAAAGGAGGAATCATACCCTATTAGATATGGTGCGATCTATGATGAGTCACATACATCTTCCTATATTTCTTTGGAGCTATGCTCTAGACACGGCAGCTTTTATACTCAACCGAGTTCCATCCAAGGCCATGATAAAGACACCATATAGGATATGGATTGGGAGAGATTCCCAGGTGTCTTTTATGAGGATTTGGGATTGTGAGGCTTACGTTAGACGTCAAGTCTCAGACAAACTGGGACCCAAATCTGACAAGTGCTACTTTATTGGATATCCCAAGGAAACTAAGGGATATTACTTCTACATTCCCAGTCAGCATAAGATAGTTGTGGCAAAGACTAGGGTCTTTCTAGAAAGAGACTTTGTTTCTAGAAATACTAGTGGGAGTTCGTTCGATCATGAAGAAGTTCAAGATGCGGACCATAGCACTGAAGCCTCGATGGAAGTTGAACTGGAACCACAAAGTGTTGTGGATGATGTTGTTCCACAAGGAGTTGAGGAACAACAACCAGTTCAAGTAGACATACCTCTTCGTAGGTCTGATAGGGTACGTCGTCAGCCTGAGAGATACTCATTTCTCTTGTCTGACCATGATGACGTTGTGCTCATAGAGGATGAGGCAACCACCTATCAGGAAGCTGTGATGAGACCAGATTCCGAGAAATGGCTAGAGGCCATGAGATCCGAAATGGAATCCATGTACACCAACCAAGTATGAACTTTGGTTGATCCACCTGAAGGGGTAAAACCCATAGGGTGTAAGTGGGTCTTTAAGAGAAAGACTGACATGGATGGACTTATCTATAAGGGTCGCTTGGTAGATAAAGGTTTCAAGCAGATTCATGGTATTGACTATGATGAAACATTTTCTCCAGTAGCGATGTTTAAGTCCATTCGGGTCCTGCTTGCTATTGCAGCATACCATGACTATGAGATATGGCAGATGGATGTCAAAACCGCATTTCTGAATGGAGACCTGCTCGAGGATGTGTATATGACACAACCTGAGGGTTTTGTAGATCCACAACATACTAGCAGAGTATGCAAGCTGCATAGGTCCATTTATGGACTAAAGCAAGCTTCTCGGAGCTGGAATCTTCGATTCGATGATGCAATCAAACAGTTTGGTTTCATCAAGAATGAAGATGAGCCTTGTGTCTACAAGAAGGTTGTAGGGGACATAGTTGTCTTCCTCAGATAGTATGTGGATGACATACTGCTCATTGGGAAAGACATCCCTTTGCTACAGTCTGTCAAGACTTGGCTAGGGACATGTTTCTCAATGAAGGACTTAGGCGAGGCATTCCGCATTCTAGGGATATAGATCTATAGAGATAGATCTAAGAGATTGCTTGGCCTAAGTCAGAGTACATATATTGACAAGGTACTCCTATGGTTTACAATGCAGAACTCCAGGAAGGGATTTCTGCCGATGTCACATGGCGTGAGTCTTTCGAAGACTCAAGGTCCCTCTTCTAGAGAGGAGAGAGACCGCATGGATCAGATCCCTTATGCCTTAGCCATAGGATCTATCATGTACGCCATGCTATGTACTCATCCTGATATCTCGTATGCTTTGAGCATGACGAGCAGATACCAGTCAGATCCAGGTGAAAGTCACTGGATAGCGGTCAAGAATATTCTTAAGTACTTAAGAAGGACTAAAGAATATTTCTTGATATATGGAGGCAATGATGAGCTAGCTATAAAGGGTTATAGTGATGCCAGCTTCCAGACCGACCAGGATGATTATCGATCACAGTCGGGGTTCATGTTTTGCATAAATAGTGGTGCTGTGAGCTGGAAGAGTTCGAAGCAGGACACAGTTGCTGATTCTACAACAGAGGTCGAGTATATCGCTACATCAGAGGCAGCAAAGGAGGCAGTTTGGATCCGCAAGTTCATCACTAAACTTGGGGTGGTTCCTAGCATCGCTGACTCCATTGAGCTCTATTGTGACAACAATGGAGCTATAGCACAGGCGAAGGAACCTCGCTCACACCAGCGAACCAAACACATACTACGGTGCTTCCATCTCATTCGAGAGATTATCGAGAGAGGAGATGTGAAGATTTGTAGAGTACCCACAGAGGCTAACATCGCAGATCCCTTGACCAAGGCTTTGGCACAGATAAAGCATGATGGTCACACTAGGTCATTGGGGCTTAGAGCCTACACTGATTGGCACTAGTGCTAGTGGGAGATTGTTAGTTAGAGTCCTAGAGCCAATCATTTGATGATTGTATTATGGAATTGTTGTATCATATTCTTATATAAATAAAGGCATTTATTTTGGTTATTATACTTACTTGTATTGGTGCCAAATAAACTAAGTATAATAGCGTCCTTGAGTAGAAAAGTTCTTACCTATATCAATCGATTGGTTGAATCGATAGTGAGATGATATAGGGAACACTACTCTTAATCATTCCTAGTCGAGTATTAACATTCAGGGACAACGTTAATGTAATAAGACTAACATGTAGCTCAACTCGATGACTTGATCTCACAAGTCATGGATATAGAGATATCAAGTTGACACATGGGTATGCATTAGAGAATGTATACTGAATGACCCACCATGAGAAAGTATCATGGATCGTTATATGAGTGTCATATACTTTCTCATGTGGCTATTAGTATGACTACTAGTCCTTAGACCTGAAGTCACCATGGTTCCCTACATAAGGAGTTATGTACTTTGATTTCGTCAAGCGTCACCCGTAATTGGGTGGACTATAAAGATGATTACTGCGTATGTAATGAAATATGCAGAGGGATGTGAGTGATGTAGATGGGATCTAGCCCTCCTATATGACGGGAGAGACATCGATATTCTTGATAGAGTGAGACCACGAAGTGCATGGCCATGCCCAAATGAATCAATATGAGATATTGATCTCATTTGATTTAGTGAGTCTACTTGGAGTTCAAGATTTAGATTGGTCAGAGGATGACACGGTCTATGCCTCACATTGATCAATCTAGATGTCTAGAATAGAAGGACACTTGTCATATATTGTGAGGAGTCACAATTAGTAGTCACAAGGTGATGTTGGATCTCAACATTCTTGTAACTTGAGTAGTAATAATGTGTTGCTAGATACCGCTCATTACTTATGCTCCTAAATGGGTTTAGGGGCATTGCCAACGTTACAAGAACCTATAGGGTCACACACTAAGGACAATTAGATGGTGATTAGGTTCATATGATGAACCAAGAGGATTAGGTTCATGTATTGAACCAAATTGGATTAAGAGTAATCCAAGTTAGGCTAATTGAGTTGGACTCAAGTTGATTCATGTGTTCAATGAGTCTAATTTTGATTATGACTCATTGAATCAATTTAATTAAATGAATTAGATTCATTATATTAAGTTGGTTTGAATCAAATGGTTAGATTAGATCAACCATGAGAGAGATTTGGTCAAGTTTGACTTGACTTGAGAAGGAAGATGAAAGGTCAAGTTTGACTTGACCATTTGCCACCTCATTTGTGAGTTGGCAATAGGAGGACTAATGATGATGTGCCACATCATCAAAGCTAGCACATGTGTGCGCCACATCATGGAGGTTACAAACCCCTTTCCATTTATTGTGGCCGGCCATATTAATTGTAAGGGAGTTACAATTGTGGTCGGCCACTCAAAATGAATTAGAATGAATTTTTCATTCAAGGCATTTATTCTATCTTCTTCCTCCTTGAGCTCTTTCTTCTCTCCCTCTCATCCTACCTTGGCCGAACCCTACTAAGGTGCTAGCACACTTTAGTTTGGTTTTCTCCCTCTTTTTTTCGTGTAGATACGTGTAGAGGATTGTCTACTTTGACAATCTTAAGATCCGGCACCTTGGACGAGCGGGATTCCCGAAGGGCGCGCATCAAGGGTAAAAACTCTTAACCATCTAGAACTCTAATGTAGATCTAGAGTTAGTAAACTCATACTCAAAGGTTTTTTCGAAATTTTATTCTTCGCACGAATCCGGTGACGGGGGTTTCGGGGTTTCCGCGACGCGAAAAAGTGGTTTTCGCGGCCCGAAAAGTCCAACACTGTATTCCAAGAATGCAGGATGCTTCACCTAAGTCCTTCATTGAGAAACAAGTCCCTAGCCTAGTCTTGACAGACTACAGCAAAGGGATGTCTTTCCCAATGAGTAGTATGTCATCCACATACAATATAAGGAAGACAACTGTGTTCCCTACAACCTTCTTGTAGACACAAGGTTCATCTTCATTCTTAATGAAATCAAACTGTTTGATTGCATCATCGAATCGAAGATTCTAGCTCCGAGAAGCTTGCTTTAGTCCATAAATGGACCTATGCAGCTTGTATACTCTACCAGTATGCTGTGGATCTACAAAACCCTCAGGTTGTGTCATGTACACATCCTCGAGCAGGTTTCCATTCAGAAACATGGTTTTGACATCCATCTGCCAGATCTCATAATTGTGGTACGATGCAATAGCAAGCATGATCCGAATGGACTTAAACATCGCTACTGGAGAAAAAGTTTCATCATAGTCAATACCATGAATTTGCTTGAAACTTTTAGCTACCAAGTGACCCTTATAAATAAGTCCATCCATGTCAGTCTTTCTCTTAAAGACCCACTTACACCCAATTGGTTTGACCCCTTCAGGTGGATCAACCAAAGTCCATACTTGGTTAGTGTACATGGATTCCATCTTGGATCTCATGGCTTCTAGCCATTTCTCAGAATCTGGTCTCATCACAGCTTCCTGATAGGAGGTAGGCTCAACCTCAATGAGCACAACATCATCATGGTCAGAGAAGAGAAATGAGTATCTCTTAGGCTGACGACGTACCCTATCAGATCTACGAAGAGGTAGGTCTACTTGAATTGGTTGTGGTTCCTCAACTCCTTGTGGAACAACATCATCCACAACACTTTGTGGTTCTAGTTCAACTTCCATCGAGGCTTCAATGCTATGGTCCACGTCTTGAACTTCTTCAAGATCGAACGTACTCCCACTAGTCTTTCTAGAAACAAAATCCCTTTCTAGAAATACCCCAGTCTTAGCCACAACTATCTTGTATTGACTAGGAATGTAGAAGTAATATCCCTTCATTTCCTTGGGATATCCAATAAAATAGCACTTATCAGATTTGGGTCCCAATTTGTCCGAGACTTGACGTCGAACGTAAGCCTCACAACCCCAAATCCTCATAAAAGACACCTGGGCATCTCTCCCAGTCCATATCCTATATGGTGTCTTTACTACAACCTTAGATGGAACTCGGTTGAGAATGAAGGTTGCTGTGTCTAGAGCATAGCCCCAAAGATACATGGGAAGATCTGTGTGAATCATCATAGACCGTACCATATCTAATAAGATATGATTCCTCCTTTTGGATACACCATTCCACTGTGGTGTTCCAGGAGGAGTGAGTTGAGATAGAATCCCACACTCAGCTAGATAGTCATGAAACTCATGGCTAAGGTATTCACCACCTTGATCTGATCGAAGTATCTTAATACTCTTGTCAAGCTGGTTTTGTACTTCATTCTTGAATTCTTTGAACTTTTCAAAGGATTCTGACTTATGTGTCATCATATACACATAACCATATTTACTGAAGTCATTGTTGGATTGAGACGCGCTAGAGGGGGGGTGAATAGCGCTCGTGGCTAAAATCGTTCTATTATCGGAATCGTAAAAACTATCGGAGAAGTAACGTAGCGGAAAGTAAACAAACACACAGAAAGACAAGAGAATTTACTTCGTTCGGAGCCTGTGACTACTCCTACTAGAAGGCCCGCGATCCTTGATCGCTTTCCGTGGGCAACAACTATAAGCTCGACAAGAGTACAAGTATTACAGTTAAGTATAATGAAAAAGTACAGTTATACCGACGACAATATCGTAATTTGAAGATTTCGGAGGTTCGGGTCGTCGGTGTCTCGTAGCAGCACTTCGGGATCATCTCGTGAGCAGCTTGTAGCAGAAAGATCGCTTGGAAGTTGTTATACAGAGCTGCTGGTCGAAACCCCTTATAAAGGGTGTTCAAGGCGCCTTCATCGTTCACCAAGGCGCCTTGAACAGTCACCATGGAGATGAGGAGCGAATCGGTGAATCTTATCGCACTCAGGCGCCCATCGCTCACAGTGGCGCTTCATCCGCTCAAGGCGCCTTCATCTGCTCATCAAGGCGCCTTTCTCGCAGCCTCCACCTTGCATCCGAGGTGCCTCAAGCTCCATGGAGGCGCCTGGACACTGTTCATCCGAGGCTTTAAGTTGCTCCTTTGCACCGCAAGATACGTTAGTCCCAAACACTACCTGCAGACAAAGTTAGCACATAATACAACAAATATTATAAATGAAGTATTAACAGAGTCTGACTTCAGGTTTCCTACCGGAAACCCTAGGTCGACCCGACGCCCTCTGTACGGGAACACGCCCTCACCTACTCCACTCGGGAGATTTACTGTTGCCAGTGCGATCCTCCAGATCGACCGGACTTTTGCTCAGCGTCCGAGGCCTTTCTGCTGAACATCCGCTTCCCGGCTAGTCCAGACTTTCACCTGGTTCGCGACACCAGGAATTTTCACCTAGGGTTACCACCCCCTAGGACTTTTGCCTGAAGCCATCGACCTGCCAAGACTTTCCGCATAGGGTTACCACCCCCTATGACCTAGGGTTACCACCCCCTAGGGTTTTTCCTCTGCCTAACCGCAGTTAGGACTTTTCCTGAGACACTCATTTAACATGTTAGATCACAACTCACCTTAACTTTGAATCCTTTGCCATTATCAAAACTTAGGTTCGATCGTTAGATGCTTCCCGCACCAACGATCTCCCCCTTTTTGATTATGGCAACCCAAATTCAAAGTTAAGTAAAAATAGATGCACAGGTAGCAAAAAAAATTGTAATTGAGCAAGCTTAAGTATATAATTTCAAATGAACGCCTAACTTAAGCTAACACTTAAACTTTTGTGATGCTCCCCCTTAATACAGGGTTCCCTTTTTAAATTTTTACTTTTGAATTACTTTTGAATTTCCTACTCTCCCCCTTTGCCATTTATCAAAAAAATAAGCCAGTTTTCAATTTTTCTCAAAAAACAAGATTAGTGCTAAGTTAAAAAAATAAATCTTCACCTAAAATTTTGAAGACACTGAGTTAAAGTTTTGCAAAACTATCTGAAAGGTAACTTAGCTTAAAAAAAAATTGAAAAAGTTGGCTAAGTTTGAAAAAAAGTTGAAAGTTGCTATATGAATCACTTAGCTAAGCCTTTTGTAAACATTGAACTTTGAAGAATGTAGCTTAAGTGAAAGAGACTTAGCTTAATTTTGAATACAAACCTTGTTAATTTTTAAGTTGAAGAGAGAGAGTAGCTAGAATCTTAATTTAGGTAATTTATTCAGTTGGTCCTTAAGTCCAAACATGAGTCAAGTAAATTGGTGTTGATTAGGTATCAGAGCCATAAGGAACAGAATATTCTTAACTAAAAGATTGAGTATCCTTTACCAACTGTCTAACTTTGAGTTACTTGCTGATTGTCTATAGGACAATAGCTTTCACTTGGTTAGTCAAGTTGAGTTATTTTGATCCAGGTAGACTTGACTAGAGCTGGAGAACTTAACTTGATTAATGTTTATTGCATATTTAACGCCCAGACTCATATTGATGCACAGATATAAGCATTCTTGAGTCCAGGCAATACCCTATGCATCTCACGCCGTTCTATGTGTGTCAATCACAATCAAGGTAAACCTAGGTGTTTGTGAGATGCTCTGGCTTAATTCTAGGGGAACATGATTTCTAGGGGAAAACTTAGGCTAAATCCAAATGTTGAAAATTCTAAGAAATTAGAATTTTGAAATCATTATTTTTCTTAGAATTTGTAAAAAAAATAAGTAACCTCTAGATCATTTGAAACTAAGTAAACTGTTGACTGGGAGCATGCAAATAAGTAGATATCACATCAAGAGGGTCTAACAAAACAGATAAACAGTGAAGTGTTAGTTTCATAGTCAAAAGTCCTTAATACAATGCGTAAAATGGTCAAATCAACGAGTAGGATCATCGACTTGAGGAGCATCAGCGGGAGGTGGTGCATGGGGCTGCGTAAGTGCTGGCTGGCCCAGACGTCGTATCTCGTCTCGGAGGGAGGTAAACCCGGCAGCCATCTCGGATCGAAGGGTGAGAACTATCCGTCGTGTCTGAATAGACTCGACCTCGAGTCTAGCAAGTCTGTCCTCGACGGAGAGTGAGGAAGAGGTCGAAGGTCCAGCTGAGGTGGATGGTCTGGCAGACGGGGAGGGATCCGCGAAAAGATCCTCAGCTAAGAAATCAGCCCACTCCTCTCCCTCGCCTGGTATATCCTCGGCTGCTGGAGCGATAGGGGCAGCTGCCTGCTGTGGTCGTCCTATCCACGCTAGAACTCCATCAGCTGTGATATCGGCACTGGCTAGTCTACAACTACGGGATCCTAGCTCATCATATATAGTAAGAGGAATGACTGTTCCTCTGGTCACATCTATACCCTCTATGGTCGAAAAGAAGCGTGTCAGAATATGACAATAGGGCATGTGGACTATCTTGGAGGTGACTGTCCCAGATGCACAGATAATGTTCTGGAACATATGCAGGGCAATATCGATATCAAGTCGATGACACAGGGGGTACAAGAAGAATGAGTGTGAAGATCTCATCTTCGGGACATCCCGAGATGAGATCGGCAGAATACATGCTGTCAGGACCCTATACATCACGTAGTCCTGAACCCGAAGAGTAACTGACCTGAACTCAGTCAAGTCAGCAGGTCTCGCTCCCCCGAAGAAATACGTATAGATAGGTCTTGGGTTGATCCGAGGCGCCTTAAGACGAAGCGGCGGGAATTTTCCCGCCGCTTGCTAGGGCGCCTCCTTTTGATGGGAGGCGCCTCCGAGAAGCTCCACGCGATTTTTTTTTTTTTTTTAAGGAATTTTGAAATTGAGTTTAAAATAATTTTGAAATTGAGTTTTAAAATAATTTTGAAATTGAGTTTTAAAAATAATTTTAAAATTGAGTTTTGAAAATAATTTTGAAATTGAGTTTTAAAAATAATTTTGAATTTTGAAATTGAGTTTTAAAAATAATTTTGAAATTGAGTTTTAAAATAATTTTAAAATTGAGTTTTGAAAATAATTTTGAAATTGAGTTTTAAAAATAATTTTGAAATTGAGTTTTAAAATAATTTTGAAATTGAGTTTTAAAATTAATTTTGAAATTGAGTTTTGAAATTGAGTTTTAAAAATAATTTTGAAATTGAGTTTTAAAAATAATTTTGAAATTGAGTTTTAAAAATAATTTTGAAATTGAGTTTTAAAATAATTTTGAAATTGAGTTTTAAAATAATTTTGAAAAGTTTTTTTAAATAAACTTAGTCATCTCACCAGATCTAAATTTTCAATCAGGGAATCCTATAATTGATGTGAGATGATTTATTGTTGAATTCAGGAATCTGATTTAACTTTGTGTTAGATTCAGGTTTAGCTTTGGGTACAACAAGTAAGCATTCTTTGGATATACTTCTGGGTTGTGGTGAGTCACAAGGAGCTCATTAAAGTAACCATGCCTTCGAAGTTTCCAAATAGTCCTACCCATTGAGCTTAATACTAAACCTTGGTCTAACTAGTTAGGATTCATTTAAGGGTAGCTTCGGTCAGTTCCACTTGGCCAAATGCACCAGGTCGAAGCCATATCTTCCTAGACATGCGATGCCCAAGCTTCCCTAACGTACTATCATCCAAAAACTTCACCAGTACTGTGGTTCAAGTTAAACTTATCCCGTTTTTAATCTAATCTTAATTACCCTGCCGGGTAATTTATTCTTTCTTTACCCATTCCGGGTAAATTAGGTTCAGTTACCCTGTCGGGTAGTTCAGTTGGAGGTGCCAGCTAGTTTGGATCCTCCATCTACTTTTCATAATTTCGAATTTAATTTAATTTTGAATTTTTAAGAATTTGATTTTTAATTTTAGGTTTCGACTTTAATTTTGAATTTTAAATCAAGATCATTTTTCTTTTAGCTCCCCCTGGATCACGGCCTCGATATGGTCTATCGAGGTAGTATATATGATCCTTAGGGACCCAGTATTGACCAAGTCCAACTTGATTGATCAATTCGGACTTGGGGACCCATGCTTGGACTGATTTACTACTTTGTTTATTTATTAAGGATAAGTAAGATTTAAATTTACTTTTATATCCTAGTCCAGTTCTATTGTAGATGGCCCTTTGTGTCCCAAGAATTAGATCCAAATTCTTGGAGCCCAGAGAGAACTTTTCTAAAGTGACTTTTAAATCATTTAGCTGATTTTTCAGATTTGAATTTTCTTTCTCAAGTTGTTGTACTTGAGTTGAATCTTCAGTTAAAGATTTTGAGTTAGTTACTTCTTTAAGAATGATTATTTCTTTTAAAAGTGACTTAATTTTCAAATTTGACTTGGCTAATTTGCGAAGTAAATAATTGACTAAATTATTAAGCCTAGGAATACTTACAGCGGAGTCTGGCCCTTCGAAAACGGATGCGGATCCGTGGCTTTGCCCGGAGTCGGCTTCTGACTCGCTGATCTGGTCCCGGGCCATCAATGCGAGTAGACTCGTTTGGTCGAGTTCGTCGTCTTCGTCCTCCAAAGATCATCCCAGGTTGCCTTTAGGACTTTCCTTCTTCTTTGCTTCTTGGCTTCTTTTTGATTTGGGCAGTTGGCTTTTATATGCCCCTTTTGGTTGCACCCGTAGCAAGTGACTTCGAACTTCATCTTTGAGTTTTGTTGAGCCTCCTTGGATTGAACTGCCTTCTTCAGATCTTTCTTGTTGAAGCCCTTCTTCTTCTTGTATAGTTTCTTTACAAGATTCACAAATTCGCTGGCCAGTTCATCTTCCGAATCTTCTGAATTGGGTTCGTCTTCTGATTCCGATTCAACTTTTCGTCGTCCTCTTGATTCCCTTATTCGACTTGTACCTGCAACCAAAGCAATGTCCTTCTCGGATGGCTGTGCATTAGTCTGTTCATGGAGTTCAAATTCACTAAATAATTCGTCTAATTTTAAGGAAGACAAATCCTTAGAGACTTTGTAGGCATCTACCATTGATGCCCACAATGAACTCCTAGGAAATGAGTTAAGAGCATACCTTATTATGTCTCTGTTTTCTACTTTCTGCCCGATTCCATGAAGGGAATTCAAGATATCTTGAATTCGAGCGTGAAAAGAACTTGCTGTCTCGCTTTCCTGCATTTTCAAATTATATAATTTATTAAGTAACAAATCACGCTTACTTACCTTGGTTTCCGAGGTGCCCTCGTGTAGTTCGATTAGTTTCTCCCATAGTTCTTTTGCGGAGGAGAACGGACCGACTCTGTTGAGCTCTTCTTTGGTAAGACCACATTGGATGGTGCAGGTGGCTTTTGCGTCAGCTTCCACCTTTTTGATAAATGCTGGCTCCCAATTTTCACAGGGTGTAGGCTTACCGTCGGTACCAGTTGGCAGTTCCAGTCCTGTTTTGATGATCATCCAGGTATCGAACTGGATCTTCAGATATATCTCCATTCGCCCCTTCCAATACCCGAAGTCTTCTTCGGAAAATAGTGGGGGACGAACGGTGCTATATCCTTCTTGTTGGGCCATTTTAGATCTAAAAGAAAAAAACAACAAAATCTATTCCAAGACTGAGTCTTGGATTAGTAGTGCGAGAGAAGGGAAAAAACGAACCCAAGTGGAATTGACCAACTTTGAGCAACACCGATTCGTGAAAAGCAATTAGAATATAGCTATGAAGCTAAATTCTGATCAACTCCGAACAAAATACCACGAAAAAAATGTTTTAAATGGTGGTTGCACCAAATTAAAACAACCCCGCTCTGATACCAATTGTTGGATCGAGACGCGCTAGAGGGGGGTGAATAGCGCTCGTGGCTAAAATCGTTCTATTATCGGAATCGTAAAAACTATCGGAGAAGTAACGCAGCGGAAAGTAAACAAACACACAGAAAGACAAGAGAATTTACTTCGTTCAGAGCCTGTGACGACTCCTACTCGAAGGTCCGCGATCCTTGATCGCTTTCCGTGGGCAACAACTATAAGCTCGACAAGAGTACAAGTATTACAGTTAAGTATAATGAAAAAGTACAGTTATACCGACGACAATATCGTAATCTGAAGATTTCGGAGCTTCGGGTCGTCGGTGTCTCGTAGCAGCACTTCGGGATCGTCTTGTGAGCAGCTTGTAGTAGAAAGATCGCTTGGAAGTTGTTATACAGAGCTGCTGGTCGAAACCCCTTATAAAGGGTGTTCAAGGCACCTTCTACTATTCACCAAGGCGCCTTGAACAGCCGAGTCAGCCGCGGAGATGAGGAGCGAACTGGTCGAATCTTATCGCAGACTCAAGGCGCCTTCCACTGTTCACAGGGCGCCTTCATCTATTCAAGGCGCCTTCCACTGTTCATCAAGGTGCCTTGAACAGCTTCTCGCAGCCAGCTCCAGCCTTGCATCCGAGGCGCCTCCAAGCTCCATGGAGGCGCCTTGGACACTGTTCATCCGAGGCTTTAAGTTGCTCCTTTGCACCTGCAAGATACGTTAGTCCCAAACACTACCCTGCAGTACAAAGTTAGCACATAATACAACAAATATTATAAATGAAGTATTAACAGTCTCCGGACTGTCCGAGTCTGACTTCAGGTTTCCTACCGGAAACCCTAGGTCGACCCGATGCCTACTGTTCCCTCTACGGGGAACGCGTCCTCACCTACTCCACTCAGGAGATTTACCTGTTGCCAGTCCGGACTTTTGCTCGGTACTCGACGCTTCCGGACTTTCTGCTGGACATCCGCTTCCCGGCTAGTCCAGACTTTCACCTGGTTCGCGACACCAGGACTTTTCACCTAGGGTTACCACCCCCTAGGACTTTTGCCTGAAGCCATCGACCTGCCAAGACTTTCCGCATAGGGTTACCACCCCCTAGGGTTTTTCCTCTGCCTAACCGCAGTTAGGACTTTTCCTGAGACACTCATATAACATGTTAGATCACAACTCACCTTAACTTTGAATCCTTTGCCATTATCAAAACTTAGGTTCGATCGTTAGATGCTTCCCGCACCAACAGTCATCAATAAATGTAATGAAGTACCTATAACCACCTCTGGCAGCGACATTGAAAGGACCACATACATCACTATGTATAAGTCCTAACAAGTCAATCACTCTCTCGCTGTGTCCACTAAAGGGTGTCTTGGTCATCTTGCCCAGTAGGAATGACTCACATGTCTCATAAGATTCAAAATCAAATGAGTCCAGCAAACCATCCTTATGGAGCTGGGATAAGCATTTGTTATTTATATGACCTAAGCGATAGTGCCAGATATAGGATTGGTTCATGTCATTTGACTTGAACCTCTTGGTACTTATGTTATAGATAGGGTTTTCAAGGTCTAGAATATAGAGTTCGTTCATCAGAGGTGCACTACAATAGAACATATCATTTAAATAAACTGAACAACATTTGTTCTTTATTATAAATGAAAAGCCTTTCTTGTCTAAACAAGAAACTGATATAATGTTCTTAATCAAAGCAGGCACATAACAACAATTATCCAATTCTAATACAAGCCCAGAGGGCAGAGATAGAGAATAAGTTCCTACAGCAATAGCAGCAACCCGTGCTCCATTGCCTACGCGTAGGTCCACCTCACCCTTCGTCAATGCCCTGCTATTTCTCAGCGCCTGCACATTAGTATAAATGTGAGAAGAACATCCGGTATCTAATACCCATGATGAAGAAATAGATAGATTGACTTCTATAACATATATACCTGAAGTGGAAGTCTCACTTCTCTTCTTCTTAAGATCTTCCAGGTAAACTTTGCAGTTCCTCTTCCAGTGCTCGGTCTGACCGCAGTGGAAGCAGGTAGCATCCTCGGCGACCCCTCCTTTGGGTTTCAATGCCTTGCATTTGCCCTTAGCTTGGGACTTTCCCCTATCTTTAGGCTTGCCCTTGCCTTTGCCCTTTTGCACCATCAAAATGGAGTTGGGCTTAACCTTCTTAAGGTTGATCTCAGCAGTTCTCAACATACTTAGAAGCTCAGGCAGTGGCTTGTTAATTTCATTCATGTTATAATTTAGAACGAATTGACTATAGCTATCTGGCAAGGATTGCAAGATCAGGTCAATGGCCAGCTCTTGGCCAAGCGAGAATCCCAACCTCTGTAGGTTTTCTATGTACACAATTATTTTGAGTACATATGGGCCTACAGGAGTCCCATCTTACATCTTGCACTGAAACAGTGCCTTAGAGATCTCGAATCTCTCGTGCCTCGCTTGTCCTTGATATAGTTGACGAAGATGTTCAACCATATCATAAGCGCCCATCAACTCATGTTGCTTTTGAAGCTCAGAGTTCATGGTCGCGAGCATAAGACATGACACATCTAATGCGTCATCTTGATGCTTCTTGTAAGCATCATGATTAGCTCGCGTGGCAGTGGCAGGAGGTGCCTCGGGAATGGGATACTCCAGGACATACAGTTTTCGTTCCTGTGTGAGAACGATTCTCAGGTTCCTGTACCAGTCCAGGAAATTAGCTCCGTTGAGCTTGTCCTTCTCAAGGATGGAACGCAGGGAGAAAGAGTTCGTATTTGACGTCATGGTTATCTACAACAGAAAAATGTAGAAAAATAAATATCATATTCTATTAATCATCTAATTAGGCCTTTAATTAAATGATGCTCCCACTGAATTATAGAATTCATGTGGGACAAGATCCACATCATACTATGCTCTGAGTTAGCTTTGGCTAAATCACCCAAGACTTAGTATGATCGGTAGGTAACTAATTACCAATTACATCTCTATGCAACTCTTGTTTATAGGATCAAGATCCGCATTTATATTAAAAATCGAGTTAGCTTTGGCTAATACGCCCAAGAGTTAATATAAACGTGATTTTATCCTATCTTCCAACTATTGGATAAATGTCTTCAGTTAAACTTGATTTAACTAGTTGTACTCAATCTAATTGAGTTTTTACTCACCCATGCGTTGATAGGCGGGACCAAGATTGTCCCTCCGTACCCTACCAAGATAATATGTGTTGCTCTGCTTTGACAGATTAAACAACTACATGTGATCGAGGTAGTGATAGGTATCACGGCATGGTAGGTATTTTTTTTTGAGTTGACACGATTGAGATCTAATCTAATCGACGATGTGTATCATATACTCAATTTAGATCTAATCTAATCGTGGAGGTGCATCATGTGTGCGACATAGATCTAATCTAATCGTTAAGGCACTAATTAATTACTAATCTAGCATGCATCACATATACACACACAAGCAATTAATTAATTTTGTGATTAGTCATAGTCCTACTACGATCTTCTCAAGCCAATGAGAAGATCAGATGGTCAACCTAAGGTCAACAGCTTCTCAAGCTCATTCCTTTGACCACCTTGTGTTGCTCGCGCCCTCCTCATAACTCCATCTCGAGTGAACCTTCCACCGCCTCATTTTGTACATTACAAAAAGTGAAACTTGAGTTACATTCGAGTCTAAACTATTTACAACAGAAATAAATAAATAGAAAGGCACGACGCGTAGGTCGCGTATCAAATATACAACACGCACAATCACATGACGGCACACAGGCCGTATTATGAATTACAACACAATTTCCAATCAAATTGGGGTATTTTGGGCCATGACCATCACAAAATGATACACAATTCTAAATTATGAAATTTTCATAAATTTCTGTAATTTTTGTCTAATATTTTTATGATTTTATGAGTAAAAATTCCCGTCGGTCCCGTTTAGCGATTTTCGAGCGAAATCGTGGAACGAAGCCCCTTGCGGGGTTAGGGGCAGCACCCCTACCCGCGATATAACCATCGCGAGTGTTCCTAAGCGATCCTATAGCATCTTAACCCACTGTCCCAAAACGATTTGGGGCGAAACCTTGCCGTTTCAGAAAAATTTTCTCGGTAGTCGAAGCCTACAAGTGTCTAAACTCTTGTGCTTCGCTTCTACGAGAAAAATACCCATAAAACTATAAAAATAGTAAATTTACATAATATTACAGAACTGATATTTTTCATAAAAATATAAAAAAAAACTTGTACGCTCTTCGCACGTGGCTCTGATACCATTGTTGGGGTTTTCGGGCCGCAAAAATCACTTTTTGCGTTGCGAAAACCCCGAAACCCCGCCACCGGATCCGTGCGAAGAAATAAAATTTACGTAAAACTTCGAGTACGAGTTTCTAGCCTAGATCTAATCTAGATCTACAAAGGAGAAGAGCTTTACCCTTGATGCGATGCCCTTCGCTAATCCCGCTCGTCCAAGGTTCGCCAGATCTCGAGAGTATCAAAGTAGATACTCCTCTATGTGTATCCACACAAGCAAGAGATAGAGAAACAAAACAAAAGGTGTGCTAGCACTTTGAAAAGTTTGGCCAAGGTGGAGGAGAGGGAGAGAAGAGAGAGCTTGAGGAAGAAGATGAGAGTTACACAAAAGAAATGAAACTCACCCCATGAATGAGTGGCCGACCACATTAATGAGGTTAATAACCTCCATGGAATACCAAGAGTCACAACTCTTGGTAACTCCCATGAGGTGGCATCCTACTTAAGCAATCATGATGATGTGGAGCATCATCATTGGCCCACTCTTTGCCAACTCGCCAATGAGGTGGCAAATGGTCAAGTCAAACTTGACCCTTCATCTTCCTCTCAAGTCAAGTCAAACTTGACCACTTCTCTCCAATGGTTGATCAAATCTAACCATTGGTTCAAGTCAATTTTAATTTAATGAATCTCTATTCATTGAATTAAATTGACTCAATGAGTCTAAGTCAAAATTAGACTCATCTAACACATGAACCAAATTGAGTCCAACTCAATTAGCCTAATTTGGATTACTCTTAATCCAATTTGGTTCATCACATGGACCTAATTCTTTAGGTTCATCAAATAAACCTAATCTCCATCTAATTTGCTCTTTGTGTGTGACCCTATAGGTTTTTATAACATTGGCAATGCTCCTAAACCTATTTAGAAGCATAAGTAATGAGCGGTCTCTAGCAACATATCATTACTACCCAAGTTATAAGAATGTTGAGATCCAACATCACCTTGTGACTACTAATTGTGACTCTTCACAATATATGACAAGTGTCCTTCGATCCTTGATATCTAGATTGATCAATGTGAGGCATAGACTGTGTCATCCTCTAATCAATCTAAATCTTGAATCCCAAGTAGACTCACTCAATCAAATGAGCTCAACATCTCATATTGACTCATTTGGGCATGGCCATGCACTTAGTGGTCTCACTCTATCAAGAATATCGATGTCACTCTCGTCATATAGGAGGGATAGATCCCATCTACATCACGCACATCCCTCCACATATTTGTTACATACCCAGTAATCGCCTTTATAGTCCACCCAGTTACGGGTGACGTTTGACGAAGCCAAAGTATGCAACTCCTTATGTAGAGAACCATGGTGACTTCAGTCCAAGGACTAATAGTCATACTAATAGCCACATGAGAAAGTATATGACACTCATATAACGATCAATGATACTTTCTCATGGCGGGTCATTCAGTATACATTCTCCAATGCATACCCATGTGTCAACTTGATATCTCCATATCCATGACTTGTGAGATCAAGTCATCGAGTTGACTTACATGCTAGTTGTTAGCTAGAGCCCTAGAGCCAATCACTTGATGATTGTATTTTTGGACTTATTGTATCATATTCTATATATAAATAAAGGCATTTGGATTTTGGTTATTATACTTACTTGTATTGGTGCCAAATAAACTAAGTATAATAATGTCCTTGAGTAGACGGTTCTCACCTATATCAATCGGTTAGTTGAACTGATAGTGAGATGATATAGGGAACACTACTCTTAATCATTCCTAGTCGAGTATTAACATTCAGTGACAATGTTAATGCAATAAGACTAGCATGTAGGTCAACTGGATGACTTGATCTCACAACTTATGGATATAGAGATATCAAGTTGACACATGGGTATACATTAGAGAATGTATACTGAATGACCCGCCATGAGAAAGTATCATGGATCGTTATATGAGTGTCATATACTTTCTCATGTGGCTATTAGTATGACTACTAGTCCTTAGACCTGAAGTCACTATGGTTCCCTACATAAGGAGTTATGTACTTTAGTTTCGTCAAACGTTACCCGTAACTGGGTGAACTATAAAGGCGATTACTGGGTATGTAACAAATTATGCGGAGGGATGTGAGTGATGTAGTGTTGGGTTCTTCGGGCCGCGAAAATCGCTTTTCGCGTCGCGGAAACCCTGAATCACCCAAGGCCAACGAATCTGTGCAAGGAAAACCGAACGTAAAATTACGAGTACGAGTTTCAAAACTTTAGATCTACACTAGATGAGAGTTATACCTTCGAAGCGAGCCCTTTCGCGTTCCCACTCGTCCAAGGAATTGCCGGATCTCTAGACCGTCAAGCGTCGGTCCTCTAGAAGTATCCACACGGACACGTAGGTGGAGAAAACCTCACACAAAGGTGTGCTAGCACCTTGGTAAGGTTCGGCCAAGCAAGGAGGAGAGGGAGAGGGAGAGCTTGAGGAAGAAGAAGGAGTAATCACTTGAATGAGCAAATTGAATTTCTCATTCAATCAAAAATGGCCGGCCATATTTTGTTGCGTAACCCCCATTTCCACTTAATTACAATTAAGTGGAGGCCATTAAGAGGTGTCTTGTAACTCCCATGAGGTGGCACACCATGAAGATGTGGACCATTACCATTGGTCCACCTCTTGCCACCTCACTAATGATGTGGCAAATGAGTAACCTACACTCATTTAATGTGGCCGGCCATATTAAATGCAATGGAGGCTTGTAACCTCCATGAGGTGGCAAACCAAGATGATGTGGAACAACACTATTGGTCCACATCTTGCCACCTCACTCATGATGTGGCAAAGAGTCAAGTCAAACTTGACTCTTCCTCTTCCTCTCTAGTCAAGTCAAACTTGACTCAATCTCTCTCATGGTTGATCTAATCTAACCATTTGATTCAAGACAACTTAATATAATGAATCTAATTCATTAAATTAAATTGATCTAATGAGTCATAATCTAAATTAGACTCATTAAATGCATGAATCAACTTGAGTCTAACTCAATTAGCCCAATTTGGATTACTCTTAATCCAATTTGATTCATCAAATGAATCTAATCCTCTTGGTTCATCGTATGAACCAAATCTCCATCTAATTGTCCTTAGTGTGTGACCCTATAGGTTCTTGTAACGTTGGCAATGCCCCTAAACTCATTTAGGAGCATAAGTAATAAGCGGTATCTAGCAACACATCATTACTACCCAAGTTACATGAATGTTGAGATCCAACATCACCTTGTGACTACTAATTGTGACTCCTCACAATATGTGATATTGTCCTTCTATCCTAGACATCTAGATTGATCAATATGAGGCATAGACCGTGTCATCCTCTAATCAATCTAAATCTTGAACTCCAAGTAGACTCACTCGATCAAATGAGCTCAACATCTAATGATGACTCATTTGGGCATGGCCATGCACTTAGTGGTCTCACTCTATCAAGAATACCGATGTCGCTCCCGTCATATGGGAGGGATAGATCCCATCTACATCACTCACATCCCTCTGCATAATTCGTTATATACCCAGTAATCGCCTTTATAGTCCACCCAGTTACGAGTGACGTTTGACGAAACCAAAGTACATAACTCCTTATGTAGGGATCCATGGTGACTTCAGGTCTAAGGACTAATAGTAATACTAATAGCCACATAAAAAAGTATATGACACTCATATAACGATCCATGATACTTTCTCATGGCGGGTCATTCAGTATACATTCTCCAATGTATACCCATGTGTCAGCTTGATATCTCTATATCCATGACTTGTGAGATCAAGTCATCGAGCTGACCTACATGCTATTCTTATTGCATTAACATTGTCCCTGAATGTTAATACTCGACTAGGAATGATTTAGAGTAGTGTTCCCTATATCATCTCACTATCGGTTCAACTAACCGATTGATATAGGTGAGAACCATCTACTCAAGGACATTTTTATACTTAGTTTATTTCGCACCAATACAAGTAAGTATAATAACCAAAATCCAAATGCCTTTATTAATATACAAGAATATGATACAATGAGTCCATACAATCATCAAATGATTGACTCTAGGGCTCTAACTAACAATCTCCCACTAGCACTAGTGCCAATCAGTATAGGCTCTAAGGCCTAATGACCTAGTGTAACCATCATGCTTTCTCTGTGCCAAAGCCTTGGTCAAGGGATCTGCGATGTTAGCCTCTGTAGGTACTCTACAAATCTTCACATTTCCTCTATCGATAATCTCTCGAATGAGATGGAAGCGCTGTAGTATGTGCTTGGTCCGCTGGTGTGAGCGAGGTTCCTTCACCTGTGCTATAGCTCCATTGTTGTCACAATAGAGCTCAACTCGGTCAGCGATGCTAGGAACCACCCCAAGTTCAGTGATGAACTTGTGGATCCAAACTGTCTCCTTTGCTGCCTCTGATGCAGCAATATACTCGGCTTGTAGAATCACTCGTATCACCTTGAACTCTTCCGGTGACGACCACCGTTAATGCAAAATCGAACCCATTGCGATCTATAGTCATCACGGTGGTGCGGAAGCTAGCATCAACGTAACACCTTACAGCTCATCATTGCCTCCATATATTAAGAAATATACTTTACTCCTTCTTAAGTACTTAAGAATATTCTTGACCGCTATCCGGTGACTTTTCTGACTGGTATCTGCTCGTCATGCTCAAAGCATTCGAGACATCAGGTCGAGTACATAGCATGGCGTACATGATAGACCCTATGGCTGAGGCATAAGGGATCTGATCCATGCGATCTCTCTCCTCTCTAGAAGAGGGACCTTGAGTCTTCGAAAGACTCACACCATGTGACATCGGCAGAAATCCCATCTTGGAGTTCTGCATGGCAAATCGAAGGAGTACCTTGTCAATATATGTACTCTGACTTAGGCCAAGCAATCTCTTAGATCTATCTCTATAGATCTGTATCCCTAGAATGCGGGATGCCTCACCTAAGTCCTTCATTGAGAAGCAACTCCCTAGCCAGGTCTTGACAGACTGAAGCATAGGGATGTCATTCCCAATGAGTAGTATGTCATCCACATACAATATGAGGAAGACAACTGTGTTCCCTACTACCTTCTTGTAGACACAAGGATCATCTTCGTTCTTGATGAAACCAAACTGTTTGATTGCATCATCGAATCGAAGATTTCAGCTCCGAAAAGCTAGCTTATGCAGCTTACATACTCTGCTAGTATGCTGTGGTGGATCTACAAACACAAGTTTCCTTTCAGAAACGCGGTTTTGACATCCACCTGCCATATCTCGGAATCTGGTCTCATCTCATAGTCATGGTATGCTGCAATAGCAAGCATGATCCGAATGGACTTAAACAACGCTACTGGAGAAAAGGTTTCATCATAGTCAATACCATGAATCTGTTTGAAACCTTTAGCTACCAAGCGACCCTTATAGATAAGTCCATCCATGTCAGTCTTTCTCTTAAAGACCCACTTACACCCAATGGGTTTTACCCCTTCAGGTGGATCAACCAAAGTCCATACTTGGTTGGTGTACATGGATTCCATTTCGGATCTCATGGCCTCTAGCCATTTCTCGGAATCTGGTCTCATCACAGCTTCCTAATAGGTGGTAGGCTCATCTTCTATGAGCATAACGTCATAATGGTCAGACAAGAGAAATGAGTATCTCTCAGGCTGACGACGTACCCTATCAGACCTGCGAAGAGGTATGTCTACTTGAACCGGTTGTTGTTCCTCAACTCCTTGTGGAACAGCATCATCCACAACACATTGTGGTTCCAGTTCAATTTCCATCGAGGCATCAGTGCTATTGTTCGCATCTTGAACTTCTTCAAGATCGAACGCGCTCCCACTAGTCTTTCTAGAAACAAAGTCCCTTTCTAGAAAGACCCCAGTCTTTGCCACAACTACCTTGTGCTGACTGGGAATGTAGAAGTAATATCCCTTAGTTTCCTTGGGATATCTGATGAAATAGCACTTGTCGGATTTGGGTCCTAATTTGTCTGAGACTTGACGTCGTACGTAAGCCTCACAGCCCCAAATCCTCATGAAAGACACCTGGGCATCTCTCCTAGTCCATATCCTATATGGTGTCTTTATCACGGCCTTGGATGGAACTCGGTTGAGAATGAAAGTTACCGTGTCTAGAGCATATCCCCATAGATATGTCGGAAGATCTGTGTGACTCATCATAGATCGTACCATATCTAATAAGGTTCGATTCCTCCTTTCGGATACACCATTCCACTGTGGTGTTCCAGGAGGAGTGAGTTGGGATAGAATCCCACATTCAGCTAGGTAGTCACGAAACTCATGGCTAAGGTATTCTCCACCTCGATCTGATCGAAGTACCTTAATACTCTTGCCAAGCTGGTTCTGTACTTCATTCTTGAATTCTTTGAACTTTTCAAAGGATTCAGATTTATGTGTCATCAAATACACATAACCATATCTACTGAAGTCATCAGTAAATATGATGAATACCTATAACCGCCTCTAGCAGCGACATTGAAAGGGCCACATACATCACTATGTATGAGTCCTAACAAATCAGTCGCTCTCTCGCTGTGCCCACTAAAGAGAGTCTTAGTCATCTTGCCTCGTAGGCATGACTCGCATATCTCATATGATTCAAAATCAAATGAGTCCAGCAAACCATCCTTATGGAGCTGGGATAAGCGCTTGTCATTTATATGACCTAAGCGACAGTGCCAGAGATATGTGTGGTTCATATCGTTCGATTTGAACCTCTTGGTACTAACGTTATAGATAGGGCTCTCAAGGTCTAGAATATAGAGTCCGTTCATCAGAGGTGCACTACAATAGAACATATCGTTTAAATAGACAGAACAACATTTGTTCTTTATTATAAATGAAAATCCTTTCTTGTCCAAACAAGAAACTGATATAATGTTCTTAGTCAATGCAGGCACATAACAACAATCGTCTAACTCTAGTACAAGCCCAGAGGGCAGAGATAGAAAATAAGTCCCTACAGCAACAGCAGCAACCCGTGCTCCATTGCCTACTCGTAGGTCTATCTCGCCCTTTGTCAATGCTCTGTTATTTCTCAGTGCGTGTACATTAGTACAAGTGTGCGAAGCACATCCGATATCTAATACCCACGACGAAGAAATAGAGAGGTTGACTTCTATAACATTTATACCTGAAGTAGAAATCTTATTTCTCATCTTCTTAAGATCTTCCAGGTATTCTTTGGAGTTCCTCTTCCAGTGCCTTGCTTGTCCTTGATATAGGTGACAAAGATGTTCAACCATATCGTAAGCACCCATCAACTCATGTTGCTTCTGAAGCTCAGAGTTCATGGTCGCGAGCATAAGACAGGACACATCTAATGCGTCATCTTGATGCTTCTTGTAAGCATCTCGGTCTGCTTGCGTGGCAGTGGCAGGAGGAGCCTTCGGAATGGGCTGCTCCAGAACGTACAGTTTACGTTCCTGAGTGAGAACTATTCTCAGATTCCTGTACCAGTCCAGGAAATTTGCTCCGTTGAGCTTGTCCTTCTTAAGGACAGAACGCAGAGAGAAGATGTTCGTATTCGACGTCATGGTTATCTACAACAGAAAATTTACAGAAATAAATATCATATTATTTTAAAATCATTTAATTAGGCCTTTAATTAAATGATGCTCCCACTGAATTCTATAATTCTTGTGGGACAAGATCCACATCATACTAACCCTTGAGTTAGCTTTGGCTAATACGCCCAAGGCTTAGTATGATCGGTAGGTAATGATTACCAATTACATCTCTATGCAACTCTTGTTTATAAAATCAATATCCGCATTTATATTAAAACTCGAGTTAGCTTTGGCTAATACGCCCGAGAGTTAATATAGATGTGATTTTGACCTATCTTTTCCAACCGTTGGAAGAATGCCTATAGTTGACTCGATCTAACCGAGCAACTAGGAATACTCAATCTAATTGAGTTTGTATTCACCCATACGTTGATAGGCGGGACCAAGATTGTCCCTCCGTACCCTACCAAGATAATATGTATTGCTCTGCTTTGGTAGATTCAACAATACATGTGATCGAGGTAGTGATAGGTATCACAGCACGGTTAGGCATTAGAGTTGGTTCGATCGAGATCTAATCTAAATCGAAAAGGATGCATCTTGTGCACGACTTAGATCTAATCTAATCGCAAGGGTGCATCATGTGCATGACTTAGATCTAATCTAATCGTAAGGCACTAATTAATTAATTACTTATTAAACATGCATCATATACATAAGTAATTAACTAATTAATCTATTTGTGATTTAGTCATGGCCCTACTACGATCTTCTCAAGCCAATGAGAAGATCGAATGGTCAACCTAGGGTCAATAGCTTCTCCAAGCTCCTCCCTTTGACCACCTTGTGTTGCTCGTGCCTGCCTCGGAACTCCGTCTCGTGTGGACCCTCCACCGCTCCAATTTGTACATTACAATTTGAAACCCGAGTTACATTCGAGTCTAAATCTAATTTACAACCAGAATATACGAGATAGGCACGACACGCAGGTCGCGGAAAAATAAAAACATACAACACGCGCAAACACATAACGGCACGCAGGCCGTATTATGAATTACAACACAATCCAATCATATTGGGTTTTGGGCCTTGACTATCACAAAATTAATATATAATTTAAAATTATATATTTTCATAATTTTCTATAATTTTAAAATTAATTTTTACAATTTTTACGAGTAAAATTTCCCGACGGACCCGTTTAGCGGTTTCGGGCGCAATCGCGGAACGGATCCCCTTGCGGGGCCAAGGGCAGCGCCCCTACCCGCGATCTAACCATTGCGAGGGTTCCTTTGCGATCCAACAGCGCCTAAACCCGCTGTCCCAAAATGATTTGGGCCGAGACATTGCCGTTTCGGAAAAATCTTCCCGGCGGGTTTGTTTTTAGCGATTTCGGGTGCAATCGCGGAGCAAATCCCCTTGCGGGGTTAGGGGAAGTACCCCTACCCACGATCTAACCATCGTGAGTTGCTCCTTTGTGATCTAATGGGACCCAAGCCCGCTGTCCCAAACGGATTCGGGGCAAAACGAAGCCGTTTTGGAAAAATCTTTCCGGTAGCCGAAGCCTACAAGTGCCGAGACACTTGTGCTTCGCTTCTACGGAAAATTTACCCATAAAAACTATAAAAACATAATTTTACAGAAAATTACAGAAACTTTAGTTTTCATAAAACCAAAAATTAAACTCGTACAAGCCTTGCATGTGGCTCTGATACCACTGTTGGGTTCTTCGGGCAGCGAAAACCACTTTTCGCGTCGCGGAAACCCCGAATCACCCAAGGCCAACGAATCCGTGCAAGGAAAACTGAACGTAAAATTAAGAGTACGAGTTTCAAAACTTTAGATCTACACTAGATGAGAGTTATACCTTCGAAGCGAGCCCTTTTGCGTTCCCGCTCGTCCAAGGAATTGCCGGATCTCTAGACCATCAAGCGTCGGTCCTCTAGAAGTATCCACACGGACACGTAGGTGGAGAAAACCTCACACAAAGGTGTGCTAGCACCTTGGTAAGGTTCGGCCAAGCAAGGAGGAGAGGGAGAGGGAGAGCTTGAGGAAGAAGAAGGAGTAATCACTTGAATGAGCAAATTGAATTTCTCATTCAATCAAAAATGGCCGGCCACATTTTGTTGTGTAACCCCCATTTCCACTTAATTACAATTAAGTGGAGGCCATTAAGAGGTGTCTTGTAACTCCCATGAGGTGGCACACCATGAAGATGTGGACCATTACCATTGGTCCACCTCTTGCCACCTCACTAATGATGTGGCAAATGAGTAACCTACACTCATTTAATGTGGCCGGCCACATTAAATGCAATGGAGGCTTGTAACCTCCATGAGGTGGCAAACCAAGATGATGTGGAACAACACTATTGGTCCACATCTTGCCACCTCACTCATGATGTGGCAAAGAGTCAAGTCAAACTTGACTCTTCCTCTTCCTCTCTAGTCAAGTCAAACTTGACTCAATCTCTCTCATGGTTGATCTAATCTAACCATTTGATTCAAGACAACTTAATATAATGAATCTAATTCATTAAATTAAATTGATCTAATGAGTCATAATCTAAATTAGACTCATTAAATGCATGAATCAACTTGAGTCTAACTCAATTAGCCCAATTTGGATTACTCTTAATCCAATTTGATTCATCAAATGAATCTAATCCTCTTGGTTCATCGTATGAACCAAATCTCCATCTAATTGTCCTTAGTGTGTGACCCTATAGGTTCTTGTAACGTTGGCAATGCCCCTAAACTCATTTAGGAGCATAAGTAATAAGCGGTATCTAGCAACACATCATTACTACCCAAGTTACATGAATGTTGAGATCCAACATCACCTTGTGACTACTAATTGTGACTCCTCACAATATGTGATATTGTCCTTCTATCCTAGACATCTAGATTGATCAATATGAGGCATAGACCGTGTCATCCTCTAATCAATCTAAATCTTGAACTCCAAGTAGACTCACTCGATCAAATGAGCTCAACATCTAATGTTGACTCATTTGGGCATGGCCATGCACTTAGTGGTCTCACTCTATCAAGAATACCGATGTCGCTCCCGTCATATGGGAGGGATAGATCCCATCTACATCACTTACATCCCTCTGCATAATTCGTTATATACCCAGTAATCGCCTTTATAGTCCACCCAGTTATGGGTGACGTTTGACGAAACCAAAGTACATAACTCCTTATGTAAGGATCCATGATGACTTCAGGTCTAAGGACTAATAGTCATACTAATAGCCACAAGAAAAAGTATATGACACTCATATAACGATCCATGATATTTTCTCATGGCGGGTCATTCAGTGTACATTCTCCAATGTATACCCATGTGTCAGCTTGATATCTCTATATCCATGACTTGTGAGATCAAGTCATCGAGCTGACCTACATGCTATTCTTATTGCATTAACATTGTCCCTGAATGTTAATACTCGACTAGGAATGATTTAGAGTAGTGTTCCCTATATCATCTCACTATCGGTTCAACTAACCGATTGATATAGGTGAGAACCATCTACTCAAGGACATTATTATACTTAGTTTATTTGGCACCAATACAAGTAAGTATAATAACCAAAATCCAAATGCCTTTATTAATATACAAGAATATAATACAATGAGTCTATACAATCATCAAATGATTGACTCTAGGGCTCTAACTAACATGTAGATGGGATCTATCCCTCCTATATGACGGGAGTGACATCGGTATTCTTGATAGAGTGAGACCACGAAGTGCATGGCCATGCCCAAATGAGTCAATATAGGATATTGAGCTCATTTGATCGAGTGAGTCTACTTGGAGTTCAAGATTTAGATTGGTCAGAGGATGACACGGTCTATGCCTCACATTGATCAATCTAGATGTCTAGGTTAGAAGGACACTTGTCATATATTGTGAGGAGTCACAATTAGTAGTCACAAGGTGATGTTGGATCTCAACATTCTTGTAACTTGGGTAGTAATGATGTGTTGCTAGATACCGCTGATTACTTATGCTCCTAAATGAGTTTAGGGCATTGCCAACATTACAAGAACCTATAGGGTCACACACTAAGGACAATTAGATGGAGATTTGGTTCATATGATGAACCAAGAGGATTAGATTAATTTGATGAATCAAATTAGATTAAGAGTAATCCAAATTGGGCTAAATTGAGTTAGACTCAAGTTGATTCAAATATTCAATGAGTCTAATTTAGATTATGACTCATTAAATCAACTTAATTTAATGAATTAGATTCATTATATTAAGTTGGCTTGAATCAAATGGTTAGATTAGATCAACCATGGAAGAGATTTGGTCAAGTTTGACTTCACTTGAGAGGAAGAGGAAGAGTCAAGTTTGACTTGACTAATCGCCACATCATTAGTGAGATGGCAAGATGTGGACCAATGATGATGTGTCACATCATCAAAGTGTGCCACCTCATGGGAGTTACAACTCCATTCTCTTTAATGGCTACATTTAATGAGAATGGGGGTTACACCTTGGAGAGGTGGCTGGCCACTTATGGTTTTGAATGAAATTCATTTTTCATTCAAGTGTGTATTCATTCCTTCTTCTTCCTTGAGTTCTTCTTGCTCTCTCCCTCTCTTCTTCTTGCCGTGACCTATCAAGGTGCTAGAACACCTTTGTTTAGGTCTTCTCCACCTAAGTTGTCCGTGTGGATACTTCTAGAGGACCGTACGCTTGACGGTCTAGAGATCCGGCATTTTGGACGAGCGGGATACGCGAAAGGCACGCTTCAAAGGTTTAAAAATGTTTTCTTCCTTTGTAGATCTACTGTAGATTGAAACTTTAAACTCGTACTCGTATTTTTGAAAGTTTTCTTCGCACGAGATCCAGTGGCATGGGTGATTCGGGGTTTCCGCGACGCGAAAATGCGGTTTTCGCGGGCCGAAAAACCCAACAGTGGTATCAGAGCCACGTGCGAAGCGAGTACTAGTTTCAATTAGTATTTTTGTGAAAAATATGCATACTGTAACATTATGTGAATTTCCTAATTTTTATGATTTTATGGGTATTTTTCTCGTAGAAGCGAAGCACAAGTGTTTCGGCACTTGTAGGCTTCGACTACCGAGAAGAATTTTCCAAAACGGTAATGTTTCGACCCAAAATCTTTTGGGACAGCGGGCTAAGGCGCTCTTGGATCTCTTAGGAGAAACTCGTGGTGGTTAGATCGCGGGTAGGGGTACTGCCCCTAACCCCGCAAGGGGATTTGTTCCGAGATTGCGCCCGAAATCGCTAATCGGGACCGCCGGGAAAAATTTACTCATAAAATCTGTAAAATTATTAAAAATTACAGAAAAATTATGAAAAATATATAATTTTGAATTATATATTATTTTTTTGATAGTCATGGCCCAAATACCCAATTCGATTGGACAATTGTGTTGTAATTCATAATACGGCCTGCGTGCCGTTATGTGATGTGCGTGCTGTATTTATCTTATTTTTATTTATTTTATTTTTCGCGACCTGCGCGTCGTGCCTTCCTTTTATTCTGGTTGTAAATTAGATTTAGACTCGAATGTAACTCGAGTTTCAAAATTGTAATGTAATTTTGAAGTGGTGGAAGGTCCACACGAGACGGAGTTACGAGGAGGGTGCGAGCAACACAAGGTGGTCAAAGGAAGAAGCTTGAGAAGATGTTGACCTTAGGTTGACCATCCGATCTTCTCATTGGCTTGAGAAGATCGTAGTAGGGCCATGACACAATCACAAAATAATTTAATTAATTGCTTATATGTATGTGATGCATGTTTAATAAGTAGTTAATTAGTGCCTAGCGATTAGATAAGATCTAAATCGTGCACATGATGCACCCCACGATTAGATTAGATCTAAATCAAGTATTTGATACGCATCATCATTTAGATTAGATCTAAATCACGTCAACTCTAATGCCTACCGTGTCGTGATACCTACTACTACCTCGATCGCATGTAGTTGTTGAATCTGCCAAAGCAGAGCAACACATACTATCTTGGTAGGGTACGGAGGGACAATCTTGGTCCCGCCTATCAACGCATGGGTGAGTATAACTCAATTAGATTGAGTATTCCTAGTTAACTCGGTTGGATCGAGTATAACTATAGGCATTCTTCCAACGGTTGGAAAGTTAGGTCAAAATCACATATATATTAACTCTCGGGCGTATTAGCCAAAGCTAACTCGAGTTTTAATATAAATGTGGATTTTGATTCTATAAACAAGAGTTGCATAGAGATATAATTGGTAATCGTTACCTACCGATCATACTAAGTCTTGGGCGTATTAGCCAAAGCTAACTCAAGGGTTAGTATGATGTGGATCTTGTCCCACATGAATTATAGAATTCAGTGGGAGCATCATTTAGTTAAAGGCCTAATTAAATGATTAAGAATATGATACTTATTTCTGCATTTATTTCTGTTGTAGAATTGTCATGACGTCGAACACGAACACCTTCTCCCTACGATCTGTCCTCGAGAAGGACAAGCTCAACGGAGCAAACTTCCTGGACTGGTACAGGAACTTGAGAATAGTTCTCACCCAAGAACGTAAACTGTACATTCTGGAGCAGCCCATTCCGGAGGCTCCTCCTGCCAATGCCCCGCGAGCTGACAAAGATGCTTACAAGAAGCATCAAGATGATGCATTAGATGTGTCCTGTCTAATGCTCGCGACCATGAACTCTGAGCTTCAGAAGCAACACGAGTTAATGGGCGCTTACGATATGGTTGAACATCTTCGTCAACTGTATCAAGGACAAGCGAGGCATGAGAGATTTGAGATCTCAAGGGCATTGTTTCAGTGCAAGATGTCAGACGGGGCTCCTGTAGGCCCATATGTACTCAACATGATTGGGTACATAGAGAACCTACAAAGGTTGGGGGTTTCCACTAGGCCAAGAGCTGGCCACTGACCTGATCTTGCAATCCTTACCGGATAGCTATAGTCAATTTGTTCTAAACTACTGCCCGAGCTGCTTAGTATGTTGCGAACTGCTGAGCTGAACCTTAAGAAGGTTAAGCCCAACACTGTTCTGATGGTTCAGAAACATAAGGGCAAGGGCAAGCCCAAAGGTAAGGGAAAGTCCCAAGCCAAGGGCAAAGGCAAGGCACTGAAGCCTAAAGGAGGGGTCGCCAAGGATGCTACCTGCTTCCACTGCGGTCAGACCGGGCACTGGAAGAGGAACTGCAAGGTATACTTGGAGGATCTTAAGAAGAAGCGAAGTGAGACTTTCACTTCAGGTATATATGTTATAGAAGTCAATCTATCTATTTCTACATCATGGGTATTAGATACTGGATGTGCTTCTCACATTTGTACTGATGTCCAGGCGCTGAGAAATAGCAGAGCATTGACAAAAGGCGAGGTGGACCTACGAGTAGGCAATGGAGCACGGGTTGCTGCTGTTGCTGTAGGGACTTACTGTCTATCTATGCCCTCTGGGCTTGTACTAGAGTTAGTCGATTGTTGTTATGTCTGCATTAACTAAGAACATTATATCAGTTTCTTGTTTGGACAAGAAAGGTTTCTCGTTTACTATAAAGAACAAATGTTGTTCCGTCTATTTAAACGATATGTTCTATTGTAGTGCACCTCTGATAAACGGACTCTATATTCTAGACCTTGAGAGCCCTATCTATAACGTAAATACCAAGAGATTCAAGTCAAATGACATGAACCAAACCTACCTCTGGCACTGTCGCTTAGGTCATATAAATGACAAGCGCTTATCCCAGCTCCATAAGGATGGTTTGCTGGACTCATTTGATTTTGAATCATATGAGATATGCGAGTCATGCCTACGAGGCAAGATGACCAAGACTCCCTTTAGTGGGCACAGCGAGAGAGCAACTGATTTGTTAGGACTCATACATAGTGATGTATGTGGCCCTTTCAATGTTGCTGCTAGAGGCGGTTATAGATACTTCATCACATTTACTGATGACTTCAGTAGATATGGTTATGTGTACTAGATGACACATAAGTCTGAATCCTTTGAAAAGTTCAAAGAATTCAAGAATGAAGTACAGAACCAGCTTGGCAAGAGTATTAAGATACTTCGATTCGATCGAGGTGGAGAATACCTTAGCCATGAGTTTCGTGACTATCTAGCAGAGTGTGGGATCCTATCCCAACTCACTCCTCCTGGAACACCACAGTGGAATGGTGTACCCGAAAGGAGGAATCGTACCCTATTAGATATGGTGTGATCTATGATGAGTCACACAGATCTTCCGACATACCTTTGGGGCTATGCTCTAGACACGGCAGCTTTTATACTGAACCGAGTTCCATCCAAGGCCATGATAAAGACACCATATAGGATATGGACTGGGAGATATGCCCACGTGTCTTTCATGAGGATTTGGGGTTGTGAGGCTTACGTTAGACGTCAAGTCTCAGACAAATTAGGACCCAAATCCGACAAGTGCTACTTTATTGGATATCCCTAGGAAACTAAGGGATATTACTTCTACATTCCCAGTCAGCACAAGGTAGTTGTGGCAAAGACTGGGGTCTTTCTAGAAAGGGATTTTGTTTCTAGAAAGACTAGTGGGAGCGCGTTCGATCTTGAAGAACTTTAAGATGCGAACAATAGCACTGATGCCTCGATAGAAATTGAACTGGAACCACAAAGTGTTGTGGATGATGTTGTTCCACAAGGAGTTGAGGAACAACAACCAGTTCAAGTAGACATACCTCTTCGCAGGTCTGATAGAGTACGTCGTCAGCCTGAGAGATACTCATTTCTCTTGTCTGACCATGATGACGTTATGCTTATAGAGGATGAGCCTACCACCTATCAAGAAGCTGTGATGAGACCAGATTCCGAGAAATGGCTAGAGGCCATGAGATCCTAAATGGAATCCATGTACACCAACCAAGTATGGACTTTGGTTGATCCACCTGAAGGGGTAAAACCCATTGGGTGTAAGTGGGTCTTTAAGAGAAAGACTGACATGGATGGACTTATCTATAAGGGTCGCTTGGTAGCTAAAGGTTTCAAGCAGATTCATGGTATTGACTATGATGAAACCTTTTCTCCAGTAGCGATGTTTAAGTCCATTCGGATCATGCTTGCTATTGCAGCCTACCATGACTATGAGATATGGCAGATGGATGTCAAAACCGCGTTTCTGAATGGAAACTTGCTTGAGGATGTGTACATGACACAACCTGAGGGTTTTGTAGATCCACAACATACTAGCAGAGTATGCAAGCTGCATAGGTCCATTTATGGACTAAAGCAAGCGTCTCGGAGCTGGAATCTTCGATTCGATAATGCAATCAAACAGTTTGGTTTCATCAAGAACGAAAATGAGCCTTGTGTCTACAAGAAGGTTGTAGGGGATATAGTTGTCTTCCTCATATTGTATGTGAATGACATACTACTCATTGGGAAGGACATCCCTATGCTTCAGTCTGTCAAGACCTGGCTAGGGAGTTGCTTCTCAATGAAGGACTTAGGTGAGGCATCCCGCATTCTAGGGATACAGATCTATAGAGATAGATCTAAGAGATTGCTTGGCCTAAGTCAGAGTACATACATCGATAAGGTACTCCTACGGTTTGCCATGCAGAACTCCAAGAAGGGATTTCTGCCGATGTCACATGGCGTGAGTCTTTCGAAGACTCAAGATCCCTCTTCTAGAGAGGAGAGAGACCGCATGGATCAGATCCCTTATGCCTCAGCCATAGGATCGATCATGTACGCCATGCTATGTACTCGACCTGATGTCTCGTATGCTTTGAGCATGACGAGCAGATACCAGTCAGATCCAGGTGAAAGTCACTGCATAGCGGTCAAGAATATTCTTAAGTACTTAAGAAGGACTAAAGAATATTTCTTAATATATGGAGGCGATGATGAGCTAGCTGTAAAGGGTTACAGTGATGCTAGCTTCCAGACCGACCAGGATGACTATAGATCACAGTCGGGGTTCATATTTTGCATTAATGGTGGTGCTGTCAGCTGGAAGAGTTCGAAGCAGGATACAGTAGCAGATTCTTCAACAGAAGTCGAGTACATTGCTGCATCAGAGGCAGCAAAGGAGGCAGTTTGTATTCGCAAGTTCATCACTGAACTTGGGGTGGTTCCTAGCATTGCTGACCCTATTGAGCTCTATTGTGACAACAATAGAGCTATAGCACAGGCGAAGGAACCTCGCTCACACCAGCGGACCAAACACATACTACGGCGCTTCCATCTCATTCGAGAGATCATCGAGAGAGGAGATATGAAGATTTGCAGAGTACCTACAGAGGCTAACATCGCAGATCCCTTGACCAAGGCTTTGGCACAGAAGAAGCATGATGGTCACACTAGGTCATTTGGGCTTAGAGCCTACACTGATTGGCACTAGTGCTAGTGGCAGATTGTTAGCTAGAGCCCTAGAGCCAATCATTTGATGATTGTATTTTTGGACTTATTGTATCATATTCTATATATAAATAAAGGCATTTGGATTTTGGTTATTATACTTACTTGTATTGGTGCCAAATAAACTAAGTATAATAATGTCCTTGAGTAGACGGTTCTCACCTATATCAATCGGTTAGTTGAACTGATAGTGAGATGATATAGGGAACACTACTCTTAATCATTCCTAGTCGAGTATTAACATTCAGGGACAATGTTAATGCAATAAGACTAGCATGTAGGTCAACTCGATGACTTGATCTCACAAGTCATGGATATAGAGATATCAAGTTGACACACGGGTATACATTAGAGAATGTATACTGAATGACCCGCCATGAGAAAGTATCATGGATCGTTATATGAGTGTCATATACTTTCTCATGTGGCTATTAGTATGACTACTAGTCCTTAGACCTGAAGTCACCATGGTTCCCTACATAAGGAGTTATGTACTTTAGTTTCGTCACACGTTACCCGTAACTGGGTGAACTATAAAGGCGATTACTGGGTATGTAACAAATTATGCGGAGGGATGTGAGTGATGTAGATGGGATCTATCCCTCCTATATGACGGGAGTGACATCGGTATTCTTGATAGAGTGAGACCACGAAGTGCATGGCCATGCCCAAATGAGTCAATATAGGATATTGAGCTCATTTGATCGAGTGAGTCTACTTGGAGTTCAAGATTTAGATTAGTCAGAGGATGACACGGTCTATGCCTCACATTGATCAATCTAGATGTCTAGGATAGAAGGACACTTGTCATATATTGTGAGGAGTCACAATTAGTAGTCACAAGGTGATGTTGGATCTCAACATTCTTGTAACTTGGGTAGTAATGATGTGTTGCTAGATACCGCTCATTACTTATGCTCCTAAATGAGTTTAGGGCATTGCCAACGTTACAAGAACCTATAGGGTCACACACTAAGGACAATTAGATGGAGATTTGGTTCATATGATGAACCAAGAGGATTAGATTCATTTGATGAACCAAATTAGATTAAGAGTAATCCAAATTGGGCTAAATTGAGTTGGACTCAAGTTGATTCAAATATTCAATGAGTCTAATTTAGATTATGACTCATTAAATCAACTTAATTTAATGAATTAAATTCATTATATTAAGTTGGCTTGAATCAAATGGTTAGATTAGATCAACCATGGAAGAGATTTGGTCAAGTTTGACTTGACTTGAGAGGAAGAGGAAGAGTCAAGTTTGACTTGACTAATCGCCACATCTTTAGTGAGATGGCAAGATGTGGACCAATGATGATGTGCCACATCATCAAAGTGTGCCACCTCATGGGAGTTACAACTCCATTCTCTTTAATGGCTACATTTAATGAGAATGGGGGTTACACCTTGGAGAGGTGGCCGACCACTTATGGTTTTGAATGAAATTCATTTTTCATTCAAGTGTGTATTCATTCCTTCTTCTTCCTTGAGTTCTTCTTGATCTCTCCCTCTCTTCTTCTTGTCGTGACCTATCAAGGTGCTAGCACACCTTTGTTTAGGTCTTCTCCACCTAAGTTGTCCGTGTGGATACTTCTAGAGGACCGTACGCTTGACGGTCTAGAGATCCGGCATTTTGGACGAGCGGGATACGTGAAAGGCACGCTTCAAAGGTATAAAAATGTTTTCTTCCTTTGTAGATCTACTATAGATTGAAACTTTAAACTCGTACTCGTATTTTCAAATGTTTTCTTCGCACGAGATCCAGTGGCATGGGTGATTCGGGGTTTCCGTGACGCGAAAATGCGGTTTTCGCGGCCCGAAAAATCCAACACTAGTCTCGTCGCATTAACATTATCCTTGAATGCTAATACTTGACTAGGAATGATTAAGAGTAGTGTTCTCTATATCATCTCACTATCGATTCAACTAACCGATTGATATAGGTAAGAACCTTCTACTCAAGGACGCTATTATACTTAGTTATTTGGCACCAATACAAGTAAGCATAATAACCATAAACAAATGCCTTTATATATATATAAGAATATGATACAACGAGTCCATACAACAATCATCAAATGATTGGCTCTAGGGCTCTAACTAACAATATGCCTCTAAGTTCTCAACTTAGTTAAGTCACATCTAAAGTTTAATAGTTGGATATCACAATTGTATAATCACACTCTACTGAAAGTTTTTCATCTCTAATGAAAAATCTAATCAAAATCATATTTATATTCATCCAATTAATACCAAGGGTTTTTGTCTTTTTGTATTCCTCAGATTGGATTGGATTATTATATTGGATTAACCATTAATCCAATAACCTAATGAGTCTAACCCATTAATCCAATGTGTCAATTTAGATTGGACTCAATCTAATGAGTGCTTAATCCAATGAGTGAAATCATTTGAGTCTAACTCAATGAATAATCCAAAAAGCCTAATCATCTCATAATTGGCTCAAAGGGTTAATACCCACAAAATGTCCTATAACAAGATGAACTATCAATCAAGATAGAAGATGACATGGAGCAAGTTTGAGGAGCTTGATACATTTGCAAGATCATAGATCTAGTGAGTTGAACCTAGGATGTGAAGTTGGAGCAACTACTAGTCGATGGTTTGGAGGATCACTGTTACGCCCAACAATTTCATATAAATTTCTTTTAAGAATAAGAGAAAATGGAACCAAAGAAGAAAAGAGAAAAAAAAAAGGAGAGTGGTCAAGGCTTGAACCTTGAACCTCTTAACAAATGGAAAGTTTCAATTAGTATGGGATAACCAATAGCCCAGGAGGAAGTATTGGTAGGAAGGAAAGGGAAATTGTAGTTAAGGGTAGGGATGGTGAAGGGACACCTTTCTCCCTTCACTTAGAAGAAAAGTTTATCTTTCCTTTCTCCCCTTCATTTAGCATGAAGAGTTCATTTTCCCTTCTCCCTTCATTTAGAATAAATGAAGGGAAGAATGAAAAGGTGTTTTCCCTTCTCCCTTTCATTTGGATTAAATAGAAGTAAGGGAAAGAAAAGCTATTCTTTTCCTTCTTCCTCCTTCTTCTTCCTTCACCGAAACTCCAAGCTTCCCCTCTCCCATTTTCAAATTCAAGCTAAAGGTTTTCTTCCTAGGAAAACTTCACAAAGGAAAGTCTTTAAAACCTACTTCCCCTTACAAGCAAGATAAGCAAAAGGGAGTTCTAGAAGTAAAAGCTTTCTTCTTCTTCTTCTTCTTCTTCTTCTTCACCAAGAGTATTTTCTTAGTAAACCAAGCAAGAGGATGTAAGTATCTCCCTCACCTGCAGTACAAGTGGTTTTTGAGTGTTTTTTCATATTTTTATGTTGTTTAAAACCTAGGGTTAGGTTTTGTAAGTTCGGCCAAGACATGAAACAAGGGTTGAGGAGAGTTAAAAATGTTAACCATGCTTGATTATGTTTTCTCATGAAGTGTAAACCACTATGTGAGGAGAGATTAATGCTCGGTAGTCTATACACAGGCGCATGCTCCCGTCCTTCTTCTTCACAAACAATACAGGTGCTCCCCATGGTGAGTGACTAGAGCGTATGAAGCCCTTGTCGAGCAGCTCCTGTAGTTGCTCCTAAAGTTCATTCAGTTCTGCTGGAGCCATGCGGTAGGGTGCCTTGGAGATGGGGTTTGTACCGGGAACAAGTTCTATCTTAAATTCAATCTCCCTGTCTGGTGCTAGGCTTGGTAACTCCTCAGGGAAGACTGCTGGGTAGTCACATACGACTCGGACCTCCTCTAGCTTTTGGTCCTTGTCCTGACTGGTATTGACTACATGTGCTAAGAATCCCGTACATCCTGAATCAAGTAGTTTCTGTGCTTTCAGAGCTAAGAGAAACTTCTTGGCTTTTCTCTTTGGTTCTCCGATGTACCCAAACTGCACTCCTACTTCGGGTTGGAATACAACTTTCTGTTTACGGAACTCTATAGAGGCACCGTACTTGATCAGAAAGTCCATTCCCAAAATGACGTCATAGTCAGCCATATCTAGCACTATCAAGTCACCAAAAAGCTCTCTGTCTGCTATAATGACTGGCACTGCTCGGAGTCAGTGCATGGATGCCATGATTTCTCCTGAAGGTAGGGTTGTCAAGAACTGACCACTGAGTACCTCTAGAGATATTGCCAACTTTTCGGCGAATGTCCTGGATATATAAGAATGGGTTGCCCCAGTATCGAATAAGACAGTTGCACTTTGCTGTAAAATACTAATCTGACCTGTAACAACTGTCGAGACATTCACTACGTCCTCTTTGGTGAGTGAGTAGATCCTCGCGTTCGTTGTGGCTGAGGGGGCTTCTAGTCTTCCCTGACTGATGTGTGGACCATCTATAGCAGCCTGCATCTGATATAACTGCGCTGGGTTACCTCTATACTGAATCGACTGTGGTGGAGGGAAATTGGTCTTGTTCGGCCATTGCTTAGCTATATACCCTTCTTGGCCACATTCGAAGCATCCTCTTGTGCCCTTGAGACAAACTCCGGGGTGAAATTTCCCACAAGTAGAACACTTGGGATAACTAGGTTGTTTACTACCTGGTCCTCCTTTTGGGTAACTCACTGGTTTACGTTTGTTACTGGAGTTCCCTTTCCAGTTAGAGCTGTGGCCCTATGTTTCTGAGTCCCTGAGCCTCCTTGGCCATTGGACTCTGAGAAGGCTTGCTTCTGCTGCTTGATGTTGTTCTGGTAATGCTCGGTGGTCAGAGCACTGCTTACTAGTTCTTCTGTAGTTTGCGGCCTATGGACGCCGCTGGCCACATTCATTACTATTTCCGGCCTTAACATCTTGAGCATCAACCGGACTCGTTCCCTTTCAGTGCTGACTAGTTCAGGGCATAGACGGACCAGTCTGTTGAATTTCTTCACGGCCTCTTCAACTGAAAGGTTGCCCTGACGAAATTCGGTGAACTCGTCATAGTGTCGGTTTGTGACCCGCATGTGAAAGAACTCCTCAAAGAATTCTTTCTCGAAGTCAGCCCATGTCATCTGGTTTACTGGGCGCTTTGCTTTAATTCTCTCCCACCACATACGTGCATCTCCTGTCAGGCAGAATGAGGCGCATTTCACCTTTTCAAACTCTGGCCAGTCCCGAAGCTCCATCGTACTCTCCAGTGTTTTGAACCAGGCTTGGGTATCCCATGGTTCACTGGTGCCTGAGAAGTTCTCTGGCTTGATCTTCTGCCACTGGATCAGATAGGCTTCTCTCCTTGCCCCTGCTGCTGGGGCTACTGGTGCTGCAGGTTGGACTGGTGGAACCTCTATCACTACTGGGGTTGCTAAGTTAGGTTCTGGAGTGATAGTGGGAGTGTTCTGCTGATTAGCCCTTAGGGTGACTATCTCCTGTTGTTGTTCAGCTAGTTGTTTCTGTAACTGAGTCACTACCTCTGTAAGGTCTGGGAGAGGCACTGAGCTACCTGCCTCATGCTGGGGCTCAATAGCGGGTGCCTTTCTAGCTGTGCATCCTCGCACCATTTTCTAAGGAAATGAAGGACATACATAACTAATACAATCATAGGTACATGACTACTATTATCACGTTAGATGTTATCATATATCAACAAGCTTTAGTTATCTATAAACATGAAAGCAACACATAAATAAAGTGAGAGGTGGTCTTACTTGGAAGCTGCAGGTTCAATGCTGATGTGTGTGTGGAGGAAGTATGGAACTTGCTCTGATACCACTCTGTAACGACCCGCCTCCTATTGACTAGGCTGTAAGGCCGGGGTTACATTATTCTAAACTATTCCTGAACTATCACTAAATGTCCAAGTGCGGAAAAGATAAAATAATTAAAACTTCTACTATTTGTTATAAAATATGAAATTCTATGTACAGAGTACACTCCTAAAGTTGTACATATGCTAAGAAGGGAACCTGACCTTCCTACTTGATCAAAAACTGAAATCAGACACTTCTAGTTGAAATCAGACTTTCCAATCGATCGGCTGATCGATTGGAGTAGTTTGATCGATCCACTGGTCGATCCAACGTGCTACTGTGCACGGAAGTCCCATTTGGATCGATCGGCTGATCGATCCAATCTGGCCAATCGATCCTGAGATCGATTCAGAAGCTCTCTGTTCGTGGGATTAAAATTCCCGATCAATCGGCTGATCGATTTATGGCCGATTGATCAGCTGATCGATTCATCAGCTTTCTGTACGCGGCAGATCGCTTCCCAATCGATCTGCTGATCGATTGAGGGCTTCTCAATCGATTAGCTGATCGGTTCCATGGTGTTCTATACGTGGGGACTTCTTCCAATCGATCGGCTGATCGATTGAGGACTGCTCAATCGATCGGCTGATCGATTGAGTTTCTGATTTCTGCAGAAATCAGACCCGACTTGTACAGAACCTTTAGGAATTCAACTACAACACAACCCTAATACTAGGCATGCCATTATTCATGGTTAGCCATCTAGTATCCAGACAACGAGTAATCTAAGCATAACTTCCATGATTCAAGACACACAAATAACTAAAAGTGCATAAAGGTAATACTATAAGAAATACTAAGTTCTCAAAATTTGCTAATTTCCCCAAAGATCTTCATTCCAAGTTCCTTCTCACACACATCTGGTTGCATTGCCCTCCAGCCTCCGCTAATCCATCTTTCCTTTACCTTTATCTGCAGTATAAGGAAAATGAAACTATAAGCTTTGGAGCTTAGTAAGAAACCATCTACCTCACAAAACATGCATTCGAAGAAATAATGCTTTCAAAAGATACTATTTGAAATACATGCTAATGATCATGTTGAAAATGCTAGAACATGGCATATCAACAAATGAGTCATGCTAAACAAATATTGAACACAAGCTATTCATTGTATCGGCAAGCTAACTAAATCAATACATAAGCTAAGCTATTTGTTATGACAATAAGAAACTAAACCGAAGCTAAGCTGTATTCACATATCTGGTTGGTGAAGTTTGAAAACTATTTTCATAAGTAGATAAAAATACTAAACATGCTGCTGATGGGCCCAGCAACTGTACTTGCTGTGCGCGTATCCCTAACTAGGCCCGAGGTAGCAAGTCTCGAATCTAGTAGGGTTACTAGGTTATCTAAACCTAGGGACGACTATGGGAGCCCAACCCATGGACAACTGAAGTCCAGTACAGTGCCACTGATAAAGTAAAATACTGATTCATAGCTAATATATCTTATCTTGCTCTTACTAGGTTATCTGAACCTAGAGCTAGGTTATCTGAACCTAGAGCTAGGTTATCTGAACCTAGAGGCGACTATGGGAGCCCACCCATTGGACCGTAGTCCCATATAACTGAAGCAAGACCATGTATGTTATTAAAATACATCTATGGCATTTAACTGTACTATTAAAAATGCCTACTGTGGTATATGACTATACTAGTCATTTTATCGAGCACCTGGTGTGCTCTAATTCTGCATATGACTACACTAAGATCATAAAAGCGAACTAGGACCATAAAAGCATGCGAATAGCTACTTATACTACAGGTGAGGGGTTACTTACTTCCTGCGCTAGATTTCTTACAATTCCGACCGCTAGGTTTCCGGAGGAGAAGATCTTTTCAACGATCTTCTTATGTCTATACTTTCTTCTCGTGGAGGGGAGCGTCCTTGTGCCGGAGTTGTCGCCGGAAGGTGCTCCTATGACCCTAGGGACGGAACCCTAGGTTTCTTGGGCTTGTTGTGCCGAGAGGGTGCGGGAGAGAAGGGGCGCCGGGTGAGGGTTTGAGGGAGAGGTGTCGTTCCAGAATAATAACTCTCCACTTAATTTCCCTATTTATATTAAGTGATTAATACACTCCAACTAAACCTTAAATATAATTGTTCTCCTTTCCTTTCAGCACACCCCTGCTGGGGCCCCTTGGTTACTAAAGTCATCTATAAGTCGTAGGGTTCGGTAGGTCTCGGGTTCAATTCCCGCTTAGACTATTTTATGTTTTTACTTAAATTTTGCTACTTCTGCTATTCCAAAAATTCCATAAAAATATTCTAAAACTCCAGAAAAATCATAGAATATTTCTAAAATTACTTTGAGAATTTTCAGGCATTACAACCGCCTCCTCCCAGCGTCGGGGACCTCCAGCGCCGCCCTCGTCGCCTGCGGCCTCCCGTCCTCCACCTCCAGCGCTGCCTCCTGTTTTGTTTAGGTATTCTCCAGCAAGCTTGATTTTTTGTACGCTTTGAACATTAGGAAAAGAAGTTAATTTAGGTATTTTCCTTGACATATTTTCTGTTATTCTCCCGCAAGCCTGAATCTTTAGAAAATTATGTCTGATCCCACTGATTGGAATTAAGAACCATACTTAATTGCTTCTGGCATTTTGTTTGTCTTGTCATTTTAACAATGTTAAATTTTAGGTGATTGCATGATCCATATTGTCAAAAGGCATTTGCATGATCCATGTGGAATTGTTTATGAAATACCAATAACCAAAGATTAATTTTTGAAAGGATTAATCTGAGAACTTATCCAGATTTAAATAACAACCATAGAAGAAAGTTTGATAAAGAAGTAAACTGTTGATCTTCCAGGTCTCTCTCCATTGGTAGCTTAATATTTTTGAGGCTTGCTAATAGGATAAAATAACTTTCCAACACAATTGCAACCTCCTGTAACTAATATGCTATCCTAAATTACTAGAGAGAAGTGAAAATAAGACATAAATACAATCAAAAGATACATGCAAATGAGAATGACAATATTGTAAAAATGTACTTTAAGATACTACCTTGGATTAGGATTTCCTTTTACTACTTTTTGCCCATATTTGTGCCATTTATAGCCATCATCAAGAAGATCAACCTCACTGCTTGTCTGGATGATGATCCTAGGCTCATTTGAAGTCTTTTGAGAAGATGTTGTCACGTTCCTACAGATCAGAGAAAGATAATTACACTATCTGAAAATGTTAAAAAAATTAGTAACATTTCGATTATCTTTCATCAAGATTTTTCATCAGTAAAGAGAGTTCTATCAAATGGTTTGGGTGATTATGAGTTATTGAGTTTAACACTTGAACTTGAAGGCCATTGTTATCTTTTTTTGGTTGAAAAGTACATATCTTAATCTAATTTATGTCTTTTTTGCATATTGGTATTGTTCAGGTACAAGAAAAAAAAACATGGCATCTGGCTCTTCATCAGCATCATCTTTAACTCGATGACGTATGAACGATGAGCAATGTGAAGCTCCTCACATATTAGGTAATTGTGGGTTACGAGCTATTCTCCAAACATCATGGACAGAATCTAATCCAGGAAGACGATTTTTTTCATGTCCAAAATATAAAGTAAGTTTTTGTTATATCAACACGGTATTGTATGTTTTTTAATTATTGAGTTTTGATTAAGTTGATTTGAAATTCAGTAAAGGGGATGTAGCTTCTTCTCATGGTATGACCCAGAACCATCAGAGAGAAGTAAGACAATTATTAATGAGTTAAATAAGAATAACAACAAATTAAATTTGAAGATTAGTGAATTGAAGAAATGTACTAGTTACGAGGGTGGCGTTGAATACAAGGATATTCTGGATGATGTGAACAACAACCATGTAATAATGCAGTTGAGTGATGAAATATGTTCATTGAATAGGAAATTTAGAGTTGCTATTAGGGTTTCTATCGTTGTAGTTGTATGTACTTGGATTGTGATGATGAGTGTGTGGTTGATGTAATTTATTTTTTGATGTAACTTATGTAGACGTGCAACTTCAGAGTTAAATTATTGACAATCTTTGAGTCGACCTCTAGAATACTATATTCCATTCTAGATTCAAACTCTAATTATTTTAACATTCCTAGTAGTATTTCACCATTATTGTATCAGCTCTATGTGCAATCATTGGCAACATGCTTTGGCTTGTTTGATTATGAGCCATATTCATGCATTTTGTAGGCTGCCAGAGGATGAAAAAAACCACAGCAGAAGCAGAAGCAGAAGCATATTCATGCATTATCATAAGCCGCCATATTCATGCAGAAGCAGAAGCATATTCATGCATTTCATGAGCCATATTCATGCATTATCATTCTTTTTTATGAAGTTTCATTTTTCATAAGCCGCCGGAGGAAGAAAAAAAACAAAGAAAAGAAAAGGTGGCCACAGATTTATCTACATAGGAGGAAAAATGGAAGAGCAGAAACAAAGGGAGAATATATCTTTTCTTTAGTCCAAAACCACAGTAGCTCAAAACATATCTTAGATGACAAAACCACAGGGCAGGTTCTTCATACAAGATGTAAACACATCACAATATAGCAAAACCAACCGAATGCCAATCAAACACATCACAATGTCATCCACTTATCACCATAAAATAATATCATCACAAGATCAAATGCACATCCCACATCAATACATTCACAATAAAATTCTGATAACCAAACCAAATCTTTACAAACAAATCAACATGAACTTTAGTTTAACACTAATGGAAAATTCAAATACTAATGGATAAGTTCCCACATGTCTAAGTACTTGTTGAGAAATTCAACAGCAACTTTCATATCTCCTCGTGCTTTTGCAATAGCAACCATTCTCTTGTAGATTATCTGCATAGTGTAGGTATAAGACTTACAATTCGTTGTTCAAGAAATTCATAAAAAAAACCATAACATCTAAAGAGAAAACAAATATTAAAAAAAACCAATTAACTTGGTTAAGTCACAGAGTTGCATTTAGCACCATAAATTGATAGTATTATGTCATCTAACACAGATTATGCCATACACACTTTAATCACAAAACCGAAAGTAAAAAATTCACCATACCCTTTGTAGCATTATTCCAGGTAATTTGTCGGAAAATAACCAAGATGAGATGGTTGATGCACCTATAACATAATAGTAAAGCATTATCAAGTGTATACTCAATTGTAAACTATTTAAAAAACCAAGCTAAATTACTAAATGGTGTAATTTGTATATAAAATAAATACAAATATTAAATTAGGTCATTTAATGAAAGATTGTCAACTTGTATTAAAAATAAATACCTGAGAAAGTTGTAATGCCAATAATGGTGGGAATTGAGTCTCAGTCCTACTAACACTATCAACGGAGCTACCAATTGTTGGCACGGAATTTATAGGCTAAAACAAAAAAAATAAAATATAGTTTTAGATAGTTATAACATAAATTCTCTTAGATTAACATCCTTCAAACAAATACTAACTTGCTCAACTGTAAACTATTTAAAAAACCAAGATAAATTACTAAATGGTGTAAGATTTTCTATCAAATGCGTAGGCTATATACACTTCAGATAGAGCGACAAGATTGGTGCAGAGTTTAGGATCCAATAATTACTACCAGATCACATACACCAAGGATCGTTGCACTGAACTGAATTCAATCTTTAGCTGCCCGACAACTCTGAAGCAGATAAACAAATTATCATATTAGACAACCTTTGATGCAACACATCTCAGTGAATCTTCAATTAGATGCCAGAAACAAAGTTATGCCTCGTACATGTTAATTATTAAATGCTTCTGTTGGTGTTATTGATGACATTAAATTAAATAGAGCTGACTGACAGAAAAAGATGCACATGGTCAAGATCAAGCACTTGAAGCTTACAACTTGCAATCAGTGCAGCAATGGCAAATGCTGCTAACTACAGCATCAGTGAAAGCAATTCAAGTTGCAAGTAGGAGGAATGAATACCTGAGAAAGTTGTGATGCTAATAATGGTGGGAATTGAGTCTCAGTCATACTAACATTATCAACGGAGCTACCAATTGATGAGAAATTAATAGACTACAACAAAAAAATAAAATACAGTTTTAGAAAGTTATAACATAAATTTTCTTAGATTAACATAAGTCAAACAAATACTAACTTGTTGATTGATCCGGTCACATTGTACGATGGCCATGCTGGAAATAGTTTGATCTACACCCTGTGTATAGAAAAGAAAAATTAATTTAAGTTGTTCAAATTTAACAACAAATAATACCAAATAAATAAAAATTTGGAAGTTATGGAGTAAAAACCATTACAATCGTTGAATCTTGATTTGTTTTGCTCGATGCTTTTCTTTTCCTTGAAGTCTTCTCTAACCCACCTTTCAACCTTTTACCTGAGACTGTTTTCTTCTTGGTTTTAATTCCTTTCACTCCAGTAGAGTTCCCTTCACCATAATCAAATTCTCAAGATTCTTGGCTCACTTTTGATTGTTGAATATTAGATTCATTAACTTGTAACTTATCATCCACCATCTTACACAAGCTCAACATAACATCTTTAACAACCTTGTAAGTGTCATCTCTTTCTGCTGCCTTGGTAACCAACTTAACATTCAACCCACACAAATCTTTGTATCGCATGTTTTGAAGTACTTTTGGATCCAAACTAGCATTGTTGGTCATTGAATCATTAACACCAAAAAATCCAATTTTTGCTTTTTTTGTCCACCTTTTCAGTACATACTGACTTGGGATCTCATTATATTATTCCACGTAAATATTTTCAGAATATGAGAACACAAAATTCCAGCAAATTCATATTTTTTGCAACTACACTCAATTTTTTCAGACTTCTTATCAAGTATAACTATATGATGGTGTCTCTTTTTGTGAGGAGTAACTTTATATTTTGTAAATGTATCAGCATCCTCACAAATTTCAAGACTAGAATCATGAGATAAGCACCATTCTTGTTGAAAACACTTGTATACCTCAGGAGTATAAATTTCACTAGCATGCTTTAAAATCTCAATTGGAAACATTAAATATGGAACAGTTGTACTTGATATGAAATCAGCTTTTAATTCCTCATATCGACGATCATCAAGGAGTCTTTGGAAGTGATTGAAGAAGTCTAAAAACTTGTGTTTATAAGTGACATATTTTTTCACAATACTATTCATGCTCTCACTTCTTTGGGTTGTAGTCATATCTGCACAAAACATTTTCCGTCCATATACTAAAGCCCACTTTTCCTTTATGTTGTACATGCGCCTCAACCAATCATTGTCTTCAAGTGCATACTTGTCCAACATCATGTTCCATGCTGAAATAAAATCTTCCTCTTCATCAAAATCATATACACATGAGGCAAAATCTTTAGCAAAGTCTCTAAACTGAGAAAGAACTCCACTCAAATGTATGGCGGCATTTTGATAAATGTGCCAAATGCACAAACGATGATGTGTTTCAGGCCATCTAGAAGCTAATGCCTTTGCCATTGCTGCATCTTGATCTGTAAGAATAGTAGTTGGTTTTTTCTCACCCATAGCTTTAGTTAATGTATTAAACAACCACTCAAAAGTCAAAACTAGTTTCATCATATAATAAAGCAATACCAAAAAGTATCGATTGTTTATGATGATTAACACCCACAAACAACGCAATTGGCCGACCTTATTATTTTTTCTGGAGGTTGTATCAAAGCAAACAACATCTCCAAAATTAGCATAATCAGCTCTCATCTTAGCATCAGACCAAAAAATATTAGTAATCAAATCATCTTCATCAACTTGAATAGCATAAAAAAAATTAGGATAATCAAACTGCATTTTCTGCAAATACTCCAATACACCTCCTGTATCCCCAACTCTCATATTTATTGTTCTTTTGGATCGCAAGTAGTTTTTGTAATCCTCAGGAATAAATCCTAAATTCTCCCTCCCGCTTACTTGTCTCACCATAAGATCATGTGATGCTTTTGGGGGGATTCCCACATCACTTGCAAACTCAATCTGTTTCGCTGCAGAAAAAGATATATTTCTATGACTTCTATAGAGATGAGTTTTGTTTGGACTTGAGAGATAATGATTATGCTCTTTAACAAATTGCACCACAGTAAACTTGCTTTTTCTTTGATTACTAATCTTTATTTTAGCCTCACAACCAAATCTAGTTTCATCACGACTTGCTTTGACATAAATATCTCGTTTGTCTTTTCCTCTTTTGCCTTGGGCACAACAATAAAAAACTCTATCAAGTAATTTACCCAATTTATCATTGTGGATTTTACCTCTCCTTATGCCAATCCCACTTTTTTAGCATATGACAAATAAAATTGATATGCATCTTATTCTGTATCAAATTCCAACCCCATTTGTGGTATATCCAAATCTATTTCAATGTTTAAGCCTATAAAATCAAACAAACAAAGAAAAATGAATTTATCCAGTAAAATTTGATATATTGAAACTTCATACATTCCCAATATGAATCTTATTACCTTCATCAATAACATCAAAGTCCCCTTCCCGACTAGCTTCATTTTCGTTAAAATTCAAATGACGACAGCTCGTAGATTCACCCTCCATGATAATTACTTGAAACTCTGGGGCATCAATGAATATAGATAATATAATCACACTAGCAACTAGCACATGAAAAGGAAGGTCGTGTACTTTTCATAATCTTAACAGAATATATATTTAGGACCAAATATAGGAAAACCCTAAACTAGCAACTAGCACATGCAACTAACAGAATATAATCTTAACATAATCTTAGCAACTAGCAACTAGCACATGCAACTAACAGAATATAATCTTAACATAATCTTAGCAACTAGCAACTAGCAACTAGCACATGCAAAAACTTTAGGACCAAATATATATTTATCCTTGCAACGTAATGTAAACGTTTCATAATCTTAACAGACAAATACTTGAAACTTATAAAATGATTCTTCCATGATAAAAAAGGGATCTTTGAAGAAGGTTTTCGGAGATGAACAGAGACTTCATGAACAATAGGAAAAGATGAACTTTTTGATCGCCAAAATGCAAAAGGCAACAACGCCAACTGATCATTTTGCTAAAGGTAGACAAGACATTACAAATTCTAAAAGACAAGGATTTCAGTCGAGGGAAAAACAATCGACGAATTATTATGGAGAATTTTGAAACGGGCGACCAAGAAATTTTCAGAAGCAAACAGAGAAATTCAGGATTGCTGGAGAATACCTAAACAAAATAGGAGGCGACACTGGAGGTCGGCAGGAGGTGGAGGACGGGAGGCCGCAGGCGATGAGGGCGGCGCTGGAGGTCCCCGACGCTGGGAGGAGGTGACGGTGGAGGTCAGAGGGAAGGAGGTGGCGCTGGTCGTAGAGAGGGTAGGGCCTTTGCGCGGAGGTGGCGCTGGAGGGAGGTCACGGGAGGGACGCCGCTTCGGAGGGAGGTCGCAGGCGACGAAGGCTTTGGCTGCGGAGCAGGCGACGTTGGAGAAGAAATCGCGAGAAGGAAATCGCGAGGCTAGGGCAGGGCATCTGGCTTTTGGGCGCTGGAGCTTGGCACGTGTTTGGCACGTGAGGGAGTTTTATAGCACTTGTGCGGACCAGGGAGGGACCAGGGATTTTGGGACCAGAACATCCACCCCCATCATCGGACTAAATAATTAGGACACAGATTCCTTCTATAATCAACAACATACCATATAAATAATACTATCTCCCAACTCATCGGACTTATAGATTTAATGAATAAATCTCACCTATTGATAAGTTAAATAAATAAATACTAAGTATACGTACTTATTATTATATATGGATTAAGAGGATGCACATCCATAATAACAGAGATTCTGTTCTTTTATGTAGGCAGTATAAATCGAACAACATCAAATGGTCATGCTCACTACACACATAGTGTACTAGTGTAATTTTATAGTCAAAACAGACTAATACCAAATTACACTACAACTGTTCCAATAGTTTGTCCCAATCCATCTTGGTTGTGAGCTACTATTTATAATTTATAAGGAACCGATAACATGATCTTTTGTGTGGCACTACACACCATACTATCTACAATATAAATTAAATGGACAACTGCATTGACATATATATAAATATAAAATACAAACATTTGACCTTAGTAATTCTCATTTCAAAATATTTCAAAACAGATGTTCATACAAAGCTAGGCTTATAGTATACATCCCAACACAATAAGCCAACCGACTTCGTGATCCGGGTCATATTCCAGCTTCTTGATCTCCTCCCAAAGCTCATGTTGTCATTCATAGCGACCAGTCATCATGTATATAGTCAGTATAAAATCGATAGACCAGTAACAAAAATTGGTCTAATTCAATTCCCATATATACATGGAACAAATATATACCGAATGCATAAGCAAATTAGAAAACCAAATTTTCTTTATTTGGGGGGTTTCATGTGACAGACACATTTGATCTGATGATCAACCCCTGTATTTGGTCTATTTTCCAATCAGAATTAATCTAATTGAAAAGGGATGTTTTATCTATGTTTGTTTTGACACATTTAAGTCAATCTCAGACTTATTTATTAAACTTAGATTTGTTTGATTAATCCAATGCCTATTGTATTAAGTCTAACCCATTAAAATAAATTCAATCTTTACTCAAATTTGACCCATTAGGCAATTTGATCAAATTCGGCTTATTAGAACAAATTTGGTCTGACTTGATTAGCCTAGCTCATGCAATTAAAACCACCCCAATTAATCTAATAATAAATTGATCTGGTTAAACCAATAAATGATTTGAACTAGATCTAGGTATTATTGAATCAAACTGGTCTGGTTAAACTAACTAATAGTTTGAACCAGACTTGGGTTTGATGAAACCAAATTGGACCAATATTTGATTTAATTTTCAATTAAATATGAATTTTGTACAATATTCATTAAATAATGAATGAATTTAATTTAAAAAATGAATCAAACATTTAATATCAGTTAAATAAAAAAACATAGTTGCATGAGAGACATTTCATTTTTTATTTGATTTAATAAAATCAAAAAATTTCACAACATATTATTTGACGGATGAACAGTCACCACTAATGTTCATCATCTTTCTCGCAACAAATGTGAGGCTTCTTGACTTTCACCGGTATTTAAACGCGATCACTGGCGTTCCTCTGCCGCGACTTCATACCGCCGAGGACTACACTATTTCCGTGTAGCTAAGTGGAAATCGCGAGATTCTGATTCTTTTAGAGATCGCGATTTCTCAGTTCCGCTTAGTGAAATTCATGCTTTCAAAAATGCTATGATACCATTGTAGTGTCTTTGATAGCATGAAACAAACACAAGATAAAAGGGGTAAATACTCACAGTGATCTCCCAAGAAGAAATCGAAGAAGCTGCTGGATGTCGCCGCTGTTGGAAGCACATCACGGATGAACCGGAAAGCTCTTTGAGTTTCAAGAGCCAAATCCCTTTCCTCTCAGATGTTCTCCTTTGCCCACCATCACTTCCACTACGTGCACTCTGATCATGTGAATTTCTTCTCCCTTCGATTATTCTTGGACACCAGTATAAATAGGAAGCAAGCATCGGTTACAAATCGATGCTTTGATGGCATTCAATGGAGGAAGATGAATGTGAATGGGCACTCCTTCATCTTCCTAACGTTGCAACTGATGCAACATCCAACATGGACCCGTCTTCTGATTCACTTCCTTATTCTGGTATATATGCCATCAATGTGAGGTAGTTGGTGTGCTTCAGTTTATCGCTGTCCGATTTCTCTATGGATGATTCGTCCCATGTCACTTTGAGAGTTTTCTTCTTTTTGAGATTCAGGCAGTCATTCTTATATTATCCCTTCTTGTTGCATCCAAAGCATGTGATGTTTGACTTGTTGTTGTTGGAAGTAGTCTTGATCTTCTGCAGATCCCTTTTGGTGAAGTCTTTCTTTCTTCTAGTGAACATCTTTCTTACTAGGTTCACTAGGTGTTCTTCATCGTCTGAGTCTGGGTTAAACACATCTTCTGGTTCTGGTTTAGGTCTAGATTTTTCTTTTGACGATCTTGCAACAAGAGCAATACCTTTCTCGGATTTGGCATTAGTCTGTTCGTGCAGCTCTAATTCACAAAAGAGTTCATCTAATTTTAATTTAGATAAATTCCTTGAGATTTTGTAGGCATCCACAATAGAAGCCCATAATGCATTTTGAGGAAATGCATTTAGAGCATACCTTATCATATCTCAATTCTGCATCTGATGGTCGATTGTGTGAAGCCCATTGAGGATGCCCTTTATCCTCGCGTGCAACTGACTGGTGGACTCTCCTTCCTGCATTCTGATGTTAAACAATCTATTTAAGAACAAGTCCTTTTTAGTTAACTTTGCGTCGTTGGTTCTCTTGTGTAATTCTATGAGCTTGTCCCATAGCTCTTTTGCATTTTCATGTGGGTTGATACGGTTTAGTTCTTCCTTCGTTAGTCTACACTAGATTGTGTTGAGGCCCTTGAAGTCAATTTGGGCCTTCTTCTTCATCTCTAAATTCCAATTTTCTAGGTCCATTGTAATTTCGGTGTTTTGGTCGACCGACACCTTATATCCTTTGGTGGCACTGAACCACTGGTCAAAGTCGATCTTTAGGTATACTTCCATCTATTTCTTCGAATATGGGAAATTATCCCCTTTGAATAGCGGCGGACGAACAATATTGTAACCTTCATTTTGGGCCATTTATTATTAAAAATAGAAAACTTAAAAATATTACCAAGACTTAGTCTTGGGGTAAGTAGTGTGGGAGGGAAAAGAAAAACTGATTGGTGTTGCACTAATTCAGGATATTATAGAAGGAGACGAGAAAAATTTATCCAAAGAGGTAATTGCACCAATTTGGATTATATCGAAAAGCTCAAAATTAGAAAGAGAGATTAAAAGAATGTTTTGAAAATCACCGCCTACCTGATTGGTGGTTGCACCAATTGAGAGACAACTTGGCTTTGATACCACTTATTGAAATATGAGAGGGGGTGAATCGTATTCGTCAAAAATTGTGAGTTAAACAAAGTTACACAACGGAAAGATTAAAGAAAATCAATACACAAGGAAAACTCAGTTAACTTTTCTTGCTTCAGATCCTTTGGTGATTCATACTCCAAGACTCAGGTCCCGCGGACTTATCGATGGACAATCCACTAAACGCCTCTTCCGAAACACCGGAAGAGGTAATCAAATACAAAATAGGAATAGTGTAACGGCCTACACTTCCCTTTAAAAATAGTAGTATGAGAAATTTGCAACACAATTAAAGTTACCAATAATTTGGATACACTCGTGCATTGCTGTTGGTTTACTGGAGATGCCAGTTGACTCAAAAGCAAAGCTCATTGGCAGATAAACTTCTTTGAAACAACAGCAGGAAGTCGGAGCAGTCAGAAGCGCAGAAGCTCATATAAGTGATGGATATGATGGCTTGGCGAGCACTCCTTTTTGAGCATGGAAGGAGCTTTCTAAAGCCTTGAAGGCGCCTCTAATGTGGCAAATCTGATCCCGAACAACCTGTTCCTTATCTGCGCTGATGTCTGAATCTTATCATTTGGAAGGTGCATTCCATAGCCTTAAAGGCGCCTTCCATGAACAATGCGAAGACACCTTCCACTGCTTGAAGGCGTTTCGGACACTGTTCACCTGAGACATTTTATGCTCCTTTTGTCCTGTAAAAAGTGTTAGTCCAATAATCTACAAGATAAATGTTAGCACAATAATAATTAGTAATTAGACTTTGTCTCCTTGAGACTAAGATCTAGTCATGGTCTCAGTTTAGAGATCTAAAATGGATCTAAACTGAATCGACATCTACTATCCCTCAACCTGGACACGTCCTCACCGAGTCACTCTCCTCCAGTGACTTACCTTTACTTACTAACTTGCAGTCGGTTGACTAGCCTCTTGACTAACTAAGTCTTCATGCCAGTTGTCAGGTTTGTAGACCCAACTAGACTTTTGCCAACTGTTAGGCCCCACGGACGTAGCTAAACTTTCTGCCAGATATCAGGTCGGCCCTTTGACCTATCTGGGTTTTACACCAGCTATCGGGTCCCATGGATCTAGCTGGATTTCAGCCTGGTGTTAGGTTCTCCAGATCCGTCAACTCCTGCACGCTTAGTAAAATAATTAGATCACAAAAAATACCTAACTTAACTCACTTTTTATTCATCAAAATCTAAGTTAGACCGTTAGTACAAACTGCACAAACAGAATCTTGCTCTCTTTCTCTTGCTTCTTCTCCCCCATTGACAAAGACCTTGGGTTGTTGATTCAATCCTGTTGAAGACATCTACTACGCTTGCAAGATCTCTAGTGACAAGTAAGAAGTAATAGTCTTGTAATGAATTCATGTTAGCTCTTCGCTAGCTATTGTTTCATTTTCAATATTGATTTAAAGATTGATAATAGTTAGATCCTATAGAAGCATCCTTTTGTTCATTATTGATGTAAATAAAGTTTGTTGTGAAGGTGTAAGTTACTTATAAAATTATTGCTAGTATAATTGATAAAATCTAAATTAATCAAAGTTGATTAAATATTTGACAACTAGAAAAGTTTAGGTTACTTGACAAATGAACTCTAAATAAGTTAAAAATGACTAAATGTTTGATATCTAAATAAGTTATAGTCGATCAAATATCAAATAAATAAGAAAGATGAAAAGAGAAGACTAGTGAGCGTAGGATGTCTTAGTGCTGTCTTAAATTAGATGAAAGACCATTAGCCGTGGCCGAGCTAGAAATTTTAGTATCGGAGTCAAAAAAATTTATAGCCCTTCAAAAAAAAATCCACGGACTATCTTCATCTCTCACACGTCCTTCCCGGATTATCTTCCCCTCTCTCATACATTCTTCTTTTCTACCGCGGTGAATTCATGAGATAAACTAGTTTTTCGGTCCTAATATTACGGTCAACATTGCATACACACATTTTACAATTCACACGACAAATCTTTTGGAACAAGAACAAACAAAAAGAGAAAAAGTAGAAGCTGAATTTGAACAACATGGCCAGAAATATAATGAAGATTTTTCTAGCTAATCAATGGCTCTCCTTCCTTCTTCTTCCGCCTCCTTTTGAACTGTTCGATTCCTCTCCTCGACCTCCTCTCTGATTCGCTTATCGTCTCCAGCTTCGGCGTCCACTGCCTGGACTTGCACCTCACCAACATCCTGTACTCCTTCTCCAGTGCATCCGTCGTCACGACTCCGCCTCGCCTCTGTTCCCGGTCGCACTCTTTTTCTCCGAGGAACTCGTCGGAGAGCATGATCTGGAGCGCTCCCGACGCCGTCTTCCGGATGTCAAACGGCCGGACTGCCGCGATGCCCTTGGCGCCGCCGGGACTGACGAGGGAGGCGGCGAGAGTGACGAAGGAGAGAACGGAGTGGAAGAAATGGGAGGGGAGCAGGAAGTAGGACTGCCCCGGCTGGAGCCACACGCCGGCAGCCAAAGACGGTACCTTTTGCCCGATGAAGAAGGCGTCGGAGCGGCACACGAGGTGGCGAGGGTGGTCCTCCATCACCTCAGCTGCCGTGACCGGGCGGTCGTATACCTTCACTCGGCCATCGCAGGCGACGATGCGAACACCGGCAGCATCCGGCGCTGGGGTGGGGCTTGTGCGGGTGGAGGGCGCCGCGCCAACCAAGTGCCAACACCAGGGGATCATGCCCGCACGGAGAGACTTCAACCCCATACTTTTCAACTCAACTCCGGCCAGGAGCTGAGGCGCCTATTTATACAACAGATTAGAATTGAGAAGAAAATAGAAGAGGCCGAGGCCCGAACAGAGCAGGCGCCAGGAAGACGAGGGTCCTGTTCAAACAAACAAAAATAAAAAAAGGCGAGCGCTGAAGCCTGACAGAATAGTCAAATGGGCGTTGGCCTGTGGCGGCACCTTTACCAACTTTTTCATCGGGCGGGCCGCGGGCGTGAGGGGCGTTCCATTATTTTATGCATGTCTCTCCTTCCCACTTCGGTTACGGTTGTGTGGCAGACAGATTGATACTTTGACTGACTCCTCCTCTTCCTCCTCCTCGTCGTCGATTCAAGCCACCTCCCCTCCGTGAATTACTAGAAGGCATCAGCATCGCTCAGCTCTCCGCGACGCCGGCTAAGGCCCGGAGTTGCAGTCGGAAGTTGCACTGTCTCTGTCCCCGTGCCGGAACTGCACATTTTCTGATCTCTTCAGAGTAGTAAGAGACTATTATATACGCAGTACTGCAGCGGCAGCGGGCATCCATGCAGCCAATTGCCAATATTAATTGGTTGTTTCCCATGAACTTTGCAGGTATAGCTGGGTGGTCCTAGAATTGGCCACGGGTTTAGTGGATCATGTATGTAGGAACGATGCTCTTCATTATCTTGATATCAGCTAGCACATCGAGAAATTAAAACTTTTGATTAGACCAAGAGAGAGTAAGACCCAGATGAGAGCTATCAAGAAGCTTTCTTTATTTATTCACCTAATACATACTCTCCACGAGCGGAGGGGACAGTGAAAAACTTGTGAGGCCCAAACTTGAAAATTATAATAGTAGAATGACATTCTGTTGACGAGTGGCTCATATTTGGATGAAGGGATGTCATGGAAGAAAAATCTGTTAAGATTTTTCGTAATAAAATTCTGTTAAGATTTTATATAACAGAATTTTGTTATGTTTTTCATAACAAATTCTGTTACGTTTTTATCGGGTCTGGGGGTTTAGCAGTATTTATAGGGATCATTGTAAACCCATTGTAGATCAGAAAACACAAGAATCATTAGATGTGATTCTCTTGTGTAGAAGAGAATTCTAATAAAGTTTCGGCCGTTTTGTGGAGTAGGCAAGTCGCCGAACCACGGTAACTCTTTTTCTTTCTCTTCTTCTTCTCCTTCCTGGTGTTTGCTCTCTTTTGTGCGTCTTTGTCTTGTTGTTCCGCGCGATCTCTTTTCTCTCTTCCTCTTCTTCCGCGGTTCAGAAAGGTTGAGAGGTATTGCCCCCTCTTTGCACAACAATTGGTATCAGAGCTCCAGGTTTTTGGCAGATTTCTTCAACATGTCGGGGACGACTTCTGCGAAGTTTGATATGGTGAAGTTTGACGGAACCGGAAACTTTGGATTATGGCAGAGAAGGGTCAAGGACTTGTTGGTGCAACAAGGCATGGTGAAGGCGCTAGGAGAAAGAAAACCGGAAAGCATGGAGAAATCAGATTGGGAAGAACTTCAGGCGAAGGCAGTAGCAACAATCAGGCTTTGTCTTACGGATGACGTGATGTACCATGTCATGGACGAGGAGTCACCGGTGACAGTTTGGCAAAAGCTGGAAAGTCGGTACATGTCAAAATCATTGACAAACAAGCTGTATCTCAAGCAGAAATTATTCGGGCTGAAGATGACAGAAGGAACCGATCTGAGCCAGCACATCAACGTATTCAACCAGATTGTAAGTGATCTGAAGCGGATTGATGTGAAGATCGAAGACGAAGACAAGACGCTGATGTTGTTGAATTCTCTACCTTCATCTCCTACGTACGAGAATTTGGTTACTACTTTGATGTGGGGTAAGGAAACTCTCAAATTGGAGGAGATCACAAGTGCGTTGCTAGGTTTTCACCAAAGGAAGAAAACAAGCGATGAAATTTCTCAAGGAGAAGGACTTGTGGTAAATAGCAACCAAGAGCGTGGTAGGAGCAAATCTCGACATGGATATGACAACAACAACAAGACTCGTTCTAAGTCGAGAAGGAAGAAGGTGATCACGTGCTACAAATGTGGAGGTAAAGGTCATATCAAGAGAAATTGTCCAGAGATAAAGAAATATGTTGCAGAGAACAAAAGTAGTTCGGCAAAGTCTGCAAACATAGTTGAAGAAGAAAATTCAGAAAGCGGTGATGGAGATATGCTATCAGTTATGTCAAGTTCGGAGCAGCTGATGGATGCATGGATTTTAGACTCTGCATGTTCATATCACATGACTCCAAACAAGGATTGGTTTGACACCTATAGGGCAGTGGATTCTGGTTCAGTGTTGATGGGAAACGATGCATCATGCAAAGTTATCGGCATAGGGAATGTCAGAATCAAGATGTTTGATGGTGTGATCAGAACTTTATGTGATGTCAGATATATACCAGAGCTAAGGAAGAACTTGATCTCACTAGGCACACTGGATGGTATTGGTTGTAATTACAAATCAGTGAGCGGGGTGATGAAAGTCAGCAAGGGAGCTCTGACGGTAATGAAAGGACAAAAGGTAGCAGGAAACATCTACAAGTTGATAGGGACTACAGTTGTAGGTGGAGTCGCCTCGGTGGAGTCTGAATCAGATAGTACTGTCTTGTGGCATATGCGGCTAGGGCATATGGGTGAATGTGGGATGCTAGAACTTCACAAGAGAGATTTGTTGAAGGGTGTCAAAACGTGCAAGCTTGAATTATGCAAATTCTGTGTTCTTGGGAAACAGAGCAAAGTGCAATTTAAGACGGCAACAAACAAGACGGAGGGGATTCTGGACTACGTACATACGGATCTCTGGGGACCGGCCAGTGTAGCATCACGTGGAGGGCACTTGTATTTTGTGAGTTTTACTGATGATTTCTCACGAAAGGTATGGGTATACTTTATGCGTCACAAGTCAGAAACTTTTGCAAAGTTTAAATTGTGGAAAACTGAAGTAGAGAACCAGACCGGAAGGAAGATCAAATGCCTTAGGTCAGATAATGGGACTGAGTACACAGATTCAAAGTTTCAGGAATTCTGTGAGCAGCATGGGATAATGAGGCACTTCTCGGTTCGTAGGACACCTCAGCAGAATGGGGTAGCGGAAAGGTTGAACAGGACAATCATTGAGAAGGCAAGATGTCTCAGGCTGAATGCAGGGCTTGCAAAGAATTTCTAGGCGGAAGCAGTTAACATGGCATGTTATCTCATTAATAGATCACCAAGGGCAGCACTAGAAGGCAAAGTATCAGAGGAAGTATGGACAGGGAATCAAGTAGATTACTCTCATCTTCGAGTTTTTGGATGTCCAGCCTATATGCACATATCTAGTGAGGAAAGATCAAAGCTGGATGCAAAGTCAAAGCAATGCATTTTTCTGGGCTATCAGAAAGGAGTTAAAGGCTTCAAGCTTTGGGATCCTAAGGCAAACAAGGTGGTGATCAGCAGAGATGTGGTGTTTGACGAGAAAGCTATGTTACAACGTACTCAGGAAGAAGGAAAGGAAACACCACAAAGCAACAAAGAGAAAGATATTGTGCAGGTGGAGCTAGAGACTCATGACTTCGATGATTCTAGCTCAGAGCACATGGAGCATCGCACTATAGCTAGTGGTAGAACGAGACGAGTCGTAAAACCACCCACTAGATACGGATTCGAAGACTTGGTATCTTATGCACTTACCACTAGTAGCGGAGACCCTACATCTTTTCAGGAGGCAATACATAGCTCTGAGAAGGACAGGTGGACGGGTGCTATGGCAGAGGAGATGGAGTCGTTGCATAAAAACCAAACGTGAGATCTAGTGGAACTTCCTGAAGGAGAGAAAGCTATAGGGTGCAAGTGGATATTCAAGAAGAAAGAAGCAATGTCAGAGGGAGAAGAAGTGAAGTTTAAGGCTCGGTTGGTAGCAAAGGGGTATTCACAAAGAAAGGGGATTGACTATGAAGAAATTTTCTCTCCAGTGGTAAGACATACATCAATTAGAGCGGTATTAGCTTTGGTGGCACATCACGATTTGTATTTGGAGCAAATGGATGTGAAGACGGCATTTCTTCATGGAAATTTGGAGGAGCAGATTTTTATGTCACAACCTGAGGGATTTAGTCAGTCCGGACAAGAGCAGTTGGTTTGTAAGTTGAAGAAATCGCTCTATGGACTGAAACAATCTCCTAGGCAATGGTACAAACGTTTTGATTCATACATGATTCAAAACGGATATAGGAGATGCGAGTATGACTGCTGCATATATGTGAAGGGCCTTGAAGATGAATCACTGATTTTCTTACTACTATACGTAGATGACATGCTCATTGTTGCGAAGAAGATGAGAGAGGTTGACAAATTGAAGAGGCTACTGAGCAAGGAATTTGACATGAAAGATTTGGGAGAGGCCAAGAAGATTCTTGGGATGGAGATTCACAGGAATAGAGTTGCAGGGAGATTATGGTTGTCTCAACGTAGCTATGTGGAGAAGGTATTGGATAGGTTCAACATGAAGAATGCAAAGTCGGTGAGCACACTCCTGGCGCATCACTTCAAGTTATCCAGTACACAGTGTCCAAAGACGGATGACGAGATCCAAGAGATGTCAAAGGTTCCTTATGCCAGTGCAGTTGGTTGTCTGATGTATGCCATGGTTTGCACGAGACCAGATTTGGCGCAAGCAGTTAGTATGGTAAGCAAGTTTCTCTCAAATCCTGGTCGACCACATTGGGATGCAGTGAAATGGATTTTCAGATACTTGAGAAATACAACTAATTATGGCATCATGTTCAGTAGACAACCGGAAGATCCTTTAGTTGCTGGGTACGTAGATGCAGACTATGCAGGAGATTTAGATAACAGGAGGTCTACTACAGGATACGTATTCACTGTGGCAGGAGGACCTATTTGTTGGAAATCTATGATACAATCTATTGTTGCATTGTCTACTACGGAATCCGAGTACATGGCAGCAGCTGAAGCAGCGAAGGAAGCTTTATGGCTTACAGGGTTGGTCAGAGAACTGGGTGTTCAGCAAAGTGGAGTCAAGTTGTTATGCGATATTCAGAGTGCTATCTATTTGGCGAAGAATCAGGTGTATCATGCGAGAACCAAACACATTGATGTGAGGTTTCACAAGATCAGAGAGTTGATTGCTTCCGGGGAAATTCAACTTGAGAAGGTTCATAGACAATGCTGCAGATATGCTGACAAAGCCAGTGACCACAGAGAAGTTTAAGCATTGCTTGAACTTGATCCATATCTCTAGATGCTAGAGGAAGGAAGCCCAGACCCAGAGATCCAGATGGAGTTTTGTCCAGATATTCGTATTCTTCGAAGGGGTGAATATTCGCCAAGGTGGAGATTGTTGACGAGTGACTCATATTTGGATGAAGGGATGTCATGGAAGAAAAATCTGTTAAGATTTTTCGTAATAAAATTCTGTTAAGATTTTATATAACAGAATTTTGTTATGTTTTTCATAACAAATTCTGTTACGTTTTTACCGGGTCTGGGGGTTTAGCAGTATTTATAGGGATCATTGTAAACCCATTGTAGATCAGAAAACACAAGAATCATTAGATGTGATTCTCTTGTATAGAAGAGAATTCTAATAAAGCTTCGGCCGTTTTGTGGAGTAGGCAAGTCGCCGAACCACGGTAACTCTTTTTCTTTCTCTTCTTCTTCTCCTTCCTGGTGTTTGCTCTCTTTTGTGCGTCTTTGTCTTGTTGTTCCGCGCGATCTCTTTTCTCTCTTCCTCTTCTTCCGCGGTTCAGAAATGTTGAGAGGTATTGCCCTCTCTTTGCACAATACATTCATTGAACGGCGCAAATTAGTTTTCATATTTTTTAAATCATTAAGTCTTTTAGCAGTGGGCAATTATAATTTACGATTTAACTTTTCAGATATGTGGTAAAAGGATGAAATCATTCATCCCAGCATCTCTATCGCACCCGACCTCAGGCCATCACGAGAGAGGTAAATCACGACAGTCGAGCGAGTAAGTGGTGGTGGGATGAGGTACACAGGATCCAAAGATTTACGCCCCGACAACCTTACGATTCGATCCCACGACCTCATTTAACTTTTCACATATGATCGTAGAGCCGATAATATGGACAAAACCGGCTCAAGATCGAGGTTTTGCCTAGGACCTTATTATATTGGGACACACCAATATTAGATATCTATATTAGAAATATATGACGATTTGAATAATAAATTGATCCTGTCCAGAATCTGAGTCAGACGGACTGTCGGGTGAGGTGGCGAGAATGTTGACTGAGTTGCGACGTCCCGGAGGAGGGTGTGCTGAGATGACTTCTATGTTGACCAAGTCTTCAGAAGTCCCTTGGTCAACGCTACTTGCAGCCAGCGACCGGGTCCCCCCGGTCCCTGGTACCCCGAGGCTCGAGGCGAATCCAACGAATACATAAGTAACAGACTAATAATATAATGATAAAATAAATGAGTAAATGAGGGGTGAGAACGAAAAACGTACCCTGGCTCAGGGGGCGCCCTCGGATGGGACGCGGCTCGAGTTATCGCGACCCGGAAGAGTAGATGTCTCTGATCAGGCTAGATCTGACGGTGAGGAGCTGAACGCAACACGGCATTGGAAGACGACATGCAGCTCGGGATAAGACACCGGCACACAGGCCGGGACACGAAATCAGCACAGATAGGGAAACGAGATCAGCACGCAGGCCGGGACACGACTTCAGCACGCAGGTCGGGACACGACTTTGGCACGCATGCCAGGACATGAAATCGACACATAAACCGAGAAACGAAATCGACACGCATGCCAGGACACGAGATCGGCACGCAGACCGAAATATAATGTTCGTACAATGACCAACACATAAAAACATCACACACATTGAGTCGGAACATAATGACAGCGAGGGCTCAAGGGCCCGATCTACATTGAAGGCATACGACAATGCGGATCGAGAGCGGGATCGACATCGGACCTAAAGACGAGGGCCCTAGATGATCGAATCTGGTTGTGAGGCTGTCGGCAATGGTAAGGACACTATGAGGTCATTCGAGACCACGGGTCGGCCAACAGTTGTGGTCGACTGTTGCCGGAGGTGACGGCTGTGTGAGAGGCAGGGAAGGAAAGGGGATGCCGGCGGGGGGTGGTCTCGACGGACGTGCATGGTTTCCGACGGGATGGGGAGCGGTGAGGCGGTTGTGTTGGCAGCGGCTCTGAGAACCTCATGCTAGGCGATGCCGAATGGGGGTGGAGGCGCTGAGTCTATCCAGTGGCGACCTCGCGAGAAGGGGGAGAGAAGAAGAAGAGAGCTGGCCGACATCGCGATGAGGAGGAAGAAGAAAGTGTCGGTCTCTCCGACGACGGCGTCGTAAGGAGATGAAGGGGAGGAGAAGAGGTGGCAGTCGGCATCGGCGCTGGCGAGGAGGATAAGGGAAATACCGGGTCTCTCCGGTGGCAACATCATGCGAGGGAGCAGGCACGAGAAAGGTTGGTCGGCGTCGAGAGGAGAGGTCGCGGCACGGTGAGGAGAGGGATAGGGAAAAGGTTCCTGTTGGCGGCGGAGAGAAAGAGAAGGAGAGGGAGGAGTGGTGGAGGTCGACGGCCGGCGAGGGTGTCGCGAGAGGGAGGAAGAAGGATCCCTTCCTTCTGTTGGCGGCGGCCTCTAAAAAATGCACGAACAACCTCCTCCTCTCATTGCTACAGTGTTCTCTTCTTATTAGAACCCTACACAGTGTAATAACGAATTTGCCCCTCCTCTCCTCTCTAATTTCACCTCTACCCTTAGCCTATATCCGTATTACAAGCCTCCCCTTCAAGTCTAGTCGAAGGAGGCGCAAGTCCGACTGACTAGACCCCCCCAAGTGAAGAGCGAAATCTCTCCTGAATGCAGAGTCATATCGTCACGCCAAGCAGGCAATCGATCGAATGCCAAGTGAGAGACCGAGCGATACCGAGCAAGTGATCGATAGGGTGTCGAGTAAAAGATCGAGCAATATCGAACAACTGGTCGGGCGATGCTAAGCAGAATGCTCGGGCGATTGTTGAGTGGGTGAACTAGAAAACGTCGATTACAACAATAGTTACGACCCAATGACAGTGAACAATGGTAGACTGAGAAAAGTGTCGACCAAGTGTTAGTAAATCACGATCGGACGAGCGAAGCCGTGAGCGCGAACGAGAAAATATCGATCGAGTGACAGTAAATCACGACCTGGAAATAGCGAGAATAATGGACGAGCGAAGCCGTGAGCGTGAACGAGAGAATGTCGACTGAGCGATAGTAAATCGTGACTGGGCGATAGAGAGAATAATGGATGAGCGAAGCCGTGAGCGCGAACGAGAGAAATACTGATCGATCGTCAATAAATCGCGATCGGGCAATGGAGAGAATGATGGACGAGCAGGGCCGTGATCGCGATCGAGGAAAATACTGACCGAACGTCAATAAATCGCGACCGGGCAATAGAGAGAATGATGGACGAGCAGAGCCGTGATCGCGATCGAGAAAAATACTGACCGAGCCTCCATAAATCGCGACCGGGCCATAGAGAGAAGGATGGTCGCGCAAAGTCGTGAGCGCGACCGAGCGAGTGTCGACCGAGTGACGATAAATCACGACCGGGCAATAGAGAGATGGATCGACGAGCAAAGCCATGAGCGCGACTGGGAAAGTATCGACAGAGTGATAGTAAATCGCGACCGGGCAATAGAGAGATGGATCGACGAGCAAAGCCATGAGCGCGACTAGGAAAGTATCGACCGAGCGATAGTAAATCGCGACTGGGCAATAGAGAGATGGATCGACGAGTAAAGCCATGAGCGCGACTGGGAAGGTGCTGACTAAGCGACGATAAATCATGACCGAGAAAATAAAGAGAATGATGGACGCGCCAAGGCGTGAGCGCGACCAAGAAAACCCTTAAGCGATAGGCCGATCAGCATAAAGCGAGTAGCCGAGTGGTACCAGCGAGTGATCGAGCAAACAAACAAGCTACAACAATGAGCGAAACGTGAATGGCGAGGATCGGGGAACAACGATGAGAGAAACGTGAATGGCAAGGATCGGGCAACAGCGATGAGCGAAACGCAGATGATAAGTGCTCAGCAGAGCAGTGAGTATGATGAGTGCCGAGCAGAGCGACGAGCGGGGCGAGTATGGTGAGTGTCGGGTAGAACGGCAAGTGAGCGGTGAGTATGATGAGTGTCGTACAGAGCGACAAGTGAGCGGTGAGTATGATGAGTGTCGGACAGAGCGGCAAGTGAGCGGTGAGTGCCGACCGAGCAACAGCAGTGAGCGAAACGTGAATGCTGAGTGCCAGGCATAGCGGCGAGTGAAGCGATGAATGCCGACCGAGCGACAGCGGTGAGCGAAACGCAAATGCTGAGTGCCGGGCAGAGCGGTGAGTGAAGCGATGAATGCCGATCGAGCGACAACGGTGAGCGAAATGTGAATGCTGAGTGTCGGGGCAAAGCGGCGAGTGAAGCGAATATGATGGGTGCTGGGCAGAGCGAAGAGTAAAGCAAATATGATGGGTGCCGGGCAGAGCGGCGAACGAAGTGGTGAGCGCCAACCGAGAAATCGTTGGGCGTGAGAGCATGCTCACTTATAACTCGTACTGAGGTGAGAGTCTGGGACAACCGACCGGGAAGGTCGTTGGGCGTGAGAGCCTTGCTCACTTATAACTCGCACTGAGACGAGAGTCTGGGACAACCGACCGGGAAGGTAGTTGGGCGTGAGAGCCTTGCTCACTTATAACTCGCACTAGGGCGAGAGTCTAGTACAGCCGACCGGGAAGGTCGTTGGGCGTGAGAGCCTTGCTCACTTATAACTCGCACTGGGGCGAGAGTCTGGGACAACCGACTGGGAAGGTCGTTGGGCGTGAGAGTCATGTTCACTTATAACTCGCACTGGGGCGAGAGTCTGGAGGCGTGAGAGCAGAGCTCACTTATAACTCGCACTGAGGCGAGAGTCTGAGACAGCCGACCGAGAAGGTCGTTGGGGGGTTGAGTGTAAGAACAGTGCTCACTTATAACTCGCACTGGGGCAAGAGTCTGGTGTTGGATCGAAAGCGCTAGAGGGGGGAGGGATGAATAACTCTCGTGGCTATTTCGTTTCGTATTCGTAAAACACTAATCAAGTTTAAAGCAGCGGAAATAAAAGATAACAAACACGAACACAAGTATTTACTTGGTTCGGAGCCTGTGACGACTCCTACTCCAAGGCCCATGCTCATTGAGCGTTTACTTTGGGCAACAACTATAATCGTTAAAAGTTTTACAGAAATGCAATACAAATAAAACAATCGTAATCTTATACCGACAACAAAGAAAAGTAGAATTACAGCTTCTGGTTGTCGGGGCGTCGCTTCAGCACTTCTGGGTCGTCTTTTGAGCAGTAAATAGTCGAAGGATCGCTTGAGAATGGTTGTTTAAAGCTGTTGCTCGAACCCTCCTTATAAACAGTGCTGGAGGCGCCTCCAGGCCGTCGAGTCGCATGCGTGGATTAGCTCTGTTCTGGTCGCGCCTTATCCCACTGAAGGCGCCTCCAAGCTGCTCTAAGGCGCCTCCAACGCCTGGTCCAAGGCGCCTCCAGTGACCTCCGAGGCGCCTCCAGCATCTCTGGACAGCTGGCTTCGGCTAGCACCCGAGGGCTTGGAGGCGCCTCAGACACTGTTCATCCGAGGTCTAAGTTGTTTTTTTATTCCTGCAAAATGTGTTAGTCCCAAACACAAACCCTGCAAAACAAAGTTAGCACAGAAACAATATGATAGATATAATTGACAGTCGTCGGACTGCCCGGGTCTGACTTAGGATTTCCAACCGGAAACCCTAGGTCGACCCGACGCCTACTGTTCCCTCTACGGGGAACGCGTCCTCACCTACTCCACTCAGGAGATTTACCTATTGCCAGTGGAATCCTCTAGATCGACTAGACTTTTGCTCAGCGTTCGAAGCTTCCGGACTTTCTGCTAGACTTCCGCTCCCGGCTCGTCCAGTCTTTCACCTGGTTGGCGACACCAAGACTTTCCACCTAGGGTTACCCCCTAGGACTTTTGCCTGAAGCTCTCGACCCCCCAAGACTTTCCGCATAGGGTTACCACCCCTTATGACCTAGGGTTACCACCCCCTAGGGTTTTCCACCTACCTAACTGCAGCTAGGACTTTTGCCTAAGTACCACTTAGGACTTTCCTGCAAGCTCGTTCAACATGTTAGAAAATACCGCAGCTTAACTTTGAACCCTTTGCTATAATCAAAACTCAGGTTCGATCATCTGGTGCTCACTACCAACAATCTCCCCTTTTTGATTATGGCAACCTTGGTTCAAAGTTAAGTAAAACATAACATTAAATAAAGGAATAAATAATGGAAGTTAACCTGAGCATCAATCCATAAATAAAATTTAAAGCTTATGCTCCCCCTTTCATTATGTTTAATTTCTTGATTTCTTAACTTTGACTTTTCTCTTCCCCTTTGACATAAATAAAAAACAATTAAGAAGAGAGAGAAGTATTCTATTTAATTTTAAGCTCCCCCTGAAGGGTAGCATAGTTAAGTACTTAGATTTTGATAAAAATTTGATTAATTACTTAGCTTAAAAAAGAATTTTGTCATACAAACATAGTCAAATCCTTTGCTTAAAAAAAACTTAGTTAAATTTGAAAAGCTAAAGTTGAAATTCTTTGAAAAATATTTAACTAAATTTGAAATACTTTTGAAAAATACTTAGCTCAAATTATAAGGCTTTTGAAAATAATTGTTGTTTCGAAAACTGTCTTTTTGAAAGGATTTTGATAAAACACTTAGCCTTGCTAGAATAAACTTTCATGTAAAGCTTTTAGCTAAGAGAAACTTGTTTTGACTTTGAAAAGTAACTTAGCTAGTTTTTGAAAAATTGAAAAAAGAAATTTACAACAAAATTTTCAAACAGAAACACTCAGTCAAATTTGAGATAGTTTTGAAGAACCTTTTTTTTTGTAAAACATACTTAGCTTTTGAAAAATATTTTGTTAAGTTCAAACAGCATTTTCGAAAAATACTTAGCCAAAAAGAAACTTCAGCTTTGAAGATGATTATTTTGAAAGGAAATTAGAAATGCAAAAATACTTTGTAATTTTTTCTGAAAAATAATATTGCCAAAATGAACTTTATGTAGCTTTTGAAAATAACTTGGTTTTAAAAATAGTTTTAAGTATAAGATGATAAAAGGTTTAAAGCTTAATTAAAAGATATATTTTTTAAAAAAATTGGATTTGCTTTAATTTTTTTTTTTTAAAAAGTTTAACTTTTAAAAATAGTTAACACCACACAATTTATTTTAAAGAAATTTAGCTTGACTCCACTCACTCCCCCTTAATTATTGTCAAAATAAGTTCTTAGAGTCCTAGAATCCAAGCATAAAAAAACATATTATATATTCCTAATTTTCAATCTCACCCATTCTAGGTTATCAAACTTGTTTAGATTATGAGTGAGTGTGAGATGTAATTAATTTAACTGTATCACTATTTAAATATATTGTTATATAAACTTGTATTTTCAGTGATTTTTTATTTTAAAATATGTTACAAATTAATTGAGTTTGCAATCCAAATTTGAAAATATGATTTGAGAATTAAAATTTTATAGATAATGAATTTGAATTTTGAAATTAAAATAATTGATACTTTTATTGAAATTAATTAGTCTTTAGAAAATAATTTTTAAAAGATTTTGAAATTAAGTTTTAAAAGATTTTTCAAATAATTTTGAAATTAAGTTTTAAAAGGTTTTTAAATAATTTTTAAAAGATTTTTCAAATAATTTTGAAATTACATTTTAAAATATTTTTTCAAATAATTTTTAAATTAAGTTTTAAAAGATTTTAAAATGTTTTTTAAAATACTTTTAAAATAATTTTGAAATTAAGTTTTAAAATATTTTTAAATAATTTTTAAAAGTTTTTTCAAATAATTTTGAAATTAAGTTTTAAAATGATTTTTAAAATATTTTTTCAAATAATTTTGAAATTAAGTTTTAAAATATTTTAAAATAATTTTTAAAAGATTTTTCAAATAATTTTGAAATTAAGTTTTAAAATATTTTTAAAATGATTTTTAAAAGATTTTTCAAATAATTTTGAAATTAAGTTTTAAGATATTTTTAAATAATTTTTAAAAGATTTTTCAAATAATTTTGAAATTAAGTTTTAAAATATTTTTAAAATGATTTTTAAAATATTTTTCAAATAATTTTGAAATTAAGTTTTAAAATGATTTTTAAAAGATTTTTCAAATAATTTTGAAATTAAGTTTTAAAATATTTTTTTAAATGATTTTTAAAAGATTATTAATTATTTAATTTAATTTGATTTTATTTTTAATTTAATTTGATTTTTAATTTGATTTAATTTTAATCATTAATTATCTCACCCGATCTAGATTTCAAATAAGGAAATCCTATAGTTTTGTGAGATGAATTGGGTTCAATTTTAGAGTTTTGGTTTAACTTTGTGTTAGATTCAGGTTTAGCTTTGGGTTCAACAAATATACATTCTTTGGATAAACTTCTGGCTATGGTGAGTCACAAGGACATCATTAAAGTAACCATTCCTTCGAGGTTTTCCAAATAGTCCTACACATTGAACTTAGTACAAAACCTTGGTCTAACTGGTTAGGATCCATAAAGGGTAGCTTCGGTCAGTTCCACTTAGCCAAATGCACCAGGTCGAACCCATATCTTCCTAGACATGCGATGACTAAGCTTCCCCAACGTTGTCACGCCCCGGAGGAGTCCCTGTCAGAAGAAATTTTGGCAGCATCTCCCCTGTACGGCGGACAATCTGAAACTTTCTACAATCACCATATACCTCAGCCACATACGGCTGGAATAATAACAATCATAAATAGACAACAACACAGACAACCACGCAGTTTATATAAATTTCAGCCTCTGGCTGACACAACCAAGCAGTTTAATAATAATCAAACTGAACAGTAGTACGATGACTCGAAAAAAACCCTATTCAACTACTCCCATAAAGCTCAAAACATATTCCTACTCCACTACACTCGTAAAGCTCAAATCCGACGATAAAACCAACTTACCTCTTCTGCCATCTAGGCAGGCATGTAGTAAAAGCAAATCCAAATAAAAGTCATCCACAAGTAAAACAATCCATACAAGATCCAAAGTATCCAAAACATAACAAGTTCAAAACATAGTCTAGTAAAGAAGAAAACCAAAAGATCAATAAGTCCTCGTGGTCTGCAGGGGACTAGCAACTGGAACTCTCTCCTGACAGCATCAACCTAAAAATAATAACGGAGGCGGGGGTGAGTCCAACGCTCAGCGGGTAACAACTGATATACATAGTAAGGAAGTAACATCTAGCACTAATCATGCGTACAGTCTCCTGACGAAATAAAGGTAAATGCAAATCTGAAATGAACAGGAGAATACTGTACTAACCAGGACTTGGTACAAGGATAAACAGTTCGAGAGATATAGAAATCCTGTATGCATGTCAAGCATGGGCATCCAACCAATATGCAGCAAATAAATGCAACAAACACAATCACAAGAAATAAATGCATCAATGTGTATGATGCCAATGCAGTCATGGTCACCCCTGATGTCAGTCAGCCATCTCACACCCAATGGTGGGACCGAGTGGGTAGGGCTGTGACAACCGTGCACTCTGCATCACTACTCCTGATGAGTGACCGAGTGAACGGGATGCTGTCGGAGTACACACATACTCCTACCCCAAATCATAAATGGGGGAGCGCAATGCTCTCATCTCCCGGTACACGATGACGGGGAGGGGTCTCGACGTGCTACCACGCTGAAATCACACTACCCATGAGCGGACCAACGGAGCACCGAACGAGCAAACTGACGTGCTACCACGCTGCGTCACGCTACCCATGAGCGTCAACAACGGAGCACCGAACAATGATGAAACTGGCGATGTGCTCGACAATAATGAAGCAATCTATCACACATCATGCAATCATGTGAATGGTGCATGACACTAAGCATGGTAATATACTGAACCAAATCTATATACATATATGATGTGCACCATAATCAATAAATCATATCAAGGATTCACAGATCAGATAGGGTATCACACCTAGGTCCTGAACATGGTGAAGCATGGTTATAACACTACCCCTAATCATGTATAATCAGGTAAGCCATAACATGAGATGCAAAACAAGCAATCAACCAAGCATGTAACAGGTAACGGGTAGTGACTAACCGAAACAAAATAATAAACATAATTATTGCTATTTGTTAAATTCACTACTATGCATATCAAAGACATAAAGTCAAAAGTACCCGCCTCCAATAGAAAAGGATCATATCCAAAATAGATCCCCCGTCAAGACACCGTCTGGAATCAATGTCCTGTAATAAATCGTACAGTTTAGCTAAGTTTAATTATAACTAAAATAGCTAAACCAAACTATTTTTCTTCAGGAACCCTAATTAAATTGAACTCAAAATCAATTCGGATTAGCTCCATTAACCCTAACCATTCTACTATTCGATTTCATTAAAACCTACACATGAATCCAAGTTAACAATTATTGCTAACTCGACTAGGAATCCAATTACCAAAATATATCCAAGTCCTACACCACACCTCAATTCAAGAACTCAGTCGAAGAAGGTGCTGCTGGACTAAAGGGAAACTGCTGGAAACTGTGGCCGGAGTCACTGCTGTTACAGTTTTGTTGTCGTCACTACTCAAGAACCACTGCTAGGCATCCTTCACAGTTAGACCATTCCCATAATGATATCAAAACGCAAACCTCTACGAATCTTGCACCCAAAAGTAAACAGACTTACCCCAATCGGTAGTTTACCTCTCTGGCGGAATTGGCACAGTGAAGAGAGGCGAGGCGTCGGCTGCGCTAGGAGGTGCTGAGGGGTTCTGGGCAATGCTGGCCGAACAGCGGCGTCAATAGCAGTGGTGAGCGGAAGACGGCTAGGGCAAGAAGGGACGACGGCTATGGCCTAAATCTAGGGCACAACACATTGGAAAGATGGCTCAGGGAGACTCAAGTGAGCAGTGGCAACAAACTAGGGCACGCGAGGAAGCGGGTGTCGCGGAAAGAGGAGAAGTGTCGGCACTGGAAAGGTGGCCGGCTGTCGGCTGTGGTGGCGGCGGCGCGTCGCTCAGCGAGGAGGAAGAGCACCCGGCGGTGCTGTCAGGTGGAGAAGGCACAGAGAGGAGAGGGGTTCAGCTCGAGGAGGAAGAAGAAGAAGTGATCTGCGGAGGGAGAGAAGTAGCGTCGGGTAGAAGGAATGAAGAGGAGGAGAACCGCCGAGCGGTTAGGGCACGGGTCGCGACGGGGGAGAAGGCTCGGCGCGCAAGGTTTCGGCGAAGAAGAAAACAGAAGAAAGAAAATAAAGGAAAAGAAATAACAAAAAATAAAAAAAGGAATTTATAAAATAAACAATTCCTCGCTTAAATGGGTAGCCTAAACAGGCTTTCCCCGAACCCCATTTTTATCCCCGTTAACTCGTTCGTACGAGCTCTGAAAAATTCCCGAAAAATTTTCAAAAATTCCAGAAATTTCCCTTATTAATATTCGCCTATTTTTGGGTATTTTACAAACGTACTATCATCCAATACTTCACCAATATCGTGAGTCAAGTTAAACCTAGCCCCTTTTTATTCTAACCTTAATTACCCTGCCGGGTAGTCTACTCTTGGTTACCCTTGTCGGGTAGATTAAGTTTTGGAGGTGCCAACTATTCTGGGGCCTACTCTTGGATTTTTAAGATTTGGTAAGAATTTAATTTATAAATTTGATTTAAATTTTGAATTAATCTGAATTTTGTTTAATTTAATTTAATTTTTAATTATATTCTTTTAATGGTTTATCTTTTTATTAAGATAGTTTTTAATCTGGCTCCCCCTGGATCATAGCCTCGATATGGTCTATCAAGGTAATAGACTTGATCCTTGGGGACCCAATATTGACCAAGTCTAACTTGATTAGCCAAGGTTGACTTGGGGACCCGTGCTTGGACTATATTTCTATTTGATCTATTTATAATTGACAAATATGATTTATATTTTCATTTTCGCTTAAATCTAAGTCCGGATTTATTGTAAACGGCTCTTTGTTTTCCAAGAATCAAATTAAGATTCTTGGTGTTGGTTGTTACTCGGAAAGCCTAGAGGTTCCGCTGTACAAAAATTTTGTACAAAGGTCTGAACCTTTTCCTAGCTACCATGTGTTCTTTTAAATTAAATTTTGGATCGCCTGCGGAACTTAACACGTTTGATCCAAAAATTAATCTATTTGTTCTTTTAGGTTTTGACTTGGATCTCTTGCGGAACTTAACACGTTCGACCCAAATCACCTTAAGTTATTAATTCCATTAAATATTAATTTCCATAATTGGTTCCCAGTACTGACGTGGCGAGGCACATGACCTTCTTGGATATGGGAGCAACCACCACCGACTAGACAAAACCTTTTATAGAAATCTAATATTTAATTTCCTAAAATAACTTTAGGTTAACCGAAAAGAACAATCAAATCACAAGAAAAAATAAAACAAAAAAAAAACACAACTTCGAAAAACATATTCGAAATACTAGAATCGTAAGCCTCTTGTATTTGGTATTATTTCCATAAATAACTAGCATGATGCGGAAAGAAAAATTACTAGTTATACCTTCTAGAAAGACCTCTTGATCTTCTACCGTATTCCTCTTCTAACCTCGGACGTTGTGTGGGCAACGATCTTCCGAGATGAGAAACCACCAAGCACATTCTTTTCCTTTCTTCAAATTTCGGCCAAGCACAAAGCTTCCAAAAGATGAAGATCTTTTCCACCAACCAAGCTCCAAGGGATGCAAGAAACAAAACCTCCTTTCTCTCTTTCTTCTCCTAGCTAGAACCGGCCACCATCAAGAGCTCCAAGAGGGGTTGCCGCCGGCCATAAGAAGAGAAGAGGAAGAAGCTAGGGTCGGCCACCAAGGAGGAAAAGAGAGGAGAAGAACAATAGAGTTATCCTCCCATGAAGGCACCTCTACCCCCTCTTTTATAATCCTTGGTCTTGGAAAATAAGGAAATTTTAATAAAAACTTCCTTAATTCTTTTCCCATGAAAAGGAAAATTTATTTAATTAAAAAATAATTTCCTCCTCATAAATATCATGGCCGACCACTTCTAATCTAAAATAAGGAAAGTTTAATTCACACAAGAATTAAAACTTCCTAATTTGTTTCTAGAAATTTATAAAAATTTCTCTAATAATTTTAATCCCTTCATGATTGATTAATAAAGGAAATTTAAAATTAAAAAATCCTCTCCTTTTAATTCCACGTGATCGGCCTTAGCATTAATCAATATTGGCAAGCTTTTCTCACGTTGACTTAATTTGCAATCAAAAACGTGAGTTGCTTAAACAAGCTTCTCATGTGAATTTGCAATCAAATATGTGAGTTGCTTAAACACAAGCTTCTCACATGAATTTGCAAACAAAAACGTGAGTTGCTTAAACAAGCTTCTCACGTTGAATTAATTTGCAAGCAAAAACCGTGAGTTGCTTAACATTGATATCTCAAAGCTTCTCAAGCTTCTCACGTTGGCATCTCAAAATTTCTCACGTTGACACATCACAGCTTCTCACGTTGACACATCAACGTTAGCAAGCAAAATGTTCACAAGCTTCCCGTGAGTTGTTGTTCTATTCATGTTAATTTCAGCAGTGTGAAGCAACACAAACAACATGAACTAGAAAATGGACTTGGATGGATATAATTTTCTATATACAAGAGGCTACAATAGGGACCGAGAGGAGGAATTGATTTTGGTCTCCCGATGAAATTAAGCTTCCCGTGTTCCCCCTGAACACACAACTTAACTTCATCAATAATAATTCATACCACTAAAGAATTATTATTGAACTACCGCACCAATCCCAAATTACATTTTTGGGCTCCTTCTTATTATGAGTGTGTTAGTCTCCCTTTGTTTAAGATAACAAATGTCCACTAATTAAGTAAGTTACTGACAACTCACTTAATTAATATCTAGCTCCAAGAGTAGTACCACTCAACTTCATCGTTATGTCAGACTAAGTCCACCTGCAGGGTTTAACATGACAATCCTTATGAGCTCCTCTTGGGGACATTCTCAACCTAGATCACTAGGACACAATTTCCTTCTATAATCAACAACACACACTATAAGTGATATCATTTTCCAACTTATCGGGCTTATTGATTCATCGAAATAAATCTCACCCATTGATAAATTAAAGAAATAAATATCAAATATATGTGCTTGTTATTATATTAGGATTAAGAGCACACACTTCCATAATAACTGAGGTCTTTGTTTCTTTTTAAAGTCAGTATAAAAGAAACGACCTCTAATGGTCCTACTCAATACACTCTAAGTGTACTAGTGTAATTATATAGTTAAGATAAACTAATACCTAATTACACTACGACCTTCCAATGATTTGTTCCTTTCCATTATGGTCGTGAGCTACTGTTTATAATTTATAAGGTACTGATAACATGATCCTCTGTGTGTGACACTACACACCATGTTATCTACAATATAAATTAATTGAACAAAATGGAATTCCAGTGCTTTCAAGTGGTATCAGAGCAAGTTTTCTGGTTATGTGTGATTAGTTTTCGGTTAAATTATGCATTGCTCATATATAATTTTATGCCGGATAATAGTAGGATGTGCAAGAAAGATTAACTCTGTGGTTGCAGACGTCTTAAGTCCAACTATTACAGCTTTTTGTGTTTGTGTGTGATTTGAACCCTCGGGCATGTCGAGGTAGTTTTGTGTGCATGATTGTAATAATTAAATGCAGTCAGTTGCTATATTATTATTATTTTTACATTCTGTTCGATTTAGATTATATGTAAATTCCTTTGTTGAATATAGGATCGATAAATGTAAATTTTTATTTTTTTGTTGTGGCTTGTATCCTTGCTATGCGTGGTGCTATTTTGAGGATCGGAGGCACGGAGAAGAAGAAAGCAAGATAGACGCGACGACTTGATCCATTGGCGACATATTGGAGGACAGCGATGGATGAGGCCATAATAGTTGAAAATTTTATTTTCATATTTATTACCTTTATATGTTGTTTTTATGTGCTGTGATGTGTGTGCATGTTAAAATTCCTAAATTTAAATAACTAAGTAGGAGAGAGATTATTTAAATAAATTCCACGGTCTCCATTACTGGTTTATAAGTGATGCATTCAAACTTGTGCGATAACTTTAAGTGTCTTCCTCCATATCAGATAAATTTGTTTGCGGATCACTAGATCAAACTTCCTCTATAGATGATGATAAATTATTTAGGTATGTGTGATCTTCTCCATCTGAAGGGGCACAATCCTAATTAATGGACAAGTATCAAGTAGGCGCATTTAATAGTATCCTCCCCATCGGAGTCACTGCTATTATTTCTATGACCGAAGATGAACCAATAATTAATTTTATTAGTCATAAAGTTAGGTTGAAAAGATAATAAAATTAATGGGTAAAACCTCCTCTAAAGTTTTGAGGTATTGGTGAATTTAAATTATATTATTTGAGGAATCAATATTATTTTCAATTCTAAAGTTTTGACCAAATATTTTATTTTATGATTCTCAGGATTTCAAAATGGCTTTCAATCCTCTTTCTATTATTTTAAAAGAAAATAGACTTACTGGTCCAAATTATATTGATTGGAAATGGAACTTGGACATTATCTTAACTGCTGAAGAAGATAAGTTCGTACTTCTTGAGGTCTGTCCTAGCGTGACTGTTAAGGATTTTAGTGAAGAGGAGATAGAGAGACATAGGAAATTGGTCAAGGAAGATGAGATGGCGCGGTGTTACATTTTGGCTTCTATGTCAAATGTGCTGCAATATCAACATCAGGCCATACCCACTGCCTATGACATGATGTTCAATCTCAAGGAACTTTTCGGACACTAGAATCTGGCTGCCAGGTAGGAGGCCATGAGAAACTTAATGACGACTACCATGATTGAGGGGACACCCGTAAGGGATCATATCCTCAAGATGATGACTCATTTGAATAAAATGGAAGTCCTTGGAGTTGAAATCGATGGGGAAACCCAGGTCGATATTATTCTCCAAACCTTGCCCAAGAGTTTTGAGCAGTTCCGCCTGAACTACAACATGAACAAAAGGGTTTATTTGTTGGCGGAACTTCTGACAGAACTCCAAGCTGCAGAAGGGTTATTTCGTCAAAGTTCTCAAGTTCACATTGCTGAAAACATTTCTGCCTCTAAGCTGAAAGGCGGAAAGAAGAAGAAGAAACAAGTTGGTTTGGCAAAAAAAGTGATTCGACCTCAAGGGACTGGGTCACAGGCAGGTGTAAAGAAGCCGAAGGACAAGTGCTTCACATGCAAGCAGTCTGGACATTGAAGGTGGACTGCCCTCGTAGAAAGGAGAATAATAAAGGTATATCTTATTCATTAGTTGTTGAAACATGTTTAGCGGTATTATCTATCGGTACCTAGTGTATAGATATGGGAGCCACTGATCATATCTGCAATTGATTACAGGGGTTCCAGGAAACTAGACGACTATATGAAGGGGAGATCACCGTCTACATGGCCAATACTACGAGAGTGACGGCTGTTGCAGTGGGAGATGTTTATTTATCTTTTGATAGGAATAAAACTTTGATTTTGAAAAATTATCTTTACGTACCATGTTTTAAAAAGAACTTAATTTCAGCTTCTAAATCATTTATGGATGGATATTCTGTTTCTATTGATGATAAAGTGGTTGTCAAGAAAAATAGAGTGGTTATCTGTTCTGGTGTGTTGGTTAGCAATTTGTATACTCTTAATCCAATAACTCCCACGATGCACAAATGAAAATTAATAACACATCTTCTAATTCTAATAAGAGAAAGCAACCTTCGTAAATGAACCAAATATATCTTTGGCATCTAAGGTTGGGTCATATTAACTTGAGTAGGATTCAAAGGTTAATAGTCGATGGACCTTTAGGTTCATTGGTAGTAAAAGAATTCTGACCTGTGAGTCTTGTTTGGAAGGAAAAATGACCAAAAGGCCTTTTAAGGTAAAGGGGTATAGGGCCAAAGAAGTGTTGGAATTGGTTCATTCTGATTTGTGTCGGCCTATGACTATCCAGGCAAAAGGTGGTTTCGAATATTTTATCTCTTTTATAGAAGATTATTCAAGATATGAGTACATTTACTTAATGCGCCGCAAGTCTGAGTGCTTTGATAAGTTCAAAGAGTACAAGGCTGATGTGGAGAAACATCATGGTAAAAGTATCAAGATACTACAGTCTGATCATGGTGGAGAGTACCTCTTAGGAGAGTTTAGGAGTTACTTATCAGAGGCCGGGATTCAATCTCAATTGTCTGCACCTAGTACACCCCAACAGAATGGTGTAGCGGAACGAAAGAATAGGACTCTTATGGAAATGGCTAGATCAATGTGAAGGTGCTAGAATTCCATTCTGTTTCAATTTCCCTATACAAAAAAATTGTACAAAAATAGAACTTTTCTTAACAACCCGCATGTTCGATTAAACATGTGTTTGATCAATCAAGCAAGTTCTTGATGGATCAAAGCACACCTTGATCGAAGTACAAGATCACTGACCTCTTGTGTTGGTATTCAAAATTGATACAAAGAAAACTCAACTAATTACGCAGCGGAATTAAAAACTAGTTGTATCTTTTCTTTGTAGCTAAAGACCTCTTAATCTTCTGTCGTATTCCTCTCTTCTTCTTAGACGTCGTGTGGGTGACAATCTATGAAGACAACACCACCCTCCTTCTTTTCTCGATTTTCAAACTGTCGGCTACAAAAGGAGGCTCTAGGATGGGGCACCTTCTCTTCTTCTTCCCCTTCTCCAAGCTGTCGTCCACCAAGGAGTACAAGAGGGGGCACCAACCTTAGCAAGGAGGGGGCCGCCGACCCTAGCAAGGAGAGGGGCCGCCGTCTCTTAGCAAGAGGAGGGGAGGGGCACCGACCCTAGGTGAGAAGGAAAGGGAGGGGCGCTGGCCACAAGGAGGAGAAGAGAGAAAATTAGGTTTTAGGAGTCACCACCTACTCCTTTTTATAGGCTTGCCATCGGTTACAAAGAAAGAAAAATAATAGAATTCTGTTTAGAAAAAATCACCCTTTCTATAACCAAGTTAAACCAAGGGAAGTTAAACCAAACCAAGTTATAGATGGGTGGATGCGAGGCTTTATATAATGGCTACAATAGGGACCTATAGGAGGAATTGGTTTAGGCCTCCTGTTGGGCTTGGGCATCCTGTGTTCGACCCGAACACCCAACCCAAGTCCATCAATAATAACTCATACCACTAAAGAGTTATTATTGAGCTACCACACCAATCTCATATTAGAATATGGGCTCCTTCTTAACATGAGTGTGTTAATCTCCCTTTGTTTAAGATATCGTATGTCCGTTAATTAAATGAGTTACTGATAACTTAATTAATTAACATCTGATTCCAAGAGTAGTACCACTCAACTTTATTATCATGCCGGACTAAGTCCACCTGTTACAAGATAATCCTTATGAGCTCCTCAAGGGGACATCATCAACCTAAATAATTAGGACACGGATTCCTTCTATAATCAATAACACACTATATAAACAATACTATTTTCTAACTCATCGGGCCTATTGATTTAACAAATAAATCTCATCCATTGATAAGTTAAAGAAATAAATACTAAGTATACGTGCTTGTTATTATATCGAGATTAAGAGGACGCATATCCATAATAACAGAGGTTCTGTTCTTTTATGTAGTCAGTATAAATCGAAAAACCTTAAATGTTCTTGCTCAATACACACATAGTTTATTAGTGTAATTTTATAATCAAGACAGACTAATACCAAATTATACTACAACCATTCCAATGGTTTATCCCAATCAATCTTGGTTGTGAGCTACTATTTATAATTTATAAGAAACCGATAATAAGATCTTCTGTGTGGCACTACACACCATGTTATCTACAATATAAATTAAATGGACAACTGTATTGACATATATATAAATATAAAATACAAACATTTGACCAAAGTGGTTCTCATTTCAAAATATTTCAAAACAGATGTTCATACAAAAGCTAGGCTTATAGTATACATCCCAACAATCTCCCACTTATACTAGAAGACTATGCTGCCATACATCTGATTCTCATCCCCTCAACATGCCTATCAAAAGCTCTCGCCAGAAGGGAATTAGTGAAAGGATCTGCCAAGTTATCTGCTGATGTAATCTTGGCAACAACAACCTCTCCTCATTTTACGATGTCTCGTATCAGGTGGTACTTGCGCTCAATGTGTTTACTTGCCTTATGGGCTCGTGGTTCCTTCGAGTTTGCTACTGCACCACTGTTGTCACAATAAATTGTGATAACTTTGGGCAAACCAGCAATCACATCTATGTCCATCAAGAAGTTTCTGAGCCATATAGCTTCTTTGGCTGCCTCAGAGGCTGCCACATACTCAGCTTCCATGGTGGAGTGTGAAAATGCATTTCTGCTTAACACCCCTCCATGCTATGGCTCCACCTCCCAAAGTAAACATATACCCCGAGGTTGATTTACTACTGTCTTTATCTGATTGGAAGTCCGAATCCATGTAACCCACAGGGAGCAAATCATCTGCCTGGTATACCAGCATATAATCTCTAGTCCTTTTCAGGTACTTTAATATATGCTTTACGGCAGTCTAATGTCCCAGTCCTGGGTTACTTTGATATCTGCTAACCATACCCACGATAAAATAGATATCCGATTTCATACATAGCATCGCATACATTAGGCTTCCTACAGCCGAAGCATAAGGAACTGCTTTCATCTCCTCTATCTCCTTTGATGTCTTAGAACATATCTATTTAGATAAAGGTACTCTATGTCGAAAAGGTAGAGAACCTTTCTTGGAGTTTTGCATGCTAAAACGAACTTGGATAGTATCGATATATAAAGCTTGGGATAAGCACAACATCCTTTTCTTGCGATCCCTTATTACTTTGATCCCAAGAATATGTCCACATTCTCCCAAGTCCTTCATATCAAACTGCTTAGACAACCATACCCTTACGTCTGATAACACTTTGACATTGTTGCCAATGAGAAAAATGTCATCTACGTATAGTAAAAGAAATACCTCCACATTTCTGTCACTTTTCTTGTATACACAAGACTGATCTGGACATTGAATGAATCCATAAGACTGGATCACTTTATCAAACCAGATGTTTTAAAACCTCGAAGCTTACTTCAGTTCATAAATGGACCAATTGAGCTTACATACAAGATGCTCTTTACCCTTCGCAATGAATCCCTCTGGTTGCTTCATATAGATGTTTTCTTCAAGACTTCCATTAAGAAAAGTCGTCTTGGCATCCATTTACCAAACCTCATAATCCATATGAGCAGTAATAGATAAAAGAATCCGGATAGATTTAAGCATGGCTACCGGCGAAAAAGTTTTCTCATAATCGATTCCTTCTTTCTGAGTATACCCCTTCACAACAAGCATCACTTTAAAGGTTTCCACCTTCCCATCTGTTCCTCTTTTCCTTTTGTAGACCCATTTACATCTAATAGCTTTTACACCATTTGGTGGTTCTACAAGCTCCCAGACCTGATTAGAATGCATAGATTCTATTTCAGAGTTCATCGCACTTTGCCAAGATGCTGCATCTTTATCTTGGAGTGCTTCATCATATGTCCAGGGATCATCTTCATGTTCACCAGGGATCAAGTCCGAAGACTCTCCCAAAAACATGAATCTATCAGGTTGCCTAACACCCCTCCACTATGACGAGGCACTACCTGTAATTGTGCATCATTTGTGATACGTGTTGTAGTTACTTGTAAAACCCCAGTTCTGAGATTCTGGTTAAGTATGGCTTAAAAAGTTAGATGTACTATCCATATCACCATAGTGCACCTTTCTTTTCGGAAGCCCAAACTTAAGAACTCCAAAGTTAAGCGTGCTTGGCTTGGAGAAATCTGAGGATGGGTGACCTCTTGAGAAGTTTACCAGGGTACGTGCGAGTGAGGACAAAGCATACTGAAGGGACCTCCGGTGGTCTATGGAGCTAGTCGTCAACCCGATGGGCAATTTTGGTGGCGTTCCTGGTTTGGTCCGGGTGGAGCCGCTCGGGCCGAGGCGTTACAGATGGTATCAGAGTGACCTTGCGACCGTGAGTGCGTCTGTGGTAGGAGCACCCAGGGCACCACCTAGCGAGGGAGATTCTGGGATTTGTCTGTGGTGTGATTCGTGGATACACATGAGGATGTTGTGTCTTTAAGTGGGGGTGATTGTAATACCCCGGTTCTGAGATTCTAGTTAAGTATGGCTTAAAAGGTTAGATGGTACTATCCATATCACCATGGTGCACCTTCCTTTTCGGAAGCCCAAACTTAAGAACTCCAAAGTTAAGCGTGCTTGGCTTTGTGAAATCTGAGGATGGGTGACCTCTGGGAAGTTTTCCAGGGTGCGTGCGAGTGAGGACAGCACGCTAAAAGGACCTCCAGTGGTCTGTGGAGCTAGTCGTCAACCCAATGGGCAATTTTGGTGGCATTCCCAGTTCAGTCCGGGTGGAGCCCGCCCGGGCCGGGGTGTTACATTACTTGTGGTATCTCATCTTGTACCGTTGGTACTAAAGTAGAAGTGTCCTCTCTTATTTCCTCAAGAACAATTTTACTCATGGGCTTATGGTTCATTACATAGTCCTCTTCTAAAAATCAGCATTGGTGCTAACAATGACCTTCTAATCTTTAGGACTATAAAACAAACCACCTTTCGTTCATCTAGGATATCCCACAAACAATCTAATTTCTGTACGTGATTCCAACTTATCAGGGTCTCCCTTCAGCACATGTGTTGGACTACCCTAAAACCGAATGTGTTTCAAATTAGGCTTATGCCCATTCCATAATTGTGTGGGAGTAGAGGGTACTGACTTAGAAGGTACCAAGTTCAGAATGTACGCTGTCGTTTCTAGAGCATATCCCCAAACGAATTTGGTAATTTTGAATAACTCATCATTGATCTAACCATTTACATAAGAGTCATATTCCTTCGTTCCGCCACACCATTCTGTTGGGGTGTACCAGGTGCAGATAATTGGGATTGAATCCCGGCCTCTGATAAGTAACTCCTAAACTCTTCTAAGAGGTACTCTCGACCACAATCATACCATAGTGTCTTGATACTTATACCATGATGTTTCTCCACATCAGCCTTGTACTCTTTGAACTTATCAAAGCACTCAGACTTGTGGAGCATCAAGTAAATATACCAATATCTCAAATAGTCATCTATAAAAGAGACAAAATATTCAAAACCACCTCTTGCTTGGATAGTCATAGGCCCACATAAATTAGAATGAACCAATTCCAACACTTCTTTGGCCCTATACCCCTTTACCTTAAAAGGCTTTTTGGTTATTTTTCTTTCCTAGAAAGACTCACAGGTCGGAAAGTTTTCCACTACCAATGAACCCAAAGGTCCATCGGCTATTAACCTTTGAATCCTACTCAAGTTAATATGACCCAACCTTAGATGCCAAAGATATGTTTAGTTCATTTCCAAAGGTTGCTTTCTCTTATTAGAATTAGAAGATGTGTTATTAATTTCCATTTGTTGCATCGTGGGTGTTATTGGATTAAGAGTATACAAATTGCCAACCAACGCAGCAGAACAGATAACCACCCTATTTTTCTTGACAGCCACTTTGTCATCAAAAGAAACAGAATATCCATCCATAAATGATTTAGAAACTGAAATCAAGTTCTTTCTAAAACATGGCACGTAAAGACAATTTTTCAAAATCAAAGTTTTATTCCTATCAAAAGATAAATAAACATCTCCCACTGCAACAGCCGCTACTTTCGTAGCATTGCCCATGTTGACGGTGATCTCCCCTTCTTATAGTCGTCTGGTTTCCTAGAACCCCTGTAATGAATTGTAGACATGATCAATGACTCCCGTATCTACACATCAAGTACCGGTAGATAACATCGCTAAACATATTTCAACAACTAATGAATAAAATATACCATTATTGTTCTCCTTTCTGTGAGGACAGTTCACCTTCCAATGTCTAGACTGTCTGCATGTGAAGCACTTGCCTTTCGGCTTCTTCACACCTGCCTACAGCCCAGTCCCTAGAGGTCGAATCACTTTCTTTGTCGAACCAACTTGTTTCTTCTTCTTCTTTCCGCCTTTTGGCTTAGAGGAAGAAACTTTTTCAGCAATGTGAACTTGAGAACTTTGATGAAATAACCCTTCTGCCGCTTGGAGTTCTTTCAGAAGTTTCACCAACGAATAAACCCTTTTGTTCATGTTGTAATTTTGGCGGAACTGCTCAAAACATTTAGTCAGTGTTTGGAGAATGATATCGACCTGGGTTTCCCCATCGATTTCAACTCCAAGGACTTCCATCTCATTCAAAAGAGCCAACATCTTGAGCATATGATCCCTCATGGGTGTTCCCTCAATCATGGTGGTTGTCATTAAGTTTCTCATCGCCTCCTGCCTGGCAGCCCGATTCTGGTGTCCGAAGAGTTCCTTGAGATTGAGCATCATGTCATAAGCAGTGGGTAGGGCCTGATGCTGATGTTACAGCACATTTGACATATAAGACAAAATATAACACCGCTCCATCTCATCTGCCTTAACCCATTTCCTATGTCTCTCTATCCCCTCTTCACTAGAATCCTTATCTGGCTCGCTAGGACAGACCTCAAGAAGTACGAACTTATATTCATCAGCAATTAAGACAATATCCAAGTTCCATTTCCAATCAATATAATTTGGACCAGTAAGTTTGTTTTCTTTTAAAATAATAGCAAGAGGATTTAAAGTCATTTTGAAATCTTAAGAATCACAAAATAAAATATTTGGTCAAAACTTTAGAATTTAAAATAATATTGATTTCTCAAACAATATAATTTAAATTCACCAACACATCAAAACACCGTGAATTTCGTATGCCATGATAGTGTGGACGTATAATAATTCAAACATTTGTAAGAGAAGGATTTACCCATTAATTTTATTATCTTGTCAACTTAACTTTATGACAAATAAAATTAATAGGTGGTTCATCTTCAGTCACACAAATAATAGCAGTGACTCCGATGGGGAGGATACTATTAAATGCGCCTAAGTATATACCATTACTTGATACTTAGTCCATTAATTAGGATTATGCCCCTTCAGATGGAGAAGATCACACATACCTAATTAATTTCCTATAATCATCTATAAAAGAAGTTTGATCTAGTGATCCGCAAACAAACTCATCCGATATGTAGGAAGACACTTAAAGCCAACACGCAAGTTTGAATGCATCACTTACAACCCAGTAATGGAGACCGTGGAATTTATTTAGATAATCCCTCTCCTACTTAGTTATTTAAATTGAGGAATTTTAACATGCACACACATCACAACACGCACATCACAGCACACACATCACAACACATAAAAATAGCATATAAAGGCAATAAATATGAAAATAAAATTTTCAACTATTATGGCCTCATCCAACGCTATCCTCTAATATGCCGCCAATGGATCAAGCCGTCGTGTCTATCTCGCTTCCTTCTTTGTCGCGCCTCCGGTCCTCAAAATAGCACCACGCATAGCAAGGATACAAGCCACAACATAAAGAAATAAAATTTACATTTATCAATCCTTTATTCCACAAAGGAATTTACATGTAATCTAAATCGAACAAAATGTAAAAAATAATACGGCAACCGATCGTATTTAATTATTACAATCATGCACACATAACAACCTCGTCATGCCCGAGGGTTCAAATCACACACAAACACACAAAGCTGTAATAGTTGGACTTAGGACGCCTACAACCACGGAGCTAATCATTCTTGCACATCCTACTATTATCTAGCGTAAGTTTATATATGAGCAGTGCATAGTTTAATAGAAAACCAATCACACAGAACCAGAAAACTCACTTTGATACCACTCGAAGGCACCAAAATTCCGTTTTGTTTCAATTTCCTTGTACAAAAAAATTGTACAAGAACAGAACTTTTCCTAGCAACCCGCATGTTCAATCAAACATGTGTTTGATCAATCAAGCAATTTCTTGACGGATCAAAGCACACCTTGATCGAAGTACAAGATCGCTGACTTCTTGTGTTGGTATTCAAGATCGATACAAAGAAAACTAAACTAATTACGCAGTAGAATTAAAGAACTAGTTGTACCTTTTCTTTGTAGCTAAAGACCTCTTGATCTTCTATCGTATTCCTCTCATCTTCTTAGACGGCGTGTGGGCGAGAATCTACCAAGACAACACCACCCTACTTCTCTTCTCAGTTTCCAAACCGCCGACTACAAAAGGAGGCTCTAGGATGGGGCACCTTCTCTTCTTCTTCCTCATCTCAAAGCCACCGCCCACCAAGGAGTTGAAGAGGGGGACGCCGACCTTAGCAAGGAGGGGGCTGCCGGCCCTAGCAAGGAGAGGGGCCGTCGACTCTTAGCAAGAGGAGGGGAGGGGTGCCGACCCTTCCTCACCCTAGGTGAGGAAGAAAGGGAGGGGTGCCAACCATAAGGAGGAGAAGAGAGAAAATTAGGTTTTAGGAGCCACCGCCAACTCCTTTTTATAGGCTTGCCGCCGGTTACAAAGAAAGAAAAATAACAGAATTCTGTTTAGAAAAAAATCTCCATTTCTATAACCAAGTTAAACCAAGCCAAGTTAAACCAAACCAAGTTAAACCAAATTAAGTTAAACCAAACTAAGTTATGGATGAGTGGATGCGAGGCTTTATATAGAGGCTACAATAGGGACCTAGAAGAGGAATTGGTTTAGGCCTTCTGATGGGCTTGGGCTTCCAGTGTTCGACCTGAACACCCAACCCAAGTCCATCAATAATAACCCATATCACTAAAGGGTTATTATTGAACTACTGCACCAATCCCATATTACAATATGGGCTCCTTCTTACCATGAGTGCGTTAATCTCTCTGTATTTAAGATATTGTATGTCTATTAATTAAATGGAACACAATGATGAGTTATTCAGAATTACCTAATTTATTTGGGGATATGCTCTGGAAACGATGGTGTACATTTTGAACTTGGTACCTTCTAAGTCAGTACCCTCTACTCTCACAGAATTATGGAATGAGCGTAAGCCTAGTTTAAAACACATTTACATTTAGGGTAGTCCTGCAAATGTGCTGAAGGGAGACACTGATAAGTTGGAATCACGTACAGAAGTTCGCTTGTTCGTGGGATATCCTAGAGGAACGAAAGGTGGTTTGTTTTCTAGTCCTAAAGATCAGAAGGTCATTGTTAGCACCAATGTCCGATTTTTAGAAAAGGACTATGTAATGAACCATAAGCCCATGAGTAAAATTGTTCTTGAGGAAATAAGAGAGGATACTTCTACTTTAGTACCAACTGTACAAGATGAGATACCACAAGTAACTGTAACACGTGTCACAAATGATGCACAATTACAGGTAGTGCCTCGTCGTAATGGGAGGGTTGTTAGACAACCTGAAAGATTCATATTTTTGGGAGAGTCTTCAGATTTGATCCCTGGTGAATATGAAGTTGATCCCTGGACATATGATGAAGCACTCCAAGATAAAGATGCAGCATCTTGTCAAAGTGCGATGAACTCTGAAATAGAATCTATGCAGGTATGGGAGCTTGTAGAACCACCAAATGATGTAAAAGCCATTGGATGTAAATGAGTCTACAAAAGGAAAAGAAGAACAGACGGGAAGGTGGAAACCTTTAAAGTGAGGCTTGTTGTGAAGGGGTATACTCAGAAAGAGGGAATTGATTATGAGGAAACATTTTCACCGGTAGCCATACTTAAGTCTATCCGGATCCTTTTATCTATTGTTGCTCATATAGATTATGAGGTTTGGCAAATGAATGTCAAGATAACTTTTCTTAATGGAAGTCTTGAAGAAAACATCTATATGAAGCAACCATAGGGATTCATTGCAAAAGACAAAGAGCATCTTGTATGTAAGCTCAATCGGTCCATTTATGGACTAAAGCAAGCTTCGAGATCTTGGAACATCCGATTTAATGAAGTGATCCAGTCTCATGGATTCATTCAGTGTCCGGATGAGTCTTGTGTATACAAGAAAAGTGACGGAAATATGGTGGTATTTCTTGTACTATACGTAGATGACATTTTGCTCATTGACAATAATGTCAAAGTGTTGTCAGACATAAGAGTATGGATGTCTAAGCAGTTTGATATGAAGGACTCGGAAGAATGTGGACATATTCTTGGGATCAAAGTATAAGGGATCGCAAGAAAAGAATGTTGTGCTTATCCCAAGCTTCATACATCGATATTATCTTAGCTCATTTTAGCATGCAAAACTCCAAGACAGGTTTTCTATCTTTTCATCATGGAGTACCTTTATCTAAAGAGATGTATCCTAAGACATCAAAGGAGATAGAAGAGATGAAGGTAGTTCCTTATGCTTCGGCTGTAGGAAGCCTAATATATGCGATTCTATGTAGAAGACCAGATATCTATTTTACAGTGGGCATTGTTAGCAGATATCAAAGTAACCCAGGACTGGAGCATTGGACTGCCGTAAAACATATATTAAAGTACCTAAAAAGGACTAGAGATTATATGCTGGTTTACCAGGCAGATGATTTGCTCCCTATGGGTTACACGGATTCATACTTCCAATGAGATAGGGACAGTAGTAAATCAACCTCGGGATATGTGTTTACTTTGGGAGGTGGAGCCATAGCATGGAGGAGTGTTAAGTAGAAATGCGTTTCAGACTCCACCATGGAAGCTGAGTATGTGGCAGCCTCTGAGGCAGCCAAAGAAGCTGTATGGCTTAGAAACTTCTTGATGGACTTAGATGTGATTCCTGGTTTGCCTAAAGTTATCACAATTTATGTGATAACAGTGGTGCAGTAGCAAACTCGAAGGAACCACGAGCCCATAAGGCAAGTAAACACATTGAGCGCAAGTACCACCTGATACAAGATATCGTAAAACGAAGAGAGGTTGTTGTCACCAAGATTACATCAGCAGATAACCTGGCAGATCCTTTTACTAAAGTCCTTCCAGCGAGAGCTTTTGATAGGCATGTTGAGGGGATGAGAATCAGATGTATAGCAGCATAGTCTTTTAGTATAAGTGGGAGATTGTTGGGATGTATACTATAAGCCTAGCTTTTGTATGAACATCTGTTTTGAAATATTTTGAAATGAGAATCACTTTGGTCAAATGTTTGCATTTTATATTTATATAGATGTCAATGCAGTTGTCCATTTAATTTATAATATAGATAACATGGTGTGTGGTGCCACACAGAAGATCATGTTATCGGTTCCTTATAAATTATAAATAGTATCTCACAACCAAGATGGATTGGGACAAACCATTGGAACGGTTGTAGTATAATTTGGTATTAGTCTGTCTTGACAATAAAATTACACTAATACACTATGTGTGTATTGAGCAGGACCGTTTGAAGTTGTTCGATTTGTATTGACTATATAAAAGAACAGAACCTCTGTTATTATGGATGTGCACCCTCTTAATTCCTATATAATAACAAGCACGTATACTTAGTATTTATTTCTTTAACTTATCAATGGGTGAGATTTATTCATTAAATCAATAGGACGGATGAGTTGGGAAATAGTACTATTTATATGGTGTGTTATTGATTATAGAAGGAATCTGTGTCCTAATTATTTAGGTTGATGATGTCCCCTTGAGGAGCTCATAAGGATTATCATGTAAACCCTGCATGTTGAATTAGTCCGGCATGATAATAAAGTTGAGTGGTACTACTATTGGAATCAGATGTTAATTAATTGAGTTGTCAGTAACTCATTTAATTAACGGACATACGATATCTTAAACATAGGGAGATTAACGCACTCATGATAAGAAGGAGCCCATATTGTAATATGGGATTAGTACGGTAGTTCAATAATAACCCTTTAGTGGTATGAGTTATTATTGATGGACTTGAGTTGGGTGTTTGGGTCGAACACAGGAAGCCCAAGCCCATCAGGAGGCCTAAACCAATTCCTCCTCTAGGTCCCTGTTGTAGCCTCTATATAAAGCCTCACATCCACCCATCCGGTTAGTTTTTGTTTTGGTTTTCTCTTCCTTACCTAGGGCCGGTGGCAAGGCTTATAAAAGGGAGTAAGTGGTGCCCCCTAAAACCTAATTTTCCCACAAGCTTCTCCTCCTTTGCTAGGGCTGGTGCCCCCTCCTCCTTTGCTAGGGTCGGCACCCCCTCCTCCTTGCTAAGGGTTGGCGTCCCCTCCTCCTTGTTGGGCGGCGGCTTGGAGAAGAGGAAGAAGATAAGAAGGAAGAAGAGGAGAAGGCGTCCTGTCCTGAAGCTTCACTTGGTGGGCGACGGTTTGGATCCAAAGAGGGGAAGGGTGTTTGTTGTCTCGGTAGATCGTCCCCCACACAACGACCAAGAAGAGGAGAGGAATATAGCAGAAGATCAAGAGGTCTTTAGCTACAAAGGAAAGGTACAACTAGTTCTTTAATTCCGCTTCGTAATTAGTTTAGTTTTCTTTGTATCGATCTTGAATACCAACACAAGAGTCTAGCGATCTTGTACTTCGATCAAGGTGTACTTGGATCTGTCAAGAACTTGCTCGTTTGATCAAACACATGTCTGATCGAACATGCGGGTTGCTAGGAAAAGTTCTGTACTTGTACAATTTTTGTATAGGGAAATTTAAACAGAACAGAATTTCAGTGCCTTCAGAGGACATTAGGTGAAAATCTCGAGGTCTCAGATGCTGAGCATAAGTCCAGACAGTCTGGAGGACCGGTCATGTAAAAGGTAATCTCTCCTGACAGAAGTAGGTGAGGACGAATTCTTTGTAGAGGGAATAGTCAGTGTTGGTCTGACCTCGAGTTTTAGTGAAACTCAAAGTTAAGATCAGACAGTCCAGAGACTGTTAAAATTATTTTACTTTACGTATTAGTTGTGCTTGTGCTAACCTTGTGATGTAGGAAGTTGGTGGTTGGAAAATAGAGTTCCAAGCACTTGGATCTTGTTCGAGCTCCCAAACATCTGAGCTCTCGGACATCCAGGTGCCCGGAGTTGCTCCAGGCACCTAGGTAAGTGTCGATGAGGGAGCACCCCGGGTGGATGCCTGACTAGGCACCAGGACGGTCCAGGAGCCTAGAGTTTCTCCACGTGCCCGGACCAATGAAAAATCATCTTCAATCTGAGTTGGAGCATGTCAACTAGCCAACCCATGTCAACGGTCCAAGTGCCTGGAGGGGGTCCGGGCTTCTCGACATGGATAAACTTCTCAAATGAAGTTTCAACGAGAGCTCATCACGTTAGCATACTCCAGGTGCCTAGGAGGGGATTCGGATGCCCGGATGAGGATATTAAAAGGGGGTTCAACCAATTGAACAAATACAACAATTCAAACAACTTCTGCTCCTGCACACTGCTCTGAAAAGGTCTCTATGACGCCCAAAAGCTACTCCGACGACAACTACGCTGAAGATCTCTTCCTCCAAGTCGTTGGTATTTCTTTTATTATTCATGTTACTTATACTCAAATTATAATCGCTTTGGTAACTTTCTGATTGATTAGTTATTGTCCAACGAAAGCACTCTTATATGTGGGCCTTAGAATAGGAGTTGTCATAGGCTCCGAACTAAGTAAAAGACTTGTGTTCCTGTGTGTTCTTTTTTCCCCTTTGTCTTTCTTTTTGTTACACATTTATTCTCAATTATTTTCCAAAAAACATGAAAAGTCATGAGTGACATTCACTCCCCCCACTAGCGTAATGATTTTATAATTGGTATCAGAATGTGGCCGCTTTGAATTAGTGAAAGCACCATTCGAACAATTTTTCATGATATTGGTTTTGAATTTTTTAGAGTCGATCGGAATTAGTACTATCACCTCTTCTAATCATTTTTTTTTGCAATCGAGTTTTTTTTTTGAAGTTGGTGCAATACCACTAGAGTTCTTTACTTTTCTTTTTATCACACACTACTAATTCAAGAACAAGTCTTAGAACATTCTTTATTTTTGTGTGTGTGAGAATTTTTTCTAATGGCCCACCAAGAAGGCTACAACACTGCTCATCCACTTCTTTTCTCTGGTGAAGACTTCGATTATTGGAAAAGATGGATGGAGTAGCACTTGAACACGCAAGTTGAAATATGGATAATCATCCAACTGGGCTTCGCAATACAACTCGACGGAATAGGAAAACTAGTGACATGCAACAACTAGGACCCTCACCTAATGAAGAAGATCGAGGTCGATGCTAAAGCTACTCAGACTCTCCAATGTGGCATAACCAAAGAAGAGCTTAACCAAGTCGGCATGTTCTCAAGTGCTAAGGAATTATGGAAAAAACTGATCAAACTGCACGAGAGGACCTTCGACATAAAGGTAAGTAAGAGAGATTTAATTTTAAATAAATTATATAATATAAAAAATACAGGAAGGAGAGTTACCAAGCTAGCTTAATGCTAGAATCTAATATCTCCTCAACGAACTACACACAATCGGTTAGAGAGTGGAGAACCATGACATCCTCAGGTACACGCATTAAACACATTTCCAAGGAACACTTTATGGGTATCCATGGTAGATGTCTACAAAGCTTCTAAGGATCTTTTGTTAATTAGTCTAGATGAATTATTCTCTGAATTTGAGTTATACAAACATACTAATGCACTACCGGTCAAGAAGGTATTGTTTTAGTTGTAGACAAGTAGAACAAGGGAACCAAAAACCAAGCATTGAACTGAACCTAAGTCTGAAGGCAAATCAGACTGATGATGAAATCACTACAAGCTCATAAACCTTGTCTGAAAACTGTACAAGTAAAAGAAGGGGTTCACTAAAAGATAAATCAAAAAAGTAATTCAATAGAAGATAAAACAGTCGAGTTCGAACTCGAACACAAAGACCAAGTCGAAAGTTGCCTACTATGGTTGCAATAAAAAGGGGCACATCAAGGTGAATTGTCCGACTCAGATGGAAGCCAAGAAGCAACGGAGGATGAAAGCACTACAAGTGACGTGGGATGAGTCTTCATCAGAAGATTCCCATGAAAATCACAGGCATACAGGCTTCCTCGTGCTTCTGGCCTAAGAATATGTCATCGAGTCTGAAATCGAATATGAATCAGAAGCTGAGTCTGAGAGAAACCATGGATCCATATCTATTTCTGAAGGGCCAAACAACACTATAAGTCCCCCTTAAGTAGATAAGTTTCATAATTTAATTAATTATTTAATGCATAAATTAGCTAAGTCTAATATTCGAGTCAAGTCACATGAAAAGGAGGTAACAACCCTTAAGGAAGTGACTAACCAAAGTCCCTTGATCGAGCCTATTCAAGCTAGAACTTCAACTCAAGTCCAATAACTTGAGGAAGAAAATTTCAATATGGAAAGTCAAGTCAAGGAATTAATGGACACATTAGAATGATTCACTTTGGATTCTACGAATCTTGATCTGATCATTAGAAAATAAAGAGCTGTATACAATCAATCCAGACTTAGATATAAGGCTAAACAAAGGTTTAGGTCTTACCTATCTTTAGTAAATTGAACTAATAGAAAAGTAGTACAAGCATGGGTCCTCAAGTTTAACTTGATTAATTAAGTTGGGCTTGATTAATATTGGATTCTCAAAGATCAAATCCACTACCTTGTTAGATGACACAGTCGTGTGGATTCCACATGGTTGGTTTCTTTTTCTTTGTTTATTCTCTGAGTCGTCTACAAATGTCATTTTCACACCAAATCGTGTCATGTCAATCAAAAAAATGTAAAGAGCATATCTCTGAACAAAAAGAGTAGAAATATGATATTATAATGAAATAGGGTGCAATAAACATAGATTATGCTTATGAAATACAAGTAGATGTGCATTAAAATATACATAAAAATGTATATAATCTATGCATATCAATAGACCTTATCGAGGCTATGATTTAGGGGAGTCAATAGAAATATCATCTTCATTATTAGATAGAGTTGTTTGATATTTGATTTACCACTTTCATTATTTATGCTTAGATTAGGATAGATAAGGACTTAGGGTTGATCAACACTTGATTAATTAGACTAAGGATTCTTAAAAAGAAAGTTAAATGCTCAATTTCTTTAAAAGACATTATCTTGAAGTGGTTGTTGCTCTAACACCTAAGAAATCCTCGTGCCTCGCCATAGCCTAAAAGTCGATTATTGAAATAGATATTTAATCGACTAACTATCAAACCTTAGTCTAACTCAAATGTAAATCAATCTATAAAGCTCAACTTAAATTGAAGATAAAATTAATCATCTCATAAAAATCTTAAGGTTCCTTGATTGAAAATCTAGAAAAGGTTGAGATGAATTTAGGTTAAAATTGAGAAGTAGCCTAACTCAACTAAACAAAATTAATCTAATCAAACCTAAATCTAACTTAATCTAATCAAACCTAAATCTAACTTAATCTAAATCAAAAGTAAATCTAAATTAATCTAATTATGTAACAACCCAAATTTCCTCATTTCGAGTCTTAATAGTATTTAAAAATATTTAGAAATGCTATAGAAATATTCTAGAGATTTTTAGAAATTTTTAGAGTATTTTATGCAATTTTTGGAGGTCGTTTGGCATTTTTACTAAACGAAATAAGTTTCAACAAAAATAATGTCCAAGCCGAGATTCGAACCAGAGACCTCCGGCCGAGCAAACTCTTAAGCGAATCCGGCTGACCAAGTGCCCAAGCGGGCGTTGCTGATTAAGGAAGGAGCGACTTTTATTTAAGCAATGATTTGTAATAGAATACTTGAGTTATAAAGAGAGGAACTTAGGGCTTGGCTTCTTCCCGTGACCTAATTTCTTCCTCTCCCCTCTCTCGTGCGACGTTTTCTCCCTGGCCGAAAGCAACGAAGAAACTAGGGTTCTTCTCCGGCGACCGGCCAAGGCTTGATTCCTAGGAACTTCCGCGGATTCGTGAGCACCTTGTCAAGGAGGACGCACGGACATGAGGGGAACACCGAAATCGCGAGCTTCTCCGAAACCCTAGGAGCCTTCTCGTTCGGCTGTGAGTCTAAGAAGCAAGGTAAGTTGCTACTCACCTATGGTAAGAGTAGTTTTGAGTTTGATTTGGTGTGTCCCTTTGTTTTTTTTTTAGCATGCCGTGAAGATGGTTGATTATAGAGTTTTCTGCCGTGAGTTTCTTTAGGAAGATGAGAAGGGGTTTTAATGGATTTGGCATATAGTTTAGGCTTCTCAATTCTGATATTAAGCATCTCATAATTGGATTATGTGGAGTATTCTGTTCCTTTTTGGTTTTCTGTCGTGGTTTTGAACAGGGGAATGGATTGTGGTTTTGGGATGTTGTTTTTGAAGCATGCTCAGATCAATGTGGAGTTTTAAAGTCTTTGAATTTTGTTGCTCTGTTAAGACATAAGTTGTGAATGAGTTCTACATGGTTTGATTTTAAAAGTTCCAGTAAGTCTAACTTAGTTTGTGTTGTGAAAGAGGCACGAATAGTCTCCTTGGAACTGGTGGTGTAGATTTGTTTTGTACAATACAATGAGCAGAGCCAGCTTTTAATTCTGGGAGTATACTATTGGACTCCGGTGGCTTGTCCAGACCCTTTTCATTGTCAATTTTGATTATGCTGTTAGATACCTTCTTGTCATACATCCTATAACCTGCAGTTTTGGGTTTATTAGTAGTGAAGATTAGAAATTCAGTGCAGTTTTTGTTAGTGATGGTATGCAGATTTATTTGTTTGTTTAAACTGAAATCTTGGAACTTCCCAAGCCCAGTAGTTTTGCTTGTTTAAGTATTCGATTTCAGATTTTAGATTTCTTTTGCATATCAGTTATAGATCTTTTGTTGAGTTATTAGAGCATGAAATGATGTAAATTGGAGCATACAGTTTAGTTTCATTGTGTAGCACCTTAGTTTGATTTTCCCTTGCTGTAATGAGTAAGAACAACCCTATCCAGCCACTCAAATGAGTGTGTGGCAGAGTAGTTGGGTGCCCTATTAGTTTCTTTTGAGCTTATGGGTAGTTGAACTTAATGCAAAATTGTTAGGTTTGGAATGTAACAAATTGTATACAGTAGCAATTTCTTTAGAGTTTCAAGTGCAGTTTCGTTAAGCTTATAGTGCAGTTTTGTTTAGCACAGTATGTAGATTTCTGTTAGCTTAATATGCAGAATTTAGATTAGCATAGTATGCAGATTTATTTCTGTTTAAACTGCAGTTTTGGAACTTCTCGAGCACAGCAATTTTAGTTTGTTAAAGCATTCGAGTTCAGTTTTGTATGAAACAAGCTTCACATATGTTTAGAGTTAGCTAGATTGGTTCTTTTAATTCGAAGCATGCAGTATTGGTTTTATTTATTTTCCTGATTAGTTTATTGAGCATGATTAGCCTTGTTTCTTCCAGCATGCAGTTTTATTCTTGTATATCATGAGTATGCAAATTTTAGTACTTTGCTATTAGAATAACATGAGCAGATTTTCTAGATTCCTTTACTATTAGAATAGCATGAGCATTTCAGTTCCAGATTTTGAGTTCCCTATCAGTATTTTGAGTTTAAGAAAAGTATAAGAAAGATAAAGAAAAGAAAGAAAAAGGTCAAGGCCTTAAGTAGATCCCAAAGTCAAGACTTTAGGGATTTTGGCACACAAGGTGCTTGTTAAAATGCCAAGGTATTTAAAGAAGAAGTAATTAAGATATTTTACTTTTTAAAAAGGCTAGTACCCGACTTCCATGGTTGTTGTTAAACAAATCCAGGTGACCAATTCCAAGGTCTTGGCCCTGGTAAGACCAAGGTCTTTACCCTCGTAGGACTGGTGACTAGCTACCACAGTCTCTATTAGGGAGCGTGCATTGGTACTAAGCCTGGGCCCAAGAGAAGCTTTATTATTATTTTGAAGTATTAAAGTATAAATTTTAAACAAGTGAAATAAGTTTCACATAGGTTTAAAATTCAGCAAGTTTAGTTTTCTTATATGCTGACATGTTGTTTAGATCTGCTTACATGTTTAGTATTTCAGTATGCTATGTTTCTTTTGCTATTAGATGAGCATGAGTAGTATTTCTTTTTGAGCATTCAGTTCTAGATTTCTTTCAGCTTACATGCATACTCGAGTTTTTGTGAGTTAGATAGCGCTTACTAAGCATTTTTGCTTATAGTTTGCATTTCCTCTTACTGCAGAAAAAGGAAAGGAAAAGCCATAGCAAAGGAAGGCGACAAGGAGGTGTTCGATGATGTGTGTGATGCCAGGACTATGGGAGAGACTTGGGGCATTATTAGGTTTCCGTGTTTAGTGGATAAGAAACATTGAGATTGTACTTTTATTCCATGTCATTGAGATTGTACTTTATATTCCATGTCATTTGAGATTATTCATGTTTTAGATCGCATGCTGAGATGACTTCTGTCTAGTAAGTAGATATTTATGTTTTGCATTGAGATATAGTTTCATATGCTTTTCTGCTATTATGAGTTATATGTGCATGTCAGTATTGTATTGTATTTTAGTCCTGTTGTACTACATATACTCTGCCGAAATTTTAAGTTTTCTAAATGTGGGAAAAATTCAAGTACAGTTTGTCATACTAGCTAAGTAAGATTCCATAGTAGTTATGTAATGGTCACTTAAGAGAGTAGTGAGAAGGGTGGTCGTTACAAATTAAACCTAAATCTAAATCTAATCAAACCTAAATCTAACTTAATTTAATTAAACCTAAATCAAACTCACTTAATCTAATTAAACCTAAATCTAACTAATCTAATTAAACTTAAATAAACCTCAAATTAAACCTCAATCAAACTTAAATCAAGCCTAAGTTTAACTTATTCAAACATCTCACAAACACTCATAAGAATAACATGATTAACAATCTAGATTGTCCCCTCGGGATAGTGCAGTGGTTAAGACATAGGGTGTTGTCACATGAGGTCTTGGGGTCGAAACTTAGCGTTTTTGAGCATACCTTCCCCTATTCCTTGGCCACCTACACTAATGACTAGTAGTCATCTATGATTTACCTCCTCCGTGTTGGCCTAGCGACGGGTTGGCAGAGGCGCTGTAGCTAGCCAATCATCTTTTGCCACATGATTGACAATCTAGATTGGTTAAGATGGAAAATATAGAGTTGAATTCAATCAATCAATCTTATAATCTGTTTAAATTAGATCTAAATCAAATACTTTATGTGTAGAAACTTAATGATTTGGACTAATAGATGTTGGATAGTGTATGCTTTAGACACATGATTAGAGATAGATTGAAGTTCACCAAACTAAAACTCAAGAACTTAGGATCTGTTGTATTTGATAATGATGGAAAACTTAAGGTATTTAGAATAGGTAATATTGATCTGAGTTCTGATTTTATTATTCAAAAAGTATTATTTGTTGGGGTTGCAACGTTGCAAACATAGTCCTACATTGAAAACACATGGGAAAGATCATGAGTTTATAAGAAAAAAGATATCTCCATTGGTATGAGGCCTTTTCGGTAGAGCCCAAGAGTAAAACCATGAGGGCTTAGGCCCAAAGTGGACAATATCATACCATTGTGGAGATATCTAAATTCTTTTTGATCCTACACTATTAGTTGATAAATTTAAGTTTAATTTACTTAGCATAAGTCCATTGTGTGATTCTGGCTATCTAGTAAACATTTTCAAACTCTGAATGTGTACTTAAGAATATCGAAAACTCTCAAATTATACTTAAGGGAATTAGGAAAAATAATATTTACATAATTAACCTACCAACCTCCTCACTCTAGTGTTTATTGACACAACAAGAGGAAACTAAATTGCTGCACAAAAGACTAGGTCACACTCACATCGGGCTCATTTCAAAAATGAGTCAAAATAGTTTAGTTAGAGATTTACCAAAATTAAAAACCTTAGAAAACACAATATATATTGCTTGTCAACAAGGTAAACAAACCAAGGCAACCCACAAACTAACAAACCTAAATCGAACAAACTCAATACTTGAGCTCCTACATTTAGACATATTTGATTCACATGAAACTAAGCCACTAAATAGAAACCAATAGTGCTTAGTAATAATTGATGACTACTCAAGATTTACTTGGGTAAATTTTTAAAACCCAAAGATAAAACTTTTGAAACCTTCAATAATTTCTATAAATTAATAGAAAATTAAAAGATATCAATATTAAAAGAATCAGAAGCAATCATGGAGGGGGGATTTGAAAATCATAGGTTTACTAAATTTTACCAAACTAATGGATATTATCATGAATTTTTATGTCCTAAAATCCCTCAACAAAATGGACTAGTGGAAAGAAAAAATAGGACATTACAAGAAGCTGCTAGAACCATATTAAATGAATACAACCTAAGTAATTAATTTTGGAAAAAAGTAATAAACACATCCTGTTATATTTAAAATAGAAATTTAATTAATAAATTTTATAATAAAACCTCTTATAACCTAACTTAGGTTATCTAAAAGTATTTGGCTGTAAATTCCACATATTAAATATTAATTATTACTTAGGAAAATTTACATCCAAATCGACATCTGGTATATTTTTAGGGTATTCCATAACTAGTAGAGCCTATAGAGTCTATAATAAAAATACCCTAAAAGTTGAAGAAATAACTAATATAATATTTGATGAAGAAAATAATTTACCTAACTTAATTAATAAAAATAATTATCCAAATACAAGAAATATAGAAGATGAGGAAGATAATAAAATTAGACATGAATTAAGTGAATCAGAAGAACCAATTGGTGACCCTAACATAAGACCATCTAGGGTAAGATCCAACACCTATTTGACCAAATTTTAGATGACTCAAACCTAGGAGTTCAAACTCGATCATCCTATAAAAATCTAAGTCAAATAACCCTCATCTCCAAAATTAAATCCAAGACTATAGAAGAAGCCATACTTGACCCAGATTGGATATTTGCAATGGAAGAGGAACTAGCCCAACTTAAAAGAAACCGAGTCTTGGAATTAGTACATGAACCTAAAAATAAATCTATAATTGATACCAAATAGGTCTTTAGGAATAAACTAAATGAAAAAGGAGAAATAGTAAGAAATAAAGCTAGACTAGTAGCTAAGGGGTTCAGCCAAGTAGAAAGGTTAGATTATGATGAAATCTATGCGTCTATAGTCAGACTTGAATCTGTTAGGATGCTACTAGCTTATGCAGCATATAAGGGATTCAAGTTATTTAAAATTGACACAAAGACTGCATTTCTTAATGGATTCATCAAAGAAAAAGTGTATGTAAATAAACCCCCAGGATTTGATGACCTACACCACCCAAACCATATCCTTAGGCTAAAGAATGCATTATATGGATTAAAACAAGCACTTAGGGCTTGGTATGAATGACTATCAATAGACCTAATATCAAAAGGGTTTAACCAATACTAAATTTTTAAAAGAATTAATTAAATTAATGGAAAATAAATTTGAAATAAGCCTAGTGGGAGAACTTAAATTTTTTCTTAGGTTTACAAAAAAAATAGACTAAAAATGACATTTATGTTTACCAAACAAAATACGCTAAAGAGCTAATTAAAAATTTAGAATAGAAAATTCCAAAAACATTAAACCCCACAATGACAACTAATATAAAAATTGACTCTGACTTAGAAGAAAAACTAGTAGGCTTAAAGTTCAATAAAAGTGCAAAATGGAGTCTACTATATTTAACTAAAAGTTGACCTAATATTTTTTTTACTGTTGGTATGTGTGCTAGGTACTAATCATGTGTAAAAAAATCACACTTACATATGTAAAAAAGAATACTTAGATATATTAAAAGGATACTAAGTGTAGGACTTTGGTACCCTAGGAATAGTACATATGACATAGTTGTGTACTCTGACTCAGACTATGCTGGGTGTAAACTAGATAGAAAAATTACAAGTATAAGCTACCAACTTCTAGGTTAGTGCCTAGTAAGCTTGTTTAGTAGAAAGTAACACTGTGTTATCTTGTCAACTACTGAAGAAAAGTGCATAGCTATGAGGAAATGTGTATCTCAACTTTTATGGATGATGCAGACAGTAAAAGATTAACAATTAGAATATAAAAATATGAAAGTTTTAAATGAGAACATAAGTTCAATCAATTTAACAAAAAATCTAGTACGTCATTCAAGGTCCAAGCACATAGAAATTAAACACCACTTTGTAAGGGATCATGTAGCTAGGGGTGATATTATACTTAACTATGTTAAGTTTAAATCAAACCTAGCAGACATCATTACAAAGCCCTTATCTGAACTTGAGTTCAACACACTTAGAAGATATTTCAGGATGTGCACAGTAGAATAGGTAACTTTATAGCTTACTTATTTTTAAGTTTCAAATTTCCTCTTTAAAAATCCATTTTCTGTAACACCCCAAATTTCCTCAATTAGAGTCCTAAAAGTAATTTAAAAATATTTAAAAATACTATAGAAATATTCTAGATATTTTTAGAAATTTTTAGAGTATTTTTATGTAATTTTTGGAGTTCGTTTGGTATTTTTACCAAGAGGAAGAAGTTTAAAAAAAAAAATGTTGAAACCGGGTTTTGAACCCGAGACCTCGTGCCCGAACCAGGTTTAGCCGAACTCAGCCAACCAACCGGTCTGCGAGAGTTTTGTTAATCAAATATGGAGTGAAATATATTTAAGCTATAGTTGGAACATTTAAAATAGATTGGAGAAAAAGGGGCGCGGTTGAGAATCGAAGCCCAGACCTGTGGCTTCGAGCAAAACCCAACGAAACAACTGCGCCAGCAGACTTTGTTAATTTAGGAAGGAGCAAAATATATTTAAGTGATAGTTATTAACAGAATACTGGGTTATTAAAAGGAGAACTTAGGTTTTCCCTTTTAGCCCGAGAACCCCTAATTCCTCTCTTCTCCCTCATGCGTGCGCGGCGTCGACGATTTCTCTCAGGCGGAAATGAAACCAAAGCTAGGTTTCGTCTCCGGCGGCCGGTCAAGGACCAAATCCGAGGGTCTTTCACATCGTCGTGATCATCTTGTCAAGGAGGACGCGTCGACACGAGGAGAACGCTGAGATCGTGGGCTCGTCCGAACCTTAGAAGGGATTTTTGCCGGCTGCGAGTTCAAGAACAGCAAGGTAAGTCTCTACTCACCTACAGTAGGATAGTTTCTAGGTTTATTCCTTGTTCCTCTCCTTGTTCCCGAAGCTTTGCATGAACCCTAGAATCTGTTTGCTCATTCCTTACCGTCGGTTGCGATTTGAGGATTACAGTGGGCTTTACACGAACCCTAGGTTGCATTTTGTGCTTAGGGTGCTTATTTTTTTTCAGTCACAGTTATGCAAACTCTAGGTCTTCTACAAGAATATGTAGTTCGGGATTAAAGGAATAATCTACCTTGTAACAATAAGTTCTGTTCTGGTTTTTTTTTTCTGCTATCCCATATGGCACAAACTGTTTGTATTAAGCATGTTATACCTAACTTGATTGAGCATCTAATGAGTATGATCAGCCTGATATTTCTAGCATCTTACATGTTATCATGCATCTTCTAGTTCCATGCCATGTTATTATCTATTCGGTGTCCATGTCATGGCCTAATGCAGTGGCTTTATTCTCTTTTTCCATGGAGCAGTAGCATTGCTTGGCTAAAATTACACTTGTATATGTTAAGAATGTTAAGTGCTTGGAATTGCTCTGCTGTCCCAGCGTGATTAATAGTGTGGTTTGGTTCGGAAGTTTTTGAGCTTGGTCTAAGTATACCATTTTGGTTTTCTTACAACCTTAAGTTCAGCATTTAAATTCAGAAATTCAATTTGTGATGGCAACAGTAAAATTTCCTTTATGCTTTGCTTGGAAGGAATTAATTTAGAATGAGTAGTATCTCTCAGATTCTGTTATAGTAAATCCACGTTTCAAGAACAACCTTAAGCTTAACACGTGTAATAGGTTTAGATAACTAGCATTCCTTACTTTAAGCTTGCTGTGCGGATTTTTGATATAAATGCATATATGTGTCCATTGCTATTTGATATAAATGCATATATGTGTCCATTGCTTCTAATAGTTCTTAAAATTGGAGCATACAGTTAGTTTTCCTTGCTATTGTAATAAGCATGAGCAGCCATGTATTTATAGTGCAGATTTTCTTTATAAGTATTGTACGTAGATTTTCATAAGTATTGCTAGCAGATTTTTGTAGCGTAGTATGCAGAACTTTAGTGCAGTTTAGATCTCTTGGTTGTGCAGTTTAGTACTTCAATGTTAGAAATTGTTTTAAACATTTCAGTTTCTTTTTAAGAAGCATTCTTTTATTAGAAGTATTAACAAGTATAAGAAAGATAAAGAAAAGAAAGAAGAAGGCCAAGGCCTTAAGTAGATCCCAAGGTCAAGACTTTAGGGATTTTGGCACACAAGGTGCTAAAGAAAGTGTCGAGGCATTATATATTAGAAGTATTAAAAGATAACAAGTATTTTACTTTTATCAGTGGCACTGTGCTGGACTCTCAGTTGTCCTTGGGTTGGGCTCCCATAGTCGTCCCTAGGTTTAGATAACCTAGTAGTAATGGCACGGCCGACGGTCGACGGTCGACGACCCGAGGGTCGCCAAATGGGCCACCGAATGGGTCGGGTCGTTACAAAAGTAAAAGCACAGTTGCCGGGCCCAAGAGAAGTTGATTATTATTTTAAAGTATTATAAGTATAAGTTTTTGAACAAGTAAAGTAAGTTTTACATCAGTATAAAAGTATTAAAGAAGAAGTTTTTAAACAAGTGAAATAAAAGAATAATTTTAGAACAAATTGTTGGAGCAATCCCAATGGTTCGTGGGACCATGTGTTTTGGTGTTTGGGCAAAGGGTTTAAGTTAGGTTTACCCTTGTTATTTGATATGTGTACTTGAGTTGTGCAGGACTGCAGGTGACACATGTGACTCAGGTTGACGACTTCGGGTCCGGTGAAGGATGGAGCATCCGAGAGATCGTGGACAAGGCAGCAAGGACAATGGCCGAGGGAAGCGACTTCGAGGCATACGCGAAGGATGACATTGGAGACAAGCCGCGAGCTTGGATGCATCCGAGGGACGAGAGGCAAAGGAAGTAGGCTTGAAGGCAAGAGGTCAAGGTTGCAAAGAAGAGTCAAATGAGTCGTGAGGGTACGAGTGCATGAGAGATTATACTCGGAGTAAAATCTTAGTTCTAGGGTTTTACTGTAGCGTACTGTAGCAGTCGACTGGTGTATGGACCAGTCGACTGATGCACTGTAGCAGATAGCCGTTGAGAGAGCCGTTGGGCTGGCATCAGTCGACTGGTGCAAGGACCAGTCGACTGGTAACGGGCAAATCAGGTTCTGATTTGTTCCAAGCTCTATAAGAAGGAGCTTGGTATGGCCGGCCAAGGCGACGAAATTAGACTTGGTTAAAGCCTAATTAGTAGTCTCAAGAGTTCTCAAGTGCTTGTGTAATCCAAGAGGTCTTGGTGAGTTTGTGGTGAGGTTTCTCCACCCACAAGGAGCGACTTGAGATAGCCGGAGTTTGCCGGGGGCTAATCCACCGACGGATAGGGATCGTCCACCTCAAGGACAAGCCGTGGAGTAGGAGCCCTAATCTCCGAACCACGTTAAACGAACGTGTTAGCGGTTTGCTTGCTCTTTCTTGTAGTGTTTAGCTTTCTACTTGTTTGTATTAGTTTGTATTTCCGTTGCGCACTAACAAGTGTAGGGTGAAAGCGAGTATTTGGGGGCGCCGTCTATCCAACCCCCCTTCAAGCCGGCCACCGATCCTCCAACAAGTGGTATCAGAGCGAGGACGCTCTCCGTTGGACTAACCGCCAAGGAAGCACAAGATGGCCGGGTCTATTGTCCCTCCAAAATTTGAAGGAGGAAGCCTTGGGGACATCACGTATTGGATGATGAGGATGGAGGTCTTCTTCAATACGGATTGGGATACCATGATGGTGATCAAAGAGCCATTCAAAGTCCCAAAGGACAAGAAAGGAAAGAAGTTCCGAACACGACATTGGACGGAGGAGCAAATCTCACGATCGGAGGCAAACTCAAAGGTAATAGCAATTTTAATTGATTTGTTGCCTAATGATGTTGTGAGTCGTGTAGGTAAATATGAGAATGCCCATGAATTATGGAGCAAAGTGAAGAAATTTTCATGGAAGGAATTTTTGCCTACACAAGAAGAAGAAGAAAAATCCGAAGAAAGTGACGAAGTGGTCCAAAAGGAGAAGAAGGACCAATCGGATGTGGAGCCCAAGGAGATGGGCTTAGTAGCTCAAGAAGAGGAGGTGGAGCAAATGGAAGTTGAGTCACGCTCAACATCTGAGGAGGAGAAGGAAGATGAGGCATCATCTACATCCTCAAAGGTTGAAGATGAATCCAAGACAAGTGAAGAGGATGAAGAAGAAATCTTGGAGGAGGTCAACCTAGTGAGCACCTCCGCCGAAGCAATGTCAAAAGATCACATAGTATGCTTCGGTTGCAATGAGAAGGGACACTACAAGAGTAGGTGTCCATTGGGTAAGAAGAAGGTAACTCCTAAACCCAATCAAGTTATTTTGAATACTAACATGAGTTGTAGGAATAAAGAAGCCCAAAAGAAGGAGAAGAAATGGCACATAGTGTGCTTCACGTGTGGTGAGCGGGGTCATTACCACACCAAATGCCCAAAGAAGAAAGAAATCAAGAAGTTGGCGCATTTGAAGAAATGGGAGAAGAAGAAGAGGAGCTCAAGTCAAGGGGGAGCTTCAAGGGTAAGGGAGGTATACCCTAATTTGAAGTGTAATTCAAATTCAAATTCTTATGTTCCCATGCATGCTAGGAGAAATAATGATTATCATTATGTAGCAATGAAAAATTTTGGATTTAGATATCATGATAGGAGTAGGGTAAATGTGGATCATAACCCTAGGAAATCTATGCATGATAAATTTAGAAATGGTAGACCTAAGGAGACCCAAGACATTAATCCCAAGAAGGGGAGACATATGCCTAGAAAGGGTAAGTCTAGGAATGTCCAAGGTGGACATGTTGACTCTAGGGTTAGGAACCTAGAAAGGGAGAATCAAGCTTTAAAGGCAAAGCTTGATGGTTTAGAGAAATTTCTTAAGAGATTCACTATTGGATCTAAGGGATTAAATATGGTGTTGGGTAGTCAAAAACCCAACAATGATAGATCGGGTTTGGGATACCGATCTAGTCCCTCCAAGGTCAAAAGGAGACCATGTGCTAGGGTGGCACATGATAAGGGCAAGGGAGAGTCATCCAAGGCCAATAAAAAGAAATATGCTAGGGTTGCATATGATTATGGCAAGGATGATGTATCCAAGGTCAAGAAGATAAGGAAATCTTCTAAGGGACATCATTGTGGTATAGCCACAATAGATGAGTCACCTAAGGAGGTGGCTAAGGTTAAGAGCTCTAGGGGGAGTTCAAAGAGTCAAATTGGGACCCATGGCCAATGGATCTCAGGTGGGTTCTACTTGGGGGTCTAGAGGAGCCATGGAGTGTGCCAAATGGTTTAGAAACGGATTTGAGTCTCAAACCTAGGGATTTGGCACACATGGATTATGTTTCATGCATGGAAATATGACATTAAGGGTCATATTGCATGATAATTGGTTTTGGATGTATATATGCCATATAAACCAATGCTAGGGATGCATTGTGGGTTGGTATGGGCAAATACATCAAAAGGAAGCCAAAACTAGGACTTTAGGTCAAGGTTCAATTGAACCATTTAGCTAGTTTTGGATTTTGTGTCAATCTTGGGATTGGTGATAGATACATTTTGTAATGTATTTTTCCCAAGTAGACAAGGGTACAATAGACCTCTCCACAAAATTTGGGAATTTTTGGAGGTCTAGGGAATTACTGGTGCATTTTTGAAGTTGGCCTGAAAAGGCTGATTTTTTCAGCAATAGGGTACCAGTCGACTGGTGCAGATACCAGTTGACTGGTAACAGTATTTTTGAGCACAGAATGTCTCTGTAAGCTCATTTTGTCGATACCAGTCGACTGGTGATGATACCAGTCGACTGGTAACAGTAGATTTCGACTACAGAATGTTTCTGTAAGGTTCTGTCGAAGGGGGCAGTCGACTGGCACTTAGGGCAGTCGACTGATACCAGTCTGAAACTGTTTTCAGCATTGGTTTGTGACCATGTCAACTCACTTAGATGTATGAGATCCAAGGAGGATTAATACATGAGTTTAGGGTCAGTTTGGATGATAAGTTTTCAACAATTGGGATATTGTTGGAGAACTTTTTGGATGTTAGGCAAAGGGGGAGAATTAAGGTTTAGTTGGGAAAATCTTTAGTGCCTTTGCGTAGGGGGAGCCTTGGGATAGGTTCTTAAAAAGCCCTGTAATAAAATCCTAGCTCAATGGGGAGCGTAGGTGTAGGGGGAGCCTTGTGATAGGTTCCAATGCATGTTTACATTTTGATTCGGCGGTTGCCAAGTGTGTAGCTTTGGCAACGTAAGTCCATTCGGCGGTTGCCAAGTGTGTAGCCTTGGCAACGTAAGTCCATTCGGCGTTGTAAGTTCAAGTGTGTAGCCTTGGCATCGTAAGTCCATTCGGCGGTTGCCAAGTGTGTAGCCTTGGCAATGTAAGTCCATTCGGTGGTTGCCAAGTGTGTAGCCTTGGCAACGTAAGTCCATTCGGCGGTTGCCAAGTGTGTAGCCTTGGCAATGTAAGTCCATTCGGCGGTTGCCAAGTGTGTAGCCTTGGCAATGTAAGTCCATTCGGCAGAATAAGTCCAAGTGTGTAGCCTTGGCATCGTAAGTCCATTGTATTAGCATGTTTATTTGCTATTTATTTTCCCTAACTTAAACGTATTGCCAAACACCAAAAAGGGGGAGATTGTTGGAGCAATCCCAATGGTTCGTGGGACCATGTGTTTTGGTGTTTGGGCAAAGGGTTTAAGTTAGGTTTACCCTTGTTATTTGATATGTATACTTGAGTTGTGCAGGACTGCAGGTGACACATGTGACTCAGGTTGACGGCTTCGGGTCCGGTGAAGGATGGAGCATCCGAGAGATCGTGGACAAGGCAGCAAGGACAATGGCCGAGGGAAGCGACTTCGAGGCATACGCGAAGGATGACATTGGAGACAAGCCACGAGCTTGGATGCATCCGAGGGACGAGAGGCAAAGGAAGTAGGCTTGAAGGCAAGAGGTCAAGGTTGCAAAGAAGAGTCAAATGAGTCGTGAGGGTACGAGTGCATGAGAGATTGTACTCGGAGTAAAATCTTAGTTCTAGGGTTTTACTGTAGCGGCACTGTAGCAGTTACTGTAGCGTACTGTAGCAGTCGACTGGTGTATGGACCAGTCGACTAATGCACTGTAGCAGATAGCCGTTGAGAGAGTCGTTGGGCTGGCATCAGTCGACTGGTGCAAGGACCAGTCGACTGGTAACGGGCAAATCAGGTTCTGATTTGTTCCAAGCTCTATAAGAAGGAGCTTGGTATGGCCGGCCAAGGCGACGAAATTAGACTTGGTTAAAGCCTAATTAGTAGTCACAAGAGTTTTCAAGTGCTTGTGTAATCCAAGAGGTCTTGGTGAGTTTGTGGTGAGGTTTCTCCACCCACAAGGAGCGACTTGAGATAGCCGGAGTTTGTCGGGGGCTAATCCACCGACGGATAGGGATTGTCCACCTCAAGGACAAGCCGTGGAGTAGGAGCCCTAATCTCCGAACCACGTTAAACGAACGTGTTAGCGGTTTGCTTGCTCTTTCTTGTAGTGTTTAGCTTTCTACTTGTTTGTATTAGTTTGTATTTCCGTTGCGCACTAACAAGTGTAGGGTGAAAGCGAGTATTTGGGGGCACCGTCTATCCAACCCCCCTTCAAGCCGGCCACCGATCCTCCAACACAAATGAATCAAGTTTCACTTTGTTTTAGAATCAGCAAGTGTAGTTCCCTTTTATGCTAGCATGATTGTATAGATTTACCTTACATGTTTAGCCTTTCAGTATGTTTCTTTCACTAGTAGATGAGTAGTTTTCATGTTTACCTATTAGATGAGCAGTTATGTTTATGCTTTATTTCTTTTTAGAGCATATAGTTTCTAGTTCTTTTCGTATACATGCACATTCGTGTTTTTGTGAGTTAGATAGCGCTTACTAAGCAAATTTTGCTTATAGACTACACTTCCTCTTACTGCAGATACAGGAAAGGAAAAGATATAGAAAGGAAGGCGACAAGGAGGTGTTCGAAGGATGTGTGATGCCAGGACTATGGAAGCCTTGGGACTAGGAAAGAAGTTTTAATTTTAGTTTCCGCATTTTAGTTATTGTAAACATTTGAGTTGTATTTTAAGTTCATGTCATTTGAGATTATTTTGTTTAGATTGCATGTAGGATGAGTTCAGTTTAGTAAGTAGGTAACTATGTGTTTGATACTTATTTAACTGCGTGGTTGATTGATATGTGTTCCAGCCGCTTGTGGCTGAGTATATATTGCATGTATTGTTGAATATGGTCACCGGTACAGGGGAGACTTTTCCGAAATTTTTCGGTAGGGTTTCCATGTGATTTTTAATCATACCGGTTAGGTAGAGTTAGTAGCTAAGTAACGGTCACTCTTAGAGAGTAGTAGTAGTAAGAAGAGTGGTTGTTACATTTTCAAAATCTCTAATTTTTAAAATTAATATATGTTTTTAACTTTAACCCCTATCCTTTCAAGACAAATGTTTTCAAGTTATACTATGGATTTAGACTAGGCTTTACCCCTAGAAGGCATGATCCTATAGCTATTAGAGGCTAGCATCTCATAAGTACACTAGGATTACCTTGCTTGTGATTGAAAATACTTAGAAAGATGTGGAATGCTTAGGACTTTGTCTGAACTTTAAAATGTTTATTTCTATGCATCAACATAAGTCTAGGCTATAAATACCAATTCAAATTGATCAGTTTAAGTCATCCTTTTTAGTAAAACTAACTGGATCACTTACATATCTTGATTAACTAAGTGAACGCTATTACCTTATGGTAAATAGCTAGTAATTAAAGGTTAGAAATTTTTTCTAAGGAAAGTAGATGATTATTTTTAATATTTTTACTACAAAGTGTTTTTTTACTTTTATTTTTCTATGCTTGGACTCTAGGATTATAATCACCTTAAAGTTAACCACCCCTTCAAACTTAAAGTACTTACTTAAAGAGTTTTTAAGGCATTAATCGAGGGAGAGATTAAAAATAATTTGTGATAAAAAGATTAAAAGTTAGTATTTTTCAAAATTAAGTATAATTTTTAAATGTAAGTACTATTTTTTTTTCAAATTAATAGCTTTTTCTCTCTACTTAGTTTTGTTTTTGATATATATCAAAGGGGAGTAAAAGGAGTTAAGTATTTTTTCAAATCTAAGCATTTTTTTTGAAATAAAGCAAAGTTAGTATTTTTCAAAAATCAAGTTAAGTATTTTTCAAAAAAAAAAATTAGTATTTTTCAAAAGCAAAGTTTAAAGTTAGTATTTTTTTAAAAAACAAAGTTTAAAGTTTAAGTATTTTAAAAAAAGTAAGTTAAGTTTTTTTTCAAAAAGTAAGTTTAAGTATTTTTGAGAAGCAAAGTTTAATGGATAAGTATTTTTCAAAAAGTAAGTTTAAGTATTTTTGAAATTTAAAGTTTAATGGATAAGTATTTTTCAAAAAGAAAGTTTAAGTATTTTTGAAAAGCAAGGTTTAAAGTTTAAGTATTTTTTCAAAAAGTAAGTTTAAGTATTTTTGAAAATCAAAGTTTAAAGTTTATGTATTTTTTATAAAGGAAGTATTATTTGAAAAGCAAAGTTATGTTTTAGCTAAGTTTTTTTTAGAAAAAATTAAGTTTTTGGAAAAAGAAAAGCTAAGTTTTTTTTAAGTTAAGAAAGTGCTATATTTCAGGAGGAGTTTTGAACTCTTAACATAGATAAGGATTTTTTAGTTCTATTTCAACACTTAGAAACTTATCTTTTGAAAAAGTTTTTTCTTACTTGTGAAAATACTTGTTTTTGTTTGTTATCTATTTACTTAACTTAACTTTGACATGTGTTGCCATAATAAAAAAGAGAAAGGTTGTTAGTGTAGGGAGCACCAAATGATCGAACCTGAGTTTTGATAATGGTAAAGGTTCTAAGTTAAGTGTTATTGTTGTTCTAACAAGTTAAACTAATTGTAAAGGAAAGTATTAAGTGATCTTAAATAAAGTGAAAGTCCTAGTTGAGGCTAGGTAAAAGGTGGAAAAGTTCTAGCTGCGATTATGCAGTGAACACTGGATCCGTGGGATTGGGCAAAGACTTGGAAGTTGAGGACGTCGGGTGAAATCCTAGGGTCAAGAACACCAGGTGAAAGTCCTGTGGGTGACACCAGGCGAAAAATCCTAGGGTCGAGGACACTAGATGAAAGTTATGAGATCTCAGATGCTGAGCAAAAGTCTAAACAGTCTAGAGGATCAATCTGACAAAAGGTAATCTCATGAGAGGAGTAGGTGATGATGCAATCTTCGTAGAGGGAATAGTAGACATCATTCTGACCTAGAGTTTTAGTGAAACTCAAAGTCAGGATCAGACAATCCATAAACTATTAAAATTATTTTACTTTATATATTATTTGTGTTTGTACTAACCTTGTGATGCATGAAGTTGGTGGCTGGAAAATAGAGCTCCAGGAGCCCAGAGCTTGTCTGGGCACCCAAACATTCTGGTGCTCAGAGTTTCTCCAAGTGCTCGGGTAAGTACGGATGAGGGAGTACCCCAGGTGGGTACTTGGCCAGGCACCTAGATTGTACAGGCGCCCAGAGTTGCTCTAGAAACTAGGATCAAGTTGGAGCGCGTCGACTGGCCGACCCATCTTAGCGGTCCAGACACTCGGACATGGATAAACTTCTCAGATGAAGTTTTGACGCTGTTGATTTTCTAAATACATATTAAAATGAATTAAAGACTTAGAGTGATCTCCCTCAGATCTACAATCGGCGATGGCTGAATGTAATCTTTGGACTTGCTGGACTTATTGTTGGAAGAGTAATCACAAAGTTGGAAAGCTCTCCATAATTCCACGAACCAAATCCCACTGCCTCGGATGTTTTCCTTCCTCTCTCTTTCTCCACAACCTTCGTTGTCGTTCTTGTTGAATGATCCTTGGATGCACCCTTTATAAAGGGAAATAACCCAAGGGTAGAATGGACATTTTTTATTTAGAGTAGTGGGCAACGTGGCCATGTTCCCACGTTCCCATTTCCTACATCTCCCACTCGTCCAAGGACTACTTCATTCAGGTTAGTCAGTAAGACCAGTTAGTCACAAAGACTAAATAAGTCACATAGACTAAATAAGTCGCATAGACTATTTGAGAGTTTAGTCACATAGATCATATTAGAATATCCAATCCATACTTAGAGAAAATGATTTGTGCGACAGCAAGGACATTGAGTGATAGTTACTAGGAAGATTGTTACACCTTACATAGCTGCTCTCTAAGCGATCAATGCTAATAAAGTTGTTACACTTTACTTAGCCGCTCAAATAAATTAGAGACACACTCTGCATGTCACATAGCCTCTTTTCTGGTGGCACATAGCCTTTATCCAGGATCCATCCAATCTCCCAGTGGCACACAACCATTATCTTGGAGATATCCATGTCTTGCTATTTACCTAGATTAAATAATTTTCATTTACATCAATATGAACATCTCTAATCTCTTATAATGACCATTATGTCAAGAGCATGTTCCATATCCAATATTCACATTCATTTATATACATAACAGAAATAGGTCGACTAGTGAATAACATCTAATGATGTAAATATATTTAATCTTCCTTTTTATCAAGAATCTATTCATACTAATCAGTCGCTTTCCTAGTTATGTTCGATAGATCGAATCATACATAGCCATAGGATACATGCTAAAGTAGCAGACACTGATTAGAACTTTAAGTAAACAGCTAAATAGTCACTAAGGAAAAAAAACTGAGATTAACTTATAATCTCAAAGTGTTGGTGCAGCGGGGTCGGCAAGAGGGGAGGGGTAAATTGTCTGCAAATGAAAAGTAACCTCCTCAAACTTTCAACTCTTAAATGATAGCAACAATAATAAAAATAAAATTAATTAACAGCAAAGCAGGAAGGAAGACTAAGCATTTGACTTGGTTACAACCAAGAGGGTTGTTAATCCAAGGCGGTGGAATAGTGCACTATCAATCTCCTTCTTTGAAGGCGGAGAAGCCTTTTACACACTAAAATCTCTTACAAGTTGCTAGGAATTGAATACTTAGTTGAATAATTTATTTCCTAGCTCTAGGGGCCTTTATATAGTGCCTAAAAAACTTATCTTGAGCCTTAAGGGCTCCTCCAATGGGGTTCAGGGCGCCTCCAACCGAGGTGAGGGAATAAACCTTTATCCGCGCGCAAACGGTCGAGTTGACTAGGCTGAAGGCGCCTTCAATGTTGGAGGTGCCTTCATCAGTGTTGAAGGCGCCTTCAACATTTAGGGCGCCTTCAACATTGTTGAGGGTGCCTCCAATGGCTTCTTTAGCTTGTCTTCATCTTCACGAAGGCTTTCGAAGTTCCGATCGCTTGGGTGATTGCGGCCAACCGAAATAGGGCTCACCCGAACCCAATTTTCTGCCTTCTCCTCGAGCAAGCTTCTGACCCAGCTTCTCATCCCTCGAACGCTGCACACATTCTTCTCATCCACCGGTGTACTCTTCCACAGCTCTTTCATCCTTCGGATGCACCGAGCTCGTCGGCTCCCTTCCCGTGTCGTCCTTCTCGCTAGCTGCGTCTTCCGCTCGACTTCCTGTGCTCCTAAGCTCCTACACACTTAGACACGGGGATCAAATAACAAACATGACCTCACCTAACTTGGTTGATTACATCAAAACAACCACGGGGTCCAACAATCTCTCCCTTTTTGATGGTCATCGACCTAAGTTCAAGTTAGGGAAAAAATAGACAAACAGTAATTTATAGAAATTACTAAACTAACAGTTTAAGCATAAAGATTGCAATAATTGAATTTGCAACACTAAGAAAAAGAATTTTTTAATTTTTAACTCTCCCTAAACTTGTCCCTATCATTCCCCCTTTGATCACAGCAAAAAAAATGGGGTTGGGTCATAATTTTCAAGTAGAAGTTTTTTAAGAAAAGTTCAAGTTTTAAAAGAAATCATTTTCAAAATAATTTCTAAGTTAAAAAAAATTTAAATAAATTTTAAAATAAATCAGTTTCAAAATAATTGCCAAATTTTTTTTAAAGATTTTACAAACATAAATATTTTTGGAATTTTTCTAAGTAGAAGAAAAATTTTAACTTAGGCAATTTTTAAACAATCTTGAGAATTTCTTTTGAAAATTTTCTAAGTGAAACTTAGGTAAGATTTAAACAAAAATTTCTAATTTCAGAAGAAATTTTAATTTAGAAAAAATATTACTTGAGAATTTTTCTAAGTAAAAAAAAAATTTATTCATGAAATATTTTTCTAAGTATAAAAATATTTTTTAAAAAAATATTTGAAAAACTTTTTAAAACATTATTTAATTTTAATTTTAATGATTTACCAGAAAGTTAATTAAATATTTTATTTCAATATTTTGGCTTCCAGGTTGTGGCGAGGCACTAGGCTTTCTTGGTTATTGGAGCAACAACCACTTCCTTAGACAAAGCCTCATAAATAAATTTTAACGTTTAATTTTCTTGCCGAAAGCTTTAATTTAAAAAATTTAGTCTAGAAAAGATTTTGGAATATAGTAAAAGTTCCTTCCTACTAGATTAATTAAGAACTTAGGGGGTACATAAATTTTGGGAACTTTCCTAAGTTGCCCTAATATTTTCTAATGTACCAGTTTAATTTTCCATATAACTTGAGTTTTAATTTTGGAAATTTATTTAAGCATGCATAATCATTTTTCAATTTTTCAATTTCATTTTTCAATTTCTTATTCTCTAATTTTAAATTATCGTACATTTCTAGTGGGCATGCTTTTGCTAAGTTTAACTTTAACTCATTATTCTCCTTTTCTAATTTAACTAAGTCTTTAGTCAGAACTTTTATGAATTGAAAGGACCGCTTGGGAGTCAGATTACGTACCTCACTTACCTCTATATCTGATGCTCCCCCTTCATCGTAGCTTTTTCTTCTGATGATCCTCCCCCTTTATCAATGCTCATCTCTGAGCTGTTTTCTTTGAAAGAATGGTTGGCCATCAGTGCTAATCCCGAGAATGCTTCGACTTCTGATTCCGAGGATGATGATTCATCCCATGTAGCCTTCAGACTCTTGCACTTCAAGGACGTCGGCCTTTGAGACTTCTCCTTGTCCCTTTTCTTTAGTTTCGGGCAGTCATCCTTGATGTTCCCTTCTTCGTTGCAGTTATAACATCGGACCATCCTTTTGTTGCGTTGTTGTTTCCTTGACTGTGATCTAAATTTATTAGTTTTAATAAATTTATTTAACTTCCTTACCAATAGCACCACTTCAGTTTCATCGATTGATGCTTCAAAGTCGGGATCATCCTTTTCGGCTTGTAGGGCAATATTGAGATTTGACTTCTCTACTTGTTTAGGCTCTGCAATTCGAGACTCGTGAAGTTCGAATGTAGAAAACAGATTTTATAAAGTATTTACCTCAAAGTCCTTAGAGATGTAGTATGCATCTACTAAGGACACCCATTCTTGAGACCTTGGGAAGGTGTTGAGTGCGTACCGGATCGAGTCTCAGTTTGTTACCAATTCTCCGAGGTTGTTCAATTGCGTTATCAGCTCCTTAATTCTTGCTTGAAGTTTCGCTACCTTTTCTCCGTTGTTCATCCGGAGATTAGTTAGGTGAGTCCGGAGGATGTCGTGCCTTACTAATTTCGCTTCTAATGTGCCTTCGTGGAGCTCTAGGAATTTTTCCCAGAGGTCTTTGGCGGAGTCGTAGCTTCCGATTCGACTTACCTCTTGGATTGACAAAACGCTGAGCAAGTGAAATTCCTCCTTTCCGTTAGCCACGAAATCGGCTTGCTCCTTTTTTGTCCATTGATACTCTTCTTTATCTTTTGGGGCTGAAAAACCAAATTTCATAGTTAGAAGAATGTCAAAATCCATTTTAAAAAATACCTCCATTCTTCGTCTCCATGTAGCGAAGTCTCCGTCGAACTTTGGGAGATGAATGCTTGTTCCGGCCATCATCTTGATCCTTGTGCTTCAGTCGACGGTCAGTCCTTCTGAGACGGTCTGGCTCTAATACCACTTGTTGGTACAACGGGGCCGGCAAGAGGGGAGGGGTGAATTGCCTGCAAATGAAAAGTACCATCCTCAAACTTTCAACTCTTAAATGATAGCAACAATAATCAAAATAAAATTAATTAACAGCAAAGCAGGAAGGAAGACTCAACAATTGACTTGGTTACAACCAAGAGGGTTGTTAATCAAAGGCAGTGGAATAACACACTATCAGTCTCCTTCTCTGAAGGCGGAGAAGCCTTTTACACACTAAAATCTTTTACAAGTTGCTAAGAATTGAATACTTAGTTGAATAATTTATTTCCTATCTCTAGGGGCTTTTATATAGCGCATGGAAAACTTATCTCGAACCTTGAGGGCGCCTCCAACCGAGGTGAGTGGATAAAACTTTATCCGTATGCAAATGGTCGAGTTGGCCAGGTTGAAGGCTCTTCAACAACATTGAAGGCGCTATCAATGTTGGAGGTGCCTTCATCAGTGTTGAAGGCACCTTCAACATTTAGGGCACCTTCAACACTATTGAGGGCACCTCCAATGGCTTCTCCAGCTTTTCTTCATCTTCACGAAGGCTTCCAAAGTTCTGATCGCTTGGGTGATTGCGGCCAACCGAAATAGGGTTCACCCGAACCCAATTTCCGACCTTCTCCTTGAGCAGGCTTCCGACCCGACTTATCATCCCTCGAACACCGTGCACATTCTTCTCGGCCACCGATGTACTCTTCTGCAGCTCTTTCATCCTTCGGACGCACCGAGCCCATTGGCTCCTTTCCCGTGTCATCCTTCTCGCTAGTGCATCTTCCGCTTGACTTCCTGCGTTCCTAAGCTCCTGCACACTTAGACACAGGGATCAGATAACAAATAGGACCTAACCTAACTTGGTTGATCACATCAAAATAACCATGGGGTCCAACACAAAGGTTTCACATAGTAGAGAAATAGGGATCCATTATCCTACTACTTTTATTATCGCAATAGCACATGTAGTATAAATCACATGTTATGATGTTATTCTTTTACTACAAAGAGTACATGTTTTTCTTAAATTTAACATTGTACAGATTTTGATCTAGACATACCTAATTCCTAATCTTGAATTTAATATATGAATTCTAATCTGGCCTTCAATAGGTTCAATAAATGGTGGGTTCATTTCTTTAAGCATTATTAACACATAAATGATCTCATCTTGACACAATTATCAAGGCGGCCTCAACTTATGGATTTGTCTCTAATTTCAACTACATAAGTTATTCCATAAGTAACGGTCTTACCTCTATTTGTACTTAACAAACAGAGATGATTGTCCATGTGAGTGGGCCAATTTTAACCTGCCAACATGCTCATCGAGATCTTATATGAATGTAACAAATACAACATATACACTGAATAAATTATGGTAAATGACACAATCAAATCACAAATTCTGATTGTTATTTCAATATTGTTACATTCTATGAAGTCCCAAAGACTTTACATGTTCTTTAAATGACTCCTTAGTCATTGGCTTAGTAAAAGGATCTACAAGTATAGCACGTGTAGGGACATACTCAAGAATTACTTTTCTTTTAGCCACAATATCCCTCACAAAATTATATTTAATTTCTATATGCTTGCCTTTGCTCTGATATTTGGGATCCTTAGAAAAAACTATTACAGCTTGACTATCACAGTAGTTACTAGACTCCCACTATCCTCAGTAATTTTCAGATGCTTTAGGAACTTTCTCAACCAGATTGCTTCTTGCACAACTTCTAAACAAGCCACAAATTCAGCTTCCATAGTTGACAAAGCTACACAAACTTGTTTCTTGCTGTTCCAAGATATAACACCACCATTCATCAAGAATGCATAGCCTGATGTGGATTTTCTATCATCCGGATCCCCAGCCCAATCTGTATCTAAATAACCTTTCAGACTCATATCTGATCCTTGAAAATAGAGACAATAATCTGTTTTCACCTTTAGATATCTGAATATCCTTTTCACCGCCTTTCAGTGTCTCAATCCTGGGGTTGACTAGAAGCGACTGACCAAGCCCACAATATAGCTGATATCGGGATGTATACACAACATAGTATACATCAAACTACCAATAGCACTGCATATAATTTTTTTATTCATCTTAGCTATTTACTCTAGAGTTTTAGGACACATACACTTGCTCAAAACAGTACCTTTTGTTGGTGCAAGTCGCACCAGAATCAAACCTAAGTTTTGATGTTGTCAAAGGTGTTGGTTGCTACTCGGAATACCGTTCTAGTTCCCTTGTATAAAAATTTATACAAGCATAGAACTTATCCTAGCTACCCATGTGCTCTACTGAAGTTAGACTTGGATTACAAATAATGCTTAACATTATTAATCCAAGTTGCTCTTCAGAAGTTAAACTTGGATTGGAAACGATACTTAACATTTTTACTCCAAGTTTAACCGATGTGATCTTCCTAAGTTAAACCATATTAAAGAAGTCTATTAAACATCTATTTCAAAGATCAGCTTCCATGTTAAACATGGCGAGGCACTAGGCCTTCTTGGATATGGGATCATCCACAACTTCCTAGACAAAACCTTTCAAAGACATCGAATATCTAAATTCTTACAGTAAACTCGGTTTAACTACAGAGACCTCAATAGAAGCACAATATCGAAACATGAAATTGAAAATAAACTCGATAACAAAATGATAAACTAAAACCGATAGCCACTTGTGTTTGGTTTTTTCAAGATCTATACAAAGAATATGAACTAGTTATGATGCGGAAACAAATGACTAGTTGTACTTTTCTTTGTAGCTAAAGACCTCTTGATCTTCTGTTGTATTCCTCTCCTCCTCTTGGGCGTTGTGTGGGCAACGATCTACCAAGATGGAATTCACTCGAACCGCTTCTCCTCCACCAAGACTCTCGAGCCACCAAGGGATGCCAAAATAGGAAATTTCCTTCTTCTTCTTCTCCTCTAAGCAATCGGCCACCAAGTGCTTCTCCTCTTCTTCTTCTTCCTCTCCAAGTAACCGACCACAAGGATTTTCAAATCCTTGATGTCGCTGGCCCTAAGGAAGCAAAAGAGAAGACTAGATGAAGAGGTGCCGCTGGCCTAAGAGAAAGGGAGAAAGGGAGGGTCGGCCACACCAAGGATAGAGAGAGGAATAGAATAGGGTTGTTCTCTCTCATGAGGCACCCTCTCCTTCTCTTTTATAAACCTTGGTCAAGGCAAAAAAGGAAAGTTTTAAATATAATTAAAACTTCCTTATTTGTGACCTCCCTTTTAAAAAGGAAATTTTAACAACAATTAAAATATCTCTTTTCTAAATTTCCTATTGTATATGGCAATAAAGAAAAGTTTTAAAATTAATCTCTCTCTTTTAAAACATGTAGACAACTAGAAAAAAGTAAAGATTTATTAAAACTTCTCCTTTTAAATCATGGTTACAAGAAAGGAATGTCTTATCAAAAAATTAAAATATCTCTTTTAAACATTATAGATAACTACAAATAAGGAAAGATTTTAACAAAATTAAAATCTCTCTTTAATCTATTGTAGATAGCTATAAAAGGAAAGATTTTAAAATTTTAAAACTCTCTTTTAAAACCATGAGGATGGCTATAAATGGAAATTGTAATCTTTCTTTTATCTATTGTAGATAACTACAAAAAGGAAAGATTTTAACAAAATAAAATCTCTCTTTTAACCATTGTAGATAACTACAAATAAGGAAATATTTTAAAAAAATATTGTTTCGAAACAAAACTTCCTTTTCCTTTTATTCTTCATGTGGCCGACCCTTAGCTTGGGCACCAAGCTTTGGCCGGCCACCTCTTGGCTTTCAAGCTCATGCTTGGCCGGCCCCCTTGCACCAAGCAAGGATGTGGCCGACCCATTACTTGGTAAGAAATAGACTTTGTGGATACAAGGATTTATAGAGGCTACAACAGGGACCGAGAGGAGAAATTGATTTTGGTCTCCCGATGTGCTTGAGCTTCCTGTGTTCGCTCCGAACACCTAACTCAAGTTCATCAATAATAACTCATACCACTAAAGAGTTATTATTGAATTACCGCACTAATCCCAAATTACATAATGGGCTCCTTATTTTATGAGTGCATTAATCTCCCTATGTTTAAGATATCGAATGTCCACTAATTAAATGAGTTACTGACAACTCACTTAATTAATATATAGCTCCAAGAGTAGTACCACTCAACTTCATTATCATGCCGGACTAGGTCCACTTGCAGGGTTTACATGACAATTCTTATGAGCTCCTCAAGGAGGCATCATCAACCTAGATTACTAGGACACAGTTTCATTCTATAATCAACAACACACCATATAAATAATATCATTTCCCAACTTATCGGACCTATTGATTTATCGAACTAAATCGCACCCTTTGATAAATTAAAGAAATAAATATTAAATATACGTGTTTGTTATTATATCATGATTAAGAGTATGCACTTCCATAATAATAGAGGTTTTGTACTTTTATATAGTCAGTATAAAAAGAAATTACCTCAAATGGTCTTTCTCAATACACTCATAGTGTACTAGTGTAATATTATAGTCAAGATAAACTATTACCAAATTATACTACAACCACTCCAATGGTTTGTCCCATTCCATCTTGGTTATGAGCTACTATTTATAATTTATAAGGATCTGATAACATGATCTTCTGTGTGTCTCCTCACACCATGTTATCTACAATATAAATTAAATGGACAACTACACTTAGCATAAATGTAGACATTTGACCGATGTGAATCTGATTTCTAAATAAATATTTATACAAAAAGCTAGGCTTTTAGTATACATTCCAACAATCTCCCACTTATACTAAAAGACTATGCTGCCATATACCCTTCCATACATCTGATTCCCAACCCCTCAACATGTCTATCAAAAGCTCTTACCTTAAGGGCCTTAGTGAAAGGATCTTCCAAGTTATCATCTAATGCAATATAGGCGGCAACAACTTCTCCTCGTTTATACGATGTCTCGTATTAGGTGGTACTTATGCTCTATGTGTTTACTTACCTTATGGGCTTGTGGTTCCTTCAAGTTTGCTACTGTACCAAATAATTTTGGGCAAACTAGGAATCACATCTACGTCCATCATGAAGTTACTGAGCTATTCCGCTTCTATGGCTGCCTCTGAGGCTGCCACCTACTCTGCTTCCATGGTGGAGTCTGGAAAAATAACTATGCTTAACACTCCTCCATAATTATGGATTCACCTCCTAAAGTAAACACAAAACCCTGAGGTTGACTTACTATTGTCCCTATCAGATTGGAAGTCCGAATCTGTGTAATCCACAGGGAGCAAATCATCTGCCTAGCATATACTCTCTAGTCCCTCTCAGGAATTTTAATATATGCTTTACGACAGTCCAGTCTCCCGGTCCTGGGTTACTTTGATATTTTCTAACCATGCCCACGGTAAAACAAATATCCGATCTCATGCATAACATTGCATACATTAGGCTTCCTACAGCTGAAGCATAAGGAACTACCTTCATTTTCTCTATCTCTTTTGATGTCTTAGGAGACATCTCTTTAGATAAAGATACTCCATGCCCAAAAGGTAGAAAACCTTTCTTGGAGTCTTGCATGCTAAAATAAGCTAGGATAATATCGACGAAGCTTGGGATAAGCACAATATTCTTTTCTTGCGATCTCTTATTACTTTAATCCCAAGAATATGTCCGCATTCTCCCAAGTCCTTCATATCGAATTGCTTGGATAACTATACCCTTACTTCTGACAATACTTTGATATTGTTGCCAACTAATAAAATGTCATTTACATATAGTACAAGAAATACCATCACGTTTCCGTCACACTTCTTGTATACACAAAACTCATCCAGACACTGAATAAATCCATAATACTGGATTACTTCATTAAACCGGATGTTCCAAGGTCTTGAAGCTTGCTTCAGTCCAAAAATAGACTGATTGAGCTTGCATACAAGATACTCTTTGCCCTTCACAATGAATCTCTCTGGTTGCTTTATATGGATGTTTGCTTCAAGACTTCCATTAAGGAAAGCTATCTTAACATCCATTTGCCAAATCTCATAATCCATATGAGTAGTAATAGATAAAAGAATCTGGATAGACTTAAGCATGACTACCGGTGAAAAGGTTTCCTCACAATCGATACCCTTTTTTCAACAAGCCTTGCTTTGAAAGTTTCCACCTTCCCGTCTGTCCTTCTTTTTCTATTGTAGACCTATTTATACCCAATGTCTTTTAGACCATTTGGTGGTTCTACAAGCTCCCAGACTTTATTAGAATACATAGATTCTATTTCTGTATTTATTGCTCTTTGCCAAGATGCTGCATCTTTATCTTGGAGTGCTTCGTCATATGTCCGGGGATCAGGTTCATGTTCACCAGGGATCAAGTCCAAAGACTCTCCTAAAACATGAATATTTCAGGTTGTCTAACAACCCTCCCATTACGACGAGACACTGTCTGTAATTATGCATCATTTGTGACACGTGTTGCAGTTTCTTGTGGTATCTCATCTTGTACTGTTGGTACTAGATTAGACATGTCCTTGATTATTTCCTTAAGAACAATTTTACTCATGGGCTTGTGGTTCATTACATAGTCAGGCATTAGTACTAACAATGACCTTCTGATCTTTAGGACTATAAAATAAACCACCTTTCGTTCCTTTAGGATGACCCACAAACAAGCAAAATTCGGTACGTGATTCCAACTTATTAGTGTCTCCCTTCAGCACATGTGCTAGATTTCCCCAAATCTGAATATGATTTAGACTAGGCTTACACCCATTCCACAATTCTATGGGAGTAGAGGGTACTGACTTAGAAGGTACCATATTCAGAATATACACCGCTATTTCCAGAGCATATCCCGAAAACGAATTTGGTAATTCTGAATAACTCATCATTGATCTAACCATTTCTATAAGAGTCATATTTCTTCGTTCTGTCACACCATTCTATTGGGGTGTACCTAGTGCAGACAGTTGGGATTGAATCCCGTCCTCTGATAAGTAACTCCTAAACTCTCCTAAGAGGTACTCGCCACTACGATCAAACCATAGTGTCTTGATTCTTTTATCATGATGTTTCTCCACATCAGCCTTGCACTTATCAAAGCACTTAGACTTGTGGTGCATCAAATAAAATTACCCATATCTCGAATAGTCGTCTATAAAAGAGACGAAATATTTGAAATCACATCTTGCCTGGATAGTCATAGGTACAAATCAGAATGAAGCATTTCCAACACATCTTTGGCTCTATACCCCTTGGCCTTAAAAAGTCTCTTGGTCGTTTTCCCTTCCAATCAAGACTCGTAGGTTTGGAAAATTTTCCACTACCAATGAACCCAAAAGTCCATCGCCTATTAACCTTTGAATCCTACTCAAGTTAATATGACCTAGCTTTAGATTCCAAAGATATGTTTGGTTCATTTCCAAAGGTTGCTTTCTCTTATTAGAGTTAGAAGATGTGTTATTAATTTTCATTTGTTGCATTGTGGGAGTTATTAAATTTAGAGTATATAGATTGCCAACCAACGTACCAGAACAGATAACTTCCCTATTTTTCTTGATAACACCTTTGTTATCAAAGTAGACAGAATATCTATTATTGTATAGTTTAGAAACTGAAATCAAGTTCTTTCTAAAACTTGGTACGTAAAGATAATTTCTCAAAACCAATATTTTATTCCTATAATCATCTCCCACTGCAACAGCTGCTACTTTTGTAGCATTGCCCATGTAAACTGTGATTTCTCCTTCATGTAGTTGTCGGGTTTCCTGGAACCCCTGCAATGAATTGCAGACATGATCGGTGGTTCCCGTATCGACACACTAGGTACCCGTAGATAACACCACTAAACATGTTTCAACAACTAATTAATAAGATACACCTTTATTGTTCTCATTTCTGAGAGGGCAGACCACCTTAGTGTCCAAGTTTTGTTTCCAATCATTATAATTGGGACTAGTAAGTTTATTCTCTAGTACAATAGCTAGGGAATTGAAAATCATTTGTAATCCAAAGAATCACAAAGTATTTGGTTAAGACCAACACCTCAAACACCGTGAATTTTGTATGCCACGATAGTGTGGACGTATACAAATTCAATCATTAATTTTATTATCTTGTCATCCTAACTTTATGACAAATAAAATTAATAGTTGGTCTGTCTTCGATCAAATATTTGGTCAAAACTTTAGAATTTAAAATAATATTGATTCCTAAAAACAATATTATTTAAATTCACCAACACCTCAAACACCTTGAATTTTATATGCCATGATAGTGTGGACGTATACAAATTCAAACATTTGTAAGAGGAGGGTCTTACCCATTAATTATCTTGTCAACCTAAAATTATCTCAAACACCATGTATTTTGTATGCCACGATAGTGTGGACGTATACAAATTCAATTATTTGTAAGAGGAGGTTTTACCCTTTAATTTTATTTTGTCAACCTAACTTTATGACAAATAAAATTACCTCAAACACCATGAATTTTGTATACCACGATAGTGTGGACGTATACAAATTCAATAATTTGTAAGAGGGGGTTTTACCAAGCTTTATGACAAATTAATAGTTGGTTTTTCTTCGGTCACACAAATAATATCAGTGACTCCGATGGAGAGGATACTATTAAATGTACATAAGTGTATACCATTACTTGATACTAAGTCCACTAAATAGAATTGTGCACCTTCAGATGGAGAAGATCACTGACATCCTAAATAATTTGCTATAATCATCCATTAAGGAAGTTTGATCTAGTGATCCGCAAACAAACTCATCCGATGTGGAGGAAGACACTCAGAGCCAACACGCAAGTTTGAATGCATCACTTACAAACCAGTAATGGAGACCGTGAAATTTAATTAAATTCCTATCCCACTTAGTTATTTAGAACGAGGAATTTTAACATGCACACAAGCATACAAACACAAGCACACACAACATAAAAGGCAATAAATAATAAAAAAAATAATTTTCCAACTATTATGACCTTTATCCATTGTTGTCCTCCGTGTGCCGTCAACCCTAGCTGCTGCCATCTTTAGCCACCACCATCGGGTCTAGTCGTCGCAATTATCTTGCTTCTTTTTCCACTACGCCTTTGCCCTCAAATAGTCCCATGCCTCGCAAGGATACGATTCGCGACAAAAATAAAATTTTACATTTATCGATCCTATATTCCACAAGGAATGTACATATAATCTAGATTGAACAAAATGTAAAATCCTAATAACTAATACAGCTCCTGCTGTATTTAATATTACAATCATGCACACACATAAAATGCCCTTGATATGTCTGAGGGTTCAATCACACACAAACACAACATGGTCATAATAGTTGTATCTAGGATGCCTGCAACCACAGAGTTAATCTATTTACACATCCTACTTTTATCATGCCTAAATTATGTATGACATGTGCATAATTAAACTAAAAACCAAACACACAGAGGCTAAAACCTAGATCTGATACCAATTGTTGGTTGCTACTCGGAATATCATTCTAGTTCTCCTGTACAAAAATTTGTACAAACATAGAACTTATCCTAGCTACCCATGTGCTTTACTGAAGTTAGACTTGAATTACAAACGATGCTTAACATTATTAATCCAAGTTTCCCTTCAGAAGTTAAACTTGGAATGGAAACGATACGTAACATTTTTACTCTAAGTTTAACCGATGTGATCTTCCTAAGTTAAACCATATTACAGAAGTTAATTAAACATCTATTTCAAAGATCAACTTTCAGGTTAAACATGGCGAGGCACTAGGCCTTCTTGGGCATGGGATCATCCACCACTTCCTAGACAAAGCCTTTCAAAGAAATCGGATATTTAACTTCTTACAGTAACTCGATTTAACTATACAGAGACCTCAATAGAAGCACAATATCGAAACATGAAATCGAAAATAAAATCGATAACAAAATGATAAACTTAAACCGATAGTCTCTTGTGTTTGGTTTTTTCAAGATCTATACAAAGAATATGAACTAGTTATGATGCGGAAACAAATAACTAGTTATACCTTTCTTTATAGCTAAAGACCTCTTGATCTTCTGTTGTATTCCTCTCCTCCTCTTGGATGTTGTATGGGCAACAATCTACCAAGATGGAATCCACTCGAACTGTTTCTTCTCCTCCAAGACTCTCGAGCTACCAAAAGATGCCAAAATAGGAAATATCCTTCTTCTTCTCCTCCTCCAAGCAACCGGCCACCAAGTGCTTCTCCTCTTCTTCTTCTTCCTCTCCAAGTAACCGGCCACAAGGATTTTCAAATCCTTGATGCCGCTGGCCCTAAGGAAGCAAAAGAGAAGACTAGATGAAGAGGTGCCGCCGGCCTAAGAGAAAGGGAGAAAAGGAGGGTCATCCACACCAAGGATAGAGAGAGGAATAGAATAGGGTTGTTCTCTCTCATGAGGCACCCTCTTCTTCTCTTTTATAATCCTTGGTCAAGGCAAAAAAGGAAAGTTTTAAATATAATTAAAACTTCCTTATTTGTGACCTCCCTTTAAAAAAAGGAAATTTTAACAACAATTAAAATCTCTCTTTTTTAAATTACCTATTGTACATGGCAATAAAAGAAAGTTTTAAAATTAATCTCTCTTTTTAAAACATGTAGACAACTACAAAAAAGAAAAGATTTATTAAAACTTCTCATTTTAAATCATGGTTACAAAAAAGGAAAGTTTTATCAAAAAATTAAAATATCTCTTTTAAACATTATAGATAACTACAAATAAGGAAAGATTTTAATAAAATTAAAATCTCTCTTTAATCTTTTGTAGATTTCTATAAAAGGAAAGATTTTAAAATTTTAAAACTCTCTTTTAAAACCATGAGGATGGCTATAAATGGAAATTGTAATCTTTCTTTTATCCATTGTAGATAACTACAAAAAGGAAAGATTTTAACAAAATAAAATCTCTCTTTTAACCATTGTAGATAACTACAAATAAAGAAATATTTTAAAAAAATATTGTTTCGAAACAAAACTTCCTTTTCCTTTTATTCTTCATGTGGTCGGCCATTAGCTTGGGCACCAAGCTTTGGCTGGCCACCTCTTAGCTTCCAAGCTCATGCTTGGCCGACCCCCTTGCACCAAGCAAGGATGTGGCCGACCTATTACTTGGTAAGAAATAGACTTTATGGATACAAGGATTTATAGAGGCTACAACAGGGACCGAGAGGAGAAATTGATTTTCGTCTCCCGATGAGCTTGAGCTTCCTGTGTTCGCTCCGAACACCCAACTCAAGTTCATCAATAATAACTCATACCACTAAAAAGTTATTATTGAACTACCGCACCAATCCCAAATTGCATTATGAGCTCCTTATTATGAGTGCATTAATCCCCCTATGTTTAAGATATCGAATGTTCACTAATTAAATGAGTTACTGACAACTAACTTAATTAATATCTAGCTCCAAGAGTAGTTCCACTCAACTTCATTGTCATGCCGGACTAGGTCCACCTGCAGGGTTTACATGACAATGCTTATGAGCTCCTCAAGGGGACATCATCAACCTAGATTACTAGGACACAGTTTCATTCTATAATCAACAACACACCATATAAATAATATCATTTCCCAACTTATCAGGCCTATTGATTTATTGAACTAAGTCGCACCCTTTGATAAATTAAAGAAATAAATATTAAATATATGTGCTTGTTAATATATCATGATTAAGAGTATGCACTTAATAATAATAGAGGTTTTGTTCTTTTATATAGTCAGTATAAAAAGAAACTACCTCAAATGGTCCTTCTCAATACACTCATAGTGTACTAGTGGAATATTATAGTCAAGATAAATTATTACCAAATTACACTATAACCACTCCAATTGTTTGTCCCATTCCATCTTGGTTGTGAGCTACTATTTATAATTTATAAGGATCTGATAACATAATCTTCTGTGCGTCTCCTCACACCATGTTATCTACAATATAAATTAAAGGGACAATTACACTTAGCATAAATGTAGACATTTGACCAATGTGATTCTTATTTCTAAATAATTATTTATACAAAAAGCTAGGCTTTTAGTATACATTCCAACAAAAGGTTCAAGTTAATTTTTGTTGTGATCTAACAAGTTGACTAAGTGTGCAGGCTGTTTACTAAATCAGAAAAGACCTAGTTGGAGGATAGGTAGGTGAAGACTTAGCAGATCATGAAACCTAGGTGGAAAGACCAAGTGGGTCGAGAGGACCCGACACTTGGCAGCGAGATCAAGAGGTCTGGAGGATCAAAGATCAAGAGAAAGTCCTAGCGAGCCGATCAAGGCTAAGTGAAAAGTCCAAACAGATCTAGAGGATCAAAGTTTGGCATGTAGGTTGAGTTAAACAACTGGAGGAGCAACAGTGAGGTCGCGTTCCTGAAGGGAACAACCTAAGGTCACTGATCCAATTGAAAAAATTAGGGAGGTTTCCAAGTTGAGATCAAGACAGTTGAACTGTCTATTACTCATGCATTAGATATATTATTATTGTGCTAATATCTATTTTGCAGGATTATAGTCTAACACTATTTTGCAGGTTTGGCCTGATCGGTCGACCCAACGTAGACCGAACCAGGTTGACACATACTGTAACGTCCCTAATTTTATACATATTATTATGTTATATATCTAATACATAACCTACATACATCACTTACTCATACTCCCGTAATGGTTCCTTCAAAATTTTACATAGACGATTCAAAAGAAAACATAGCTAAATGCGGAATTTAAAAGGTATGGTCTTCGGGTTGTACTACCCTTGTTCCGAACTGGCTCACTGATCAATGCCTCTTGTCCTGGTGTGACTCATTGCCTGAAAAATTATAAACTGTGAGTCGGGAGACTCAGCATACTCAAAATAGTATTATGCATTAGTTAGCATCTATGATCTAGTGTACTAAGGAAACCACATCTATGGTAACTTAAGACCTCCTTACATACATACTATAAACATAAGCATAGGAAATGGCATAAGCGTGACAACAACAAAGTAAGCATGATAGATGGACTAAGCATAATGATTGACTTGATCTATAGGCATAGGCTTAAGCATAACATGAACATGAACATAATCATAAACATTTTCATAAACACTAATGTAAATATAAACATAAACATAAACATAAACATAAACATGAAGATAACATAATCATAACACAATCATAACCATAAACACAACATAACATAACGTAATCATATACCTAGCATAAACATAAATAAAAATGTAACATAAACATAAACATAAGCATAAGCATGAACAGGAACATGACATGAACATACTTGCATGCGTGCTTATAAACATATCATGGTGGTGGCTTGGTTGCACATAGCAGTACCATTACATAAGTTGTTGATCAGACAACTATCCTAGCACTAGGTTGATAGGAATCTGAACCTTGGAACGAATCCACTATCCATACATAATTTGGCAAGCTCCCCGGGCGTGGGTCCCCGGTTCATAACTCAACCCATACTTAATTAGGCAAACTCCCCGGGCGTAGGTCCCCGGTTCATAACTCAACCCATACATAATTTGGCAAGCTCCCCGGACGTAGGTCCCCGGTTCATAACTCAACCCATACATAATTAGGCAAGCTCCCCGAGCGTAGGTCCCCGGTTCATAACTCAACCCATACATAATTTGGTACGCCTCCCGGGCTTAGGTCCCCGGTTACAACCAACCACCTCTTTCCATAAACATAAACATGAGCATAAGCACAACCATGATCACGATCACTACAATGACATGAATATAAGCATGTACGGAAATCTAAATATAATCATTACATAGAGATGAAGAAGGAACCTAAATCACAACTTCTTAAAATCAAAATGAACATAGAAATCTATAGAATCCGAAGTCCTACATTTATACAAACCTTTAAAAACTTAAGAAGAGAACTTAAACTAGAGCATTTTACCTCAACCTATGGAACCCAAAGTCACAAACCATAGAAACTAACTAAAGCATTACAAGTTAGAGAGCATGCCTTAAGTATTTAGCTCTTGATTAAATCCTTGTCTTCCGTTGAAGCTCTAGCACCATTGGAGAAAACAAAAAGGGGCATGAAACCTTCTTAGGGCCGGTGGCAACATTCCCCCCCGGTGAGGCTTTTGAGGGTAAGGTTTAAATAGACGTCCCAACTTAGGGCCTTGTCTTTCTTCCTATATATTAAGTCATTAATGTGATTTCCGAATCAAATTATATATTTCCGTATACTAATTTCATATAAAAGAATATCCATGTATATATCACGTATACATGGTGATATATTTAATTTGTATTATAGTTCTTAATACTAAATCATTAATTTGATTTTTGAATCAAATTATATATTTTCATATACTAATTTCATATATATATAAATATCCATGTATACATCACATATACATGGTAACATATTGAATTCATATTATAGTTTCTTAATACTAAGTGTAACGTCCGAAAATTCTCAAAACTATTTTAGAAATATTCTATGATTTTTCTGGAATTTTAGGATATTTATACAGAATTTTTAGAGTAGCGGAAGTAGCAAAAATAAATAGAAAACGAAAACGGCTTAAGCGGGAATTGAACCCGAGACCTATGGTTTACGGATAATGTTAGTAACCAGTTGAACCCAGCAGGGCCGTGCTGAAAGGAAAGGGAATCAATTAAATTTATATTAGAGTTGGGCGAAATTACCCACTTAATATAAATAGGGAATTAATAAGTGAGGAGTTATTAGAGTTATTCGTGACTTTTCTTCTCCTCACCCTAGCCACGCCGCAACCCTCCCTTCTCCTCTCCTTCTCTCGGCGCCAACCACAAGAACAACCTAGGGTTCCTTCCCTAAGGGCTCTAGGAGCACCTTCCGGCGTCGACTCCGACACGAGGACGTTCCCCTCCGCGAGAAGAACACGTAGACGCGAGAGGATCATCGAGAAGATCGTCCCCACCGAAAAACTAGCGACTAGATTCGTAAGAAAACTAGCGCACGAGGTAAGAAACCCCTCACTTGCAGTATAAGTAGCTTTCGTTTGATTGCATGCTTTTAGTTTAGCTATATGCAGATTTTTCGGCACTCAGGGTGTGTTTAAACCCTCCTCGCAGATTAGGGATCTAGTTGAGCACCTCTAGATGGGCCAGACACGTTGTTTGTAACACCCACTAAGCTTTTAAGATAAATATGAGAATGATGAATTTGCCTTAGAAAAATATTAGTAGAATGTTGAACCAAAAAGAAATAAAAAGAAATAAAAATAGGGAGTGGTCAAGGATTGAACCTTGAACCTCTCATGAAGTAAATGATAGGATTAATGGGTAATAACCAGTTGGGATAGGAATGATATATTGATAGCAAAGGAGGGAAACTCATGATAAGGATGAGAGTAAAAGTTAGCCAAAAGAAAGCAAGAAAAGAGCAAGAGAAAGGCAACTTGCCTTCCTTCTTTTCTCTCCCTCTTCCTCTCCTTTGCCATGACTTAAAGAGGAGAATTAAGGGGATTCATTCCCCCTTGTTTCATCATGAATGATGAGAACAAATAAATAAATAAAATAAAAAAAAAATGAAAAAAAAAGGGCTAAGGGAGAAGGAAAGCAAAAACCAATTTTGCTACCTCTTCCCCCTTAACATAAAAGGGAGCATGTAAAGAGAAGATTTTATTTTTCTCTCATTTCTCTCATTCTCTCCTCTTCACCACCGAGAGCCCTCAGCCCCCTCTCCTCCATTTTCTGTCCCCAAAACAAGGTTCCTCCTAGGATACAAGGAAGGCTACCAAGGGGAAACAAAGGAGGAGAACAAGAAGAAGAGACCCATTCTTCCATCACCACACTTTAGAACCACAAGCGAAAAGGATGTAAGTATCCCCTCACCTGTGGTACAAGTAGTTTTAATGTGTTTTTGGATTTTATGAGGATTTTAAAACCTAGAAACAAAGTTGTGAAAATTCGGCCAAAGAAAGGACTTGTTGATCCTAGGAATGTTTAATATAAGCCTTGATTCATGATAATTTTTCTATGCTTTGTAAGAAGGTTTTCTCTCATATTTTTATATATATGTGATGCTAGATTAGAGATGTACCTAACCCTAGAGTTTCGGCCAAAAAGGTTTTATAAGGGCTAGGGAATTTATTTGTTTACCTAACTTGCACAAAACCCTCTAAATAAATGGTTAAGGATCCATTATTGTTTTCATACTTGAAGGTTACTTGGAACCAAAAGTACCCCATTCACAAGTTTCGGACAAGGAAGGGTTTAGGGTTAGGAAGACTTTGAATTTAAACTTACCATGTTTATATGATAGAATATAGAGTTTCTTAAAGAGTTGCATGCTTGTATGTTGATAGAAACTCATGAACATCACTTTTAATGTTTCGGCCATGGTAAGATGGATGCTTTATAATAGCTTAAACAGATTTTTAACATGCTAAAAACCTCCATGACAATAAGATATGAAAGTTTTTTGATGCTCCCATGCTTAATTAGAGTATAGGAAAATTGGTTGCATGATATATGATAATTATGACCACAAGGGTCCTAGCTTGTTTGTGAACCAAACTTATATGTATAGTTTCTTTGATATTTTTGCCATAAAACTTGTTTAGGTTTTCCATACTTTAGGCCACCTAAAACCTAGTTTAAAGACTTGGAAGATTTTGGCCAAACATATGCTATGAGATAAAGAAAGGAAAAACGTAGGAGACCTAAGACACAATTTAAATGTATGCTTATAGTGCTTGACTTTTATACATGTTATGAAATGTGTTATGACTTTCTATGCTTTTATGCCATTTAAACAAATTCCATGCTTGATGAGGTTCGGTCATGTAGGGTTTAAAGACCTAGAAACCTTAAAATTTAGACCTCATGTGTTAAAGATGCTTCTTATGAAATTGAGATAACATGTTGATTGTGTTCACATGCTTATACATTTAACTATGATTCAAATGGACACGTTAAAGTCTCAGCCATGAAGGGATACATGCCTTAGAAACCCTAGAACTTACATTGAACATGCTCATGTCACTCTCCATGAAATATGAAATGTAGAAAGCTAAAAATTCACATGCTATATGTTGTTAGTGACCTAAATTGATGCTAAGGGAAGTTTCGACCATGACCACTTGTATGATGCCATTTATAAATTTATACATGATGTTAGAGTAAGTTCACATGCTTGTATGCTTGCTTGAAAACCTAAATGAGTACTTGTAAGTTTCGGCCATGACATAATTTTAAGGGCTTAAAGGATTTAGGAATTAACTCAATTGTGCTTACCATATTCCTTGAAACAAATGCTATAAATATGGTTAAGGTTTCCATGCTTTATGTCATTTAGAACCTTGTTTCACACTTGTTAAGGCTCGGCCAAATGAGGTTTAAGGACTTGGAGAACTTAGAGTCCAAGTAAATCTTGTTTATAATACTTCCTATGAAATGATATGTGGATGAATTAGGTTCTACATGCTTGGATGTTGTTTAAAACCTAAATTGGCACCTAAGAGGGTTTCGGCCAAGATAAGAACCCAAGGGATTAGGAAGCTTAGTACCCAAATTAATCATGTTACATTGTTCCTTATGATTGGATGAGCACATGATACACTTTTATGCTTAGACATGTATGCTTGTGAGCTATACAAGATGAGAATTTCTACGATATGTTATGAGTTCAAAATATGCATGCTTTATGTTATGATATGTGGGTAAATTTTACATGCTTTGATGATATGATATGAGCTGAAAATATGCATGCTTATGTTATGATATGTGGTTAAATTATGCATGCTTTGATGATATGATATGAGCTGAAAATATGCATGCTTATGTTATGATATGTGGTTAAATTATGCATGCTTTGATGCTATGTTTAGCGCTTAAAATATGCATGCGTTTATGATATGCTATGTGGTTAAATTATGCATGCTTTGATGCTATGTTAAGTGCTTAAAATATGCATGCTTTCATGATATGCTATGTGGTTAAATTATGCATGCTTGATGATATGCTTTATGCTTAAGATATGCATGTTTTTATGATCTATGCCTAAGTGATGCATATTGTTATGATATGATGTATGCCTAAGTGATGCATATTGTTATGATATGATGTATGCCTAAGTGATGCATATTTTTATGGTATGATGTATGCCTAAGTGATGCATACCTTTATGACATGATGTATGCCTAAGTGATGCATACCTTTATGATATGATGTATGTCTAAGTGATGCATACTTTTATGACATGATGTATGCCTAAGTGATGCATACTTTTATGATATGATGTGTGCCTAAGTGATGCATGCTTTTATGATGTATGATATGTATAAGTATGACATGTACTTTACTTTATATGGCTTGTACCAAGGGTGGGCTCCATAAGCGCCCCGGGGTCGATGGAATAAGACTCGGGCCTCGTTAGGGATGGGCTCCTAAGTGCCCCTAGGTCGATGGAGTAAGACTCGGGCCTAGTATGTTTGCCTTGTAGGGTTCAAGACTTGCTACCTTGGACCTACATAGGTTGCGCGCAATATGTAAGTGGTACATAGCCGGGATCCCCTTTAAGTTGAGATTATGTTCAAATATATATGTAAGAAGAAATGGTTTTAAAGATTATAAGACATACACGTGTTTCTCGGATACATGTTTTTCAAAATCATATTGCATATACCTTATGATGATTTATGATATGCCATGGTTAGATATGATTATGTTATGTTCCATGATATGTCCATGTGTAGGATATGCCATGACTCCTTATAACGATATGCCATGATTAGATACGATTAAGTTATGCTTCATGCTATGCTTTACGCTATGATATGCCATGACTAGTTATGATTTATTCATGTTGCATGATATGCTTAAAAGAGTATGTTACATTATGTCATGACTAGTTGAATTGATGCCATGTTGAGACATTCTTTGATTATACTATGATTTTCGGTTTTAGTGAGTAGGAAAGGAATTTACTGAGCCATGAGTGCTCATAGCTTACTGTCCTTGTACCACAGATAAAGAAAAATGCTGGATGAGCTAGAGGAGCAGCAGGAGAGGCAAGGAGATATGTGTGGCAGTGGCTAGGCAACCAAATAAGAACCTGCTTTTAAAACTTTTAAAGAACTACGCTTTGGTATCATGAATTGTAGTACCGTATGTGTGACTTGATGTTATGTTTCTACTAATTTTGATATCATGTTATTGAGGCCATGATAGTGTAGTTTGGATTTGATGAAAAGGAAAACAAAAGAAAAGTTTTTATTAAACTAAGAAAATTATTTTAAGTCTTCCGCTGTTTTAAAAAGAAAATTTGTACATAGAGTAACGTAGCCCCGTCCCTTAGGGTTAGCAGGGAGGGCGGGCATTACATTGTTCTCCTTCAGTTGGAGGCTCTAGACGTTGTCGGGTGCCTAGAGGTGGTCTCCCTATTATATGGGAGAGTTGGAGCACATCAAGTGTTCGACAAAATGATTAGTGTAGCTAAATACCACCTCAGATATTTTTAACAGCTCAGTTAAATGCATTAGTAGCATTTAAATCAGTATATTAGTCTAGTTTCAGCTTACATGGGACTACGGTCCAATGGGTGGGCTCCCACAGTCGCCTCTAGGTTTAGATAACCTAGCTCTAGGTTCAGATAACCTAGCTCTAGGTTCAGATAACCTAGAAACAGCAAAATAAGAAATTAGTAGCTATATTCAGTATTTTATTTTCAGTGGCACTGTACTGGATTAGATATCCATTGGGCTGGGCTCCCATAGTCGGTCTCTAGGTTTAGATAACCTAGTAAACCCTACTAAATGTGGGACTTGCAAACCCGGGTCTAGTTAGGGATGCGCGCACAGCAGGTACAGTTGCCGGGCCCAACCAGCAGCATGATTATGTATTTTCACATATTATGTATATAGTTTTCAAAAGTTCATAAAATAGTTATATGAATTCAGTACAGTTTTAGTATCAGATCAGTAATAGCTTAGCTCAGTATCATGCTCCAGCTTAGTTTTTTTTTCCTGTGAATATGCATGATAACTCTATGTTCAGTTCGATATACATGTTTGGATGATTGTATGTCATGCCATCTTTTACATGTTCAACATATGTTTTAAATAGCATGTTTTAAAAACATTATTAGCACCGTATGCATGTTTTTGTGAGGTAGATGGTTTCTTACTAAGCTTTAAGCTTACAGATTCTATTTTCCTTATACTGTAGATAAGGATAAAGGAAAGATGGACTAGCGGAGCCTGGAGGTCAATGCAATGATGAGGATGTGTGTGGATGGAACATGGAATAAAGATCCTAGGGATCCAGCAATTTCAATTAAGCATATGAACTTTAGTATTTCTATTACTCTTTGTTTTAGCATGTTAAACGCCATGAGCTAACGAACCATGCTTTAGATTATGCTTAGAATGTTAAATATATGATGTTAGAATGTTAGTTGTCATTGTTAGAGTGTTTCCTAGCCATCTTAGAACATGTAATGTGATTGAGGCACGAAATAGTGCTGAAATCAGGAGTTTCAGTGCGAAATCAGAACCCAGATCGGTCTACAGGCCGATCAGAGTCGAGTTGTGCCATTGGATCGGTACCGATCCATGCGCGAACAGAGAGTTGGCGTCTGTTATGGATCGGTCAGCCGACCGATCCATGTGCGAACAGACGCTCACTGATCGGTCAGCCGACCGATCAGTGAGCCACTGGATCGGTCTACCGACCGATCAGTGTGCTCCTGGATCGGTCGGTAGACCGATCCAGCCGCATACAGAAGCGACAGCTTATGGATCGGTCAGCCAACCGATCCAGAGGGTTTTTCCGTGCCAGTATCAAGCTGGATCGATCACTGGATCGATCCGACAGGCCAATCGATCCATGGATCGATTGAAATGCCTGATTACAGCTAGCAGGTCATCCGAGAGGCATAGATTCTCTTCCCTAGCATGTGTACAACTCCTAGGTACACTTAGAATGTTAAGTTCAGATTTTACAGTAATCAGTTTAGTAAAATTTTAATCAATCCAAATTTCCGCAATAGTAACTTAGCACAGCATAATGTAGCGATCGGCCTCACAGCCTAGTCAGTAGGAGGCGGGTCGTTACACTAAGTCATTAATTTGATATTGAATCAAATTATATACTTCCATATATATATATATATATTTATATAATGTATTTATAATAATTAACATATTATAGTTTTCTAAATGTACACGTTTCATTAAATTTATATTATATATACATCTTTATATTAGTCATTAATTTGATATGGAATCAAATCTCCTATATATATATACACGTATATAATTTCACATTGAAGATATATCCATTAAAACTTCCTATATATATATATCTTATAATTTTCATTATTTATGTTATATACCTTATATTTCCTATATTATTTATATGGATCAAATTTCCTATATATATCCATGGTTATATAAATTTTTATATGAAAACTAAGTCGTCAATATAATTTTATATGAATAACCATGTATTTAATATATAATTCATATATTATAGTATTAAAATTTCTTAATTTTATTTACACTATATATGTTACACGTTACCTAAATTGATCTTATATATCTATACATTTTTATTTTATTATATATATTTTATATTATACTTAATATATCCGATTATTTTCTTAATTTGATTAATCCAAATTCCATAATTAAAGGTTAACTTGATTAATCCTATCTAACTCATCTATTTAAATTTATAAATTCTTAATTAAATAACTTCAAATTCTAATTAAATTATAACTTAATTCAATAAATCTCGTTAATTAATTAAGTGGTTTCAGACACTACACATACCATATCATACCATAACCAAACAGAACAAAGCTTCCGATTTAAGCATGATTAGTCGATCGAACTAGAGGATTGGTCGACCGAACAACGATGACATGGAAGCAAGCTGATCGAGCTGAAGCAAAGAAGGAAGATTGGCTGATCAGTTGGTCAAACTAGGGAATTGGTCGATCGAACATTGAAGACATTAATGGTGCATTAATTCAAGATCTCGATGAATAGGGAAGGTCACTATTCAGTCGATCGAACATCAGGATCGGTCAACCAAACCATTAAATATAAATTAATGCTCGAAGATGAGATCTCAGCGAATCCCAGCAAGGAAGGGAGGGAACGAGTTCAGTTGACCGAACCCACGGATTGGTCGACCGAACATCGACGATTCCTATAAAAGGGAGCTCGAGGTCCTAGGCTCATAACATATTTTGGTTGGTTCGAAGTTCATCTCTATGAAAGCTACTCGTGTTGCTGCTGTTGGGACCATTGGTCGGCTAGAAGGAGGGTTGAATAGCCTTGCAAAAATAAAGACAAACCCTTCTCAGACTTAAAAGAACACTTGCATTAAGATAGAATAGAAAATGAACTAAAATGAAAGAGACACCTGAATTTACTTGGATACAATCGGGGAGGTTGTTAATCCAAGGAAGTGAAATGCACTAACTCTCCTTCAGGCGGAGAAGCCTCTTTACAGCAGTGTCAGCACAAAAAAATTAGAAGCTAAATGAAAACTAGAGCATGTACAAGTGTTGTTGCAAGAATGCTTATTTATCTTGAAGCTTCTAGACCAAGGTTATATTTATAGCCTTGGTCAGGGCACCTGGAAGCGTTCCAAGCGCTTGGAGTGGGATAGAAATCTATCACCGATGCAACGGTCAACGCCCACGTCGATCGTGATAAAGTTTGGGTTTCGGGCGCCCGGACCCTCAAAGTCAATCCCATTGACTTTTTCGGTTCGGGCCCTCTGCTCCGGTGCTGCTCGCCTTGGTCTGGGTCTTCCGCTTCGGCTCCGCTCGGTTGGGTGATTTCAGCCAACCGAAATAAGGCTCACCTAAATCCAATTTCGGCCTTCTCCTCGAGCAGACTTCCGCTTCAGCTTCTCATCCCTCGAACATCGTGTACATTCTTCTCGTCTGCCAGTGTACTCTTCTGCAGCACCTCATCCCTCAGACGTAGCGAGCCCGTCGACTCCCTCCCATGTCATCCTTCTCGCTAGCCACATCTTTCGCTCAACTCCCTGTGCTCCTAAGCTCCTGCACACTTAGACACAGGGATAAAAAATTAATAGGACTTAACTTAACTTGTTTGATCACATCAAAATAACCTTGGGGTTCCAACAATCTCCCCCTTTTTGATGTGACCAACTCAAGTTAACCTAGGGTAAACAAATAAAGTTAAAGTAAAATTCAATTTTGCAATAAAGCATAAAAAGTAGGGAATTTAATTTTAAGCTACCTCCCCCTAGACTTAATCTTTTCCTTTTCCCCCTTTAATCACATAAAAAATGCGGTATAAAGAAAAAATTTAAGGATAATTTTGATAAATAATTTTAAAAAAGCTTATCAATTTTTGAAAATTTTGAAAACAATTTTAAAAAATTATTTTGATTAAAAAACTTTCAAGTAAAAAAAATGTCTAAGTTAACTCTGATTTTGGAAATATTGATAACAATTTTGGTGGCGCTAACAATGCAATAATTTTAGAAACATTTTCTAAGTAAAAAAAATTAATAAATTCTTCATTTTAAAGGAAATTTTCAAGAATTAATTTTTTAGAAATTTTGGTAAAGTAAAAAAAAAATTCTAAGTAAAAAAAATTCTAAGTAAAATACATTTTTTTAAAAAAAATGAATTTTAAACAATTTCTAAGTTGAATAAATATTCAAAGTATTATCTAATTTCAATTTTAATATTTTATCAGTAAGTCAATTAAATATTTTATTTCAATATTTGGCTTTCAGGCTGCGGTGAGGTACTAGGCCTTCTTGGTTATTGGATTATCAACCACTTCTAGACAAAACGTATAAGGAAATTGAACATTTAATTTTCTCGTTGAAAGCTCTAAGTCTAAAGAAAGTTTAAGTTAGACAAGACTTGGGAACCCAATATAGGTTCCAGCCAACTGGATTGATTAGGTATTTCTTAGGGATATATTTCTTTTAAATACTTTTAATTTGTCCTTTGTGGTATCTAAAATACCAATTTAGGTTATTGAACTTTCTAAAACTTATGTTATATGAGCATGCATGATTTTTCAAGTTACTTATTTCCTTTTATATAATATCATTTTCTAATTTTATTTTGTCAAACTCTTCTAATGGGAAAGATTTTGCTAAAATTAATTTTTAATTTTTAATTTTTTTTTCAAGTTTGCAACAATATTTGGTTAATAATTTTACAAACTTAAACAACTTGTTAGGTGGGAGAGATCGTACCTGACTTACCTTGTCGATCTCGTTGTCCATGGCTCCCCCTGAACTGTTGCTTTCTTTCGATATTGGTCCCCCTTCATCGATGCTCTCGATGCTCATTTCGGAAGAGCTTTCTTCATATTTGTCTTGATGACTTGCCATCAACGCAAGCCCAGAGAATGCCTCAACTTCCGATTCGGACGACGTTTCATCCCACGTCGCCTTTAAAGTCTTGTACTTATTCATTTGGATAAGCTTCTTTCCTTTGTCCTTATCCTTGTTCCTTAGCTTAGGGTAGTTGTCCTTAACATGTCCTTCTTCGTTGCAATGGTAGCATCTGATTATCCTTTTCTTTCTACCCTACAGATGGTTATCTTTTCTTGATTTAAACAATTTCTTAAATCGCCTTACCATCATTATCGTTTCTTCATCCTCAAGGGAGGATTCCAAGTCTTGTTCATCCATCTTTGCCTTAAAGGCAATGTTGTGTGTTGGCTCCTTCTTCGTATATGCACATCTTGACTTATGGACTTCAAAAGTCGAAAATAATTCTTCTAAGGTAACAATTTCTAGATCCTTAGATATATAGAAGGCATATACTAGTGATGCCCATTTTGTATTCCTAGGGAATGCATTAAGAGCGTACCTTAGTGAATCTCGGTTAATTACCATTTCTCCGAGATTTGAAAGTTTGGTGATGAGCTCCTTAATCAATGAAGGTGTGCAATCATTTCTCCTTCTTCAAATCGGAGGTTGCTGATCTGGTTACGAAGTAAGTCCTGTCTCACAAGTTTTGCCTTCAAGGTTCCTTCATGAAGTTCTAAGAATTTGTCCAAGAGCTCCTTGGCGGACCCGTAAGCTCCGATCGGGTTGACTTCTTGTGGCGGGAGGACGCTTAGCAGATAAAATTCTGCTTTGTCGTTTGCCACAAAGTCAGCTTGTTCATTCTTTGACCATTGATATTTTTACTTGCCTTCAGGTGCTTAAAAACTGAATTCCATTATTAATAATAAATCAAAGTCTGTTTTAAAAAATATCTCCATTCTCTTCTTTCAGCTGGCGAATTCCTCCTCGAACTTTAGTCGGAAGATGCTTGGTCCGACCATTTCATATGCTTCGTTTGGTGGTTAGTCCTCTTGAAGCATCCTGGCTCTAATACCACTTGTTGGGACTGTTGGCCGGCTAGAAGGGGGGTTGAATAGCCTTGTAAAAATAAATATAAACCCTTCTCGGACTTAAAAGAACACTTGTATAAAGATAGAAAATGAACTAAACAAAAGAGACACCTAAATTTACTTGGTTACTACCGGGGAGGTTGTTAATCCAAGGAAGTGAAATGTACTAACTCTCCTTCAAGTGAAGAAGCCTCTTTATAGCAGTATAAGCACAAAAATTAGAAGCTAAATGAAAACTAGAGCGTGTACAAGTGTTGTTGCAAGAATGCTTGTTTATCTTGAAGCTTTTGGACCAAGGCTGTATTTATTGCCTTGGTCAGGGCGCCTGGAAGCGTTCCAGGCGCCTGGAGTGGGATAGAAATATATCCCTGACGCAACGGTCAACGCCCATGTTGATGGTGATAAAGTTTGGGTTCCGGGTGCCCGGAAGGGTTTCGAGCGCCTGGACCCTCAAAGTCAATCCCGTTGAATTTTTCGGTCAGGGCCCTCTGCTCCAATGCTGCTCGCCTTGGTCCGGGTCTTTCGCTCCAGCTCCACTCGCTTGGGTGATTTTAGCCAACCAAAATAAGACTCACCCGAACACAATTTCGGCCTTCTCCTCGAGCAGACTTCTTCTCCAGCTTTTCTCCCCTCGAACATCGTGTACGTTCTTCTCATCCACCGGTGTACTCTTCTACGGCACTTCGTCCCTCAGACGTACCGAGCTCGTCGGCTCTCTCCCGTGCCATCCTTCTCGCTAGCATCGTCTTCCGCTCGACTCCCTGTGCTCCTAAGCTCCTTATACACAGGGATCAAAAACGAACAGGACCTAACTTAACTTGTTTGATCACATCAAAACAACCTTGGGGTTCCAACAACTGCTACTACAACTAACAAGCAACTACTTCATTCAAGTGTCGACCGAGCTTCAACTTTAACATACTGTCGGTATACTTTTATTTTATTGCTTGCATTGTACTTAACTCAAGTAAGATAGTAGGTTACTATCTTACTCATTTTCTTGTACGCACTGCTTCTTTTCGAGGTTTTCAAAAAGAAGAGTTTTGGTGAATTGCCCAATGGTGTGATCAAGGATCACGGGTCTTGGAGTAGGAGTTGACCTAGCTCCGAATCAAGTAACCAAATGAGTCATTTACTTTCCGCTGTATATTTTGATTGTCTTTAAAATACTAAAAGGAAAAGTTTTTAAAAGCATGATATTCATCCCCCCCCCCCTCTATCGCACTCGTTCGATCCTACAATTGGTATCAGATCCCTATAGCTCTGAAAGTACTTAATCATTTTTTGAGCACCTTTAAAAAAAATCCCTTATTTTTTTTCTTCTTTCTCTAGCACTACTAATCCCATGATGAGAGTCTTGGAAATTTGCTTGTTTTATTATTTTTTTTTTTTGATACAAGGATGTCGAACTCTTCCAAGAATGGTACAACACCATCTGACCTCCACTATTTAAAGGAGAGGACTTTAGCTATTGGAAGAATAGAATAGAGTGTTATCTTAAGTCTGACATCGAGCTTTGGTTCACAATACTGAAAGACTACACACCTCCAATGAAAGATGGAGTGCCACTAGAACCAGAAGACTGGATTCCCCTAATGATCAAGAAGGCACAACTAAACTACAAGGTGATCAACACCATTCAATGCGAGCTTACAATGGAGGAGTTGAACCGAGTCGGCCCCTATGATAACGCTAAAGAACTGTGGGACTGACTAGTAAAGCTACACAAAGGGACTGATGAGTCTAAGGTAAATAAAAGAGACCTACTTTTAAATAATTTATTTAATATTAAAATGCTTCCCAGAGAAACGGCTTTGCAACTACACTGTCAACTAAAGGACATCCTCAACGGCCTCCATCTGATCAGACACAACCTGGAGAGCCGTGACACAATAAGGTACGCACTAAATGCTTTTCCACGAAATGCTTTGTGGGCATCACTAGTAGATGCTTACAAAGTTTCTAAGGATCTTTAAATTCTTAAATTAGATGAGTTATTTTGTGAATTAGAAATACACGAACATTCTAACTTGAGCCAAGTTGAGAAAGGAGTCGCTTTGTATGCAGGTCCAAGCAAGGAAACCAATCAAGAACAAAGATTTAATCAGAAAGTGAGTCAGACCCTGATTCAACAAATGAAGAAGAATTGATCAATATAGTCCGGAGATTTCTAACAAAGAAGAAATTCAAAAGAATCTCCAAAAGGACACCAATCAACCAAAAACAAAACAAATCAGAAATGATTTGTTACAGATGCAACAAGAAGGGACATTTCAAAAATGAATGCCCACCCTGGATGGAAGAAAGGCCCAATTCGACAAGAAAGAAGAAAGCCCTTCAAGAGACATAGGATGAGACATCTTCCAATGAATCCGATACAAAAAAACCGAAGTACTCGAGCCATCTTGCATTTATGGCAAGAAATGAAGACTCCGAACTCGAGGAAGAATACGAGTCCAAAACTGACACCGAATCCAAGATCGACATCGAGTCTGAGAGAAGCCACGGATCCTCATCGTCTCTGAAAGTCTAAATATGGTAACAATTTATTCAAAATCAAATTTGCTTAAAGTAGTTAAATGTTTATTTACATAATTATCAAAATTTGAAAAACAAAATAACTTGCTACTTAAGGAAATAAACCACCTTAAAAAGCAAGTTAACTTGAGTGACTCAACTAACCAAGTTCAAGTCGAAACTTTAACTCAAGTTACAAAACTTGAGGAAGAAAATTCCAACTTGCAAGGTCAAGTCGAGCGACTCAAGAAAATGTTGGAAAAGTTTAAACTGAGATCCAAGTGTTTAAACATGGTACATGGATCACAACAAGATGTGTACAACAAATCAAGACTTGGCTATAAACCAAATCAAACAAATAAACCATATTTGTTATTATTTAGTCAAAATGTTAAAAGTTAAGTCCAAACATGGGTTCCAATAAAATGTTTAACCAAACCAATCAAACCAAACCTATACTTAATTCCTAAGAGTCAAATCCATTACTTAGATGGACCATATCTAAGCTATGACTTAGGGGGAGCAAATAGAAAAATGGTTCAACCAACTTGATCAATCTACTATACATGATTAGGATTACGTTTACTTTTTTTTTTTTTTTTGCTTAGAATGGTTAGTTAAAAAGGTTTACCAAACCCTATAACATAGCATCAGAATAGATTGGGATGATAGTACGTCAAGGAAGCTTTGTCGAAGGCTTGACTAGACAGAATCTTGTGTATTCTACCTGGTGCACTAGACTTAGTATATCTGACCTAAGCTACCCCAATCAAACATGGGCTAGTGTAACGACCCGGCCCTTTGGCCTCTTGGGCGGCCCTTGTGGCGGCCCAACTGGTGGCCCTTATGTCGTCGGCCCATTTAGCGACCTCTCATGTCGTCGACCGACGACCCTTTGGCCGTGCCGTTACTCACTAGGTCTTCCCACCCCTGGCAGTGGATTTTTGCCTCCCCCAGGATTCGAACTCTAAACCTCTAGGCTTAAGTATTAGAGTTTATGAATCCTGGTAACCAAGTGAGATTCATCTCACTTGGTTACCAGGATTCATAAACTCTAGTACTTAAGCCTGGCGATCTAGAGTTCGAATCTTGGTGAAGACTCGTCGATCGACGACCTTTGGCCGTGCCGTTACTAACTAGGACTTTCCACCCCTGCCCCAGATTCGAACTCTAGACCTCCGGGCTTAAGTACTAGAGAGATGATCTCACTTGGTTACCATGATTCATAAACTCTAGTACTTAAGCCCGGAGGTCTAGAGTTCAACTGGGAAGCAAAATCCAGCCGTGGTGGAAAGTCCTAGTTAGTAACGACGGCCAAAGGTCGCTTACGACATAAGGGCCACCAGTTGGGCCGCCACAAGGGCCGCCCAAGAGGCCAAAGGGCCGAGTCGTTACAGCTAGTTAGACCAAAACCTAATATTAAGTTTTTTGGACATGACTATTTTGGAAAGTATTCAGCAAGTGGTCCACCATTGATACACAAGAAGGTCATATGTCTCGCCACTGAACTGAAAACTTATCCTTAGAAAACTTGCTTGATTAACCCAAAGCTAAGTTTGAATCTAATATGCGTTCAATAACCTTTTTCAAAAATTTAATTCAAATTCAATTAAAAATGTAAATTCAAATTTAATTTAATTTTAATTTTAATTTAAAAATAATAATAATAATAATTAAAAACTTAATCATTTTAAATCTTAATTAAATTATTTTAAAAAAACTTAATTAAATTATTTTAAAAACTTAATTATTATTTTAAAAACATAATTATTATTTTAAAAACTTAATTATTATTTTAAAAATTTAATTATTATTAAAACTAAATTAAAATTATTTTATTTAAAAAAAAACTTAATTAAAATTACTTTTAAAACTTTAAAAAAAATATTTTAAAATTTAATTAACTATTTTAAAACTTAATTAAAAATTTATTATTGTAAAACTTAACTTAAAAATTATTAAATTACAACTTAATTGTAAAAATAATAATAATAATAATTAAAAAAAACATGTTCCGTTGACCAAATGACATTTTCAGTCGAACGACCAAATGCCCGATAAGCTTTTGAAAATTTAATCCGCGTTTAATTTATCAGTTGACCAAAAACTTTTATCAGTCAACCAACCACATAAATAATCATCGGCCTCTTCAATTATTCGGTCGCCCGAACATAGGTTCCGTCGACCAAAAAATTAACTTAATATCTACCAGTGTAAATTTATGGGTCAACCAAAAACTGGTTCGGTCGACCGAACGCCGACTCTCAGGCCAAAAAGGACACCGTATTAATGGGATTGATCGACCGAACCCCTTATCAGTCGAACGATCCGACTCTATATATATGTTGCTTAGGCAGAACCTGAGTCTCATCCCACTTTCCTCTCCTCTTTATCTTCTTCTCTGCTTTTGAAGTTTATTTCACCATATCTACCTTCCATCGGAGTGCAATAATGCCTCGATAATCTCTCTCTAAACCTTCTTTATCTATTTACATGTTATTAAAAAAAATTTCTTTATTACTAGTGAAAAAAGTCGAACAACTGTGCAAAGGGAGGCTAACTCGTTAAATCCCAGTCAGGACCCTAGATTCTCGACTGAAGATCTGCATCAGTCTTTCTCTAATAAAAAGTTTAAAGTCATAGGAACTCGTTGTCTGGACCTTCGTTTCTATCAAACCTATTGTCCGGAAGTCATAGATATTACTCAACACTTTCAACTTGACAGCGTTGTATTTTGTCGTCATGCTTACAACCCAATTCTATGTTCTGAATTCTATCATAACTTATGTTAAATTGACTCTCATCATTATAAAACTAGAGTTTCTACTAGGGACATGTTATGTTATTTGACCTTGATATGTTTCTTTGATTTTTGAGAATTCGACCTTCTGTTAACCGTATCTTTTGTAGTGCTTCCCTTTCCGACACATTACCTGCTCCTTTTGCCCATTTAGCTCTAGATCTTATGTATGCTGATTTTTTTGAAGGGGCACGTCCTAAGAAGATGTCTACTGTACCACTGAGTCCAAATGACAATGCCCTTTATAAGATGGTTGTATCTTGCATTCATCCATTGTCATCTAGGGATCAAGGGGTTCTGCGTCCTGTTCATCTCTTTTTGATGTACGCACTATGACACCATCTTGACTTTGACTTAGGGTACTGGGTTTTCCGATCTATTATCTACTCTTCGCGGTACATCACCTCGAATAAAGTTCACACGATCTAGTGCCATGTCCTCACCGCTTACATTGCCTCTTTAGGGGTAGGAGTTCCCCGCGGTGAATTAATTGAGTTGTCTGATTTTAATCTGGTTGGGATTCGTCAGTTGTCCTTGGCTGGGATTAGGACTAGTTCTGAAGGACTTGTCTATGAGCGGAACCATCCTTAGCTTATCCCACCTGTAGTCGAGGAAGACATTGCTGAGGATGATCCGATTCCAGTCGAAGTACCTGTTCCACCAATTGTTGATCCAGGATATGCCTTAATGCCTTATTTTGATATGGCTCAGAGCAGTTCCTATGCACCTCCCCCACTGACTAGTGATTTCTTTAGCTGTCTTCAAGATGACATTTTTAGTTGGTTTGACTCATTAGAAACTAAGATGAATGATCAGTACAACTCTCTCCAAGGACAAATTGCAGACTTTCGTCAGGAGATGACAGACTGTACTAATGCATTAGAGAGGGAGCAGTGGAGGATGTTTGATTATCTTCGAGCTGATGATGTGGATGAGGATGAGTGACCTATAGGAACTGTTACTTTTGACTTATTGTACTTATGGGATACTTTGTATTTTCGGATACTTTTCAGTTATGACCTTCCTTTAGTATTTTTTGGTTATTCTTTACATGTTGTTTATAGAATAGGTTTCTTAACATGTTTTTAAAATTATTACTTAGTAGTTTTTTTAAATTACTTTTGTAAAATTTTCCCTTAAAAATTATTTTAAAATTGATTTCAAAATATTTTATCTTTTTGGAGTAGTATAGGTCTTTCCGTAGAATTGCATGATCCTATAGTTTTAGCAGCCAAAATCTCATAAGCACAGTACGATCCCTTGATTGTACAACTTAGAATGGGTGAGATGCTTAGCACTTAATCTAAGATTTTAGATACTTATGTCAGTGCATCGCTATAAATCTGGGCTTTAAACAACATATATTGATTCATTTGAGTTTACTAGCTAGTAGCAACCTAGTTAGTCCCTGATATGGGTAAGGTTTTGTGGGTCCCTGATAAGGAAAGAAAAGGGGGTAAGGAAACTAAGAAGATAGGCCAATATCGACCGATACCTCCCAGGGGGAGTTAGGTTTGTCTCGGCCGGGACATACCTCCCAGGGGGAGTTAGGCTAATATCGGCCGGGACATACCTCAAAAGGGGAGTTAGGTTTATATCGGCCGAAACATGCTTCCTAGAATGAAGATCTATATACCTCAAAGGAAGTAGGCTAATATCGGCCGGGACATACCTCAATAAGAGGTAAGTCTATATCGACCGAAATATACTTCCCCAGAGGAAGATCTATATGCCCTAAAGGAGTTACGCTGATATCGGCCGGGACATACCTTAATAAGAGGTAAGTCTATATCGACTGAAATAGGCTTCCAAGGTGGAAGATCTATATGCCCTAAAGGAGTTAGCTGATATCGGCCGGGACATACCTTAATAAGAGGTAAGTCTATATCGACCGAAATAGGCTTCCAAGGTGGAAGATCTATATGCCCTAAAGGAGTTAGGCTAATATCGGCCGGGGCATACCTCAATAAGAGGTAAGTCTATATCGACCAAAATATTCTTCCAAGGTGGAAGATCTATATGCCCTAAAGGAGTTAGGCTGATATTGGCCAGGACATACCTCAATAAGAGGTAAGTCTATATCGACCGAAATAGACTTCCAAGGTAGAAGATCTATATATCCTAAAGGAGATAGGTTAATATCAGCCGGGACATACCTCAATAAGAGGTAAGTCTATATCGACCGAAATAGGCTTCCAAGGTAGAAGATCTATATATCCTAAAGGGGATAGGTTAATATCGGCCGGGACATAATAAGTAAGTCTATATTGACCGAAATATGCTTCCCCAGAGGAAGATCTATATGTCCTAAAGGAGATAGGCTAATATCGACCGGGACATAATAAGTAAGTCTATATCGACCGAAATAGGCTTCCAAGGTGGAAGATCTATATGTCCTAAAGGAGATAGGCTAATATCGGCCGGGACATAATAAGTAAGTCTATATCGACCGAAATATGCTTCCCAGGTGGAAGATCTATATACCTCAAAGGAAGTAGGCTAATAGCGGCCGGGAGATACTTCTGAAGCATGTAGAATAGTATCGATCGTGAAACATCTTAAGGTTAGTATCAGCCAGGTCAACCAACACCTTGGAAAAATACCTGATAAAATACGACACATTGCTAGGTAGGATAGATAACATAAAATGGCGCGGATAGAAATCTCATGAGGAAGAATAGAGATAAATATTTCAAACAGGCTAATTAATGATAATATCTGCAATATGTGATCACATGACAGGTGTTATATATCTTGGCGGGAAAAGTGCTGGTAGATTATTTTACAAGTGCTAAATTACAAAGGAGGTACATCTGGGGTACAAGAAAGATTCCTTAAAAGTCACTCACTACAAGTACACGGCTGACGTCATCTCATAAAAAACTCTAACAGACCGGGTCCACTTCATGACTACGGAGGTTATATGAAGTGGTATAAAAAGGGGAATCCTCTCCGTTGGCTAGGTAAGTACACATCATTGTGCACATTCATAACCTTAATTTTCTTAGCTACTGTTCATCTTCTTCTTCCTTCTTCCACACCGAGAGAGATCACTGACTTGACCGTCGGAGGGCTTAGCCAGGGATTCCCACCCCAGTCTTAGGTCGCTGACGATAGTGTTGGTTGGTCTCTTATGCGCAGGAAGTCTTGGAAGCTTCGGATCTGGGTTTCTTTTCTTCATATTTGGATTTCTTCTTCTTCATCGGGTCTTCGTGCGAAGAGGACTTGCGGTGACTCTATTTCTCCTGATCCGCTTTGGGTTTCTCGCATTGGTATTCTGTGGATATTATTCTTCATCAGCGTGGTGGGTTTCCTTCTTTCGGATCTCCGTCGTGTCCAGCTTCTCAGACAGGATCAAATTTGGCGCCATCTGTGGGAACTTCACCTGAATCTGAGACTACAGGATGGAAGAAGCCAGAAAATCAAACCTACTCACTATCAATCGTGAAGATTTGGATTTCCTCATCAATTCTCACGTTCAGAAAGCCTTACAATAGTAGCAACAACAATTTCAAGCCCATATCGGAGCTACTCTACCAACAGCTCATCATCCAGCAATATCAACTACCGAGCATCGGAAAGGAAAAGAGCTGGAAGAAGAGGAGCATGCATATTTTCCTCCAGCCGTTGTTTCTCCGACAAGACGTCCATGAGCCTTTCTTCGCACTCCCGTGGATCAAGGGGGCAAGAGGCCCGTGTTCCAAGATGTAAAGCCCGAAAAATTCCAGAATTTGTTTTAGAAATATAGTATGATTTTTCTGGAATTTTTAGATATTTTTCCGGAATTTTCCGAGTAGCGGAAGCAGCAAAAATAATTGGAACCGTAAAATAGCTTAGGCGGGAATCGAACCCGAGACCTATGGTTTACGGATAAGTTTAGTAACCGGTGAACCCAGCAGGGCCGTGCTGAAAGGAAGGAGAACCAAATATATTTATATTAGAGTTGGGTTCATTAAACCACTTAATATAAATATAAACTTAAGTTGGGATTTGGGTTATTTTATATTGGTTTTACCGTGACCTATTCCTCACCCTAGCCCTCACGCCGACTCCTCCTTCTCCTCTCCCTCACGCACGGTACACCAAGCCCCAAGGGCCAAGGGAACATCTCCCGGCGACGACTCCAACACAAAAAGGGTCCTTCTCCGCGAGAGGAACGCGAGGACGGAAGCGGTTCGTCGAGCGGACAGTTTTCCGGAAACACCTAGCGAATAGAATCGTAAGAAAACCTTGCGATTGAGGTAAGAAACCCCTCACCTGCAGTATAATCGCTCTCGCTTGTTAGTTTTGGCGTTAGTTCAGTAATTTTACAGTTCTCAGTTTTAGGGTGTGTTTTTAGCGCACACCAAGCATTCGGTAGAATGCCCAGTTCAGAAGGATGCACCAATAGGCGTCCTAACAGCATGTAAAATATATTAGAAACATTTTTATTCAGTTGGTTATCAGTTATCACAGCTATATGGATCAGATATCCATTGGGTAGGCTCCCACAGTAGCCTCTAGGTTCAGATAACCTAGCTCTAGGTTCAGATAACCTAGAACAGCAAAGTAAAATAAAACAGTATTCAGTATTTTACTTTTATTCAGTTGGCACTGTACTTGGATCAGATATCCATGGGCTGGACTCCCACAGTCGTCCCTAGGTTCAGATAACCTAGTAACCCTGCTAGATTCGGAACTTGCAATCCCGGGTCTCGTAGGGATGCGCGCACAGTAAGTACAGTTGCCAGGGCCCAACAGCATGTTTAGTATTTTCATCTACTATATGTATAGTTTTCAAATTTGAAACCAGTGATGAGAACACAAATTTAGCGTTCAGTTCAGTTCAGGTTCAGTTTACATGATTTGAGTTCGTGTACAGATTTAGATATATGCATGACTAGTTCAGTTCATGCTCAGTTTATAAATATGCCATGTTCAGTATATATGTTATGCCATGCTTTGTGTGATACCATGCCATGCCATGCTTGCATGCTCAGTTTAGTTTCAAACTGCATGTTTTAAAAACATAATCGCATCGTTGCATGTTTTGTGAGGTAGATGGTTTCTTACTAAGCTTATTGGCTTACAGATACTACTTTTCTTATACTGCAGATACCGGTAAAAGAAAAGTGGATTAGCGGAGGCTGGAGGGCGATGCTACGATGATGTGTGTGTGCAAGGGGTCTGGAATAAAGATCCTTGGGATCTATACGTTTTTATTTCAGTTTAGCACTTATCATGTCTAGTTTGATACTTAGTCTTGTTACTAATTGTTCTAGCTTAGTAACTATGTTTTGTTAGCTTATCATGTTTAGAACATTAGTACTTATATGCTAGAATGTATCTTCATTGTTTTAGAACTATTGTGTGATGTTTTGGCACGCCAAAGTGCTGAAATCAGAACTCTCGAGTGAAATCAGACACTGATCGGTGCCCAGACCGATCAGGGTCTGAGCTGTTCCACTGGATCGGTCAGCCGACCGATCCAGTGAGATACAGTATGCTACTGTATCCTCCTGGATCGGTCAGCCGACCGATCCAGCTCGATACAGTAGCCTCGGAGGAAATTTCCAGGTGCATGGATCGGTCAGCCGACCGATCCAGCATCGAACAGTAGGCATCTCAGCGCCTCCAGGTGCCTGGATCGGTCTGCAGACCGATCCAGACACACCTGGATCGGTCTGCCGACCGATCCAGCCTCTGCTGGATCGTTCCGTAGACCGATCCAGCAGGGCACAGAATCGCAGTAAGATTGATCGATCCGTGGATCGATCAGCAGCTAGCTGGGAAGTTAGTTTGAGTTCCTAGCTCAGATGGGAGGTCAAGCATTCTCCTTAGCACATGTACACCAACCGGAAAGGGTCTTGAATCCTTCCTTATAACAGCATGGGTGCATCAGTTATCAGATTAATAGAGTCAGTTAGTGAAAATTTTATTTTACCTAGTTTTCCGCACAGTACGGCACAGTAGTTCCAGTAGTTAATGTAGCGATCCGGCTCACAGCCTAGTACCCAGGAGTTGGGTCGTTACACAAGAATCCTCTGGTGAAGCACCGGATAGAGAAAAGCGCAAGATCAAAATGATAACTAGTGATAGCTCACCAGAGAAAGTCATCTCCCCATTCTCTCAAAATATATTGGATGATCCGCTTCCTAAGCGGTATCAGAATCTTCAGATCAGAGAATATACTGGAACAACAGATCCAGAAGATCATCTGTTAAAATTCGAGAACGTAGCATTATTACAGCAATTCTCTGACGGGGTGAAGTGTCGGATGTTTCTCACTACCCTCGGAGGAGCTGCACAGCGCTGGTTCAAGAGATTACCAGAGAAGTCTATTCGAAAATTTAAAGATTTCAAGAAAGTCTTTCTACACCATTTCTCCAGCAACAAAAGGTATCATAAGACTCCTTGGAGCTTGTTTTCAATTAAGCAAGCCTCTAAAGAGTCTATCCGAGCATACATCAAAAGATTCAATCAGGTAGCTATTGACGTCCCTAATGCTACCACTGAAATATTAGTCAGCGCTTTTCTCAAGGTTTAAATGATAATGATTTCTTTAAAGATTTAGTAAGGAATCCTCCTGTTAATTTTGATTCCTTGATTGAGCGTGCCACCGAGTTCATTAATGTGGAGGAAGCTCAAGCTGCTCGTAGAAAGGAGGGTGTTACCTCTTCTCCTACCCAGATTAAGGAGAAAGCTCCGGCTCCTGTGCCTCCACCGAGAGGTCCTAGAATAACTCACCCACCTCATCGACAACCAGAGTATCGTCCACAAGCCGTACAACATGTGGAGATACAGCCAGAGGCACCAAGGAGATGGTGCACTTATCACAAAACCAACAGTCATCATACTGAAGACTGCTTTGTTTTAAGAAATAAACGAACTAATCGGGAGTGTTATCAGAGGTAGAACTATTATCGACAGCAATACCCCAGGCAGCAAAGCCCACTCAAACTGGAATATCGCCCGGTCGAGCCTCGGCAGGAAGCAATACCAGTCCCGGCCGGTACCAGCCAAGTGTCAGAGAAAGCACCCTCTGAAGGTGTGACGACTCGGCAGGAAGAAAATAGGAGTAATGCTGCTCGGGGCAGTATCAATATGATCACGGGCGGACCCACTGATGGGGATTCTAATAGAGCCAGAAAAGTACATGCCCGAAGACTGGAAATTCATGCCGTGGGATGCAGTATGGAATGAGCGGCCGGCCCTGAAATAAGTTTTGGGCCCAGAGATCTCGAGGGGGTAGAAAGACCCCATGATGATGCCCTGATCGTTAAAGCTATCATAGCCAACTATGCCATTGCTCGTACCTTCATAGACACAGGCAGTTCGGTCAATATTATATTCAAGAAGGCTTTCGATCAACTGCAAATCGATCCAAGTGAACTTCAACAGATTGTTACTCCTCTATATGGGTTCACAGGCAACGAAGTACAACCATTAGGTCAAATAAAGTTGGCCATATCTCTGAGAGAAGAGCCTCTGATGAGAACAAGAAGATCTTATTTCATGGTAGTAGATGCTCCATCCTCTTATAATGTGATACTGGGTCGACCTGCCTTAAACGAGTTTAGGGCGGTCGTTTCTACTTTTTGCCAGAAGATTAAATTTTCGGTGGATGACCAAGTCGGGGAGGTGCGAGGTGATCAGAAGACAGCCCGAAAATGTTATGTAGAAATAATTCGGACTGAAGCTAACACCGCCCGAAAGATTCAAAGAATGGAGGTTAATGCCATTCGGGAGAAGCAGCCCGTCCTGGTTTATGAGGAGAAGGAAGAAGTTCATATCCAGGCCGGTCGGCCTGAAGCTACTACATATGTTGCGGCTGATCTTGATCCTGCTCTTAAAGCCGAATTGGTGCAATGCCTGAAGAAGAATAATGATGTATTTGCCTGGACTCCCAAAGAAGTCTCGGGCGTTTCTCCTACAGTCATGGAGCATTCCTTGCATGTCTTCCCAGATGCCCGCCCGGTCATGCAAAGGAAAAGGAGTTTTAGCATGGAACAAAACCAGATCATCAAAGAAGAAATAACTAAACTTATGGAAGCCGGTTACATCAGGGAAGTACAGTTTCCAAGCTGGCTAGCTAATGTGGTGTTAGTCTTCAAGCCTGAAAACAAATGGCGAGTATGCATTGATTTCCGGGATCTCAACAGAGCTTGCCCGAAAGACTATTATCCGTTGCCTAGAATCGATCAATTGGTAGACTCCACTGCGGGATGCGAATACATCTCTATGCTAGACGCTTATCAGGGCTATCACCAGGTCCCCTTAGCTAAAGAAGATCAAGAAAAGGTTAGTTTTATAACATCTGAAGGTACTTATTGTTATAATGTTATGCCTTTCGGACTAAAAAATGCAGGAGCAACCTATCAAAGGCTTATGAATAAGGTCTTCCAGAAGCATATTGGTAGAAATATGGAAGTATATGTTGATGACATCTTAATTAAGTCTCTTCAAGCTGCTGATCTGTGTAGGGATGTAGAAGAGACCTGCGAGACATTAAGGCAATATGGGCTCAAATTAAATCCGAGCAAATGTTTATTCGGCGTGAAAGGGGGGAAGTTCCTAGGATACATGGTGTCTGAACGAGGGATAGAGGCCAACCCGAGCAAGGTCAAGGCACTGCAGAACATGGAGCCACCACGCAATGTGAGGGAAGCTCAGAGACTGACAGGCCGAATTACAGCCTTGTCTAGATTCATTTCTAGATCGGCCGATCGTAGTTTCCATTTCTTTAAAATACTTAGAAAGGCTAATAAATTTCAGTGGAATGAAGAATGTGATAAGGCTTTCCAAGAATTGAAAGATTATTTGTCTACTCTCCCTGTATTGGCTAAACCCATAGCAGGAGAAACTCTTTGGGTATATTTGTCTGCTAACGAAAATGTTGTGGGCTCGGTATTAGTCAGACAAGAAGGAAAGGAACAACAACCTGTATATTTTTCTAGCCATTTATTAAAAGGAGCTGAGTGTAGATACACCATGTAACACCCACGAAATTATAGGTGTAGGAATATTATTTTCCTTAAAGCATAGAAATGAAAAGAATAGGAGAAAAAGGAAAATAAAAACAAAAGAAAATATAGAATAAGAAGAGGTAAGGTCAAGGATTGAACCTTGAACCTCCCACAATAAATGGAGATAAATTTATGAATGATAACCATTAGGATAAGGAGAAATGATTGGATAGGAAGGAATGAAAAATTTAGTTAAAGGAGAAAAGAAAACTAAGCAAAAAGAACAAGAGAAAACCAAGTTGCTTACCTTCTTTTCCCTCTTGGTTAAGAAAAGGGAGCAAGCAAAAGAGGGATTGTCTACTCCCCTCCCTCTCTCTATTTTCGTGGAAATTAAAGGAGTGAGGGAAAAGAGGAGTTGGGGGAATAAATGGGTACATGTCTCATTGGCAAAGGGATAAATAGGGTTAGAGAAGAAAAACAAAGGATTTAATTCATTTTCTTCTTCCTCCTTCTCCCTTCTTCATTCTCACCGAACCAAGAAACCCCTTTCCTCTCCTCATACCAATTTCTAAGTTAAGTTCTTCTCCAAGAAAGCTAATTTCCGAGAAGGAAACTTCAAGTTCTAGCCCTTACAAGCAAAGGAAACAAGAGGAGGTACAAGAAGAAGAAGCTTCCACCTTCCTTATCACTAGAACACTTTTCTCTCTAAGGAAAACCACAAGCGAAAGGATGTAAGTTCCCCTCACCTGTGGTACAATAGCTCTTATTTTTCTATGAAGATTCGGTCATATGAAGAGGTTAAGAAAACATCAAGAAGAAATTCTAACCAAGATAAGACCAAAGGAAGGACCTAGAGAATGAAAGGATCTAAAATTTATATGCTTGATATTTCTCTTGTAGCATGTATTTTATGGTAAGGATTTATCTATGTTAAAATGTTTGGTAGAACTTAGATTCATGAGTATTCGGCCATGGTAGAACTAAGGGCCTAGGAGAGCTTTAATTTAAAACTAAGTATGCCAAGATCTCCTTAAGATAAGATATGAAACTATTATGATATGCCATGATTATATGCTAAGTTGAACTCTATTTCATGTCCATGAAGGTTCGGCTATGTTTGGATGTTTTGTTCTTAAAAAGCCTAGGAGAATTTAAAGCAAATCTAAGATGCTCATGATCTCCTTGATGAAATTTTATGTAGCTAATCTAATGTGCTTATGTTAATTGTTGCATGGAAATTAAATTCATGCTATATAACCTTCGGCCACTTCATGATTTAGGACTTAGGAAACTTAGAACCCAACTCAATCATGCTCATGTTATTCCTTGAAATGTTTGTTAAGAAAGTTGTTAAGGTTCTCATGTTTTTAGGGCACTTGAACCCTAATTTGAAGCCCTACAAGTTTCGGCCACATCAAGATTTAGGGCTTAGGAAACTTAGAACCTAACTCAACTATGCTCATGTTATTCCTTGATATATTTGCTATGAAAGTTGCTTAAGGTTCTCATGTTTTTAGGGCACTTGAACCCTAATTTTAAACCCTACATGTTTCGGCCACTTCAAGATTTAGGGCTTAGGAAACTTAGAACCTAACTCAACTATGCTCATGTTATTCCTTGATATATTTGCTATGAAGGTTGTTTAAGGTTCTCATGCTTTTAGGACACTTGAACCTAAATTTTAAACCCTACATGTTTCGGCCACTTCAAGATTTAGGGCTTAGGAAACTTAGAACCTAACTCAACTATGCTCATGTTATTCCTTGATATATTTGCTATGAAGGTTGTTTAAGGTTCTCATGCTTTTAGGACACTTGAACCTAAATTTTAAGCCCTATAACATTCGGCCATTACATGATGTAGGACTTAGGAAACTTGGAACTTAACTCAACCATGCTCATGTTATTCCTTGAAATGTTTGCTATGAAAGTTGTTTAGGGTTCACAAACTTGAAAGATAGTTTTTAACCCAATGTATGCTTGATAAGGTTCGGCCATGATAAGTTGTAAGTTTAAGTAAACTAGAACTCTACCTAAACTTGCTCATGATAGTATGAGAAATGATGCTTACTTAGGGTTCACATGTTGGGATGAAGTTTTACCAAAAACCCAACCTATGTGGTTCGTCCACTAAAAGACATTAGGGTTAGAGATCGAATTATGTTTTCCATGTATCTTATATGCCATGATTTTGAGATTTCTATGCTTCTATGTTTAATTATGCACACTTATGATCTATACATGATGGAAACCCTTATGCTATGGTGTGTATTATTTATGATGAAGCTATGTGCAAATTTATCCATGATATATGTGATGAGCTGTGTGCCCAATTTATGCATGAAATATATGATGTGCTGTGTGCCCAATTTATGCATAAAATATATGATGTGCTATGTGCCCAAATCTTTACATACCATTATGATGAGCTGTGTGCCCAAAAGTCTATATGGTATGATATGATAAGTGACACAATGTACAAGAAAAGATAAGAACTATGATATGTAAAAACATGCTATTTTACTTTATGCATGGCTTGTACCAAGGGTGGGCTCCATAAGCGCCCCGGGGTCGATGGACTAAGAAACGGGCCTCGTTAGGGATGGGCTCCTAAGTGCCCCTAGGTCGATGGACTAAGAAACGGGCCTAGTATGTATGCCTTGTAGGGTTCAAGACTTGCTACCTTGGACCTACATAGGACGCGCGCATTTATGTATGTGGTACAAGCCGGGGCCCTAATCATGTTAAGATTATGTTTAAGTATGTATATTATAAGTTTTCAAAGGACATATCGCATATGTTTTTATGATACATGTTTATGAATTCACCTTGCATATACCTTATGATTATGTCATGATATTTATGATGATGTTATGATATGTCAGGGTGTAGTTGATGATTATGTTATGTTATGCCATGATACCTTACGCTTACGTTATGATATGCCATGATATGCTGCATGATATAATGTATTTCCTCCATGTGTTATGTCTTGTGATTTTAATATGTTATACGGTTTTGTGAGTAGGAAAGGAACTTACTGAGCCATGAGTGCTCACAGCTTACTTTCTTGTACCACAGATAAAGGCAAGGAATGGATGAACTAGGGGAGCAGCAGGAGGGGCTAGAAGGATGTGTGTGGTAGTGCCTTGGCTAAAGGAGAAAGACCTGCTTTTGTTTAATAAGAACTATGACTAGTTATGTTACTGCTTTATGACTCCATGACATTTAAATTTTGTGTTGAGCATTATGACTTAAAAATGATGTTAAACATGCTATGTGGTGTTATATGTCCAGGTAATTAGTCATGTTGATTTTAAAGAAAAGAAAAGTTTTTAATTTCTATAAATAAGACTTCCACTGTAGCAAGTAGGTATACATATGTATGTGTAAGTAACCCTCGTCGCCTTAGCAGGAGGGGCGGGGCGTTACACACCACACTAGAAAAATTAGCTTATGCTTTAGTATTGACTGCTCGGAGGTTGCGCCCATATTTCTTAGCACATGAGATTATTGTATTAACCAATAGTACTCTTGGACGGGTGTTACTCAACCCAGAGGCATCAGGTCGGCTGATCAAATGGACAACTGAACTTGGGGAATATGACATCCAATATCAACCTTGCTTGGCTATCAAAGCACAAGCTCTAGCAGACTTCATCATAGAAGTTCAAGGCCCTGAGGAAGAAGACATTTGGAAAGTTTATGTAGATGGTTCTTCAACTAGACAGGGCAATGGAATTGGTGTTCTTCTTATATCTCCAAGGGAAGACAGGCTTCAACTCTCCATCAGATTAAATTATAGAGCCACCAACAAGGAGGCAGAATATAAAGCCCTAATAGCAGGATTGCAGGCGGCGTGGCATGTAGGGGCGGCTTGAATCCTTATCTATTCTGATTCTCAGTTAGCAGCTCAACAATTGTCAGGTAATTTTGAAATTAATAATGATAGGTTTAAGTTATATGTTGAAGCATTTGATAAGTTGAAGTCCCAGTTTCAAGAAGTAAATATACAAAAGGTTCCTAGAGCTGAAAATCAAGTGGCAGATGAACTGGCTAAGTTGGCCTCTCCCATAGTGCCATGGAGTCTAGATCGGCCCGTAGAACAAACCCTGTTAATATCTTGTGTTGAAAGACAGGCCGAAGCAGAAATTCAAGGTGATTGGAGAGCTCAAATCATATTGTATTTACAGCAAGGTATTCTTCCCAGTGATATAGAACAGGCAAGGGTATTCAAGAAAAGAGCTGCTCAATACACTATGGTAGGAGAGCAGTTATATAAAAGAGCTTTTTCTAGACCTTTGCTCAAATGTATTGGCACAGAAGATATACAGTTTATTTTACGAGAAGTCCATCAAGGTTCATGTGGTAGTCATATAGGAGGGAGATCTTTGGCTCGCAAAATTCTGCTAGCAGGATATTTCTGGCCTACTCTACATGAAGATGCTAACAAGTTGGTAAGAACTTGTATTTCTTGTCAAAAGTACCAAAATATCTTACATCATCCTACACAGTTACTGAGAACCTCTATAGTTGCATGTCCCTTTGATCAGTGGGGCATGAACATAGTAGGTTCGTTTCCTATGGCAGCTGCACAGAGAAGGTTCTTATTGGTAGCGGTATATTATTTTTCTAAATGGGTGGAGGCAGAACCACTTGCTCGAATTACTGAAGATGCAGTTATTAAATTTCTATGGAAAAATATAATCTGCAGATTTGGTATTCCTCATAAATTGGTCTCTGATAATGGAAGGCAATTCCAAGGGGATAGGATTTTAGATTGGTGCAACAGTTACGGCATCACTCAGGCCTTCACCTCTGTGGCTTATCCGCAAAGTAATGGTCAAGCAAAAGTAACTAATAGGGAAATCATAAGAGGTTTAAAGACCAAACTGGATCATGTCGGAGGTAGCTGGGTAGATGAATTACCCAGCGTCCTTTGGGCATATCGTACTACGCCTCGAGAGGCTACAGGAATCACTCCCTTTCAATTAGTTTATGGAGGAGAAGCAATAATTCCCATCGAGGTGGGAGTAGAATCTGACAGAAGACAATTATATGATGGGGACAATGAAGGTCGGCGACTCATGGAGCTAGATTTAATAGAGGAGGTTAGAGATAAAGCTGCTACTCATCTGGCCTCATATCGACAATGGATGAGACAAAACTATAACAAAAGAGTCATCCCCAGATTTTTCCAAGTAGGAGATTTGGTATGGAAACGAATTAAACCTGTCGGAGATGTCAGTAAGTTAGCACCACAATGGGGAGGACCTTACAAAGTAATAGAAAAACTCACATCAGGTTCATATTATCTCCAAGATACTGAAGGAAGAATTCTGGAGCGTCCCTGGAGTGCAAATCACTTACAGCCTTATCGAACTTAATTGCATCATACTACTCGAGAATGTGTCTGGAGAAGCAAATCATAATTATTTGAGATCCTCGGTGACTGAGGACAAGTATACCTACAACATATGTATTCTATTTCCTTTAATAAAAGTCAAGCAAGACCAATACCGCCATGGAAATAAGCGTGATTCATATAGATTGATAAATACCAAAGGAACTTTCATTATCTATTTCAAACAATCTAAGGGGGAAACCCTAAGGGTCTACGCAGCTCCCTTCAAGAACCTAGAAACTCTGAAAACTGTCACAAGGTTAGTACAAACTTCATATTTTTATATAGAATGAAGTCGATCAGGAAATCCCATGAAATAACTCGGGCGGGTCTTCATGGGAGGAACCGGAGACTCTAAACCATCACAGAACATAAGTCGATCGGGAAATCCCATGAAATAACTCGGACGGGTCTTCATGGGAGGAACCGGAGACTCTAAACCATCACAGAACATAAGTCGATTGGGAAATCCCATGAAATAACTCGGACAGGTCTTCATGGGAGGAACCGGAGACTCTAAACCATCACAGAACATAAGTCGATCGGGAAATCCCATGAAATAACTCGGACGGGTCTTCATGGGAGGAACCGGAGACTCTAAACCATCACAGAACATAAGTCGATCGGGAAATCCCATGAAATAACTCGGACGGGTCTTCATGGGAGGAACCGAAGACTCTAAACCATCACAGAACATAAGTCGATCGGGAAATCCCATGAAATAACTCGGACGGGTCTTCATGGGAGGAACCGGAGACTCTAAACCATCACAGAACATAAGTCGATCGGGAAATCCCATGAAATAACTCGGACGGGTCTTCATGGGAGGAACCGGAGACTCTAAACCATCACAGAACATAAGTTGATTGGGAAATCCCATGAAATAACTCGGACGGGTCTTCATGGGAGGAACCGAAGACTCTAAACCATCACAGAACATAAGTCGATCGGGAAATCCCATGAAATAACTCGGGCGGGTCTTCATGGGAGGAACCGGAGACTCTAAACTATCACAAAACATAAGTCGATCAGGATATCCCATGAAATAACTCGGACGGGTCTTCATGGGAAGAACCGGAGACTCTAAACCATCACAGAACATAAGTCGATCGGGAAATCCCATGAAATAACTCGGACGGGTCTTCATGGGAGGAACCGAAGACTCTAAACCATCACAGAACATAAGTCGATCGGGAAATCCCATGAAATAACTCAGACGAGTCTTCATGGGAGGAACCGGAGACTCTAAACCATCACAGAACATAAGTCGATCGGGAAATCCCATGAAATAACTAGGACCGGTCTTCATGGGAGGAATCGGAGACTCTAAACTAACACAGAACATAAGTCGATCGGGAAATCCCATGAAATAACTCGGACGGGTCTTCATTGGAGGAACCGGAGACTCTAAACCATCACAGAACATAAGTCGATCGGTAAATCCCATGAAATAACTCGGACGGGTCTTCATGGGAGGAACCGGAGACTCTAAACCATCACAGAACATAAGTCGATCGGGAAATCCCATGAAATAACTCGAACGGGTCTTCATGGGAGGAACCGGAGACTCTAAACTATCACAGAACATAAGTCGATCGGGAAATTCTATGAAATAACTCGGACGGGTCTTCATGGGAGGAACCGGAGACTCTAAACCATCACAGAACATAAGTCGATAGGGAAATCCCATGAAATAACTCGGACGGGTCTTCATGGGAGGAACCAGAGACTCTAAACCATCACATAGTATAAGTCGATCGGGAAATCCCATGAAATAACTCGGGCGGGTCTTCATGGGAGGAACCGGAGACTCTAAACCATCACAGAACACAATTAATCAAAAAATAAGGCCTAATCGACCGGGGTTGTGTAGACATGAAGTCTGAATTCAAATAGGATTCTATGCATATGATACGTTATTCATTGGGAAGCCCATCAGTCTGGAAGTCTTTACTTAAAATTCGCCTAGAGTAGGATACTCAACTTGGAACTCAGGAATTTTATATAGCTCTTTATCTGGAAATCAATTGAAAATATGCATTCTTTTGGAATTATGAGGTACACCAGATGTTGTCTGCAGAAGGATTCATCAGGACAAAGCTTAACTTCATGAGATGAGCCAGGAATTCTCGAATAAAGTTTATACTTAATACTCACAAGCTTTTCAGAAGGGGTATTCTCAAACCAGCATAATAAAGAAGCAAGTAAGTATCAAAAATTTCTTATATACTGCAAGTACTTAATTACCCAGCTTTAATTGCACTTCTTTTCATTATTAGTTCTTATAATACAAGTCTTTTATGAATGATCTCCTTAAACATTTAGAAAATGACCTTTTAAATCCGTGGGCAGTTCTTCGTTAAGCCTGCGACAATTTATGAAAGAAAGGGGAGGTTCCTTGGGTAGGTAACCACCCTCTTAATTGTTGAAAAACTCCCGATACGGAATGGTTTAGAGCACCTACTATCCTACGAACGAATTCTTGAGCAAAGGTTGAAGACTTTAAATAAGTCTGACGCCACTCTTCCCACCGGTTCTTCTCTTGCTCCTTGTAACTTTGAAAATCAGCTTGTAGTTTTGCGTTCTGATTTTTCAAAGCATCCTTTTCTGATTTAAGCTGCTCCAATTCCTTTTGAAGCAGTGACAATTCGACATCTTGGGCTTTCCTTTGTTCTTGTTCCTGTAGGATATTGAAATCATGAGAAGCTAGGTCTTGAGCTTGGTCATAAAGACAAGCATTATGAAGCTTCTCTACTTTCTCTAAAAGGAGACTTTTATGAGAAACGTCTGAGAGAGCTTTCTCTTTTAAAGCCATCTCTAGTCGAAGACCAGAATGTAGCCTATCCACCTGTAATTCTAACGTCCTTCTGGCAAGCTATTTATCTTTCAATAGTTGTTGACACTCCTCCAATTCTTGTTTCAAGGTCCCCAACTGTTGATTTTGTAAGGCCACCTTCTCTTGCAACTGAGCCATGTCACTGTTAGAAGAAGGTGAAGTAGCCTTTAACATCTCCAGTTGAGCTTTTAATTTACTGTTCTCATGATCCTTAGCCGTAAGTAGCTGGTTGATATGTAGAGTTGAGGCAAGAAACTAAACAAAAGGATAATGTAAGTTAAAAATGAAGGAACAAAGTCGATAACATACAACTAGAAGTACTTACAACCACTGCCTGACGGCTATGGCGATCAGCCCGATGTGGAAGGCTAAGGCCTCTTAATTGTTCGTAACCCTACAGCCAAGATTCGGCTAATAAACCTTGAAATTACAGAGAACCATAGCTGGATGGATTAGAGGGTTGTCCCAATTGAGAAGGTAAACCCACAGCCTATTTAAATAAAGGAGGAGGAATGGAGGTAGAAGGAGGTAGAGAGGAAGAGGACGCAATAGAAGGAAAAGGAATAATAGAAACAAGAGAAGCAGAGGAAGAACTAGACGGAATAGAAGGTAGCAGAGTAGGAGAAGCTGATGTAGTTGTAGGAACACTAACAGTCGAGGGAATGGCACCGGGAGAAGACCTCCGGCAAGGTGTCCGTTTTGCTCGAGGCCTAGAAGCCCAGGGAGGCATGGCCAATGCCAAAGATGCAGAGGACACAGAAGGGATAACGACCGTCTCAGAAGCAGAAGCAGAGGGAGCTGAAATAATAGAAGAAGAAGGGATAAGTAGACCGGGTCTCATTATCCTAAGAGTAGGATTAGAGATAATATGGGTTGGAGTTATCGGTGCCTTACCTCTCTCAAGAGAAAGAGGCGTTGGGACAAGAGGAGCTTGCACAAAAGTACCAAAGAAATCGCCAAAGGGAGAAGCCTCAGAGAGATTTGGCTTTTTAACTAAAACCACAAAAGGTTATTCTTCTTCTTCTTCCATGGCTGCAACAGCCTCTGCCTGCCGTTCTTGTTCAGATAGTAAACCCAAGGTAGAAAAATTAGGATTCGATCGGCGGTCGCGCAACCATTCTTCTCCAAGATTATTTACAAAAGACTTAGTTATGGCTGGATTCTTGTACATAAGGGCTGATAGAAGAACATCAGCTGAAACACAGGAATTGAACACCGTTATAAAAAAAAAAAGATGTATTAAATTAGTGAATATGGATTGAGATGTTTTTACATACCAAAGGATCCCTCCAAAGGGGTGTCAATCTTGCTTATTCCGAAAGGAAACATTAAACCTTCCACAATTAGGTGTGGCAAGCTGAATTTTGCTCCCCTCAGTTTAGGTAGAGTAGAAGCAACAGAGGGATCGTCAAGAAGATCATGAGTGCTAGGAAGTGGAGGTAAGTCATGTATCCATTGAATAGGAAACGGAGGGGGAGAAGGGAGACGCATATAGAAAAATTTATGATACCATTCCCCTTGAGGAGGAATGCGGTTGAACAAAATAGCCTTGGGAGGAGATTGGAATTTAAAAACACCAACATCCACTCGACGAGGAATGAAGAAGTGGTGAAAAAGACGTGGAGACAAGGGGAAATCTAACAATTTAGATACCCCAATAAAACCCATGAGAATGGAAAAGGATTGGGGGACAAACTGGTTGAGTGGGATATTAAAATAACGACTGACATTACAGAAAAAGGGGTGAAGAGGAAAGCGAAAACCTTGTAGGACCTGGTCTCGGAAGATAGATACACACCCTAAAGGAGGAAGATGCGGACCCTCATGAGGAGCAGGACGGATTATGTAAGACGAAAAACCATAGGTAGCCTGCAAGTCCACTTCTTCTGTATCTGTAAGATTGGAAACACATGAAAGAAACCATGTGGGAGGAGAAGCTGCCATAGAGCGACAATAAAATGAAAGAGGAATCAAGGAAGAGGGTGAAAGATGGAGGAAAGCGGAAGAAAACCTCGTAAACCCTTGTTTTTTCTTCTGGCCCTGTACTAAAACCCCCAAACAGAAACAGCAAAAGGAAAAAGGAGAATAAAAGGTACTTAGAATTCCAATCGTCATAAATAATAATATTAAAGAATAAAACCAAGAGAAAAAGGTAAAGTTAAGTAATCTACCTCGAAAAATGTGTGAAGTTTCCTTAGAAGTAATTCTGAAGAGAGCCTGACAAGTACAGAGAAAAATCAGTCCAGTAATCATAAGTTTAGGGTATGGGTATAATAAAATAAAAGTTGAGCACCAGATATTAATTAATAGACGAAACTTGGTTAAAAGATACTGAATATGGTCTGTAAGTACGAAACGGGCGGTCCCGATGGATCAGCCGAGATAAAGAGTAAGCTAGCATGTCGACCAAAAGCTTATCATAATGAGTCAAATAATATACACTATAATAAAACCCCATGAGACTCGATTAACACGTGAAAAGGACACATGAAGACTTAGGGGTAAATCGGTCGAGTAAAATAAATAGACCAATATTAAGGACATTATGATAGAGCTGTGTCAAATCGAGCGAGACATAACTACACTATGAAATATCGGGCGATACTTATTAATCTTGATATATATCGTCCGGTCATAAGGAAACGATCTAAGACGTGACAACCTGTTGGGAAAGTTTGTATGGTAATAAACCAAGCAACATCGGACACATTCATATAAAACAGATAACTATCATGAGAAAGAGTAAAATTAATAACAAAAGGAGAATAAGCAGCGTTATGTGAGATCGTCATTACAGAGTTTCCGCCCGCCTCTTTACAAAAGTTTGAATTTAAGTCAAAGTCAGCTTAGGATACAGATCAGGGGGTTTGTTCTCAATCAGTCTGCGTCGATTTAAGAAATTAGGAGGAGGGTCTCGAGATAAGTAGCTTTCTTCTCTTAATTGTTGAATTGCCCCTTGAGCTCCTGCAGTAAAAGATGATAAGATGGACTTCACGATCGGCCTATTGAATTCAGGAGACTCGATCATGGCAGTGGTCCGCTCCCTGTAACGGATATCTTCACCACCCTTGTAAACCACCAAAGCCATCTGAGAAGTCGTCAATTGAGCTTCTTTTTCAGAAACCTCGGTCTTGACTGAGTTAAGGGAAGTGCTCAAGGAAGTTATTTCATCTTCCTTTAGCTGCAGGGCTTTGAGTTTTTCAATCAATTCTACTTCATAATTATCCTTTAGTTCGCCAAGTTTGGAAGTCAATTCTTTGTTAAGGTCCGTAACCGATTTAAATTTTGTCTGAAGACTTTCAATTTGTGCTTCGAGTTGTTCCTTGGCAGCAGCAGAAAACGCAGCAGAAGATAACTCAGCAACCTCTTATTTTAGCTTATCATTTTCAGATTTCAACCTCTTGTTCTCAGTATATAAGTTGTGTGGTAGTCGAGAAAAACCCATATTTCCTATCCATCGCTGGAAGTATAATGAAAATCCATAAGATAATAGTTGAGAAATAGAAAGCAGGCGTTAGTAAGCACACCTGATTCTCCTTATGAGAAAAGCGATCAATTGCCTCAGGAATAGAGAGCTCTTCAAAAGGGGGACGAATTTCATCCCAATCGCCAGCGAAGGAACCTCCTAGAAGTATGGGGAGAACGGGAATAGTAGAAGAACCAGTGGAAAAGGAGGAAGTAGAAATAGATGGAGGAGCAAAGACTAAATAAGAAGAAGGTGAGGAAGGCAAAGACCCAGAAGTCGGAATAGATAGGGGAAAAGTGAAGGATACATCACCAGAAGCGTTGGCATTAGAAAAGGGGGAGGCAGGAAAACTAAGAGAAGGATAGAGTTCTGCCAATGTCGGCTCATCAGAAGGAAGGTCAGCCGAAGCAAAACCTTTCGAAACTGGCTCGTCAGCAGGGAGAATGAGCCTCCTTTTTGACGGAGGAACTCTGGTAAGTTTGCGCCCTGGGCGTTTACCCTTGGAAAGTTCAGCTATCGATTTACCAGAGCTACCGGGAGACGTGAGCTCAATGAGGGGAAGACGGGCATATGAGGAGACAGCAACAGCTGCTGGAGAAGTAACAGCGGGTAAAGAACTAGCAGGGATCTCTGCGGAGGGACCTTCAGGAGCTTCAGGAGCTTCAAGAATGCCCAAAGGACTGGGTTCTTCAGCTAAAGGGGTTCTTCAGCTAAAGGGGTTGGGTTCTTCAGCTAAAGGGGTTGGTTCTTCGATTGGAGGGGGAAGAACAATAGCAGCTAGAAGTTCGGCTTCTTTGGCGCGAATTGTTGGTGCAACCTTAGGTCAAGGTTGACCTGACTCGAGTTGACCTGACTCGAGTTGTATTTTGATGTTTGACGAGAATAAGAAAGTTCTATTCTGATGTTTGACGAGAATAGAAAAGCTCTATTATGATGTTTGACAAGAGTAGGAAAGTTGTATTCTGATGTTTGACAGAATATAAACTTGGGAGATTGTGGGTGCAATCGTTGGTCAAGGTTGACCTGGTTGACCCGAGGTGAGTCAACCTGATTTGGGAAATCCTGATGAGTGAAGCCAGGTGAAAGTCCTGGTGAGTGAAGCCAGGCAAGGGAAAGTCCTGGTGAGTGAAGCTAGGCAGTTGGAAAGTCCTGGTGAGTGAAGCTAGGCAAGGGAAATCCAGATAGGTCAAGGTTGACCAGACATCTAGGAAAAGTCCAAGTATGGAGACTTGGCACGGAAAAGTCCAAGCAAAGAGCTTGGCACGGGAGAAGTCCAAGTATGGAGACTTGGCACGGGAAAAGTCCAAGTATGGAGACTTGGCACGGAGAAGTCCAAGCAGGGTGCTTGGCACGGGAGAAGTCCAAGTATGGAAGCTTGGCATGGGAAGTCGGAGAGGGCTCGGTAGCTCGTTCTCCGGACTAGGTCAGAGAGGGCTCGGGAGCTCGTTCTCTGGACCGGACGAAGTCGGAGAGGGCTTGGTAGCTCATTCTCCGGACTAGGTCGGAGAGGGCTCGGGAGCTCGTTCTCTGGACTGGATGAAGTCGGAGAGGGCTCGGTAGCTCGTTCTCTAGACCGGGAAGACTTTAGGGTTTAGGGCTGGGAAGCTCTAAGGCATTGGATCGGTCTGGTGACCGATCCAGTGATACTCTGATTGTCTGGATCGGTCTGGTGACCGATCAGTAACCAAACAGAATGTTTCTGTGAGTTAACTGATCGGTCTGCAGACCGATCAGGAAACGTTCAGGAGGAAGAGAACAAGGATGGCTGACCGGTCTGGGGACCGATAAGCCTAGGGCCTGATCGGTCCACAGACCGATCAGGCCTCGAAGCCAACTCTCACAGAGAGTTGGCTGATCGGTCTGGGGACCGATCAGCCTAGGTCCTGATCGGTCCACAGACCGATCAAAGCCATCCTGGACCGATCAGGTTGGAGCCTGATCGGTCCAGGCCTAGCCGTTGCGATACAACGGCTAGATTTCTCTGTGTCTTCTTTGTCTTCTTTGCATGTGCAGATGATATAAAAGCCTCTACAGTGAAGGTGCATATACTTCTTCTTCCTCACTACTGCGATTTGAGCTTTGCTGAGCTCCTCTTTGCTGAAGCTTCGCGTGAGCTTCGTGCTGGTTTTCTAGCTGCTGGAGCCGTGAAGCTAATGCTTCATCAACGGACTCCGACGAAAAGGCAAGCAAGTGTGTTTACAATTTCTATTGTTCTTGTTTATTTCCTCTATTGTTGTACTCCTCTGTTTTGCTGTTGCAAAGACTTTTTGGTGAGGTTTCTCCACCCAGAAGGAGTTCATATTAGCCGGTTATCCGGGGTTTCATCCACCGACGGATTGATAGGCTTCGTCCACCTTACGGACATGCCGAGGAGTAGGAGTATCATCTTCGATCCTCGTTACATCGCTGTGCTTGAGGTTTGATTTCTCCATTTATGTTTCTGTTGTTATTTTTCCGCTGCGCTAACTTGATTTGTAGAAAGAAACGCCAATTTGGGGTCGGCTATTCACACCCCCCCTCTCTAGCCGCATCCGAAGGTCCTAACACGAATAACATCCTCTGCCAGACGTAGTTCCTTGTCAATCAAAGCATCATAGAAGCTGTCCACTACGTAGAGAAGAAAAATAGTTTAGTTAGTTAAAAATAAGAAGAAAGAAATAAGGTGTTACCGAAAGGAACTCGAGTATCAGGTTTGACAGGGCTTAAGCCTAACAGGTATAGGAGATCAACCCATAGCCACTTAAGAATAGAAAGTTGATGATTTAATAATTTCTCACAATAGATAGGGAAAGAAGGATGAAGATGAAACTCCTTGACGTCGGGCAAGGGGGGCAAGAAAGATTTCCAAGCATGATACCAAGGAATGGGTCTTGGAAACTTTAAGAAGAAAAAATGAGATTTCCACGCTTTGAGAGACGAAGACATATCCTCAAAAAGAACCATTTTAGTCCGTGAATGAAACAGAAAAATACCCGGTTCTGAACATTTAGGATAAGAGAACATGAAGAAATTTTGAGGAGTAGGAGGAATATCCCTTAAACGAAACAGCATATAAGTACCGCATAGGTAACGAAATGCATTGGGGGCAAACTGTTGCAAAGGAATATCAAAATACTGGCTTATTTCAATCAAGAAAGGAGGAATAGGAAACCTTAAACCCCCTATCAACTGATCCTTAAAAAAGGTTACGCAATTATCAGGAGGACGATGAGGGCGATCAGTTGATTATGGGATTATGATACTGTATTCCCGGGGAATTTCATACTGACGACGGACAGCTATTCTCGCATTTTTATCAAAGGAGGAAGACATATGGACATAACAAGGAGCAATTGCTTCCTCAGCCATGGACAAAAGTATAGGCTAGTGAAACAATAGATTACTTACTGAAGACAAGAAAGGGGGTTGTCGAGAAACGGTGAGCGCGGGGCTGGTTGAAGGCAGCAACAAGAAAAGAACTCTAGAGAAGAAAAAAGAAGGGACAAAGTTTTAAAGGAGACGAAGGGTTTAGGGTTGGAAAAGCACATAGCCGTCGTCAGATCAAAACACTTTTATTGCAGCAGACGCTGAGGATCACAATAGAAAGGCAAAAAACCCACGTGACGTGGCGGTTAGAAAAAGTAAGTGTCACACCATCATAAAAACATTTATGTCGGATGTGATAGGTCGGATCACGCTGGGGTTGGTAGCATCTCGGGGTACGCTTCTAACATTCTCTCACCTGAAGAAGAGCCAATCACCAGCTAGGAAGCTTCGAAAGAAGACGTGATCAACTGGAAATGAAAAAGAGAAAAGGACTGATTTCCTTGACTAAAGTCCAAGCTAAAGACAAAAAACATTTAAGGATGAAGATTTAGGCGAATGACAGATTTCGAATTAACGCCCTTATGAAATACAAATTAATATTGATCGAAAATGATTTTATATTGACTTTGGTTATGCTGTGTAACGCCCGCCCTCCCTGCTAACCCTAAGGGACGGGGCTACGATACTCTATGAACAAATTTTTCTTTTTAAAACAGCGGAAGACTTAAAATAATTTTCTTAGTTTAAAAAAACTTTTCTTTTGTTTTCCTTTCATCAAATCCGAACTACACTATCATGGCCTCAATAACATGATATCAAAATTAGTAGAAACATAACATCAAGTCACACATACGGTACTGCAATTCATGATACCAAAGCGTAGTTCTTTAAAAGTTTTTAAAGCAAGTTCTTATTTGGTTGCCTAGCCACTGCCACACACATCTCTTTGTCTCTCCTGCTGCTCCTCTAGCTCATCCAGCTTTTTCCTTTATCTGTGGTACAAGGACAGTAAGCTGTGAGCACTCATGACTCAGTAAGTTCCTTTCCTACTCACTAAAACTGAAAATCCTAGTATAATCAAAGAATGTCTCAACATGGCATCATTTCAACTAGTCATGACATAATGTAACATACTCTTTTAAGCATATCATGCAACATGAAGAAATCATAACTAGTCATGGCATATCATAGCATAAAGCATAGCATGAAGCATAACATGATCGTATCTAATCATGGCATATCATCATAAGGAGTCATGGCATATCATACACATGGACATATCATGGAACATAACATAATCATATCTAACCATGGCATATCATAAATCATCATAAGGTATATGCAATATGATTTTGAAAAAACATGTATCCGCAAAAACATGTGTATGTCTCATGATCTTTAAAACCATTTCTTCTTACATATATACTTGAACATAATCTCAACTTAAAGGGGATCCCGGCTATATACCACTTACATATTGCGCACAACCTATGTAGGTCCAAGGTAGCAAGTCTTGAACCCTACAAGGCAACATACTAGGCCCGAGTCTTACTCCATCGACCTAGGGGCACTTAGAAGCCCATCCCTAACGAGGCCCGAGTCTTATTCCATCGACCCCGGGGCGCTTATGGAGCCCACCCTTGGTACAAGCCATATAAAGTAAAGTACATGTCATACTTATACATATCATACATCATAAAAGCATGCATCACTTAGGCACACATCATATCATAAAAGTATGCATCACTTAGGCATACATCATGTCATAAAAGTATGCATCACTTAGGCATACATCATATCATAAAGGTATGCATCACTTAGGCACACATCATATCATAAAAGCATGTATCACTTAGGCATACATCATGTCATAAAGGTATGCATCACTTAGGCATACATCATACCATAAAAGTATGCATCACTTAGGCATACATCATATCATAACAATATGCATCACTTAGGCATAGATCATAAAAACATGCATATCTTAAGCATAAAGCATATCATCAATCATGCATAATTTAACCACATAGCATATCATGAAAGCATGCATATTTTAAGCACTAAACATAGCATCAAAGCATGCATAATTTAACCACGTATCATAACATAAGCATGCATATTTTCAGCTCATATCATATCATCAAAGCATGTAAAATTTACCCACATATCATAACTTAAAGCATGCATATTTTCAGCTCATATCATATCATCAAAGCATGTAAAATTTACCCACATATCATAACATAAAGCATGCATATTTTGAACTCATAACATATCGTAGAAATTCTCATATTGTATAGCTCACAAGCATACATGTCTAAGCATAAAAGTGTATCATGTGCTCATCCAATCATAAGGAACAATGTAACATGATTAATTTGGGTACTAAGCTTCCTAATCCCTTGGGTTCTTATCTTGGCCGAAACCCTCTTAGGTGCCAATTTAGGTTTTAAACAACATCCAAGCATGTAGACCTAATTCATCCACATATCATTTTCATAGGAAGTATTATAAACAAGATTTACTTGGACTCTAAGTTCTCCAAGTCCTTAAACCTCATTTGGCCGAACCTTAACAAGTGTGAAACAAGGTTCTAAATGACATAAAGCATGGAAACCTTAACCATATTTATAGCATTTGTTTCAAGGAATATGGTAAGCACAATTGAGTTAGTTCCTAAATCCTTTAAGCCCTTAAAATTATGTCATGGCCGAAACTTACAAGTACTCATTTAGGTTTTCAAATAAGCATACAAGCATGTGAACTTACTCTAACATCATGTATAAATTTATAAATGGCATCATACAAGTGGTCATGGCCGACACTTCCCTCAGCATCAATTTAGGTCACTAACAACAAATAGCATGTGAATTTTTAGCTTTCTACATTTCATATTTCATGGAGAGTGACATGAGCATGTTCAATGTAAGTTCTAGGGTTTCTAAGGCATGTATCCCTTCATGGCCGAGAATTTTAGGTGTCCATTTGAATCATAGTTAAATATATAAGCATGTGAACACAATCAACATGTTATCTCAATTTCATAAGAAGCATCTTTAACACATGAGGTCTAAATTTTAAGGTTTCTAGGTCTTTAAACCCTACATGGCCGAACCTCATCAAGCATGGAATTTGTTCAAATGGCATAAAAGCATAGATAGTCATAACACATTTCATAACATGTACAAAAGTCAAGCACTATAAGCATACATTTAAATTGTGTCTTAGGTTTCCTAGGTTTTTCCTTTCTTTATCTCATAGCATATGTTTGGCCGAAACCTTCCAAGTCTTTAAACTAGGTTTTAGGTGGCCTAAAGTATGGAAAACCTAAACAAGTTTTATGGCAAAAATATCAAAGAAACTATACATATAAGTTTGGTTCACAAACAAGCTAGGACCCTTGTGGTCATAATTATCATATATCATGCAACCAATTTTCCTATACTCTAATTAAGCATGGGAGCATCAAACAACTTTTATATCTTATTGTCATGGAGGTTTTGAGCATGTTAAAAAAAATCTGTTTAAGCTATTCTAAACCATCCACCTTACCATGGCCGAAACATTAAAAGTGATGTTCATGAGTTTCTATCAACATACAAGCATTCAACTCTTTAAGAAACTCTATATTCTATCATATAAACATGGTGAGTTTAAATTCAAAGTCTTCCTAACCCTAAACCCTTCCTTGGCCAAAACTTGTGAGTGGGGTACTTTTGGTTCCAAGTAACCTTCAAGTATGAAAACAATAATGGATCCTTAACCATTTATTTAGAGGGTTTTGTGCAAGTTAGGTAAACAAATAAATTCCCTAGCCCTTATAAAACCTTTTTGGCCGAAACCCTAGGGTTAGGTACATCTCTAATCTAGCATCACATATATATAAAAATATGAGAGAAAACCTTCTTACAAAGCATAGAAAAATTATCATGAATCAAGGCTTATATTAAACATTCCTAGGATCAACAAGTCCTTTCTTTGGCCAAATTTTCACAACTTTGTTTCTAGGTTTTAAAATCCTCATAAAATCCAAAAACACATCAAAACCACTTGTACCACAGGTGAGGGGATACTTACTTCCTTTTCGCTTGTGGTTCTAAAGTGTGGTGATGGAAGAAAGGGTCTCTTCTTCTTGTTCTCCTCCTTTGATTTCCCTTGGTAGCCTTCCTTGTATCCTAGGAGGAACCTTGTTTTGGGGACTGAAAATGGAGGAGAGGGGGTTGAGGCTCTCGGTGGTGGAGAGGAGAGAATGAGAGAAATGAGAGAAAAATAAAATCTTCTCTTTACATGCTCCCTTTTATGTTAAGGGGGAAGAGGTAGCAAAATTGGTTTTTGCTTTCCTTCTCCCTTAGCCCCTTTTTTTTCATTTTCTTTTTATTTTATTTATTTATTTGTTCTCATCATTCATGATGAAACAAGGGGGAATGAATCCCCTTAATTGTCCTCTTTAAGTCACGGCAAAGGGAGAGGAAGAGGGAGAGAAAAGAAGGAAGGCAAGTTGCCTTTCTCTTGCTCTTTTCTTGCTTTCTTTTGGCTAGCTTTTACTCTCATCCTTATCATGAGTTTCCCTCCTTTGCTATCAATATTTCATTCCTATCCCAATTGGTTATTACCCATTAATCCTATCATTTACATCATGAGAGGTTCAAGATTCAAATCCTTGACCACTCCCTATTTTTATTTCTTTTTATTTCTTTTTGGTTCAACATTCTACTAATATTTTTCTAAGGCAAGTTCATCATTCTCATATTTATCTTAAAAGCTTAGTGGGTGTTACATGCTGGGAAGGTATAATATTGATGTCAAGCAACGAAACAATGTTGGCTGGCATAATATTAACCATGATATAAAAGTATAACAGTTAAGATCGTCTCGGTCATGATAAATAACACATAGGATATGCAGGGAGATAATGAATACAACATTACATTTATTCTTGTAAATTACAGAAGGACTCCATAGAATCATTTGACTTAATACAAGAGTCTGTTGTTACACTTAGAATCTGATCAAGTACATAATATTACATTTTCCCTCAGAACAGTAAGCCTCAGACAAATAACAAATAACAAAATTCACAAACACAAGCTCTCACAACGCTTAGAAAACTTCAGTCTCCCTGGGTTCAAACTTACCATGGAGCAGAGATAGAAATATCTCACTTCGCCCAGGCTTGTCAAGGCACATAAGTGGTAATATTCTGCCCGGGACGAAGAAAGCAACAAAGTAGAAAAACTCAAGGGCAGGGGGAAGGAGAAAGGTCCATACAGACCATAATGGAAAAGTAAATGTAAAAACCACTTCCCCTCTCAAGCCCTAGAGCTCGGCTAGTGAAGCAACCAGGTATAGCCCAAGGGTAGCATGTGCTGTGCCCTTCACACAGCACCCCTGGGTCATTTGGCTGCCCCTCTATGAGTAGCAAAAATCTCTCTGAAGTTTCTTGAGTCCTTCAAAGCATCGGCGTCTTTGGATGAAAAATCTGACTTGTGAAGCTTCATCTCTTAAGACAATCCCTTGAACCCTAGAGGTAACCGGAGCAAATATCCCAATAAACTCATATATAGATCTCACCTTGTCTAACAAAAGTCGCCCCCAAAGAGGAGGATCCGAGACCATAACCTTAGCAATAAAAGGTGGCAAGGAAGGAAAAGAACTGAGATGGGTGGTGGATGAAGAGAAGGTTATAGCCCTATTTAAAGGGGCAAAAGGCTCACCGGAGCACCATACTTGATTTAGTGAGACAGTTGTACACAAAATCTGTGAGGTCATTTCAATATCTGGAGCAGAGTCACGGGTAGGAAAAGATAAAACTAGACTTATGTCTAGTCAGTCGTCTACACCTCCTTCGACTAGACTTGAAGGGAAGGCTAGTGATATGGGTAAGGTTTTGTGGGTTCCTGATAAGGAAAGAAAAGGGGGTAAGGAAACTAAGAAGATAGGCCAATATCGACCGATACCTCCCAGGGGGAGTTAGGTTTGTCTCGGCCAGGACATACCTCCCAGGGGGAGTTAGGCTAATATCGGCCGGGACATACCTCAAAGGGGGAGTTAGGTTTCTATCGACCGAAACATGCTTCCTAGAAGGAAGATCTATAAACCTCAAAGGAAGTAGGCTAATATCGGCCGGGACATACCTCAATAAGAGGTAAGTCTATATCGACCGAAATATACTTCCCCAGAGGAAGATCTATATGCCCTAAAGGAGTTAGGCTGATATCGGCCGGGACATACCTTAATAAGAGGTAAGTCTATATCGACCGAAATAGGCTTCCAAGGTGGAAGATCTATATGCCCTAAAGGAGTTAGGCTGATATCGGCCGGGACATACCTTAATAAGAGGTAAGTCTATATCGACCGAAATAGGCTTCCAAGGTGGAAGATCTATATGCCCTAAAGGAGTTAGGCTAATATCGGCCGGGACATACCTCAATAAGAGGTGAGTCTATATAGACCGAAATATTCTTCCAAGGTGGAAGATCTATATGTCCTAAAGGAGTTAGGTTGATATCGGCCGGGACATACCTCAATAAGAGGTAAGTCTATATCGACCGAAATAGGCTTCCAAGGTAGAAGATCTATATATCCTAAAGGAGATAGGTTAATATCGGCCAGGACATACCTCAATAAGAGGTAAGTCTATATCGACCGAAATAGACTTCCAAGGTAGAAGATCTATATATCCTAAAGGGGATAGGTTAATATCGGCCAGGACATAATAAGTAAGTCTATATCGACCGAAATATGCTTCCCCAGAGGAAGATCTATATGTCCTAAAGGAGATAGGCTAATATCGACCGGGATATAATAAGTAAGTCTATATCGATCGAAATAGGCTTCCAAGGTGGAAGATCTATATGTCCTAAAGGAGATAGGCTAATATCGGCCGGGACATAATAAGTCTATATCGACCGAAATATGCTTCCCAGGTGGAAGATCTATATACCTCAAAGGAAGTAGGCTAATAACGGCCGGGAGATACTTCTGAAGCATGTAGAATAGTATCGATCGCGAAACATCTTAAGGTTAGTATCAGCCAGGTCGACCAACACCTTGGAAAAATACCTGATAAAATACAACACATTGCTAGGTAGGATAGATAACATAAAATGGCGCGGATAGAAATCTCATGAGGAAGAATAGAGATAAATATTTCAAGCAGGCTAATTAATGATAATATCTGCAATATGTGATCACATGACAGGTGTTATATATCTTGGCGGGAAAAGTGCTCGTAGATTATTTTACAGGTGCTAAACGACAAAGGAGGTACATCTAGGGTACAAGAAAGATTCCTTAAAAGTCACTCACTACAAGTACACGGCTGACGTCATCTCATAACAAACTCTAACAGACCGGGGTCCACTTCATGACTACGGAGGTTATATGAAGTGGTATAAAAAGGAGAATCCTCTCCGTTGGCTAGGTAAGTACACATCATTGTGCACATTCATAACCCTAATTTTCTCAGCTACTGTTCATCTTCTTCTTCCTTCTTCCACTACGAGAGAGATCACTGACTTGATCGTTGGAGGGCCTAGCCAGGGATTCCCACCCCGGTCTTAGGTCGCTGACGATAGTGTTGGTTGGTCTCTTGTGCGTAGGAAGTCTTGGAAGCTTCGGATCTGGGTTTCTTCTCTTCATATTTGGATTTATTCTTCTTCATCGGGTCTTCGTGCGAAGAGGACTTGCGGTGACTCTATTTCTCCTGATCCGCTTTGAGTTTCTCGGATCGGTATTCTGTGGATATTATTCTTCATCAGCGTGGTGGGTTTCCTTCTTCTGGATCTCCGTCGTGTCTAGCTTCTCAGACAGGATCAGTCCCAAATGCTCAAATTGACCAACCCGAGTCCATGGCTACTATCTTGTGATAGTTAGCTTTGTACAAAGGTTGGACATTCCATCAGAAGGATATTTTTTAGTTTTTAAACAATGCTTAGACATTTAAGAAATTATCAATTTTAGGGGGAGCTTCAAAACCCTTTCTTTTTCTTTCTTTTAACAAAATATTTTGAAAATTGTTTACTTTTGAAATCTTTCAAAAATTTATCTATAGTTTTCAAATTATTTTCTTTATAGTTTTTCAAAATTATTCCTTAGTATTTTTTTAATTTTACCTATACTATAATTTTTCAAATTTTCTCCCTAATAACATTTCCCAACCTTCTCAATATTATTTTACAAATTTTGAAACTTTTTCGAAATTCTAACTTTGCTAAAATTTTCCTTAAAATTTTCCTTTGCTAAAATTTTCAAAATTTACGCTTTACAAAACCTTTTAAATTTTTTAAAAAACATTTATTTAGAATTTAACTTTATGAAATTGTTTTCAAGTTTTAACTTTACTAAATCTTTTCAATTACTCACAAATTTTCCTTCTTTTGAAAATTTTACTTTACAAAATTTTTCAAATGGTTTATACTTGACTATATTTTTAAAATTTTTCTCTTATTTGAATATTTTGCCTTTATAATTTTTCAAAATCAAACTTCACTTAAGTGTAGTTGTTTCTCCTTTTTTGTGTGCCAAGGGGGGGGGGGGGGGATAGTGAATTCAGGGGGGAGATATTTAATTCAAGGGGAGAGTTAAAATAAAAAATACTTGCTTATTTTTTTTTACATATTTTAACTTAACTTTGAACCTTAGTTGTCAAAAATCAAAAAGGGGGAGATTGTTGGTGCAAGTTACACCAGAATAAAACCTAAGTTTTGATATTGTCAAAGGTTCAAGTTAAGTCTTATTGTGATCTAACAAAATGACTAAGTGTACAGCTGCTTACTAAACCGAGAAAGACCTAGTTAGAGGCTAAGCAGGAGAAGTCTTAGCAGATCATGGAACCCAGGTGGAAAGACCAAGTGGGTCGAGAGGACTCGACACTTGGTAGTGAGATCAAGAGGTCTGGAGGACCGAAGATCGAGAGAATGTCCTGGCGAGCCAATCAAGGCTAAGTGAAAAGTCCAAACAGATCTAGAGGATCAAAGTTTGGCAGGTAGGTTGAAGTAAACAACTGGAGGAGCGACAGTGAGATTATGTTCCTGAAGGGAACAACCTAAGGTCGTTGATCTAATTGAAGAAATCGGGAAGGTTTCCAAGTTAAGATCAAGATAGTTGAACTGTCTATTACTCATGCATTAAATATATTATTACTGTGCTAATATCTATTTTGCAGGATTATTGTCTAACACTGTTTTGTAGGTTCGGCTTGCTCGGTTGACCAAACGTAGATATCGATCGACCAAACCAGGTTGACACAGGCTAGATCAGACCAGAACCAAACAGAACATAGCTTTCTATTTAAGCCTGATCGATCGACCGAACTATAGGATCAGTCGACCAAACAATGATGACATGAAAGCAAGCTGATCGAGCCAAAGTAAAGAAGGAAGACTGACTGATTGGTCAACTGAACTAGGGAATCGGTCAACCGAACAATGAAGACATTAATGATGCATTAATTCAAGATCTCGATGAACAGGGAAGGTCACTGTTTGGTCGACCGAACATCAGGGTCGGTCGACCGAACCATTAAAGATCAGTTAATGTTCGAAGATCAGATCTCAACGAATCCCAGCAAAGGAGGGAGCAGGCTCGGTCGACTGAACCCACGGATCAGTCAATCGAACATCGATGATTCTTATAAAAGAGTGCTCAAGGTCCGAGGCTCATAACGTATTCTGGTTGGTTTGAAGTTCATCTCTGTGAAAGCTATTTGTGTTACTGCTACTACAACTCGTAAGCAACTACTTCATTTAAGTGTCGACCGAGCTTCAGCTTTAACATAATGTCGGTATACTTTTATTTTATTGCTTTCATTGTACTTAACTCAAGTAAGATAGTAGGTTGTTACTATCTTACTCATTTTCTTGTACGCACTACTTCTTTCCCAGGTTTTCAGAAAGAAGAGTTTTAGTGAATTGCCCAATGGTGCGATCAAGGATCGCGGGTCTTGGAGTAGGAGTCGACCTAGGCTCCGAACCAAGTAACCAAACGAGTCATTTACTTTCTGTTGTATATTCTAATTGTCTTTAAAATGCTAAAAAGAAAAGTTTTTAAAAGCTTGATATTCACCTCCCCCCCTCTATCGCACTCGTTCAATCCTACGCCATTCACAATAGGTGTGTATGCTCTATGTTACAATTTGACATGCTAAAATGATGTAACATCTTATTTATATAAGACTCTTGTGACAGACGCAAAAGTCTTTTAGAATGATCTCTTATGATCTTCACTCCTAAGATGTATTCAGCTTCTCCCATATCCGTTGTATCAAATTATGATGACAGCCACTTCTTGACTTCATTCACATATCCTATATCATTTCCAGCTATCAGCATATCATCAACATATAATGATAAAATGACATACTTTTCTTTTTCCCTTTTCAGGAAAACATAATGATCATCATTGATCATTTCAAAATCATAAGATAAAATGACTTCGTTAAATCTTATGTTCCATTGTCTTGATGCTTGTTTTAGCCCACATATAGACTTTCTAAGTCTACATACTTTCTGCTCTTGGCTTTCAGTAATGAAACCTTCTACCTGAACCATATAGATTTATTCGTCAAGATCACCATTAAGGAAAGCGGTTTTTACATCCATTTGATGTAATTCCAAGTCATAATATGCCACAAAGGCCAAAATAACTCGTATTGACACAAATTTCACTACGGGAGAAAATATCTCTTCAAAGTCAATACCTCCATTTGGGTATATCCTTTTGCAACTAAATGAGATTTGTATTTGTTAATTGATCCATCAGTTTTCCTCTTTATTTTAAGAATCCACTTATTCTCAATAGCCCTTCGGCCTAGAGGAAAATCGACTAAGTTCCAAACATGATTTTGAATCATGGAGTCCATCTCTTCAACCATTACAGCTTTCCATTTTTCTGTAACTCTACATCTCAATGCTTCCTCAATGGATTGAGGTTCGTCGACATCAATTGGAAGTGTAATCAATGCCTCATTCTCAATATCAAACCTCTTCTTAGGTTTGCTCTTATGAACACTTCTTCGTATGTTGGGCTGTTGAGAAGTCAACTCATGACTCGGCATATCACTCCCACTCGGTCGACTAGACTCAGGTATCCCTTTTAACACCTCTCTTGTTGATAATATCTCATCCTCCTCAAATAGAGGAATATTTTTATCAACATCAGCTCTGATTGGGAACTCTGTTTCGAGAAAAGTCGCATCTCTCGAATCTATTTCGAAGATGGTTCCATCTAGTTGCTCACCTATGAAAACATAACCTTTAGAGGTCTCATGATATCTTATAAAGATACATTTCTTACCCCTATGCCCTAGTTTTCCAGACTTGTGAGAACTATCATGAACATAAGCAGCTGACCCCTAGGGTCTCAGATAACTTAAATCTAGTTTTCTGCCTGTCCAACATTCATATGGGGTAGATGGAACTAACTTTGAAGGCACTTTGTTAAGTATATAGGCTATAGTTAATAATGCATCTCCCCAATAGGAGATTGGCAAATTAACCTGCGCCATCATAGACCTAACCATTTTAAGAAGAGTCCTATTTCTTCTTTCAGCTACCCCATTTTGCTGTGAAGTTCTAGAAATTGTCAGTTGTCTTATAATCCCTCTATCATTACATATTTTCTTGAACATATCAGATTAATATTCCCCTCTACGGTCAGTCCGTAAAGTCTTAACTTTACATTCCATTTGATTCTCAACTTCATTCATATAATGAATGACACAATCCAATGCTTCATATTTGTGAGAAATCAAATACACATGATCGAACCGAGAGAAATCATCAATAAATGTAATGAAATAGTAAGGTCCATGTCTAGTCTTCACATCATTGGACCAAAAATATCCGAATGAATTAATTGCAATGTTGATTCAGATCTAATAGCCTTACTAAATGTTTCCTAGTTTCTCTTCTAGCAAGACAATGCTCACATATGGACAAGTGAATCTTAGCTCGAGTACCCATTAGACCCTCTCTAGCCAACCGATTCATATGTTCTTGTCCTATGTGTCCTGATCTAACATGTCAAATCTCATCAGTTATATCTATATCACTAGTTAGAGTAATTTTTAAAAAACAACCATCAATAGCATAATTGACATTTGGTTCTACATCAAGAACCATAAAAGTATTTGTTAAAAAACTATGTCCGATTGATACGAGTCAATCTTAGTTCAACACACCAACTGTAAAAATTAATACAATACCCTAAATCAAGAAGTCACGTAACGGAAATAAGATTCTGTCGAATTTTAGGAGCATATAGGACATCATGTAGAAACAAAACACTACAACCACTGAGGTTGAGTTTGCAAGTGCCGACTCCTTTGACTTCAACTCTTGCATTATTTCCTACATAGATCCACTTGTTTCCAGCTGGTACCCGACGGTACTCAACAAATGTAACTTGTTCTTGAGCTACATGGTTGGTTGCTCCCGAATCTATAATCCACAAAGGATAAGAATCAGCTAACAACACTGAACTAGCAACAAAATGCTCGAGAAAAGAAGACACACTTGAATTTACCTTTTTCGGCTTAGTGCACTCCCGAGCGAAGTGTCCCTTCTTGCCACAGTTAAAACAAGTCAACTTATTTTTAGGTTTCTTTCCAATCTTGTTTACTATCTTCTTGATTGAGCCATATCTCACAGCAGCAGCTTCTCTCTTCTTTCCCTTCCCTTTCTTGAACTATATCCTTTTCATGGATCTAGATGATCCAGCAGAACCTACAACCATATAGGCTTGTCCAGAAATCCTTACGGATTCAACTCTCTTCACCTCCAATTTTACATGGCGTGAGATGACAGTGAAAGTCTTGATACTCTCATTGTGAGTTAGGGTTTGCTTCATGGTCTCCCAAGAATTTGGAAGTGAATGAATAACTGCTTAAACCTGTTGTTCATCGATCAACTCATGACTAGCAATTTTAAGCTCCCAAATCATGTTTGACATCTCCCTGAGGTGTTGAACCATTGATACATTTGGACGCTTCTTGTAGCTGTTAAACTTGATTGTCAGTTGTCGAAGCTTGCTCAAACTTACTCCACTGTATTTTTCTTTAAGGGCCACCCAAACTGCATGAGTCGAAAGATATGACTGATACTCAAAAGCTAGGTTGTCTACCATTGAACTAATCAATATGCCCTTTGCAATGGAGTCCTTATTCTTCCATGCCTTATAGGCATCAAGATCTCGTCTGTGTTGTGTAGTAGGACCATCTACAGTTTCTACCATAACTTAATTTACAGCTTCTAGAACTCCTTGTTCCACAAGTACATATTGTATCTTGAGGTGCCAGATCTTATAGTTATCCCCATTAAGTTTTAAACCCTTATTGAGTTCAGCTAAAATATTTTTAGTTACCATAATCTATCATAAATAAACATATTATTTAATATTCAGTGTAATTCATATGCATGCAATTTATGATTGACTCAATATTAATTTGAGTTGGTTTACAAAATTAAGTGACAACAATGTCGTCACTCATCATTCGTATGACCAATTAAATCAATATTAATCAATTCTATTACACACATCCTAGCAAATGAACTAATCATTTATAATATCATAATTTCTTTAATTAAATGAACTGATCATTTAATAAATCATGATTACTTTAATTAAATGAACTGATCATTTAATAAAAATGAACTAATCATGCATCATGTCGAGTAAACAACATAAATAAATGAACATATTATTAACATAAAATTATGCTGCATATTGTTAATATATAACTAACTACCATGAACGAAATGAACAATTATTATTCATACATAACGACAATAACAATAACATAACCTAATAAACTAGATAGGCTATTACTACTTCCACTAGGACAGACACTAGTGCAGTGACCAACATTATCCCTTTTAACCTAGACTCATTTGGAGTAATCTCAGACAGGACAACTTTAGGATTCTCTATTGGATCCACAATTGGATTCTCCACATACTCTCCTGGATCCTCTTCTGATTCTTCAGGATCTTCTGAATTCTCTTAGATTCATCTAGATCCTCCTCTGGATCTTCAGGATCTTCTGAATCCTCCTTAGATTCATCTAGATCCTCCTCTAGATCTTCAAGACCCCAATGGAAATGAAGTAATTGTTTGCACATCTCTGAATATGAGATGTGCCCATCATAATCATACCAAAGTTAGAATGTTATCTGCCTAAGATTTTTCGACAGTGGATAGACCAGAGCCCATCTTCTGTGTGTATCTTGGACTAGAGACTCTTCTCGCTCAAGTTTCTAGAGCAACCAATCGAACCGACCAATAAGCCATCCGACTCCTTGAACCAGGTCAAAACCAAGCTCCTTAATCTCCTCCTAAAGCTCATGTTGTCGTAAATCATGACTAGCCATCTGAAAAATTAAAATTAAATAAGTCAGTACAAAACTGACTAACCAGTATAAAACTGGCATAATTCAATTTATATAGACATAGTACCAGCATAATAAATCAAGAAAAATAAATTTTCTCGATATTTAGGAGTCTAAGTTGACTGACTCATTGGATCGGTTGATTAGGAATCTAGATCCTAAGCTTGGTCCATTATCCACAATTAGAACTAATCTAATTGATAGGGATTTTTATACTTATTTTCTATTACTGTTTGATCTAAGTTCATTTCAACCAATTTCAGACTTATTGATCAAACTCAGGTCCGTTTGATCAAACCAATGTCCATTGGTTTAAGTCTGACCAATTAAAATAAATCTAACCATTTAATCATATTAGGTCTAAGCCCAATTAATTAACCCAAATTGATTCGGGGTTGGATCAAATTGGTTCGGTTAAATCAACTAATGGTTTAAACTTGAACAAAGTTTAAGTCGACCAAAATTGGTCTGATTAAACCAACTTGATGGGTCTGGTTCAGTGAACCAGATCCTAATTCAAGTTTGACTACAAAGGTTTAAATCCATTTCAACAAAGAACCAACCAGCCCAAATCTAACCTGCATGCCTTAAATATTAATTAACAATTAATTAAACATGCATGCACGCATTTAAACCAGGATGAATTGATGAGAAATTTTAAATTGTTTCACCAGCAGCCTTTTGTTTTTGTTTTTAAAAGAAAATCCTTAATCCTATTTCCTATCACAGCACCGTTACGGTTTTTTTTTTATTTTGAAAAAATCAAAACAGAAATTTGATCATTATCTTTTATCGTTTTCTTTCAGCACAATCCCATGCACGCCACCTCAACAGCTGCACACCACCTTACCCACGACGAACACGGGTCGCAACGAGAGGTGGCCATGAGCACTCCGCTGGCCAACCTTGATGTCGTCGCCAGACTTGGATCATTGCCGCCATCCACCATTGGAGACAAACTCCGTGGGTGTTCCTTCAAAGCCTAATTACAACCGCTGATCGCGGCTGCTTTCGACGTCGACGACTATGGTAGCTCGCGACATGGACGTGATCTTGCCCTGTGCTGGCAGCAGGCGATAGAGTACACTTCATTGGAGAATTTAGTTTTTTTTTCGGCAGCGAACAGGAGTAAAGGAACAACGATTTCAATAAGAGATTTATCAAGCGAGAGATAAGTTTTATGGATTTTTCATGCATTTATAACTAACACAGCTCTGATACCATTATTGATTTTCTAAATGTATGAATTAAAATGAATTAAAAACTTACAACAATCTCTCATAGATCTACAATCGACGATAGCTGAATGTAATTTTCGGACTTGCTGGGCTTGTTGTCGGAAGAGCGATCACAAAGTCAAAAAACTCTCCACAATTCCATAAACCAAATCTCACTGCCTCGAATGTTTTCCTTCCTCTCTCTTTCTCCACAACCTTCGTTGTCGTTCTTGTTGAATGATCCTTGGACACACCCTTTATAAAGGGAAATAATTCAGGGGTATAATGGATATTTTCCATTAAGAGTAGTGAGCAACGTGAGCATGTTTCCACGTTCTCATTTCCTACAAACACACTCCAAGCGCCCAAGAGGGGATACAAGCGCCTAGATGGGGCTATTAAAAGGGGGTTCGACCATTAGCTCAAATACATCAATTCAAACAACTTCTGCTCCTATGCATTACTCTGAAAAGGTCTCTACGATGTCTAAAAGCTGCTCTAATGACAATTACGCTGAAAATCTCTTCCTCCATGTTGTTAGTATTTATTTTATTATTCAAGTTACTTGTACTCAAATTGTAATCGCTTTTGTAACTTTCCAATTGATTAGTGATTTCCCAACGAAGCACTCTCACGTGCGGACCTTCGACTAGGAGTCACCACAGGTTCCGAACCAAGTAAAAAACTTCTGTTCCTATGTGTTTTTCTTTCTCTTGTTTTTCTTTTCGCTACACGTTTACTCTCGATTGTTTTTTAAAAAACGTGAGAAGCAACTAGCGTTATTCACCTCCTCTAGCGTAACGATTCTACACTTACACCATTCAAAAATTTAAAAGTTTCATTTTTTTAAATAAGGAGAGTTCTAGAACTTATTAGTGATATTAGTTAGTGAGTATTATTGTCCTAAGTCATACAATGAACATGTGAAAAATTTTATCAATTCTTTTGCAACTTTAAAAATTCACTATTTTAAATTTAAATTCAAATCTGAGAACATAAATATATTAAAGAGGTTTTCAAGAGGTGATTAATTTTGATTCGTAGTTATTTAAAATTTTTTATAGATTTATCAGTCAATTTTGAACTAAATTGATTGATGGAGTTATCAAGAAAGAGAAATGATATTTTAGAAAATATGATATGTGATTAAGGTATTAAAAAAATTGAGTATATAATTTCCAATAATATAGAAACTTATTTACACCATTTAATAAAATACCGAAAGTATAATATATATAAAATCTGTCCTGTTAAAATGAAATATTTTATATTTATTTTTTAAATAATATATATTAATTAAGATGATATACATTAAATAAAATACTTTATATTTAATTTCTGACTTTCATTCGGGTCATTAAAATTTATTGTATAATTAAATGACATCTTCTGCATTGAGACTCTGGTCTGATGAGGGGTGACAAGAATATTTCCAACTCTCGAGGCTTCACCCTGACCTATGTCTTGATATCAGAAAATTAATTAATTTAGTTGTCACATGTAAGATATATAGCAAATTGAAGAGGGCAGAGGAAGACATTAAAAAGATATATCCTCCAGCGGATGGTGCAGGCATGCCACGCATGGTTGTGCTGCGTTCGAGGTTGCATGTCCCTTTTAGGATTTGTATATAGCAGTGGTACTCTACGTCATCAAACGAATCTTTGCCATAGATAGGCTGGTACACGTACACATGCATGCACGCTTTTTTTTTTTTTTTTTTTTTTTTTTTTTTTTTACTGTTCTTATGTCCTCATATGATGCAAGTTAAAAATTAATAAGAATAAAATTAGACGGGCTTTCCAACAGCACAAGAGTCTTAGGGCATCTTTAATTATTAAATCTCTCTATAAATTTTTTTTTTTATAATTTTTAATATGTCATATCAACGTCACATCAATTGAAAAAAAACCTACTACTCTTTCCACAATTAAAAAACTTCCATATAACTTTTTTATGGGTTCTACATTAAAAATCACACATCTTTATTTATTACTTTTTTTCATTTAATATCTCTATATAATTTTTACTTAATAATTTATTTAATTCTCATCTTTAATTTAATTTATTTATAATTTTTAATTAATAAATTAATGAACTTATAATTTTTAATTTAATTTATAATTTATAATTTCTCATCTTTATTTAATATTTAATTTATAATTTCTCATCTTTATTTAATATTTAATTTATAATTTCTCATCTTTATTTAATATATAATTTATGAATTTTAATTTAATTATAGTGATTGCTATTTTTTTAACTTATCAATTGAAGTTTGATAAAGCAAGTTTAAGCATCAAAATTAAAGGTTGAGGTGTGATTTCAGAGGAAAAAAATCCACAATGAGATATATCATGTACAAAAAAAAAAAAAGACAAAATCCACACTAGTAAATGGATTTATGTCTCACATTGACAAATTCATTTTTCAATCTCCTCAAGCTATATTGCCATAGATAAGCACACTTTTAAGAACTTGAGAAGTGAGCATGACACATCACATGCTTTAGAATAAAATCGTCCATTACCATCTCCTCTTTCCAATAGGATATTTTGAAGTGCTATAATGATAACCATTCAAGACAAAAATTACAAACAACAATAAGATAAACTAAACTCGATCTTAAAAAACATAGCTAAAAAATGAAAAACCATCTAATAAGGTATTCCCCATCTTTTGGATATTATTTCACATGCCTTTTTATGTATATCCTCTTGTTGCTTTGTCATTGTTGAAGTATCCCTCATCAAGATTTCATAATCACGTCGAAATGCTTCAGATTCTGCAACTTTCTCGTTGTTATGGAATTCATCTATCTTCCTAACTTTGTCTTGTTGAATATCTTTGAATTCCTTCCACATGTTGCTCATGTTGCCAATGCTTTGTTCCATTATTTCTACCATTGCATGATTGATTTTACCCTTCTTCTTTGCCGCCTTTTGCCCAATTGGACGCTTGCGCGCTTCACAGTCGTCCGCATCAACACTAGCATCTGGGTTGGACGAGGATGTGTGTGCCCCTAATTCAGATGTCCTTGCTTTTTTCCAACACGATGACCCTCTGATTGTGGAGCCCATTTCACTTGCTCTTTCAAAATTCTCCACACATGTTCATATTTAAAAGGCCTGTTCTTATGCATGTCCTTCCACTTCATATGTGTTTTTACAAGTATATCTTCATCACTCTCACCGCTTTGACGATTCTCCCAAAAATTATTGTACATTGAACCAAATTCATTTGCCGACGAATAATACCCATAGAAATGTGACTTTAGCGCCATGAAATCCCTCTTCTTAGTTCCCTATGGGCGAGTCTCGCTGTAGTAATCTCCGATACGCTTCCAAAAAGCTTTATCCTTTTGAGAATTCCCGATTGCTGAGTCAGTGCTAATATTGATATATGATTTTGCAAGATGTTGCTCTTCTTCTACTGTCCAAAATGTTCGTTTGCTGCCCATCTCTGCATCAACATTAAAATCAATTTTTTCCACCTCGACTTGTGTCGAATGTGGTGGAAACTGAGACTCAAGGGGAGAAGGTGGTGTTGCGAGTTCTTTCTCGACTCTGGATGCACCTATACTCGCTCTTCTTGATTCATCCAAGACCATGGCCGATGGCGGTTGAGGAAGATGCATATAAGGAGGGTATTGTTGAAGATATTGAATATTTTGAAAATTTGGAGGATATTGTGTAGGATATGAAAAATTTTGTGGATATTGTGGAGCATAAGGAAGATTTTGAAATTTTGATGAGAATTGTGGAGATGAAGAAAGTTGAGAAAATTGAGAATTAGGACGGTTATTTTGAAGCATTGCATTTTCTTCAGGATTCTGTGAATTCGAAAACATGCTAAAAGATCCACTAAAATTTTCATCCATGGATAAAAATTAGAATGATAGGATCAAATGAGAAGTTTGGATGAGCAGAGAAGTTTGGATGAGCAATAAAAAGATAAGAAGCAGCAACGGCTTCTTATCTTTAAAAATATGAATGGAAAATATAAGAGAAGTAGAAGTTTGAATGGAAAAGATAAGAAGTTCATCACCTATAAATAGTAAAATATTTAAAAATTAAATAAAATAAATATACTAATGTAAATATAGCAAGGATAGTTGTTAAAGTTTATTTATACTAACATTGTAATTAAATTGAAGGTTAAAATAGCAACGGCTAAAATAATTTTTTTTTTAAAATATTTTTTTATTATTTAAAAAGAAGTCAATATGCACTATTATTTCTCAATGATTGGTAGCTCCATCCCCAAGAGAAAAAAGCAGGTTTGATATTTCAAACCTACTCTTAAAATAAAAACCTCAAACCTTATCTCTCCACTCATTAGAGCTTTTTTGTTGAGCTTTTTTATTTTTACAAACCTTTTAAAAAGCTTGCATTGGAGATGCCCTTACGAGTCTTTGCTCTAGCTCAGCTCGACTTTTGAGTGTCCCGCCCAACTTAACTTCTAGAGTTCCTCGTCCAACTCAATATCCTGAGATCTCTATAAAATTGTGGTCTTAGAATACCTTATGCGACTCAATACCTTAATCCCCTAGCTAGGTCTCTACTCCGAGCACTCACAACTTTCTAAGTTCTATGGTCTGAGCTCCTTGAACTCTCTAGTTCTCGAGTTCCTATTTCTTGACTATTTATTTGCAAGCTATAATTGTATATGATCGCCTTAATTTGCAGCCTATAATCCTTAGGGTTCAACTGACCTAGGGTTTAAGTTTGAAGAATGATCTAGGCAACAATATGAGTATTGATATGGTGCATAAATGAGGGGGCCCGATAAGGCTAGACAGTCAGAAGTCAAGGGGATGTGACAGTCAACCGGTATGAGAAAGAAGGAGTTAGACCGGCTCATATCACCAACCGCATAATGTTAGACCCCGTCGTAGTTTTGATGTGATCAACCAAGTTGGTTAGGTCCTGCTTTGCGTTTGATCCCTGTGTCTGAGTGTGCAGAAGCTTAGGAGCACAGGAAGTCGAGCGGAAGACGCAGCTAGCGAGAAGGACGGCACGGGAAGGGAGCCGACGGGCTCGGTGCGTCTGAAGGACGAGAGAGCTGCGGAAGAGTACTCCGGTGGGCGTGAAGAGCGTGTGCAACGTTCGAGGGATGTTAAGTCGGGATGGAAGACTGCTCGAGGAGAAGGCCGGAAATTGGATTCGGGTGAGCCCTATTTCGGTTGGTCGAAATTACCCAAAAGAAAGGAGCATCGGAAGCTAAAGCCGGAAAGAAGCAGTGCTGGAATCACTGCTCAAGGCGCCTTCAACAAGGTTGAAGGCGCCTCTAGCTTGAAGGCGCCTTCAGCCTTGTTTAAGGCGCCTTCAACCTGGTCAAACAGATCGTTCGTGCGTGGATAAAGTTTTATCCGCTGACCTAGTTTGGAGGCGCCTTAGACCCTCAATGGAGGCGCCTTGGAGCTTCGGGATAGAATTTCCAGGGCTATAAAAGGACCCCTGGAGCTAGGAATTCTCAACAACTTCCACATTCAACTCTGTAAGCATTTCCTAGCAGTAGTTCTGAGCCATTAGAGTGTAAAAGGCTTCTCCGCCTTCAGCAAAGGAGAATTTTCTTAGTGTACTTTCTTACTGCCCTGGATTAACAACCCTCTTGGTTGTAACCAGGTTAAATTCGGTTTCTTCTTTTATTTCCACCTTTATTTTATTTACTATTGCATTAATTGAGTTGAAAGAACGAGGAGAGTAGTTTTATTTTTGTTTTCAGCAATTCACCCTCCCTCTTGTCGGCCTCCGCTGCACCTACAATTAGTATCAGAGCCTGATCACCTCAGAAGAACTAACCGCCAACTGAAGCACTACGATCAAGATGATGGCCGGAGCGAACATCCATCCCCCGAAGTTCGACGGAGACTTCGCCACATGGAAGTGCAAAATGGAGGTATTTTTTAAAACCGAATTTGACATTCTTTTAATAATGAAATATGGCTATGCAGTTCCGAAAGATAAGGAGGAAAATACCTAGATGAAAAAGGAGCAAGTAGATTTTGTCGCCAACGGAAAGACTGAGTTCCACCTACTCAGCGTTTTGCCGCTTCAGGAGGAAAATCGGATCAGAAGCTACGACTCCACGAAAGATCTCTGGGAAAAATTCCTGGAGCTTCACGAAGGTACCTCCGAAGCGAAGCTAGCGAGGCGCGACATCCTTCGGAACCAGTTGACGAACCTCCGGATGAACCAAGGCGAGAAGGTAGCGCAGCTCCAAACAATGATCAAAGAGTTGATCACGCAACTAACCAATCTTGGAGAAGAGGTAACAAACCGTGACTCTATCCAGTTCCCGCTCAACGCCTTCTCGAGAACTCCCGATTGGGCTTCCTTAGTAGATGCGTACTACATCTCTAAGGATTTCGAGATAAGTACATTAGAACAATTGTTTTCGACTTTTGAACTTCACGAATCTCGAGTTGCAGAGCCCACTGGAGTAGAGAAAATCAGTCAGAACATTGCCCTAAAGGCAAAAGTAAACAGTTCTGACTCCGAAGCCTCGGTCGACGAATCAGAAGCGGCACTACTGGTAAGACGCTTCAATAAGTTTTTCAGTACTAATAAATTTAAATCGCAGAGACATCATTGAAAGAAGAGGACGGTTCGTTGCTACAACTGCAATGAAGAGGGGCACATCAAAGATGACTGCCCAAAGCTAAAGAGAAAGGAGAAAGAAAGGGAAAAGTCAAAATACAAGAAACCAGAATCCTCCAAGCACAAGAACCTGAAAGCCACTTGGTCAGACTCATCCTCCAAATCAGAAGTCGAAGAATTCTCGGGGACAGCTAGAAGAAACCTCTAGCTCAGAGATGAGCATCGATGAAGGGGGAGGAACATCAGAAGAAGAAAGCAGCAGTGAAGGGGGAGTCTCACTGAGTCAGGTAAGTCAGGTACGAAATCTAACCCCGACTCAGTCTTTTCGATTTATTAAATCTCTTTCTATAGACTTATTCGAATTAGAAAAAGAAAATAAAGAATTAAAAATGAAATTAGCAAAAGCATGTCCACTTGAAATGTACGATAGTATAAAATCAGAAAATGATAAATTAAAATTAGAAATTGAAAAATTGAAATCTGATGCATGCTTAAATAAATTTCCTAAATCAAAATTAAGAATTTATGGAAAATTAAATTGGTACATAAGAAAACACCAGGGTCAACTTAGAAAAGTGCTCAAAAATCATGTACCCCCTAAGTTTTTGACTAACCCTGTAGGAAGGAACCTTTATTGGGTTCCAAAATCTTTGCTAGTTTAAATTTCTTTTTTAGTTAAAAGCTTACAGTGAGAAAATTAAACATTGAAATTCTTTATGGAAGCTTTGTCTAAGGAAGTGGTTGTTGCTCCAATAACCAAGAAGGCCTAGTGCCTTGCCACGACTTGGAAGTTAAAATATTGAAAGAAAATGTTTAATTAACTTTCTGAAAAAATATTAAAAACAAGAATTAAATAATGCTTTAAAAGTTTATCAAATATTTTTTTTTTGTTTGAAACTTTTCTTGAAAATTCTAACTTAGAAATTTTTTTATTTTAGTTAGAAATTTTTTCTTGGAAAAATTCTAAATAACTTCATTTGACTTAGAAATTCTTTTTGGGAACATTCAAAAAGTTTACTTAGGATTTTTTTTAATTAATTGACTTAGAATTTTTTTTCTGAAAATTCAGTTTAACTTAGATTTTTTTTTAAATTCAAAAAATTCATTTTTGCTTAGAAATTTTTTTTTAAAAAAATTCAATTTAACTTAAAATTTTTTTTCTAAAAATTCATTTCTGCTCAGAATTTTTTCTACTTTAATAATTTGCTTAATATTCTCTTATTGGTACCCCATTTTTGCTGTGATCAAAGGGGGAGTGAAAGGTACAAGTTTAGGGGGAGTACGGAAAATTAAAAAATTAAATGTTTTTAATATTTTTTTTCTAAACTGTGTTACAATTTTACTTATTACAAATTTATGCTTAAATATGTTAGTTTAGTAATTTCCTTTAAAGTTACTAGTTATGTCTATTTTAACCCTAACTTGAACTTGTATTGATGCACATAAAAAATGGGGAGATTGTTAGACCCCGTGGTAGTTTTGATGTGATCAACCAAGTTGGTTAGGTCCTGCTTTGTGTTTGATCCCTGTGTCTGAGTGTGCAGGAGCTTAGGAGCACAGGAAGTCGAGCGGAAGACGCAGCTAGCTAGAAGGACGGCACGGGAAGGGAGCCGACAGGCTTGGTGCGTCCGAAGGACGAGAGAGCTGCAGAAGAGTACTCTGGTGGGCGTGAAGAGCATGTGCGGCGTTCGAGGGACGTTAAGCCGGGACGGAAGTCTGCTTGAGGAGAAGACCGGAAATTGGGTTCGGGTGAGCCCTATTTCGGTTGGCCGAAATCTCCCAAAAGAACGGAGCATCGGAAGCCAAAGTCGGAAAGAAGTAGTGCTGGAATCACTGCTCAAGGCGCCTTCAACAAGGTTGAAGGCACCTCCAGCTTGAAGGCGCGTTCAATCTAGTTGAAGGCGCCTCAAGCTGGTTGAAGGCGCCTTCAGCCTTGTTTAAGGCGCCTTCAACCTGGTCAAACAGACTGTTCGTGCGCGGATAAAGTTTTATCCGCTGACCCAGCTTGGAGGCGCCTTAGACCCTCAATGGAGGCGCTTGGAGCTTCGGGATAGAATTTCCAGGGGCTATAAAAGGACCCCTGGAGTTAGGAATTCTCAACAACTTCCACATTCAACTCTGTAAGCATTTCCTAGTAGTAGTTCTGAGCCATTAGAGTGTAAAAGGCTTCTCCGCCTTCAGCAAAGGAGAATTTTCTTAGTGTACTTTCTTACTACCCTGGATTAACAACCCTTTTGGTTGTAACCAGGTTAAATTCAGTTTCTTCTTTTATTTCTACCTTTATTTTATTTACTATTGCATTAATTGAGTTGAAAGAACGAGGAGGGTAGTTTTATTTTTATTTTCAGCAATTCACCCCCTCTTGCCGGCCTTCGCTGCACCTACACATAATTCCTGATCGGGTACAGACATAGCAGGGCACGAGATCTGAGACACAAGACACATCCTAGAGTAGTGCCTAACCTACCCACACTGGTCGGGCTTCCTCAGCTCGGGCCGCATAGCCAGACCTAGTATTTCCAGTAAGACAACTCCTGGTCGACCCTTCAACGATCCAAACGTGAAAGACGGTGCTCTCGCCACAGCTCTGAAGGTGTTGGAATTTCGTTTTGTTTAAATTTCCCTGTACAAAAAAATTGTTCAAGAACAGAACTTTTCCTAGCAACCCGCAAGTTCGATCAAACATGTGTTTGATCAATCAAGCAAGTTCTTGAATGATCAAAATACACCTTGATCGAAGTACAAGATCGCTGACCTCTTGTATTGGTATTTCAAAACGATACAAAGAAAACTAACTAATTACGGAGTAGAATTAAAGAACTAGTTGTACCTTTTCTTTGTAGCTAAAGACCTCTTGATCTTCTACCGTATTCCTCTCCTCTTCTTGGACATCATGTGAACGACGATCTACCAAGACAACACCACCCTCCTTCTCTTCTCGGTTTCTAAACCGCCGGCTACAAAAGGAGGCTCTAGGATGGGACACCTTCTAATCTTCTTCCTTCTTTTCCTCTTTTTTCTCTTCTTCCTCTTCTTCTTCTTCTTCCTCTTCTTCAGGCCGTCGCCAACCAAGGGAGAAGGGGGCACCGACCCTAAGCAAAGGGAAAGGGGGCGCCGACCCTAAGCAAAGAGGAGGGGGCCGACCCTAGGAGGAAAAGGTGGCGTCGGCCACCAAAGAGGGAAGAGATGAGGGGCGCCGGCCCTAGGCAAGGGGAAAGGGTTGCCGACCACAAGGAGGAGAAGAGGTTTTCGGAAAATTAGGAAAATTAGGTTTTAGGGGCCACAACCTACTCCTTTTATAGACTTGCCATCGGTTACAAAGAAAGAAAAAATAACAGAATTCTGTTTAGAAAATTTTTCCCTTTCTATAACCAAACCAAGTTAAACCAAGTTAAGTTAAAACAAACCAAGTTAAGTTAAAACAAACCAAGTTAATTTAAAACAAATCAAGTTAAATCAAACCAAGTTAAGTTAAACCAAACCAAGTTAAGGATGGGTGGATGCGAAGCTTTATATAGAGGCTACAACAGGGACCTAGAGGAGGAATTGGTTTAGGCCTCCTGATGGGCTTGGGCTTCTTGTGTTCAGCTCGAACACCCAACCCAAGTCCATCAATATAACCCATACCACTAAAGGGTTATTATTGAACCGCCGCACCAATCCCATATTACAATATGGGCTCCTTCTTATCATGAGTGCATTAATCTCCCTGTGTTTAAGATATCGTATGTCCATTAATTAATTGAGTTACTGAAAACCCAATTAATTAATATCTGATTCCAAGAGTAGTACCACTCAACTTTATTATCATGCCGGACTAAGTCCACCTGTAGGGTTACATGATAATCCTTATGAGCTCCTCAAGAGGACATCATCAACCTTAATAATTAGGACACAGGTTCCTTCTATAATCAACAACACACCATATAAATAGTACTATTTCCCAACTCATCGAGCCTATTGATTTAACGGATAAATCTCACCCATTGATAAGTTAAAGAAATGAATACTATACGTGCTTGTTATTATATAGGGATTAAGAGGACGCACATCCATAATAACAGAGGTTATGTTCTTTTATATAGTCAGTATAAATCGAACAACCTCAAATGGTCCTACTCAATACACACATAATGTACTAGTATAATTTTATAGTCAAGACAGACTAATACCAAATTACACTACAACCGTTCCAATGGTTTGTCCCAATTCAGCTTGGTTGTGAGCCACTATTTATAATTTATAAGGAACCGATAACATGATCTTCTATGTGGCACCACACACCATGTTATCTACAATATAAATTAAATGGACAACTGCATTAACATATATATAAATATAAAATGCAAACATTCGACCAAAGTGATTCTCATTTTAAAATATTTCAAAAAAGATGTTCATACAAAAGCTATGCTTATAGTATACATCCCAACAAGCTCGTCCCCCTCATCAAGACTCAAGTCAGGTGACATACCCGAATGGTCATCTCGAGCTGTCTGTAGTTAAACCAGGGCAGGACAGAAAACACTAAGCGACAAACAATGATAGGGAATTGTAACCTCCTATCAGAGAATAACTGTCATGCGTAAGGAAATATTCCAGTGGTTTGCTATCGCTTGTGAATGGAACCTTCTTTCCACCAATAGGAGGCCACCGTACACTCTCTCTCACCCGATAAGCCCTGACACCCAACATTCTTTGACAACCTGCAGGCTCTGAAGGTACGCAGCGTCATATAAAAAGGGAGATCCTCTCCCTTAGCCAGGTATTCCCACATTTGCACTCATCTTCTACAGTTCTTTTTTCCTTCGTACATTGTTCTTCTAGGGAAAAAGTACTTGACTTGAGCGTCGGAGGGCCTACGCTGGGGACTTTTTCCCTGGTTTCTAGTTTCTAACGTTCCGTGTGCTTGTCTGAGTGTGCGCAGAGCCAAAATACCATCATTCTCATTACCACTATCCAGGAGTACCATGTGGGGGTTGGTTTTTCTGGTGCACATACGCTAGGTGTGCCCAAGTCACCTCTCTGTCAATGCCAACACCATCTCAACCGACCTTTGTTTAACTCAGATTCTGGATGGGATCAATTTGACGTCGTCTATGGGAAACTCCTTCACCTGTTCTGGAATGTGACGATGGAGGACACTGGCAAGATCAATTTCACTATGATGGCTGGAGAGTATGAGTTGTTGAAGAAAGCTAAGAGATGAGCGACTTCCGAAAGTCATACCACCACTTCACAACCACACAAGATGCCCACCGTTTCAAAAAACTAGACCCACGCCTCAAATAGAGGGTCTAAAAGAAAATAGTCTGAGCATTTCCCCCAAGCTTTCTATTACAACCTCTGCCCGAAGCATTACCATAAGAAAGAGCAACATCAGGCCTCCACGGCCGTGTGTTCCCCACCTAGAGATTCGAAGAAGGGGAAAGCTATAGTCCTCCGGAAGGAGCCGAGGGAGATGCCCAAGGAGCAAGTGCCATTCTCTCTAAAGGCACTCGAGGAGAAGCTACCGAAGGGGTACAACCCCCATCTATTGGAGAATATGATGGTAGCAAGGACCCAGAGGATCATTTCTGAAAATTTTAGAATGTTGCGTTGCTTCACCAATATAGTGACACTATTAAGTACCGGGTGTTCTTAAACACTCTGCCAGGTTCCGCACAAAAGTGGTTCGATGGATTGCTGAGCGGACCCAGCACTTGCTTTCAGGATTTTAAGAATGCTTTCCTGCATCACTTCACTAACATACATAAATATCAAAAATACAGACCATTGTCTCTTTGCCCTTAAGAAAGGGTGTGCAGAGGCCTTGAGAAGTTACATAAAGTGCTTCAACTAGGTATCCCATGATATCCCATCCGCTACCTCCGAGATCTTGATGAGCACCTTCTCTCACGGCCTGGTGGAAGGTGAGTTCTTCCGAGCCCTCATTCGAGAGCTTATAAAGAACTTTGATGAGATGCTGGGTAAAGCAGCAAGCTACATTAATGTTGAAGAAGCCCAGGCTGCCTAGAGGAAAGCAAATAAGACGCTTGCTCCTGCCAACGCTCCTGCCAACAAGTCAGAGAGAAGGCTTGATTGACCGGTTTGATTGATCCGCCGAAGTATCATCTTGTTCGATACGGATGCACAATGGCTTGATTGACCGACTTAATTGATCTGCCGAAGTATGAAGGAGAAAGCTTATAGGACATCACCTTTTGCATTGTGAAGATCAAGAACTTCTTCGAGACGATTGGGACACAATGATGGTGGTGGAAGAGCTATTCGAAGTCTCAAAAGACAAGAAAGGGAAGAAGCTCTGATCACGGTATTGGATGGAGGAGCAAACCACATGATTGGAGGCAAATTCAAAGGTAATATCAATTTTGATAGAAATCTTGCCTTTTAATATGATAAGTCGTGTAGGTGAATACAAGAATGCCCACCAGTTGTGGAGTAAGGTAAAGATAGTTCTAGGAGAAGAACTCATGCCTACAAAAGAGGAGAAATGATTCGAAGAAAGTGATGAAGTGGTCCAAGAGGAGAAGAAGGACCAATCGGACGTGGAGACCAATTCAACATCAAAAGAGGAAGTGGAAGTGAATTTGGTCAAATCCAAGGAGAAGGAGGATGAGGAAGCATCATCAGCCTCCTCAAAGGTTGAAGAAGAATCCAAGACAAGTAAAGAAGAAGAGGAAATCTTGGAGGTCAATCTAGTGAGTGTCTCCACCGAAGTGAAGTCAAAGAACAACATAATTTGCTTCGGTTGCAATGAGAAGGGACACTACAAGAGTAGATGTCTTATGGGTAAGAAGGTAACTCCTAAACTCATTCAAGTTAATTTAAACACTAACAAGGGTTGTAGGAATGAAGAAGCTCAAAGAAAGAGAATGCACATTGTATGCTTCACATGTGGGGAGAAGGGACACTACCATACAAAATGCCCCAAGAAGAGGGAGATCAAAAAGCTTGTGCATCTAAAGAAATGGGAGAAGAAGAAGAGGAGCTCAAATCAAGGGGGAGCTTTAAGGGTAAGGAACGTATACTCTTACTTGAATTATAATTCAAATTTTCATTCTTCCATGCATGCTAGGAGAAATGATTTTGTTAATCATAGTATGCCCATGCAAAATATTGGATTTAAATATCATGATAGGAATAGGGTAATTGTAGATCATAACCCTAGGAGAATCATTCATGATAAATCTAGGCATGATAGACCTAAGGAGAATCTAGGCAAAAATCCAAAGAAGGGAAGACATATGCTTAGAAAAATGGATAGGTCTAGGAATATCCATGGTGGACATGTTAACTCTAGGTTTAGGAACCTAGAAAGGGAAAATCAAGCTTTGAAGGCAAAGCTTGATATTTTGGTGAAAACCCTAGAAATATTCAATGTTGGATCTAAGGATTTAGGTATGGGGTTGGGTAGTCAAAGACCGAATAATGATAGATCGAGTCTAGGATACTGATCTAGTGTCTCCAATGCTAAGGGAAAGTCTTATGCTAGGGTTACATATAACTATAGCAAGGAGAAGCCAATAAATGGCAAGAGAAAGCCATTTAAAAGTAAGGTTAAGTTAACCAAGGATAAGGTGTCCAAGGTTAAGAAGGTTAAGCTTGTAGGCCAAGTGTCACCGGAGGTGCACTGATGTGGCCTAGCCATTGTGGATGAGTCACCTAGGGAGGTGGCTAAGGTTAAGAGCTCTAGGATGAGCTCAAAAAGTCAAATTGGGACCCATGACCAATGGATCTCAAGTGTATTTTACTTGGGAGTATAGATTGGGTCATGGAATGTGCCAAGTGGTTTGGAGATGAATTTGAGTCTCAACATTAGGAAATTGGCACAATTGGTTTATATTTAATGCTTAGAAATATAATATTGGGGTCATATAGCATGAAAATTAGTTTTGGATGTATAGATGCCATATAAACCAATGCTAGGGATGCATTATGGGTTGGTATGGGCAAATACATCAGGAGGAAGCCAAAACTAAGACTTTAGGTCATGGTTCAATTGAACCATTTAGATAGTTTTGGATTTTGTGTCAATCTTAGGATTGGTGATAGATACATTTTGTAATGTATTTTTTCCTAGTAGACACTAGTAAAATAAATCTCTCCATAAAATTTGGAAAATTTTGGAGGTCTTTGGAATTTCTGGTGTATTTCTGAAGTTGGTCAGAAAAGGCTAATTTTTGCAGAAATAAGGTACCAGTTGACTGGTGCAGATACCAGTCAACTGGTAACAGTGTTTTTGAGCACAAAATAACTCTATAAGCTCATTTTGATGAGAAAAGTCAACTGCTGTCGATACCAGTCGACCGATAACAGTATTTTTCAACCTTAGAATGCTTCTGTAAGTTTGTGTCGAGGGCATCAGTCGATTGGTATCAAGGGACAGTCGACTGATACTAGCCTGAAAGTGTTTTCAGCGCTAATTTTGACTGTACCAACTCATTCAGATGTATGAGATCCATTGGGGATAAATACATGAGTTTAGGGTCAGTTTAGATGATAAGTTTTTGACAATTGGGATATTGTTGGAAAGCTTTTTGGATTTTAGGAAAAGGGGAGAAGTAAGGTTTAGTTGGGAAAACCTTAAGTGCCTTTGCATAGGGGGAGCCTTGTGATAAGTTCTTAAATATCCCTGTGGGGAATTCCTAGCTCAATGGGGAGCTTAGGTGTAGGGGGAGCCTTGGGATAGGTTCCAATGTATGTTGCATTTTGATTCGGCGGTATAAGTCGAAGTGTGTAGCCTTGGCAACGTAAGTCCATTGTTTCTTTTTAGCATGTTTATTTACTATATGTTTTCCCTAACTTAAACGTATTGCCAAACATCAAAAAGGAGGAGATTGTTGGAGAAATCCCAATGGTTCGTGCGACCATGTGTTTTGGTGTTTGGGCAAAGGGTTTAAGTTTGGATTACCCTCGTTATTTGATATGTGTATATGAGTGTGCAGGTTTGTAGGATACACATATGACTCAGCTTGATGGCTTTGGGTCCGGTGAAGGATGGAGCATCCGAGGGACCGTGGACAAGACAGCAAGGATAAGGGCCGAGGGAAGCGACTTCGAGCTATACGTGAAGGACGACATTGGGGGCGAGCTGTGGGCTTGGATGCATCCAAGGGATGAGAGCCTAAGGAAGTAGGCTTGAAGGCAAGAAGTCAAGGCTACAAAGAAGAGTCAAGTGAATGGTGAGGGTACGAGTGCATGAGAGATTGTACTTAGAAAAAAATCCAGGGGGGATTGTAGCATTCAACGGGGGGCACTATAGCAGTCAACATGTACTGTAGTAGTTAACGACACTATAGAAGTTACTGTAGCAGTCAATAGTGCAGTCGACTGGTGGACTGTAGCAGTCGACTGCTAGAGAGCCATTGAGAGAGCCGTTGGGCTGGCACCAATCGATTGGTGCAAGGACCAGTCGACTGGTAACGGTAAAATAACAGAGCTATTTTCTTCCAAGCTCTATAAGAAGGAGCTTAGGATGGCCGACCAAGGTGACGAAATTAGACTTGGTTAAAGCCTAATTAGTAGGCACTAAGTGCTCAAGGTTTCCCTTGTGTCCAAGTATTTTTGGTGAGTGGTGTGGTGAGATTTCTCCATCCACAAGGAGGTTTGAGCTAGCCGGAGTTTCTGGGTACTAATCCACTGACGGATTGAGGGATCCTCCACCTTACGGACAGCCGTCGAGTAGGAGCAAGTTATCTCTGAACCATGTAAATGAACGTGTTATTGATTTACATTTCTTTCTTGTTTATATTTGTATTCGTATTCGTATTTGTTATTGTATTTCCTCTTGCTCACTAACAAATACCTAGGAAGCGAGTATTTGGGGGCGCCGTCTATCCAACACCCTTCTAGCCGCCCGTAAGATCCAACTACAATAAGATCTAAGCTTAAATAGGCATGAATCATCTAATGACAATAAAGGTTTGGGATACAAACCTAAGTCCAATGACAATGTGTCTCATATCATAAAGTTTCATATAGTTATAGAACTAACCATAAGTCTAGGAGTCAATCCAAGGTTACAAGTAAGGTTATTTCTAGTGGTTACCTTGAGAAGACTAGCATGAGTAAGACTTCTAAGAATCTTAGGAATGTAATTAGGAAGGTTTCTCAGAAAGTTATCTCTAGTGAGTACTTAGTGAAACTAAAGAGCTCCAATAGGTATTTGATTCCTAAGTGTGTGATCTCTTTATACTAGATGGGTACAGGACCAACACAAATTGGAATGGTAGCTAACCAAACCATGGTGAAGTTGGCATTTTAAGAGCATTTTCAAGGTATTGTGACATCTTGAAAATGAAAAATTAATTTTTATCCTTGAAGTTTTATAGTGTGCCAATAAGAACTTTAGGTCTTGAGGACAATCAAATTGGTAATATAGGATATAATTCAAATCGCCAAATTTGAGGTTTTGGCATATTCAAGGGAGGAAGGAGTGTTTCCTATATCAAATGATGAATTTGGCATAGTTAATAGTTGATGACACTCAGATAAAAAATATAGGTATTTTCTTATAAGCCATAACTATCATGATTGTGTGTCATATCATATGCCATCATAAAACAATGATATTATATCTTTCCATGATATTTTGATACATGTCATGTTATACATGCATCAATAGATTATGATAGTTTTTCTTTTGAAAGTATGTATTTTATCTATGTTGTAATGATTTACATGCATAAACTTTAAAATTTCTAGAAATTAAGGACAATTACATTAGTTGGCATCCTAGGTAGGATGATCAAGTTTAGAATTCTTAGTTAGAGATGTATGGTTCTTTAGTTTTGGAAAAATCTATTTTACATCTTACAAGATCATAGGATGACTTGTGTGTGTAATGAGATGCATTAGACAAAAGTGAGATGTTAGGATGATGAAATAAATTTAAGATGCAATTTGATGTATCAAAATGAACTTTAGTTTCATCAAACCAATGGATTTTACATGACCAATTATGAGGAAAGTTAATGTGAAAGTCATGTGCATTTAGCCCATAGATTGTAGTTGGAAATTGTGTTTAAGAACTATCTTAAAATTGTTTTGAAAATTTTTGGTGAAGTCTATTTATTGATAGAAATTATCATTGATTAGTTAGATATAATGTTAGAGTGAAACATTGAAGTTTTCAATGATTTCTAAGTTTATATCTTTCTTTAAAAAGAAGATATATTTTTATAGGAAACTATTTTTCCTGATATTATTTAATATAAGTAATATCTATATAAAATTTCATGATTTTCAAAGAATCATAAAATTACTTATAAATTTCTAAAATTTAGTATAAAATTAAAATTTTAAGTTTTTGTCTATCAATCGATTAGTGTCAGCTATCAATCGATTGATAGTTGTATTATTGGCTGAAATGAGTTTATTTTAGCCATTAAACCTCATTTTTAGGGTTCCTAACTATCCCTAATCTTCTGATATGCTTGGATAAACATTCAAATATGATTTTTTAATGAAAATATGAAAATGGATGCTAAAGGGAGAAGAATGAGGATTTGAGAAGGAGAATAAGATTTAACATTGAATTTTTAACCACATGACTTGGATTTTTAATTCTCCTAAAGGATTAGGAACTCAAAATCATTATTGGTGCAATGGTTGAAGTTGAAGCATGCTTTGAGGAGTAGGTCTACCTAAAAGGCATGAATTGGAAATGAAAGGGGAAGATTTGAAGGATTGAGAAGAAGGATAATGAGTGTATGCTTAAGGTTCAGCATTGAAGACAATGGAAGGGAGGGAATCTCTATTGTGATGTTTAAAGTTTAAAATTAATGGATCTTAAGAAAATATTTTTAATATGTGCCAAAGGGAGAAAATATATGGTTTAAGTTAGGAAACTCTCATTCATGCTTTGACATGAGAAAAAGGATGAAAAAGGAAAGTTGGGCTAATGAGTTAGCCTAACTTAAATATTTTGTCAAATATCAAAAAGGGAGAGACTGTTGGTGCAATTGATCTTACGTCAAGGTTGAAAAGGTTGATCAAGCTCGGGTTCACTTGAGTTTAACTTTTGATGTTTAATCAATATGTTAAAAAGAGGTCAAGTATGTCAAGGTTGATTGGATACTTAACATTGTGAGATGTCAAACAAGGAGTTGGCACGAGAAGTCAAGTAGGTCAAGATTGATTGGATACTTGACGATATCAGGAGTCTAACATGGCATTGACATGAGGCAAGAAAGGTATGGGTGGATCGCAGTTTGTTGGGTCTTTCGGGCCGCGAAAACCGCTTTTTCGCGTCGCGGAAACCCCGAAATCCCCGCCACCAGATCCGTGCGAAGAATAAAATTTCGATAAACCTACGAGTATGAGTTTACAAACTCTAGATCTACATTAGAGTACGAGTTTTACCCTTGATGCGCGCCTTTCGCAAATCCCGCTCGTCCAAGGTGGCGGATCTCAAGATTATCAAAGTAGACTGTTGGTTAGTCCTAGGAAAACGTACCGGTTCCACTGTAAAAATTTTTTTTGTACAAATGTCGAACCTTTCCTTAAATAACCTACTGTGTTCTTTAGAAGTTAAATTAGGAATCGCAGACGGAACTTAACATCATTGATTCCAAATTTAACTTATCTGTTCTTAATGGTTTAGATTTGAATCGCAAGCGGAACTTAACACTATTGATTCAAATCCACCTATGTTATTAATTTCATTAAATATTAATTTCCAAAATTGGCTTCCAGGACTGCATGGCGAGGCACATGACCTTCTTGGATATGGGAGCAACCACCACCGCCTAGACAAAGCCTTTTAAGGAAAGCTAATATTTAATTTTCTTAAATAACTCTAGGTTAACCAAAAAGAACAATCGAATCACAAATTCAAAAAATAAAAGAAAAGAAACACAACCTCGAAACAAATCCGAAAACTCTAGAATCATATGCCTCTTATGTTTGGTATTTCCAAAAATAACTATACAAAGAAAACTAGTATGATGCAGAAAATAATTACTAGTTATACCTTTCTTTGTAAGCAAAAATAACCTCTTGATCTTCTACCGTATTCCTCTTCTAACCTCGGACGTTGTGTGGGCAACGATCTTCTGAGACGAGAACCACCAAGCACCTTCTTCTTCCTTCTAGGTTTCGGCCACCAAAAGCTCTTCCAAAGATGAAGAGGTTTGGCCACCACCAAGCTCCAAGGGATGCTAGAAATATCGCCTCCTTTTCTCTCCTTCTTCTCCAAGCAAGATCCGGCCACCACAAGGACTCCAAGGATGAGATGAGGTTCGGCCACAAGATGGAGAAGAGAGAAAGAGGAGGGAACGGCTACACCCAAGGAGAAAAGAGAGGAGAAAAATAATAGAGTCGTTCACCATGAAGGCACCTCTACCCCCTCTTTTATAATCCTTGGTCTTGGCAAATAAGGAAATTTAAATAAAAACTTCCTTAATTCTTTTGCCATGAAAAGGAAAATTTATTTTAATTGAAAATAATTTTTTCTTCTCAATTTATAATGGCCGCCACTTTTAAAAACAAAACAAGGAGAGTTTTAATTAATTAAAACTTCCTAATTTGTCTCCGAAAATTTATAAAAAATTTCTCCAATAATTTTTCCCTTCATGGTGGATTATAAAAAAGAAATTTTATACATTAAAATCATTCTTTTAAACATGTGGATAATTTCCAAAAAGGAAAGTTATCATTAAAAAATTAAAATCTCTTTTCGATCTACAAATAAGGAAAGATATCAAATCTTTTCTTAATCTCTTTTTGAACTTATAAAAGAGATATTTAATTTTTAAACTTTATTTTAAATCATGAACATGGTTAAAAAAGGAAAGTTTTCTCAAAATTAAAATCTACCTTTCAATCTACAAATAAAAAAAGATTTCAAATCTTTTCTCAATCTTTTGTAGAAAGCTATAAAAGGAAAGATTTAAATTTCAAACTCTCTTTTAAAACCATGATATCCACATAAGAAATAATTTTAATAAAAATCCCTTTTTAATATGATGTGGCCGGCCACCTAAGCATGGGCTCCAAGCAATTGGCCGGCCACCTTAAGGCTCAACCTTTAAGCTTGGCCGACCCTAAGCTTGAGCTTCAAGCTTGGCTTGGCCGGCCCCTATAGGTTGGGTAAGAAGGTGGGTATGTGGTGGGTATAAATCTTTATATACAAGAGCTACGATAGGGACCGAGAGGAGGAATTGGTATTGGTCTCCCGATGAAATTAAGCTTCCTGTGTTCGCCCCGAACACACAACTTAATTCCATCAATAATAATTCATTCCACTAAAGAATTATTATTGAACTACCGCACCAATCCCAAATTACATTTTGGGCTCCTTCTTATTATGAGTGTGTTAGTCTCCCTGTGTTTAAGATAATGAATGCCCACTAATTAAATGAGTTACTGACAACTCATTTAATTAATATCTTAGTCCAAGAGTAGTACCACTCAACCTTATCGTCATGTCGGACTAAGTCCACCTGCAGGGTTTAACATGACAATCCTTATGAGCTCCTCTTGGGGTCATTCTCAACCTAGATTACTAGGACACAGTTTCCTTCTATAATCAACAACACACACTATAAGTAATACCATTTCCCAACTTATCGGGCTTATTGATTTATCAAACTAAATCCCACCCATTGATAAATTAAAGAAATAAATATCAAATATATGTGCTTGTTATTATATTAGGATTAAGAGCACACACTTCCATAATAACTGAGGTCTTTGTTTCTTTATAAAGTCAGTATAAAAAGAAACGACCTCTAATGGTTCTACTCAATACACTCTAAGTGTACTAGTGTAATTATATAGTTAAGATAAACTAATACCTAATTACACTACGACCTTCCAATGGTTTGTCCCTTTCCATCTTGGTCGTGAGCTACTATTTATAATTTATAATGTGCTGATAACATGATCCTCTGTGTGTGACACCACACACCATGTTATCTACAATATAAATTAATTGGACAACTACATTTATCATAAATGTAGAAATTTGACCAATGTGATTTTTATTTCTAGATAAATATTTATAACAAAAGCTAGGCTTTTAGTATACATCCTTTAGAAGTATCCACACGAACAAATCGATGGAGGGAGAACCTTAGAGTGTGCTAGCACTCCAAGAAGGTCTCGGCAATGGAGAGGAGAGGGAGAGAAGAATTGGAACAAGGAAGAAGATGAGAGTTACAAAATGCTTGAATGAAATTCACCTCATCAAAACCCCATAAGTGGCTGGCCACATTAAGGAGTGTAACTCCTTTTCATTAAATGTGGAGGCTCACCTCATCAAAACCCCACAAGTGGCCGACCACATTAAGGAGTGTAACTCCTTTTCATTAAATGTGGAGGCCATTAAAGAGAGGACTTGTAACCTCCATGAGGTGGCCCACACATGTGCCAACTATGATGATGTGACACATCATCATTAGTCCTCTTAATGCCAACTCACAAATGAGGTGGCAAATAGTCAAGTCAAACTTGACTCTTCCTCTTCCTCTCAAGTCAAGTCAAACTTGACTTAATCTCTCTCATGGTTGATCTAATCCAACCATTTAATTCAAGTCAATTTAATATAATGAATCTAATTCATTTAATTAAATTGATTTAATGAGTCATAATATAAATTAGACTCATTGAACACATGAATCAACTTGAGTCCAACTCAATTAGCCCAATTAGGATTACTCTTAATCCAATTTGATTCATCACATGAATCTAATCCTCTTGGTTCATCATACGAACCTAATCTCCATCTAATTGTCCTTTGTGTGTGACCCTATAGGTTCTTGTAACGTTGGCAATGCCCCTAAACCCATTTAGGAGCATAAGTAATGAGTGGTATCTAGCAACACATCATTACTACCCAAGTTACAAGAATGTTGAGATCCAACATCACCTTGTGACTACTAATTGTGACTCCTCACAATATATGACAAGTGTCCTTCTAGCCTAGACATCTAGATTGATCAATGTGAGGCATAGACTGTGTCATCCTCTAATCAATCTAAATCTTGAACTCCAAGTAGACTCACTAAATCAAATGAGCTCAATATCTCATATTGACTCATTTAGGCATGGCCATGCACTTCATGGTCTCACTCTATCAAGGATATCGATGTCACTCCCGTCATATATGAGGGATAGATCCCATCTACATCACTCACATCCCTCCGCATAATTTGTTACATATCCAGTAATCGCCTTTATAGTCCACCCAGTTACGGGTGACGTTTGACGAAACCAAAGTACATAACTCCTTATGTAGGGAACTATGGTGACTTCAGGTCTAAGGACTAGTAGTCATACTAATAGGCACATGAGAAAGTATATTACACTCATATAATAATCCATGATACTTTCTCATGGCGGGTCATTCAGTATACATTCTCCAATGCATACCTATGTGTCAACTTGATATCTCTATATCCATGACTTGTGAGATCAAGTCATCGAGTTGACCTACATGCTAGTCTCGTCGCATTAACATTGTCCCTGAATATTAATACTCGACTAGGAATGATTATGAGTAGTGTTCCCTATATCATCTCAATATCGATTCAACCAATCGATTGATATAGGTAAGAACCTTCTACTCAAGGACGCTATTATACTTAGTTTATTTGGCACCAATACAAGTAGGTATAATAACCAAAACAAACACCTTTATTTATATAAGAATATGATACAATAAGTCCATAATACAATAATTAAATGATTGGGTCTAGGGCTCTAACTAACAATCTCCCACTAGCACTAGTGACAATCAGTGTAGGCTTTAAGCCCCAATGACCTAGTGTGGCCATCATGCTTCCTCTGTGCCAAAGCCTTGGTCAAGGGATCTGCGATGTTAGCCTCTGTGGATACTCTGCAAATCTTCACATCTCCTCTCTCGATAATCTCTCGAATGAGATGGAAGCGCTGTAGTATATGTTTGGTCCGCTGGTGTGAGCGAGGTTCCTTCGCCTGTGCTATGGCTCCATTGTTGTCACAAAAGAGCTCAATAGGGTCAGCGATACTAGGAACCACCCCAAGTTCAGTGATGAACTTGCGGATCCAAACTGCCTCCTTTGCTGCCTCTGATGCAGCAATGTACTTGGCCTCTATCATAGAATCTGTGTCCTGCTTCGAACTCTTCCAGCTCACAGCACCACCATTAATGCAAAACACGAACCCTGACTGCGTTCGATAATCGTCCTGGTCGGTCTGGAAGCTAGCATCACTGTAACCCTTTACAGCTAGCTCGTCATCGCCTCCATATATCAAGAAATATATTCTTTAGTTCTTCTTAAGTACTTAAGAATATTCTTGACCGCTATCTAGTGACTTTCACCTGGATCTGACTGGTATCTGCTCGTCATGCTCAAAGCATACGAGACATCAGGTCGAGTACATAACATGGCGTACATGATAGATCCTATGGCTGAGGCATAAGGGATCTGATCCATGCAATCTCTCTCCTCTCTAGAAGAGGGACCTTGAGTCTTCGAAAGACTCACGCAATGTGACATCGGCAGAAATCCCTTCTTGGAGTTCTGCATGGCAAACCGAAGGAGTACCTTGTCAATATATGTACTCTGACTTAGGCTAAGCAACCTCTTAGATCTATCTCTATAGATCTGTATGCCTAAAATGCGAGATGCTTCACCTAAGTCCTTCATTGAGAAGCAACTCCCTAGCCAGGTCTTGACAGACTGAAGCAAAGGGATGCCCTTCCCAATGAGTAGTATGTCATCCACATACAATATGAGGAAGACAACTATATCCCCTATAACCTTCTTGTAGATACAAGGTTCATCTTCATTCTTGATGAAACCAAACTATTTGATTGCATCATCGAATCAAAGATTCCTGCTCCGAGAAGCTTGCTTTAGTCCATAAATGGACCTATGCAGCTTGCATACTCTGCTAGTATGCTGTGGATCTACAAAACCCTCAAGTTATGTCATGTACACATCCTCAAGCAGGTTTCCATTCAGAAACACGGTTTTGACATCCATCTGCCATATCTCATAGTCATGGTATGCTGCAATAGCAACCATGATCCGAATGGACTTAAACATCGCTACTGGAGAAAAGGTTTCATCATAGTCAATACCATGAATCTGTTTAAAACCTTTAGCTACCAAGCGACCCTTGTAAATAAGTCTATCCATGTCAGTCTTTCTCTTAAAGACCCACTTACACCCTATGGGTTTTACCCCTTCAGGTGGATCAACCAAAGTCCATACTTGGTTGGTGTACATGGATTTCATTTCGGATCTCATGACCTCTAGCCATTTCTCAGAATCTGGTCTCATCACAGCTTCCTGATAGGAGGTGGACTCATCCTCTATGAGCACAACGTCATCATGGTCAGACAAGAGAAATGAGTATCTCTCAGGCTGACGACGTACCCTATCAGACCTACAAAGAGGTATGTCTACTTGAACTGGTTGTTGTTCCTCAACTCCTTGTGGAACAACATCTTCCACAACACTTTGTGGTTCCATTTCTACTTCCATCGAGGCTTCAGTGCTATGGTCCACATCTTGAACTTCTTCAAGATCGAACGTACTCCCACTAGTCTTTCTAGAAACAAAGTCCCTTTCTAGAAAGACCCCAGTCTTTGCCACAACTACCTTATGCTGACTGGGAATGTAGAAGTAATATCCCTTAGTTTCCTTGAGATATCCAATAAAGTAGCACTTGTCGGATTTGGGTCCTAATTTCTCTGAGACTTGACGTCGTACATAAGCCTCACAACCCCAAATCCTCATAAAAGACACTTGGGCATCTCTCCCAGTCCATATCCTATATGGTGTCTTTATCACGGCCTTGGATGGAACTCGGTTGAGTATAAAAGCTGCCGTGTCTAGAGTATAACCCTAAAGGAATGTCGGAAGATCTATGTGACTCATCATAGACCGTACCATATCTAATAGGGTACGATTCCTTCTTTCGGATACACCATTCCACTGTGGTGTTCCAGGAGGAGTGAGTTGGGATAGAATCCCACACTTAGCTAGATAGTCATGAAACTCATGGCTAAGGTATTCTCCACCTCGATCTGATCGAAATATCTTAATACTCTTGCCAAGCTGGTTCTGTACTTCATTCTTAAATTCTTTGAACTTTTCAAAGGATTCAGATTTATATGTCATCAAGTACACAAAACCATATCTACTGAAGTCATCAGTAAATGTGATGAAGTACCTATAACCGCTTCTAGCAGCGACATTGAAAGAGCCACATACATCACTATGTATAAGTCCTAACAAATCAGTCGCTCTTTCGCTGTGCCCACTAAAGGGAGTCTTGGTCATCTTGCCTAGTAGGCATGACTCACACGTCTCATAAGATTCAAAATCAAATGAGTCCAGCAAACCATCCTTATGGAGCTGGGATAAGCGCTTGTCATTTCTCTGACCTAAGCGACAGTGCCAGAGATAGGTTTGGTTCATGTAATTTGACTTGAACCTCTTGGTATTTATGTTATAGATAGGGCTTTCAAGGTCTAGAATGTAGAGTCCGTTCATCAGAGGTGCACTACAATAGAACATATCTTTTAGATAAACAGAACAACATTTGTCCTTAATTATAAAAGAGAAACCTTTCTTGTCCAAACAAGAAACTGAAATTATGTTCTTAGTTAAAGCAGGCACATAACAACATTCATCTAATTCTAATACAAGCCCAGAGGGCAGAGATAGATGATAAGTTCCTACAGCAACAGCAGCAACCCGTGCTCCATTGCCTACGCGTAGGTCCACCTCGCCCTTCGCTAATGCCTTGCTATTTCTCAGTGCCTGCACATTAGTACAAATGTGAGAAGCACATCCGGTATCTAATACCCATGATGAAGAAATAGATAGATTGACTTCTATAACATATATACCTGAAGTGGAAGTCTCACTTCGCTTCTTCTTAAGATCTTCTAGTTACACCTTGCAGTTCCTCTTCCAGTGCCCGGTCTGACCGCAGTGGAAGCAGGTAGCATCCTTGGCGACCCCTCCTTTAGGTTTTAGTGCCTTGCCTTTGCCCTTGGCTTGGGACTTTCCTTTGCCTTTAGGCTTGCCCTTGCCCTTATGTTTCTGAACCATCAAAACAGAGTGGGGCTTTGCCTTCTTAAGGTTCAGCTCAGTAGTTCTCAACATGCTAAGCAACTCGGGCAGTGGCTTGTCAATTTCGTTCATGTTGTAGTTTAGAACAAATTGACTATAGCTATCCAGCAAGGATTGTAAGATCAGGTCAGTGGCCAGCTTTTGGCCAAGCGGGAATCCCAACCTCTGTAGGTTTCCTATGTACCCAATCATTTTGAGTACATATGGGCCTACGGGAGCCCCATTTGACATCTTGCACTGAAATAGTGCCCTTGAGATCTCAAATCTCTCATGCCGCGCTTGTCCTTGATACAGTTGACGAAGATGTTCAACCATATCGTAAGCGCTCATCAACTCGTGTTGCTTCTAAAGCTTAGAGTTCATGGTCATGAGCATTAGACAGGACACATCTAATGCGTCATCTTGATGCTTCTTGTAAGCATCTCGGTCAGCTCGCGTGGCAGTGGCAGGAGGTGCCTCCGGAATGGGCTGCTCCAGAACGTACAGTTACCTTCTTGGGTGAGAACTATTCTCAAGTTCCTGTACCAGTCCAGGAAATTTGCTCCGTTGAGCTTGTCCTTCTCAAGGACAGAACGCAGGGAGAAAGAGTTCGTATTCGACGTCATGGTTATCTACAACAGAAAAATGCAGAAAATAAATATCATATTCTTTTAAATCATTTAATTATGCCTTTAACTAAATGATGCTCCCACTGAATTCTATAATTCATGTGGGACAAGATCCACATCATACTAACCCTTGAGTTAACTTTGGCTAATATGCCCAAGATTTAGTATGATCGGTAGGTAACGATTTACCAATTATATCTCTATGCAACTCTTGTTTATAGGATCATTATCCGCAGTTATATTAAAACTTGAGTTAGCTTTGGCTAATACACCCAAGAATTAATATAAATGTGATTTATGTCCTATCTTTCCAACCGTTGGAAGAATGCCTACAGTTAAACTCGATTTAACTAGTTGTACTCAATCAAATTGAGTCTCTACTCACCCATGCGTTGATAGGCGGGACCAAGATTGTCTCTCTGTATCCTACCAAGATAATATGTGTTGCTCTGCTTTGGCAGATTCAACAACACATGTGATCAAGGTAGTGATAGGTATCACGGCACGGTAGGCATTTGAGTTGACGCGATTGAGATCTAATCTAATCGAGAGGGTGCATCTTGTACACGATTTAGATCTAATCTAATCGTTAGGTACTAATTAATTACTAATTATGCATCACATACACACAAGTAATTAATCAAATTATTTGTGATTAGTCATGGCCCTACTATGATCTTCTCAAGCCAATGAGAAGATCGGATGGTCAACCTAAGGTCAACAACTTCTCAAGCTACTTCCTTTGACCACCTTGTGTTGCTCGCGCCCTCCTCGTAACTCCGTCTCGAGTGGACCTTCCACGGCTCCAATTTTGTACATTATAATTTTGAAACTCGAGTTACATTCGAGTATAAACTAATTTATAACAAGAATAAATGGAGAAAGGCACGACGCACAGGTCGCGTATCAAATATACAACACACACAACACAAATGACGGCGTGCAGGCCGTAATATGAATTACAACACATTTCCAATCAGATTGGGTCTTTTTGGGCCATGAATATCACAAAATAATAAAAATAATACATAATTCTAAATTATGTATTTTCTATAATTTTCTGTAATTTTTCTACAATTTTTACAATTTTTTACGAGTAAAAATTCCCGGCGGTCCCGTTTAGCGTTTTTCGGGCGCAATCGCTGAACGAATCCCCTTGCGGGGCCAGGGGCAGTGCCCCTACCCATGATCTAACCATCGCGAGTGTCCCTAAGCGATCCTACAGCGCCTTAGCCCATTGTCCCAAAAAAATTTTGGGGCAAAACTTTGCCGTTTCGAAAAAATCTTCTCGGTAGTCGAAGCCTACAAGTGTCGAAACACTTGTGCTTCACTTCTACGAGAAAAATACCCATAAAAACCATAAAATTACAGAAAGTTACACAACCTATATTTTTCATAAAAAATCAAATTAAATTCGTACTCGCTTCGCACGTGGCTCTGATACCACTATTGGGTCTTTCGGGCCGCGAAAATCGCTTTTTCGCGTCGCGGAAACCCCGAAACCCCCGTCATCGGATCCGTACGAAGAATAAAAATTTCAAAAAACCTACGAGTACGAGTTTACAAACTCTAGATCTACATTAGAGTACGAGTTTTGCCCTTGATACGCGCCTTTCGCAAATCCCGCTCGTCCAAGGTGCCGGATCTCAAGATTGTCAAAGTAGACAACCCTCTAGAAGTATCCACACAAACAAATCGATGGAGGGAGAACCTTAGAGTGTGCTAGCACTCCAAGAAGGTCTCGGCAATGGAGAGGAGAGGGAGAGAAGAATTGGAAGAAGGAAGAAGGAAGAAGATGAGAGTTACAAAATGCTTGAATGAAATTCACCTCATCAAAACCCCATAAGTGGCCGGCCACATTAAGGAGTGTAACTCCTTTTCATTAAATGTGGAGGCCATTAAACAGAGGACTTGTAACCTCCATGAGGTGGCGCACACATGTGCCAACTATGATGATGTGGCACATCATCATTAGTCCTCCTAATGCCAACTCACAAATGAGGTGGCAAATAGTCAAGTCAAACTTGACTCTTCCTCTTCCTCTCAAGTCAAGTCAAACTTGACTTAATCTCTCTCATGGTTGGTCTAATCCAACCATTTAATTAAAGCCAATTTAATATAATGAATCTAATTCATTTAATTAAATTGATTCAATGAGTCATAATCTAAATTAGACTCATTGAACACATGAATCAACTTGAGTCCAACTCAATTAGCCCAATTAGGATTACTCTTAATCCAATTTGATTCATCACATGAATCTAATCCTCTTGGTTCATCATATGAACCTAATCTCCATCTAATTGTCCTTCGTGTGTGACCCTATATGTTCTTGTAATGTTGGTAATGCCCCTAAACCCATTTAGGAGCATAAGTAATGAGCGGTATCTAGCAACACATCATTACTACCCAAGTTACAAGAATGTTGAGATCCAACATCACCTTGTGACTACTAATTGTGACTCCTCACAATATATGACAAGTGTCCTTCTATGCTAGACATCTAGATTGATCAATGTGAGGCATAGACCGTGTCATCCTCTAATCAATCTAAATCTTGAACTCCAAGTAGACTCACTAAATCAAATGAGCTCAATATCTCATATTGACTCATTTGGGCATGGCCATGCACTTCGTGGTCTCACTCTATCAAGAATATCGATGTCACTCCCGTCATATAGGAGGGATATATCTCATCTACATCACTCACATCCCTCCGCATAATTTGTTACATACCCAGTAATCACCTTTATAGTCCACCCAGTTACGGGTGACGTTTGACGAAACCAAAGTACATAACTCTTTATGTAGGGACCTATGGTGACTTCAGATCTAAGGACTAGTAGTCATACTAATAGCCACATGAGAAAGTATATGACACTCATATAACGATCCATGATACTTTCTCATGGCGGGTCATTCAGTATACATTCTCCAATGCATACCCATGAGTCAACTTGATATCTCTGTTAGAGTATATACTGAAAGCCTAAGCTTTTGTAAATATTTATTTTGAATAAAGAATCACATTTGTTCAAATCATCTACATTTGTTGTAGTTGTTCAATTAATTTATATTGTAGATAACATAGTATGTGGTGCCACATACAGAAGATGATGTTATCAATACCTTATAAATTATAAACAGTAGCTCACGACCAAAATGGAAAGGACCAAACCATTGGAAGGTCGTAGTGTAATTAAGAATTATTTTATCTTGACTATATAATTACACTAGTACACTTAGAGTGTATTGAGTAAGACCATTAGAGGTCGTTTCTTTTATATGACTTTATAAAGAAACAAATACCTCAGTTATTATGGAAGTGTGTGCTCTTAATCCTAATATAATAACAAGCATATATATTTGATATTTATTTCTTTAATTTATCAATGGGTGAGATTTAGTTCGATGAATCAATAAGCCCGATAAGTTGGGAAATGATATCACTTATAGTGTGTGTTGTTGATTATAGAAGGAAACTGTGTCCTAGTAATCTAGGTTGATAATGTCCTCAAGATGAGCTCATAAAGATTGTCATGTTAAACGCTGCTGGTGGACTTAGTCTGACATGACAATAAGTTTGAGTGGTACTATTCTTGGATTAAGATATTAATTAAATGAGTTGTTAGTAACTCACTTAATTAGTGGACATTTGACATCTTAAACACAGGGAGACTAACACACTCATAATAAGAAGGAGCCCAAAAATATAATTTGGGATTTGTGCGGTAGTTCAATAAGAGTTCTCTAGTGGAATGAATTATTATTGATAAAATTAAGTTGTGTGTTCGGGGCGAACACGGGATGCTTAATTTTATCGGGAGACCAAAACCAATTCCTCCTCTCGGTCCCTATCGTAGTCTCTTATTTATAGAGTACTATACCCACCTATACCCACCTTCTATACCCACCTAAAGGGGGGCCGGCCAAGCTAGCTTGGGAATCAAGCTAGGGCCGGCCTAAGCTTGGTTTATGGGTGGTCGGCCCTAGCTTGAACCCAAGGTAGAGAGGGCCAGCCATAATAAAATTAAAAAGAATTTTAATTTTAATTTTTATTATGTGGAAGATATAATTTATTAAAGAGAATTAAAATAAAAATATCACTCTTAAAAGGATCTACAAAAGATTAAAGAAAGAGATTAGATCTCTTTCCTTATTTGTAGATTGGAAGATATTTTATTTTCTCTTTGAAAATTATTCACATGTTAAAAATTAAAATTATAGAAATTTCTTTTTATCAACCATGAAGGGATTTTTGAAGAGAAATTTTATTTTTAAAATTTCCGGAAACAAATTAGGAAGTTTTAATTTGTTGATTGAAACTTGTCTAATTTTTTTCTCTCTATGATGTGGCCGACCATTATAAGTTTAATTGGGAAATTTTATTTTATTTTTCTCAATTAAATCATGTCAAGGAAATTAAGGAAATTTTATTGTAATTAAATTTCCTAATTTACCAAGGCTAAGGAATATAAAAGAGGGGGTTGGGGTGCCTTCATGAGTTACAACCTCTATTATTTTTCTCCCTCTCTTATTCCTTGGTGTGGCCGGCCAACCTCTGTTCCCCTCTTCTTCTTTGTGGTGGCCGAACCTTTCTCTTGGCTTGGAGCTCTTGTGGTGGCCGGATACTACTTGGAGAAGAAGAAGAAGAAGGAGAGAAAGATTGCATCCCTTGGAGCTTGGTTGGTGTTTTTTTTTTCTTCTTCCTTGGTGAAGCTTTCTTGTTTTGGCCGAACCTAGCTAGGAGGAGAAGAAGGTGTTTAGTGGTTTCTCATCTCAGAAGATCGTTGTCCACACAACGTCCGAGTTTAGAAGAGGAATACGGTAGAAGATCAAGAGGTCTTTCTAAAAGGTATAATTAGTAATTTTTCTTTCCGCATCATACTAGTTATTTTTGGAAATAATACCAAATACAAGAGGCTTACGATTCTAGGATTTCGAATATGTTTTTCGATGTTGTGTTCTTTTGTTTTTTCTTTTCCTTGTGATTTGATTGTTCCTTTCGGTTAACCTAAAGTTATTTTAGGAAATTAAATATTAGCTTTCCATAAAAGGTTTTGTCTAGTCGGTGGTGGTTGCTCCCATATCCAAGAAGGTCATGTGCCTCGCCACGTCAGTACTGGGAACCAATTATGGAAATTAATATTTAATGGAATTAATAACTTAAGGTGACTTGGGTCAAACGTGTTAAGTTCCGCAGGAGATCCAAGTCAAAACCTAAAAGAACAAATAGATTAAATTTTGGATCAAACGTGTTAAGTTCCGCAGGCGATCCAAAATTTAATTTAAAAGAACACATGGTAGCTAGGAAAAGGTTCAGACCTTTGTACAAAATTTTTGTACAGTGGAACCTCTAGGTTTTTCGAGCAGCAACCAACAATTGGTATCAGAGCTAGGGTTTTGCCTCTGTGTATTTGGTATTAGTTTAATTATGCACATGTCATACATAATTTAGGCAGGTTAATAGTAGGATATGCTAACTTTGTGGTTGCACACTATGTGAAAAATGACTTTTTACTTCGTCACAATTTACTTCATCAATTTAAATATACGAAGTAAAAGTGTATAAGCAACTTCACTGCAAAAACCGACGAAGTATATACAAATATAGACTTCGCAGATTTAAAAACACGGGCTTCTCTTTAAACTGAAATAAGTTATTACTTCAGAAATTTGTTAAATACCGAAGTAGTAACGTCGTGAATACATTTTTTAGTGTTTACTCCGAAGTAATAGTACAAGAGTTAACTTTTATTTTTACAAAGAGACTCTGACCACTTTTATTTCCCCCCACTTCCTTTCGTTTTCTTGGGTTAGGGCTTCCGATGCTCCTCTTCCAAAATTGAGTTGTTGGACCTCCTCTTCCTTCCCCTTCTGAGCGGAGAATCGATCCACCTCTTTTTCCTTCTCCTAGGGTTCGTCCATCCGCAACAGTCTGATCCTTGCCGAAATCCACTGCGAAGGGTTAGAAAAGAGGCGATTTCGGGGATCCTGTTTCGCAAGCCGCGCGACCTGAAGGAAGGGTGTCGCCTTGGTCCGGTTTTGTAACTGTATTTTTGCCTTGCCCCTTCTCTGCAGCAGACGAAGCCATGGTGAACTTGTGGAGTAGAACGAAGAGAGCCTTCGGGCTTAATCTTTGCGTTTCTATCCCGCAAACCGCCGATATCGACGACGACGACCCTCGTACGGCCGAGGCTGCGACCGGCGGCAGGAGGGACTCGACCGACGCCGCCTTCCCTTCGGATTCTTCGCCAGGAGGCTCGACGGCGACGCAGGAACTACAGCCGCAGATGCCCACAACGCCGAATCCGTCCTCTGGCGGCCTCCGGCTTCGTAGATCCTTAAGCAGATCGACGAAGGTGCGTACTTTTATGGTTTCTATTTGTTTATTTGCTTTGTGCTAGTTATTGATTATTCTTCGATTTGGTAATCCGCTTTTTGCTGTGGTTCTTGCGATTTCAAGAAACTTTGTCATGATAGAGGCATATATTTAGAGAAGATAAAATGCTCCCTTTCGATGTGACTTTTATTTGTTTATTGTTCCATCAAAATAAGCAAACTCGCATTTTCACTCTTACATATTGTTGTCGCTTGTGCTCTTCCCGATAACGTCTTGCGGCCCCTTGGTCTTGAGGATCAATACAATTTTACTTATTGGAAAAAGGGCGAGGATACTCTATTTTGAAATCAGTCAACAGTCTATCATAGCAAATTAGGCTCCACTGAGTCAACAGTCTGAGAAATCAGTCTAATTTTTTGCTTCAGGTGATTACAATACAAATGGATACTCTATTTTGAACACCTTTGTGCATATGCGCCTTCAATTTATTGAGAAAAATGTTGATGCCAAGGTTGTTAGGGCAGTTAAGTGGGTTCAGATTATGGCAGGCTTCTTCAATCATTTTTAGGTCTATTCTTTAATGCAAAAACTCAGTAATGAGGAGGCAGACTTGGAGCCACTAGATTCACAAGTTATTTCATTGCATTAAATTGATTGTACCTAATGACTATTATCTAAAGATATGTGTACTTAATTTTTTTATCTCAATTTATCTAAGCAAGTTGAGAAGATTTTTGTCTCTACTAGGTTTTAGGTCATGGTGTATGGTTAGTTTTCTATTTGGCTTTGGGAAGAGGATGTGGACAAGAGAGCATAAAAGCAATGTCTATCCACCCAATCCCCTAAATCGAGGTTACGAAGCGTTTGACAACACCAATTACAATGGTTTTTTGGATGCAATATCATGAAGATAGAATACTTAAATGGATAAAATAACTTGGCATTTAAGTGATTTTCTTTTATGGAGTATCACATTCATACTTCTTAATATTTTTGTTAAATTAAAAATTTGAGTTGATGAATGACAATCTTTTTATCCACTAAAGTTTTCTTGAATTATTAATCTTAAAAGATAAAGCTGCTACTAAGCTATTTTTCAGTGCATATGTTTCTAAATGTGTTGCAGTCTTGCTCGGCAATGTGCTCAACTTTGGTTGAAGACACGGGAAGCTCTTGGGCACCCATTAGGATTTTCCAAGGAAAATGATCTCTTGTTTCAAAATCTTCCAAATTCCCAATTGCAGAAGGTTCATTCCTTTTCAAATTTTAGTCTTATTATGTTGCTTAATGGGCTATAATGGTCTTAGTTGTTGGTAAGTTATAACACCTAAAGCAACAGCTGTTGAATGATCGGTCATTTCCATTAGTTGAAAGATCTGCAGGCCCTAAGGTGTGATGCCATAAACTGTCTAGTAAAAATCTCTTCCTTCCATGTAGACATGTTTGAGTAACTGAACTTTTCTCTCCCCTTCCTTCCACCTTGCACTCCTTTCCTACCCTCCCTTCCCCTTTCCCTTCTTCCTAGTAGACAGAGCTTTAAAGTTTAAACAACTAGACTGGTTTGTCTGTTGAGTCGGAACTCTTTATGTTCCTTTGAATTAATTTAGAAGTCTTACACTGTTTGGTCTTTTTTGCTCCAATATTATTCGTGAATTTGTATTAGTGAATTTTTATTGTGTAAAATTAACAAAGGTTCATCATGTGTAATGTTTTTTTTTTGTCCCATTCTATTGCTTTACCTCAAGGTATTGGAACGTCCTGGAGCATTTGTTCTTGAGATTGGCACTGAAGAGATGCCTCCTCATGATGTAGTTGAAGCAAGTAACCAGGTATGTTTGACACCGAAAAAAAAGTAACTTCCTTATCTGGATAATGTGTTTCTCATAATTTATCCTGTAAAGTGGGACACAGTTTTGTGCTATGTGAATCAAGCATTATATTTTGTTTTAGATATTACTAATTTAAATGATTATTTCAGTGGATAGTTATATCTTAGGGTCTTCCATTGGAGAACTGGTGCATTTTTTTTTCTCTTCCATTTTTTTCCTCTTTGCAGCTTAGAAGTCTCACTGTGGAGTACCTGAAAAAAAGAAGACTGAGTTGTGGAGAAGTTTCATCATATGGTACACCACGCCGACTTGTGGTAAGAACTCGAAGCTCGAAATGATCCTTTCCAATATTTTTTACTATTTGTTGGAAGTGTAATTGCATCTTTTTTTGATTAGAACAATGATAGATGCTTTCTCTAACTTTGGTCCTGTTGGTATCTTAAGTTTTGATGATTGGATTTATTTTCTTCTTTGATTGAGAAAAGATAACTGATTGTGTCAATTTAGTCACTCAAAAAGTGATATTGGAACTTTTGATGCGTTTACTGTCTCTTGTAAGATGGCTTAATTTTTTATCTGGTTATCTCTGTTGATGTAATATGTTCTTATAGTAAACTTTAGACTGAAGATGACCCCTTGGTTCTTTCTAAATTGCAGTTTGCAGGTTGTGTGAAGAACCAGTACTATACGCAGACACAATATGATGAAGTGAGAATTGAATGGAGTGAATTTGTGTACTCGTATTTGAAGTGAATTGCAGGTTGTGTGAATGAACCAGTACATGTTTTTGGTTTTTTATGGCTTATTTTGATGATATTTAGGGAGATTTGTTTTGTATAAACATATGCTGAAATCATGGCTTATTTTGATCAAGGCTTATGAAGTTACCTTTTGTGATGCTCAAAATTACTGAAGTCTAAAAATAATGAAGTAAAAAGAGAAAAAATACTTCACTTTATTCATAAAATCCGAAGTAAAATCTACTTATAACTTCGAAGCAATACAATTTGTTGCTGTAAAATAGTATCAACTACTTCGATTATTACCAAAAATTTCAAAGTAGTATCTATCTATTACTTCGATCCAGAACGAAGCTAAATGTAATTTAATCAATAATTACTTCAGGAATTAATGATATATGACGAAGTAAAAGTAATCCATTACTTCATTTTTAACCGAAGTTAAAGTAGGTATATTACTTCACAACAAATACTAAACGATGAAGTCGAAAAGGATTAATTACTTCGGTGTTTTTAAAAACCGACGAAGTTATATGCATTTTTTACTTCGTAATATGTCCGAACCCGACACCCAATACGACTTCATTTTTTCTGGGCCTACGGCTTCGGAGTTTATCCGAAGTAAAATGAATCTTTTTACTACACGCGTGTCTACTTCGGTAAAAACAGGTCTTTTACTTCAGGTAATCAACAAAGTAAAAAGTCGTTTTTCACATAGTGGCAGGATCCAATTATTATGGCTTATAGTTTTTTATGTGTGTGATTGGACCCTTGGACATGTCAAGGGCAATTTATATGTGTGTGCATGATTGTATTATAAAATACAGCAGGAGCTGTATTTAGTTTTTATTAGGATTTTATTTTTGATCTAGTTACATGTACATTGCTTTTATGGAATATAGGATCGATGGATGTAAATTTTTATTTTATGTTCGATCTAGTTTACATGTACATTCCTTCGAGGAATATAGGATCAAAATTGTAAAATTCTATTTATGTCGCAGATCGAATCTTGCAAAGCGTGGAACCTTTTGCGGACCAGAGGCGGAGCGAAACAAGGAGCAAGATGGATGCAACAGCTAGACCCGGTGGCGGTAGCCAAATATGACAGCAGCTTGGGATGACAACACACGGAGGACAACCATAGATAAAAGCCATATAGTTGAAAATTAGATTTTCTATTTATTGCTTTTATATTGTGCTGTGTGTGTATGTTAGTATACATGTCTAGTAGGCTAGCATAGTTAAAATTCCTCATTTATAAATAACTAAGTGGGAGAGGGATTTTAAATAAATTCCACGGTCTCCATTACTGGTTTGTAAGTGATGCAAACAAGCTTGCGCGTTGGCTCTGAGTGTCTTCCTCCATATTGGATGAGCTTGTTTGTAGATCACTAGAACAAACTTCCATTTTGGATGACTATAGGAAGTTAATCAAGAGCGCGTGATCTTCCCCATCGGAAGGGGCACAATCTTATTAATGGACTTAGTGCCAAGTAGTGGTATACACTTAGGCACGTCTAATAGTATCCTCCCCATCGGAGTCACTGCTATTATTCGTGTGACCAAAGGATACCAACTATTAATTTTATTTGTCAAAAAGTTAGGTTGACAAGATAGTAAAATTAATGGGTTAAACCCTCCTTTTACAAATGCTGAATTTGTATACGTCCACACTATCATGGCATACAATATTCGCGGTGTTTTAAGGTGTTGGTTAATTTAAAATAGTATTGTTTGAGGAATCAATATTATTCTAAATTTAGAGTTCTGACCAAAAGTTATTTGTGATTCTTACGATGACTTTCAACCAACTGTCCATCATACTACAACAGAATAGACTTACTGGTCCTAACTATATAGATTGGAAAAGGAACCTGGACATTGTTCTTACTGCTGAAAGCTATAAGTTTATACTGACTGAACCTTGTCCTGATGCACTCAATGGGGAATCTACCCAAGAGGAGATTGAATATCATAGGAAATGGGTAAAAGCAGATGAGATGGCGCGGTGTTACATTTTGGCTTCAATATCAAATGTATTGCAATATCAGCATCAAGATTTACCAACAGCCTATGATATTATTGTTGGTTGCTACTCGGAAAACCTAATGGTTCCACTGTACAAAAATTTTTGTACAAAGGTCTGAACCTTTCCTAGCTACCATGTGTTCTTTTAAATTAAATTTGGATCGCCTGCGGAACTTAACACGTTTGATCCAAAGTTTAATTTACTTGTTCTTTTAGGTTTAGACTTGGATCTCCTGCGGAACTTAACACGTTCGATCCAAATCACCTAGGTTATTAATTTCATTAAATATTAATTTCCAGAATTGGCTTCCAGGACTGCATGGCGAGGCACATGACCTTCTTGGATATGGGAACAACCACCACCGCCTAGGCAAAGCCTTTTAAGGAAAGCTAATATTTAATTTCCTTAAATAACTTTAGGTCAACCGAAAAGAACAATCAAATCACAAGGAAAAGAAAAATAAAAGAACACAACATCAAAAACTAATTCGAAATACTAGAATCGCATGCCTCTTATATTTGGTATTTTTACATAGAGATAAAACTAACATGATGCGGAAAACTATATTAGTTATAACTTACTTAGTAGATAATGACCTCTTGATCTTCTACCGTATTCCTCTTCTAATCCCGGACGTTGTGTGGGCAACGATCTTCCGAGACGAGAACCACCAAGGCACCTTCTTCTTCTTTGCAAGGTTCGGCCACCACATGACTCCAAGAAAGGATAAGGTCCGGCCACCACCACCAAGCTCCAAGGGATGCAAGAGCGAAGCCTCCTTTCTCTCCTTTTCTCCAAGCTAGATCCGGCCACCACAAGGACTCCAAGAGAACAAGATGGTTCGGCCACAAGAAGGAGAAGAGAGAAGAGGAAGAGGCCGGCCACCAAGGAAGAGAGGGAGGAAAAGAATAATAGAGTCGTTCACCATAAAGCCTCCTCTACCCCCTCTTTTATAATCCTTGATCTTGGCAAATAAGGAAATTTAAATAAAAACTTCCTTAATTCTTTTGCCATGAAAAGGAAAAAATTATTTAATTAAAAATAAATTTTCTTTTCATTAAAACATGGCCGACCACTTATTTCCCCAAATCAAGGAGAGTTTTAATTAAACAAGAATTAAAACTTCCTAATTTGTTTCCGGAAATTTATAAAAATTTCTCCAATAATTTTATCCCTTCATGATTGGTTTATAAAAAGGAAATTTAATAAATTAAAATCTTTCTTTTAAACATGTGGATAAAAAGAAAGTTATCTCTAAAAAGTAAAATCTCTTTTAATCTACAAATAAGGAAAGATATCAAATCTTTTCTTAATCTTTTGTAGAAACTTATAAAAGAGAATATTTAATTTTTAAACTCTCTTTTAAATCATGAACATGGTTAAAAAGGAAAGTTTTCTTAAAATTTAAAATCCACCTTTTAATCAACAAATAAGGAAAGATTTCAAATTTTAAACTCTCTTTTAAACATGTAGATGATTTACAAATAACGAAAATTTTTACCAAAAATTAAAACCATCCTTTTAATCTACAAATAAGGAAAGAGATTATTCTCTTCTCTTAATCTTTTGTAGAAAGCTATAAAAGGAAAATTTTAATTTTAAACTCTCTTCATGATATCCACATAAGAAATAATTTTAATAAAAATCCTTTTTAATATTTTAGTGGCCGGCCACCTAAGCTTGGGACCCAAGCTTTGGCCGGCCACCAACTTGGCTCATCCACTTGGTCTTGGCCGGCCCTAGCTTGGGTTCCAAGCTAGCTTGGCCGGCCCCATTGGATGGGTAAGAAGGTGGGTATGTGGTGGGTATAAATCTCTATATACAAGAGGCTACGATAGGGACCGAGAGGAGGAATTGGTTTTGGTCTCCCGATAAAATTAAGCATCCCGTGTTCGCCCCGAACACACAACTTAATTTTATCAATAATAATTCATTCCACTAGAGAATTATTATTGAACTACCGCACCAATCTCAAATTACATTTTGGGCTCCTTCTTATTATGAGTGTGTTAGTCTCCCTGTGTTTAAGATGTCAAATGTCCACTAATTAAGTGAGTTACTGACAACTCATTTAATTAATATCTTAGTCCAAGAGTAGTACCACTCAACCTTATCGTCATGTCGGACTAAGTCCACCTGCAGGGTTTAACATGACAATCCTTATAAGCTCCTCTTGGGGACATTCTCAACCTAGATTACTAGGACACAGTTTCCTTCTATAATCAACAACATACACTATAAGTGATATCATTTCCCAACTTATCGGGCTTATTGATTTATCGAACTAAATCTCACCCATTGATAAATTAAAGAAGCAAATATCAAATATATATGCATTTTATTATATTAGGATTAAGAGCACACACTTCCATAATAACTGAGGTCTTTGTTCCTTTATAAAGTCAGTATAAAAGAAACGACCTCTTATGGTCCTACTCAATACACTCTAAGTGTACTAGTGTAATTATATAGTTAAGATAAACTAATACCTAATTACACTATGACCTTCCAATGGTTTGTTCCTTTCCATCTTGGTCGTGAGCTACTGTTTATAATTTATAAGATACTAATAACATGATCTTCTGTGTGTGACACCACACACCATGTTATCTACAATATAAATTAATTGAACAACTACATTTATCATAAATGTAGACATTTGTCCAATGTGATTCTTATTTCTATATAAATGTTTATACCAAAAGCTAGACTTTTAGTATACATCCTAACAATCTCCCACTTATACTAAAAGACTAAGCTGCTATATTTGCTGCCATACATCTGAATCCCAACCCTTCAACATGCCCATCAAAAGCTCTTGCCTTAAGGGCCTTAGTGAAAAGATCTATAGGTCATTATTTGATGCATTCTAGGCAGCAACAACTTCTCCTCATTTATACGATTTCTCGTATTGGGTGGTACTTGCGCTCTATTGTGTTTACTTGCTTTATAGACTCATGGTTTCTTCGAGTTTGCTACTGCACCACTATTATTAAAATAATCTTTGGACAAACCAGAAATCATATCTAAGTCTATCTTGAGGTTATTAAGTCATTCAGCTTTTATGGCTACCTCAGAGGCTTGCCATATACTCAGCTTCTATGGTGGAGTCCAGAAAAACACTTATGCTTATCACTCTTCCATAGTTATGACTTTACCTCCAAAAGTAAACACAAAACCCCGAGGTTGACTTACTATTGTCCCTATCCGACTGGAAGTCAAAATCCATGCAACCCACAGGGACCAAATTAACTGCCTTGTAAGCTAGCATATAATCTCTAGTGCCTCTAAGGTACTTCAATATATGCTTTACTGCAGTCCAATGTCCTTGTCTAGGGTTACTTTGATATCTGCTAACTATGCCCTTGGCAAAACAGATTTCTGATCTCGTGCATAGCATACATTTGGCTTCCGACAGCCGAAGCATAAAGAACTGCCTTCATTTCCTCTATCTCCTTTGATGTCAACGGAGACATTTCTTTAGATAAAGTTACTCCATGCTAAAAAGGTAAGAAACCTTTCTTGGAGTTTTCCATGCTTAAAACGAGCAAGGATTTTTTTTCGATATATGAAGCTTGGGATAAGTAAAATATTCTTTTCTTGCGATCCCTTATTACTTTGATCCCAAGAATATATACATTCTCCCAAGTCCTTCATATTGAATTGTTTGGACAACCATACCCTTACTTCTGACAATATTTTGATATTGTTTCCAACTACCAAAAATGTTGTCTACGTATAGTACAAGAAATACCACCACGTTTCCATCACACTTTTTGTATACACAAGACTTATCTAGTTACTAAATAAATCCATAGGTCTGGATTATTTTGATAAACCGGATGTTCCAAGACCTTGAAGCTTTGCTTCAGTCCATAGACTGATTGAGCTTTCACACAAGATGCTCTTTGCCCTTTGCAATGATCTCTTCTGGTTACTTTATATGGATGCTTTCTTCAAGACTTCCATTAAGGAATGCTGTCTTGACATCCACTTGCCAAATAGATAAAAGAATCCAGATAGACTTAAGCATGGCTACCAGTTAAAAAGTTTCCTTTTTCATCAAGCCTTGCTTTGAAAGTTTCTACCTTCCCATCTATCCATCTTTTCCTATTGTAGACCTATTTTTACCCAATGGCTTTTACACCATCTGGTGATTCTACAAGCTTCCAGATTTTATTAGAATACATATATTCTAATTCTGTATTCATTGCTCTTTGCCAAGATGCTGCATCTTTATCTTGGAGTGCTTCATCATATGTCCGGGATTAGACTCATGTTCATTTGGGATCAAGTCCAAAAACTCTCCCAAAACATGAATTTTTTAGGTTTGCTTGACAACCCTCCCACTACGATGAGCCACTGTCTGTGTATCATTTATGATACATGTTGCAGTTTCTTGTGATATTTCATCTTGTACAGTTGGTACTAGATTAGACATGTCCTTTATAATTTCTTTAAGAACAAATTTACTTATGGGCTTGTGGTTTATTACATAGTCCTTTTCTAAAAATTGGTCATTGATTCTAACAATGACCTTCTGATTTTTAAGACTATAAACCTACTTTCGTTTCTTTAGGATAACTCACAACAAGTGAACTCCTGCCCAATTTATCAGTGTCTCTCATGTGCTAGACCACCCAAATCCGAATATGCTTCAGACTAAGCTTACGCCCATTCTGCAATTTTATGGGAGTAGAGAGTTCTGACTTTAGAAGGTATTATGTTCACTTCTGTTTCTAGTGTATATCCTTAAAACGAATTTGGTAATCATCAATCTACTTATTTCCATAAGAGTCTTATACCTTCTTTCTACTACACCATTCTGTTGGGGTGTACTAGGTGCAGTTAGTTGGGATTGAGTCCCAACTTCTGATAAGTGACTCCTAAATTGTCCCAAGAGGTACTTGCCACTACGATCTTACCATAGTGACTTGATACTTTTACTTTAACATTTCTCTGCATCAGCCTTGTACTTTGAACTAATCAAAGCACTTAGTCTTGCGGCACATCAAGTAAATGTATTTATATCTTGAATAGTTATCTATAAAATAGATGAAATATTCGATACTACCTCTTGTCTGGATAGTCATAGGATCACACAAATCAGAATGAACTAATTCCAACATATCTTTGGCTCCATACCCCTTAGACTTAAAAGCTTCTTGGTTATTTTTCTTTCCAAGTAAGACTCGCAGGTTGGAAAGATTTCCACTACTAATGAACCAAAAGTTCATCAGCTACGAATGAATCCTACTCAAGTTAATATAACCTAGCCTTAGATGCCAAAGATATAAATGGTTCATTTCCGAAGGTTGCTTTCTCTTATAGTTAGAAGATGTGTTACTAATTTCCATTTGTTACATTGTGGGAGTTATTGGATTTATAAATTGCCAACCAACGTACCAGAATAGATAACTTCCCTATTTTTCTTGACAACAACTTTGTTATCAAAATAGACACAATATCTATTCTTTAATAGTTTAGAAACTGAAAACAAGTTCTTTCTAAACCTAGTACGTAAAGACAATTTCTAAAATCCATATTTTATTCCTATCAGAGGATAAGCATCTCCCACTGCAATAGCTACCACTTTTTGCAGTAGTGCCCATGTAGACGGTGATTTACCTTTCATATAGTTATCGGGTTTCCTGGAACCCCTGCAATGAGTTGCAGACATGCTCAGTGGCTCCTGTATCTACACACCAGGTACCGGTAGATAATACCACTAAACATGTATGAATAAAATACACCTATCTTGTTCTTAATTCTAAGAAGACAGTCTACCTTAATGTCCAAGTCCTATTTCCAATCATTATAATTGGGACTACTAAGTCTTTTCTATAGTATAACAACTAGGGGATTGACAAACATTTTAAATCCTAAGAGTCACAAAAGTATTTGATCAAGATCAACTCCTTAAAATTTCCATGAATTTTTTATGCCACGATAGTGTGGACGTATACAAAATCAAAGAGGAGATTTTATCCATTAATTTTATTATCTCATCAACTTTACTTTATGACGAATAAAATTAATAGTTGATCTGTCTTTGATCAAATATTTGGTCAAAACTTTTGAATTTAAAATAACATTGATTCCTCAAACAATATTATTTAAATTCACCAACACCTCAAACACCGTGAATTTTGCATGCCACGATAGTGTGGATGTATACAAAATTTAAACATTTGTAAGAGGAGGGTTTTACCCATTAATTATCTTGTCAATAAATCTTTATGACAAATAAAATTACCTCAAACATCATGAATTTTGTATGCCACGATAGTGTGGACGTATACAAAATCAAACATTTGTAAGAGGGGTTTTAATTTTATTATCTTGTCAACCTATTTATTTGTCAAATTAATAGTTGGTTTTCTTCGGTCACACAAATAATAGCAGTGAATCCGATGGGGAGGATACTATTAGACGTGCCTAAGTGTATACCATTACTTGAAACTAAGTCCATTAATAAGATTGTGCCCCTTCCGATGGGGAAGATCACACGTTTTTAATTAACTTCCTATAGTCATCCAAAATGGAAGTTTAATCTAGTGATCCGCAAACAAGCTCATCCGATATGGAGGAAGGCACTCAGAGCCAACGCGCAAGCTTGTTGCATCACTTATAAACCAGTAATGGAGACCGTGGAATTTATTTAAAAATAAATCCCTCTTCCACTTAGTTATTTAAAGTGAGGAATTTTGACTATGCTAGCCTACTTAACATGCATACTAACAAGCACACACACAGCACAGCATAAAAAGCAATAAATAGAAAAACTAATTTTCAACTATTATGACTTTTATCTATTGCTGTTCTCCGTGTGTCGCCTACCCTAGCTGCTGCCATCTTTGGCCATCGCCACCGGGTCTAGTTGTCGCATCCATCTTGCTCCTTGTTCTGCTGCGCCTATGATCCTCAAAAGGTTCCACGCCTTGCAAGATTCGATCCGCGACATAAATAGAATTTTACATTTTTCGATCCTATATTCCTCGAAGGAATGTACATGTATCTAGATCAAAAAATAAAATCCTAATAAAACTAAATACAGCTCCTACTGTATTTTATAATACAATCATGCACACACAATAAAATGCCCTTGACATGTCCAAGGGTCCAATCACACACACAATATCTATAAGCCATAATAGTTGGATCATGCATCCATAAAGTTAGCACATCCTACTATTATCCTGCCTAAATTATGTATGGCATGTGCATAATTAAACTAATACCAAATACACAGAGGCAAAACCCTAGCTCTGATACCAATTGTTGGTTGCTACCCGGAAAACCTAATGGTTCCACTGTACAAAATTTTTTGTACAAAGGTCTGAACCTTTCCTAGCTACCATGTGTTCTTTTAAATTAAATTTGGATCGCCTGCGGAACTTAACACGTTTCATCCAAAGTTTAATTTACTTGTTCTTTTAGGTTTAGACTTGGATCTCCTGCGGAACTTAACACGTTCGATCCAAATAACCTAGGTTATTAATTTCATTTAATATTAATTTCTAGAATTGGCTTCCAGGACTGCATGGTGAGGCACATGACATTCTTAGATATGGGAACAACCACCACCGCCTAGGCAAAGCCTTTTAAGGAAAGCTAATATTTAATTTCCTTAAATAACTTTAGGTCAACCGAAAAGAACAATCAAATCACAAGAAAAAGAAAAATAAAAGAACACAACATCAAAAACTAATTCGAAATACTAGAATCGCATGCCTTTTGCATTTGGTATTTTTACATGGAGATAAAACTAACATGATGCGGAAAACTATATTAGTTATACCCTACTTAGTAGATTATGACCTCTTGATCTTCTACCGTATTCCTCTTCTAATCTCGGACGTTGTGTGGGTAACGATCTTCCGAGACGAGAACCACCAATGCACCTTCTTCTTCTTTGCAAGGTTCGGCCACCACATGACTCCAAGAAAGGATGAGGTCCGGCCACCACCACCAAGCTCCAAGGGATGCAAGAGCGAAGCCTCCTTTCTCTCCTTTTCTCCAAGCTAGATCCGGCCACCACAAGGACTCCAAGAGAACAAGATGGTTCGGCCATAAGAAGGAGAAGAGAGAAGAGGAAGAGGCTGGCCACCAAGGAAGAGAGGGAGGAAAAGAATAATAGAGTCGTTCACCATAAAGCCTCCTCTACCCCCTCTTTTATAATCCTTGATCTTGGCAAATAAGGAAATTTAAATAAAAAATTCCTTAATTCTTTTGCCATGAAAAGGAAAAATTTATTTAATTAAAAATAATTTTTCTTTTCAATATAACATGGACGTCCACTTATTTCCCCAAATCAAGGAGAGTTTTAATTAAACAAGAATTAAAACTTCCTAATTTGTTTCCGGAAATTTATAAAAATTTCTCCAATAATTTTATCCCTTCATGATTGGTTTATAAAAAGGAAATTTAATAAATTAAAATCTTTCTTTTAAACATGTGGATAAAAAGAAAGTTATCTCTAAAAATTAAAATCTCTTTTAATCTACAAATAAGGAAAGATATCAAATCTTTTCTTAATCTTTTGTAGAAACTTATAAAAGAGAATATTTAATTTTTAAACTCTCTTTTAAATCATGAACATGGTTAAAAAGGAAAGGTTTCTTAAAATTTAAAATCCACCTTTTAATCAACAAATAAGGAAAGATTTCAAATTTTAAACTCTCTTTTAAACATGTAGATGATTTACAAATAAGGAAAGTTTTTACCAAAAATTAAAACCATCCTTTTAATCTACAAATAAGGAAAGAGATTAATCTCTTCTCTTAATTTTTTGTAGAAAGCTATAAAAGGAAAATTTTAATTTTAAACTCTCTTCATGATATCCACATAAGAAATAATTTTAATAAAAATCCTTTTTAATATTTTAGTGGTCGGCCACCTAAGCTTGGGACCCAAGCTTTGGCCGGCCACCAACTTGGCTCATCCACTTGGTCTTAGCCGACCCTAGCTTGGGTTCCAAGCTAGCTTGGCCGGCCCCATTGGATGGGTAAGAAGGTGGGTATGTGGTGGGTATAAATCTCTATATACAAGAGGCTACGATAGGGACCGAGAGGAGGAATTGGTTTTGGTCTCCCGATAAAATTAAGCATCCCGTGTTCGCCCCGAACACACAACTTAATTTTATCAATAATAATTCATTCCACTAGAGAACTATTATTGAACTACCGCACCAATCCCAAATTACATTTTGGGCTCCTTCTTATTATGAGTGTGTTAGTCTCCCTGTGTTTAAGATGTCGAATGTCCACTAATTAAGTGAGTTACTGACAACTCATTTAATTAATATCTTAGTCCAAGAGTAGTACCACTCAACCTTATCGTCATGTCAGACTAAGTCCACCTGCAGGGTTTAACATGACAATCCTTATGAGCTCCTCTTGGGGACATTCTCAACCTAGATTACTAGGACACAGTTTCCTTCTATAATCAACAACACACACTATAAGTGATATCATTTCCCAACTTATCGGGCTTATTGATTTATCGAACTAAATCTCACCCATTGATAAATTAAATAAATAAATATCAAATATATGTGCATGTTATTATATTAGGATTAAGAGCACACAATTCCATAATAACTGAGGTCTTTGTTCCTTTATAAAGTCAGTATAAAAGAAACGACCTCTTATGGTCCTACTCAATACACTCTAAGTGTACTAGTGTAATTATATAGTTAAGATAAACTAATACCTAATTACACTATGACCTTCCAATGGTTTGCTCCTTTTCATCTTCGTCGTGAGCTACTGTTTATAATTTGTAAGGTACTAATAACATGATCTTCTGTGTGTGACACCACACACCATGTTATCTACAATATAAATTAATTGAACAACTACATTTATCATAAATGTAGACATTTGACCAATGTGATTCTTATTTCTATATAAATGTTTATACCAAAAGCTAGACTTTTAGTATACATCCTAACAATTATGAACAATCTCAAGGAACTCTTTGGTCATCAGGATCGGGCTTCTAGGCAAGAAGCCATGAGAAAGATAATGACAGCCACCATGCAAGAGGGTACTCCTGTGAGGGATCATATCCTAAAGATGATGGCTTATCTGAACGAAATACAGATCCTTGGAGGAGAAATTGATGGGGAAACTCAAATCTATATGATCCTCCAAACACTACCTAGAAGTTTTGAGCAATTCCGCCTGAATTATAATATGAACAAAAGGGTATATTCATTGGCGGAACTACTGACAGAACTTCAGGCAGCAGAAGATTTGTTTCGTCACAATTCTCATATTCACTATGCTGAAAATGGTTCTACTTCTAAATCGAAAGGAAAGAAGAAGAAGAAACAAGTTGGTTCAGCAAAGAAAGTGAATAAATCTTAGAGTACGGGACCTAAAGCTGGAATGAAGAAGCCGAAGGGTAAGTGCTTCATCTACAAGCAGTCAGGGCATTGGAAGGCGGACTATCCTCGTAGGAATCAGAACAACAAAGGTATATCTCATGCTCTAGTTGTTGAAATATGTTTAGCGGTGTTATCTACCAGCACCTGGTGTGTAGATACGGGAGCCACTGATCATGTCTGCAATTCCTTGCAGGGGTTCCAGGAAACCCGACGACTATCTGAAGGAGAAATTACCGTCTACATGGGCAATGCTACTAAGGTGGTGGCTGTTGCAGTGGGAGATGTCTACTTATCTTTTAATAGAAATAGAAATTTGGTTTTAAGAAATTGTCTTTATGTACCCAGTTTTAGAAAGAATTTAATTTCAGTTTCTAAACTATTTTTGGATAGATATTCAGTTTCATTTAGTAACGATATAGTTATTAAGAGAAATAAAGTGATTATCTGTTCTGGTGCATTAGTTGGTAATTTGTATACTTTAAATCCAATTTCTCCCATAAAGCAAAACATGGAAATTTATAATTCATATTCTAACTCTAATAAGAGAAAAGAACCTTCGGAAATAAACCAAGCATATCTTTGGCATCTAAGGCTTGGTCATATTAACTTAAGTAGGATTCAGAGGCTTATGGCTGATGGACTTTTGAGTTCATTAGAGTCGGAAAATTTTCCAACTTGTGAATCTTGCTTGGAAGGTATAATGACCAAGAGGCCTTTCAAGGCCAAGGGGTATAGAGCCAAAGAAGTGTTAGAATTGGTTCATTCTGATTTGTGTGGTCCTATGTCTGTCCAGGCAAGAGGTGGTTTTGAATATTTTGTCTCTTTTATAGATGATTATTCAAGATATGGATACATTTACCTAATGCGCCGCAAGTCTGAGTGCTTTGATAAGTTCAAAGAGTACAAGGCTGATGTGGAGAAACGACTAGGTAAAAGTTGTTAGGACCAAAAGTAGCTAGAGGGGGGGGTGAATAGCTCGTCGCGTTCGCTCGGTGCGCTTCGTTGCTTGGCGTTGCTTGTTTCTTCTTGGATGTGCAGCGGAAAATACAGAAACAAATACAACCACGCTAACACTAGGATTTTACTTGGTATCCACCTCCAAAGGAGGTGACTAATCCAAGGATCCACACCACGCACACACCCTCCACTAAATAAACTCTCCTTTATGGTAACTACCAAAGGCGGAGAAGCCCTACAAGACTCAATACAAGAAGAGAGGGAAAGAGTACAAGAAATAGAAGCTTACAAGCTTACAATGAGTGCAAACCCTAACCCTAGTTTCTTCCTCTTGCAATGGATCCGCCTCTTGACTTGGACAACCTCCAAGATCCTTCAAGAACTGGCGATCACGTGCTTGTAGCGAGCTGTGGAGAAGCTGGCGAAGAGCTGAAGTGAATCGGAGAAGAGATGCCGAAGGAATCGAGCGCCTGCGGCCTTTATCGACGCCAACGGTCGGATCCCGATCGATTCAAATGTTCTGAATCGATCGGGGAGGCTTTGGATCGATCCACGGATCGATCCAGCGCTTGTCGCGCGAAGCAGCATCGTCCCGATCGATCGGCTGATCGATCGGGACCTCTGGATCGATCCACGGATCGATCCGGACTGATCGATCCACGGATCGATCCACGGATCGATCCAGAAGCTTTCTGTTCGCTGGGAAGAATCTGGATCGATCCACTGATCGATCCAGAGCCTGGATCGATCCACGGATCGATCCAGCACTTGGTTTTTGCCCAAAACCAAGTCCCAAACCTCCCTAACCAACATCCGGTCAACCTTGACCTGTTGGTACATCATGCCTCGCATCTGGTCACTCCCTTGACCTGCTAGGACTCCCCACCAAGTGTCCGGTCAATCCCTTTGACCCACTTGGACTTTTACTCGTCGTGCCAAGTATCCGGTCACTCCATTGACCTACTTGGACTTCCACCAGATGTCTGGTCAACCTTGACCCATCTGGACTTCCTTCCTTGCCAAGTATCCAGTCAATCCCTTTGACCTACTTGGACTTCCCAACACCAGATGTCCGATCATCCTTGATCCATCTGGATTTCCTTCCTTGCTTGGCTCACTAGGACTTTCACCTAGCTTCACTCACTAGGGTTTTCCATCTGCCTAGCTTCACTCACTAGGACTTTCACCTGGCTTCACTCACCAGGATTTCCTTCTGCCTAGCTTCACTCACTAGGACTTTCACCTGGCTTCACTCACCAGGATTTCCTTCTGCCTAGCTTCACTCACTAGGACTTTCACCTGGCTTCACTCACCAGGATTTCCTTCTGCCTAACTTGCCAGTTAGGACTTCCCAGTCAAGTATCCAGTCAACCTTGACCTACTTGACTCTTCTTCAAACAATATCTTATTGTCAAACATCTAAACCCTAACCAAGACTCAGCTTGGTTAACCAGGTCACCCTTGACCTGAGGGATATTGCACCAACAATCTCCCCCTTTTTGATGTTTGACAATACCACAATAACACTTACAATCCCACATGTAAGTTAGGCTAATCCTATAGCCTCCTTCTTCATGCCACTAGGTAATGAAAGCATAAGTTAAGCTCTTCATTCTCCCCCTAAGAGGGCAAACTCCCTCTAGGTAATGAAAGCCTAACTTACTTCCTTTCACAAGCCCTTTCATTCTCCCCCTATTGGCACACATCAATCCCTTATTGATAAACCACATCGACCCATATTTGGACACATCAACCTATGCTCCAATTTTGGGCATACTTCAACACCTCCATTTGTTGAAGACTCTCCCCCTGAAGAGTTACTCATCGTTCTTCACAACATCACTCGTTGTGATCAACACGATACTGAAGGTCCCATACCCTTCATTATCCTTACCCCTACATTCTCCCCCAATGTAGGTAAATGCCCATCCTTGAGCATTATCCTTTGAAACCTCTGAACAAATGAGGATATCCACTCCCCATTTTCAACCCATGCTCAACCTTGAGCATATTCTTAACAGAAGGTTAACCACCTTCCAAGGTTCATGAAAAATAGTTTTTCATGTCTTTAAAGAGTACCTCCCCCTAAAGACATGGTGGTAACTTCTGTCATTGCACCAACAATGACTTGGAATCCCTAAAACTTTAGGAAACCCAAATTTAGAAGTTTTTGAGGTTCAAATATTCAACATTTGAAACAAACCTCAACCTAAACTTCAATGAAGTCTTCCTTTACCATTCCATCCTTGTTTTCAACACGAAAACACCCTTTTTATGTATACAAATGTATTTTAAGGGTTTGGAATGGTTACCTAGACTAAAATAGGTTCAAAGTGCTGAAATCAGGCTTTCCCAGCCAAAATCAGCAACTTGGATCGATTGGAGTTGGGTTCCAATCGATTGAACCTTTCTGAATCGATCCACTGATCGATTCAGACTACCTGGATCGATCGACTGATCGATCCAGCGAGCTACTGCTCGCGAGATTTGCCTTCTGAATCGATCCATGGATCGATTCAGGCACTCCAATCGATCCATGGATCGATCGGAGCTCTGATAGTTGCTGAAATTCCATTTCAGTCAACTTCAGAAACCCCTAGAAAATTCTACAAAAATCCAAAAATTATGAAATTTCGTGTAGACATTGTTTAGGGCATATATTATCAAGGAAAAATAGTTTTCTATGAAAATACATCATATTTTCAAAGATTGACACAAACTTGAAAACTTGCAAAAACTTTAGTGTTTTCTTCAAGTTTGTGTCTAACTATTCAATGGTGATTACTATCAAAAGATAGCCTTCACCAAGGTTTTCCAAAAACATTTTAAAACATTTTCAAAACCAATATCCCATCATGTTCCTTGGGCATAATGCACATGACTTGTACATTAGCTTTCCCAATGATGGGAAAACACATAACTATGTGTTTTGATGAACCTAAAACTCAAAAGAATGCACTAAATCAACATTTTGAGTTTTGTTCATCTTCCTAACATCTCACTTGTATCTAATGTGCACTAAAACACATACATGTCATCTTATAGTCCTTGTGAGATGTAAGATTTTGGTTTTGCCCTATTCTAGGGATCATGCATATCTATCTAGGCATTTCAAAGATATTAGACATCCACCTAGGATGTCACTTGTTAATAAGTGTTGTTAAATGCCATTTATCCTTAACTACAAGAAATTAAACTAATGCATGATAATGTTATGACATACATCAAAAGGAAATAATTTTCAAAAGAAAATATCCTATAACTACATGATGTATGAATGTCATGACATGGTATTTTTGGATTTTTCATAATAAAACATGAATGCAAAAATTAGACATGATGTCATGGCATATGATGGGCAAACAATCATGGCAAGATTTAGCATAAATAAAATACACCTAGATTAACTATCTAAGTATCCTTAAAACCTTAGCTAAACTTACAACTTAAACCTAGATTGCCCTTAAGTGCGTCAAGAAAACGCCAAAACCTAAATTGGCATTTCTAATTCCCTTGATTAATTTATGCCAATTGAAATTAAGCATATCCTCAACTGTTGGCATATTTCATTTTTCCACAAGAGTAGCACTTTAACATAAGGCTTGGATTGCCTTAAATTTTCTAAGAACATACCAAAATCCCAACTTGGTAGTTCTTATGAGTTTCCTAATATGTGCCATTTAAGATTAAAATCAATTTTTCACCACTAGGCACATTTTACTCTTTCAAGGAGTAAATAATAATTCCATTCCATTTTCAAAGGTTAACAAAAACCTTGAAAATGCTCCTTGAGTGTCAATTTCCTCAAAGTTGGGTTAACTACCCTTCTAATCGGAGTTGACACTCTCTAACCCATCTATGGGGTAGAGAAGATGCTCCTAGGAACCCAACACCTATTGGTGCTCCTTGGATGCTCTAGGTACTCACTAGGGATAACTTCCCTAGATACCTTCCTAGTGACCTTGTTGGGCTTCTTAGAAGCCTTGGTCACATTTTCTAGGTCAACCCTAGGGATAGCCTCCTTGTGACCTTGTTAGTGACTTTCTTAGACTTCTTAGAAGTCTTAGTCACTTTGGTTGCAAAAATACTCTTAGGGATGACTTCCCTAGTATTCTTGACTTGACCATTAAACCTAGGGTTTGTTCCATAACTATATGGAACCCTATGATAACTAGGAACATCCTTCTTAGCCTTTGGTTTGTATCCCAAACCTCTATGGCTATTTGATGGCTTTGACTTTCCTAGCCCTAGGTTTTGCTCATTTTGCCCTTTTAGGATATTTTCCATCCTTTTTAGGGTCTTTTCCATTTTATCAAGTCTTGATCTCAAGACTTGATTTTCTATCATTAAATCCTTAGAATTTGGTTTTTCATTAAGTCCATGAGCATTTTGGTTTCTAGGCTTGTATCTAAAATCCTTAGAGTTATTGCCTAGACTTTTATCTACATTCCTAACCCTAGGAGTGATAGTCTTAGCATGTAGGGCCACATGCTTTTCCTTAAGGCCCTCATGCTTTCTATTCTTATGGTAAATTGCATTGAAATGATAAAAGTTAGACCTATCATGCTTTTTACCATAATGTAAAGGAGTAGGCTCAATAAATGTTACCTTCTTCTTTACCTTGGAGGCTCCCCCTTGACTAGTGCCTCCTTGAGCCTTGACCATCTTCTTCCCCTTGGGGCATTGACTACGGTAATGCCCCTTTTGTTGGCACAAAAAGCACACAATGTGCTCCTTGCTCTTCTTTGTTCCGGGGATGGTCTCCTTGGGCTTCACCTTGCCCTTTTGTGCCACTTGGCCCTTCTTTTTGGCCAACTTGGGACACTTGCTCTTGTAGTGCCCACTTTCCCTACACTCAAAACATATTATATGATTTTTATTATTAATTGACATATTTATACCTTTTTGTGTAGGGATGGCACTTGTTCCGGATGTAGAAGCTTCTCCATTTGATCTTTCTTGACTTGTGGAGGTAGAAGCTTCTTCCTCCTCTTCTTCTCTTGACCCGGATGTAGAAGCTTCTCCTTCTTCTTGATCCGGTGTCACCAAGGGTTGCTCCCCCTCAATCCTAGAGGTGGCTTCATCATCTTGAATGTGAAACAAGGAGTGTGCTCCCTCCTTGTTCCCTTCGTTGCATTCCCTTGAGGATGAAGCTTCTTGAATTTCCTCTTCTTCGGAGGTTGAGCATCTCTCAACCTCGGAGTCCTCCTCTTGGTCTTGCTCCAATGAGTCGCCCTCTTTGGATTCCTCTTGATCTTGTGCAGTGGAGGGGATCTCTTCATGAAGCTTGGCCAATTTGCTCCATAATTCCCTTGCATCTTCAAATTCTCCAATTTTGCAAAGGATGGTGCTTGGCAATAGATTGACCAAAAGCTTGGTCACTTTGTCATTGGCCTCGCACCTTTGGACTTGCTCCGGGCTCCATTTGCTTTTCTTTAGAGCTTTGCCCTTGGAATTTGTTGGAGCTTCGAAGCCTTCCGTAAGAGCAAACCATTGCTCTATCTCCATCATAAGAAAGTTTTCGATTCTTGATTTCCAAGAATCGAAGCTCGTGGAGGTGTATGGTGGAGCCACCCTCGTGTCAAATCCAAGTCCATCCTGGAATTGCATCTTGAAGTTGAACTTGATGAATTTGCTCCAACTTCTTCACCCTCTAGCTTTTCTTGTTACGCTTGACCCTTCCGGCGATGATTCCGGTGAAGAGCGGCCTCGCTCTGATACCACTTGTTAGGACCAAAAGTAGCTAGAGGGGGGGTGAATAGCTCGTCGCGTTCGCTCGGTGCGCTTCGTTGCTTGGCGTTGCTTGTTTCTTCTTGGATGTGCAGCGGAAAATACAGAAACAAATACAACCACGCTAACACTAGGATTTTACTTGGTATCCACCTCCAAAGGAGGTGACTAATCCAAGGATCCACACCACGCACACACCCTCCACTAAATAAACTCTCCTTTATGGTAACTACCAAAGGCGGAGAAGCCCTACAAGACTCAATACAAGAAGAGAGGGAAAGAGTACAAGAAATAGAAGCTTACAAGCTTACAATGAGTGCAAACCCTAACCCTAGTTTCTTCCTCTTGCAATGGATCCGCCTCTTGACTTGGACAACCTCCAAGATCCTTCAAGAACTGGCGATCACGTGCTTGTAGCGAGCTGTGGAGAAGCTGGCGAAGAGCTGAAGTGAATCGGAGAAGAGATGCCGAAGGAATCGAGCGCCTGCGGCCTTTATCGACGCTAACGGTCGGATCCCGATCGATTCAAATGTTCCGAATCGATCGGGAGGCTTTGGATCGATCCACGGAGCGCCTCTGTGCTCTGGAAATAGCGTGGATCGATCCACGGATCGATCCGGCGCTTGTCGCGCGAGCAGCATCGTCCCGATCGATCGGGACCTGATCGATCCACGGATCGATCCGAGCTTCGCAGAAGAAATGGATCGATCCACCGATCGATCAGAGCCGATCCACGGATCGATCCAACACTTGGTTTTTGCCCAAAACCAAGTCCCAAACCTCCCTAACCAACATCCGGTCAACCTTGACTGTTGGTACATCATGCCTCGCATCGGTCACTCCTTGACCTGCCAGACTCCCACCAAGTGTCCGGTCAATCCTGACCCACTTGGACTTTACTCGTCGTGCCAAGTATGGTCATCCCATTGACCTACTTGGACTTCCACCAGATGTCGGTCAACCTTGACCCATCTGGACTTCCTTCCTTGCCAAGTATCCATCAATCCCTTTGACCTACTTGGACTTCCAACACCGGATGTCCGATCATCCTTGATCCATCTGGATTTCCTTCCTTGCCTGGCTTCACTCACCAGGACTTTCACCTAGCTTCACTCACTAGGGTTTTCCATCTGCCTAGCTTCACTCACTAGGACTTTCACCTGGCTTCACTCACCAGGATTTCCTTCTGCCTAGCTTCACTCACTAGGACTTTCACCTGGCTTCACTCACCAGGATTTCCTTCTGCCTAGCTTCACTCACTAGGACTTTCACCTGGCTTCACTCACCAGGATTTCCTTCTGCCTAACTTGCCAGTTAGGACTTCCCAGTCAAGTATCCAGTCAACCTTGACCTACTTGACTCTTCTTCAAACAATATCTTATTGTCAAACATCTAAACCCTAACCAAGACTCAGCTTGGTTAACCAGGTCACCCTTGACCTGAGGGATATTGCACCAACAAAAGTATCAAGACACTACGGTCTGATCGTGGTGGCGAATACCTCTTAGGAGAGTTTAGGAATTACTTATCAGAGGCCGGGATTCAATCTCAACTGTCTGCACCTGGTACACCCCAACAGAATGGTGTGGCAGAACGAAGGAATAGGACTCTTATGGAGATGGTTAGATCAATGATGAGTTATTTAGAATTACCAAATTCGTTTTGGGGATATGCTCTGGAAATAGCAGTATATGTTCTGAACTTAGTACCTTCTAAATCAGTTTCTTCTACTCCCACAGAATTGTGGAATGGGCGCAAACCCAGTCTAAGACATATTCAGATTTGGGGTAGTCCAGCACATGTGCTGAAACCAGATGCTAATAAGTTAGAATCTCGTACAGAAGTTCGCGTGTTTGTGGGATATTCCAAAGAAATAAAAGGTGGTTTATTTTATAGTCCTAAAGACTAGAAGGTCATTGTTAGCACCAATGCCTAGTTTTTAGAAGAAAACTATATAATGGATCACAAGCCCAGTAGTAAAGTTGTTTTAGAAGAACTAAGAGAGGACATGTCTACCTTAGTACCAACAGTACAAGATGAAGTACTACAAGAGACTGCAACACGTGTCACACATGATACACAACCACAAACAGTGCCTCGTCGTAGTGGGAGGGTTGTAAGGCAGCCTGAAAGATTCTTGTTTTTGGGAGAGTCTTCGGACTTGATCCCGGGTAAACATGAACCTGATCCCCGAACATATGACGAAGCACTCCAAGATATAGATGCAGCATCTTGGCAAAAGACAATGAATTCTGAAATAGAGTCTATGTACTCTAATAAGGTCTGGGAGCTCGTAGAACCACCTGATGGTGTAAAAGTTGTTGGATGCAAGTGGATCTACAAAAGGAAAAGAGGGACAGACGGGAAGGTAGAAACCTTCAAAGCTAGGCTTGTTGCGAAAGGGTACACTCAGAAAGAGGGAATCAATTATGAGGAGACCTTTTCACCGGTAGTCATGCTTAAGTCTATCCGGATACTCTTATCCATTGCTGCTCATATGGATTATGAGATTTGGTAAATGGATGTCAAGACAGCTTTCCTTAATGGAAGTCTTGAAGAGAACATCCATATGAAGCAACCAGAAGGATATATTGAAAAAGGCAAAGAGCATCTAGTGTGCAAGCTCAATCGGTCCATTTATGGACTGAAGCAAGCTTGAAGGTCTTGGAACATCCGGTTCAATGAAGTAATCCAGTCATATGGATTTATTCAGTGTCCGGATGAGTCTTGTGTATACAAGAAGTGTAACGGAAACGTGGTGGTATTTCTAGTACTATATGTAGATGATATTTTGTTAATTGGCAACAATGTCAAAGTATTATCAGACGTAAAGGTATGGTTGTCCAAATAATTTGATATGAAGGACTTAGGAGATTGTGCACACATTCTTGGGATCAAAGTTATAAGGGATCGTAAGAAAAGAATGTTGTGTCTGTCCCAAGCTTCATATATAGATACAATCCTTGCTCGTTTTAGTATGCAGGATTCCAAGAAAGGTTTCTTACCTTTTAGGCATGGAGTAGCTCTATTTAAAGAGATGTCTCCAAAGACATCAAAGGAGATAGAGGACATGAAAGCAGTTCCTTATGCTTCGGCTGTAGGAAGCCTAATGTATGCAATGCTATGTATGAGACCTGATATCTGTTTTGCCGTGGGCATGGTTAGCAGATATCAAAGTAACCCTGGACAAGAACATTGGACTGCGGTAAAGCATATATTAAAGTACCTGAGAAGGACTAGAGATTATATGTTAGTTTACCAAGCAGACGATTTGCTTCCTGTGGGTTACACGGATTCAGATTTTCAATCAGATAGGGGCAACAGTAAGTCTACATCAGGCTATGTGTTTACTTTAGGAGGTGGAGCCATTGCATGGAGGAGTGTTAAGCAGAAATACGTTTCGGACTCAACCATGGAAGCAGAGTATGTAGCAGCCTCTGAGGCAGCTAAAGAAGCAGTATGGCTCAGGAACTTTCTAATGGACTTAGATGTGATTCCTGTTTTGCCCAAAATCATCACAATTTATTGTGATAATAGCGGTGCAGTTGCAAACTCGAAGGGACCACGAGCTCATAAGGCAAGTAAACATATAGAGTGCAAGTACCACCTGATACGAGATATCGTGAAGCGAGGAGAAGTTGTCATCGCCAAGATTGCATCAGCAGATAACCTGTCAGATCCTTTCACTAAGGCCCTTCCTGCAAAAGCTTTCGATCGGCATGTGGAGGGAATGGGAATCAGATGTATGGCAGAAGATACAGTCATTAGTATAAGTGGGAGATTGTTAGAGTGTATACTGAAAGCCTAAGCTTTTGTAAACATTTATTTTGAATAAAGAATCACATTTGGTCAAATCATCTACATTTGTTGTAGTTGTTCAATTAATTTATATTGTAGATAACATAGTATGTGGTGCCACATACAGAAGATGATGTTATCAATACCTTATAAATTATAAACAGTAGCTCACGATCAAAATGGAAAGGAACAAACCATTGGAAGGTCGTAGTGTAATTAGGAATTAGTTTATCTTGACTATATAATTACACTAGTACACTTAGAGTGTATTGAGTAGGACCATTAGAGGTCGTTTCTTTATACTAACTTTATAAAGAAACAAATACCTCAGTTATTATGGAAGTGTGTGCTCTTAATCCTAATATAATAACAAGCATATATATTTGATATTTATTTCTTTAATTTATCAATGGGTGAGATTTAGTTCGATGAATCAATAAGCCCAATAAGTTGGGAAATGATATCACTTATAGTGTGTGTTGTTGATTATAGAAGGAAATTGTGTCCTAGTAATCTAGGTTGATAATGTCCTCAAGATGAGCTCATAAAGATTGTCATGTTAAACCCTGCAAGTGGACTTAGTCCGACATGACAATAAGGTTGAGTGGTACTATTCTTGGATTAAGATATTAATTAAATGAGTTGTCAGTAACTCACTTAATTAGTGGATATTTGACATCTTAAACATAGGGAGACTAACAAACTCATAATAAGAAGGAGCCCAAAAATGTAATTTGGGATTGGTGCGGTAGTTCAATAATAGTTCTCTAGTGAAATGAATTATTATTAATAAAATTAAGTTGTGTGTTCGGGGCGAACACGGGATGCTTAATTTTATCGGGAGACCAAAACCAATTCCTCCTCTCGGTCCCTATCGTAGTCTCTTATTTATAGAGTACTATACCCACCTTTACCCACCTTCTATACCCACCTAAAGGGAGGCCGGCCAAGCTAGCTTGGGAATCAAGCTAGGGCCGGCCTAAGCTTGGTTTATGGGTGGCCGGCCCTAGCTTGAACCCAAGGTAGATTGGGCCGGCCATAATAAAATTAAAAAGAATTTTAATTTTAATTTTTATTATGTGGAAGATATAATTTATTAAAGAGAATTAAAATAAAAATATCTCGCTTAAAAGGATCTACAAAAGATTAAAGAAAGAGATTGGATCTCTTTCCTTATTTGTAGATTGGAAGATATTTTATTTTCTCTTTGAAAATTATTCACATGTTAAAAATTAAAATTATAGAAATTTCTTTTTATCAACCATGAAGGGATTTTTGAAGAGAAATTTTATTTTTAAAATTTCCGGAAACAAATTAGAAAGTTTTAATTTGTTGATTGAAACTTGTCTAATTTTTTTCTCTCTATGATGTGGCCGGCCATTATAAGTTTAATTGGAAAATTTTATTTTATTTTTCTCAATTAAATCATGTCAACGAAATTAAGGAAATTTTATTGTAATTAAATTTCCTAATTTACCAAGGCTAAGGAATATAAAAGAGGGGGTTGGGGTGCCTTCATGAGTTACAACCTCTATTATTTTTCTCCCTCTCTTATTCCTTGGTGTGGCCGGCCATCCTCTCTTCCCCTCTTCTTCTTTGTGGTGGCCGAACCTTTCTCTTGGCTTGGAGCTCTTGTCGTGGCCGGATACTACTTGGAGAAGAAGAAGAAGAAGGAGAGAAAGCTTGCATCCCTTGGAGCTTGGTTGGTGTTTTTTTTTCTTCTTCCTTGGTGAAGCTTTCTTGTTTTGGCCGAACCTAGCTAGGAGGAGAAGAAGGTGTTTGGTGGTTTCTCATCTCAGAAGATCGTTGCCCACACAACGTCCGAGGTTAGAAGAGGAATACGGTAGAAGATCAAGAGGTCTTTCTAAAAGGTATAATTAGTAATTTTTCTTTCCGCATCATACTAGTTATTTTTGGAAATAATACCAAATACAAGAGGATTACGATTCTAGGATTTCGAATATGTTTTTCAATGTTGTGTTCTTTTTTTTTCTTTTCCTTGTGATTTGATTGTTCCTTTCGGTTAACCTAATGTTATTTTAGGAAATTAAATATTAGCTTTCCATAAAAGGTTTTGTCTAGTCGGTGGTGGTTGCTTCCATATCCAAGAAGGCCATGTGCCTCGCCACGTCAGTACTGGGAACCAATTATGGAAATTAATATTTAATGGAATTAATAACTTAAGGTGACTTGGGTCAAACGTGTTAAGTTCCGTAAGAGATCCAAGTCAAAACCTAAAAGAACAAATAGATTAAGTTTTGGATCAAACGTGTTAAGTTCCGCAGGCGATCCAAAATTTAATTTAAAAGAACACATGGTAGCTATGAAAAGGTTCAGACCTTTGTACAAAATTTTTGTACAGTGGAACCTCTAGGTTTTCCCAGTAGCAACCAACATTCTTTATATCCATGACTTGTGAGATAAAGTCATCGAGTTGACCTACATGCTAGTCTCGTCGCATTAACATTGTCCCTGAATGTTAATACTCGACTAGGAATGATTAAGAGTAGTGTTCCCTATATCATCTCACTATCGATTCAACCAATCGATTGATATAGGTAAGAACCTTCTACTCAAGGACGCTATTATACTTAGTTTATTTGGCACCAATACAAGTAAGTATAATAATCAAAACAAATACCTTTATTTATATAAGAATATGATACAATAAGTCTATAATACAATCATCAAATGATTGACTCTAGGCTCTAACTAACACAGTTGACCGAACACCTAGTGATCTGAAGACCAACAAGAAGTTGGCTTGAAGATAAGAAGTCCAAGTAGGCCACGATTGACCAGACACTTGGTGATTAGAAGTTTAACAAGGAGTTGGCATGAGAAGAAGAAAGTGAAGGATCAAAATATCAATAGATGGGGGGAGGGGTGAATATTGCTCGTTAAAAATATTTTTCGTTTTCTAAAACTAAATCAAAGTATAGCAGTGGAAAATAAGATAGCAAAAGAAATACTCAAAAGACATAGATGATTACTTGGTTTGGAGCCTGTGTCAACTCCTATTCTAAGACCCACAATCTTTGATCACACCATTAGATAATTCACTAAAATTTCTCTTTCTGAAATCATCAAAAAAGAGGAAATTCATATAATGAGATTTACAAAGAATTATGCAAGCTAAGTTAACTTACTAACAATGAAGATATAAAATGAAGATTTATCAAAGCTCTTCGGTGTTATAGCTTGCACACAGAGTTGATACGTAGAGTAGTAGCAGCACAAACAGAGAGGGAGAAGATCATAAGGTTGTACAAGAATTGTTCTACATTGACTCTGATCTTGAGGTCTTTTATAAGTTGTATTCGGTCCACCAAAAAGGCCTTTTGTCAACTAATCCTTTCAGTCGACTGATCTCCCTATCAGTCAACTGATCACGCGTCTTTCCTTCTTCGTTGAGATCTGATATTCATCTCATTAATTGTATTTATTGTTTGGTCGACTGATCACCTTGATTGGTTGACCGATCCCTCTAATTTTCAACTTTTACTGAGATAAAATATTCCACTGTGTGAGACAAAATTTGATTTAGTCTACTGATCCCTGAATTCGGTTGATTGATTCACCTGACTTCCAAGTCTACTCTGCGCGATCTGAACCCTACCACATTAGCTATGTTCAGTCAATTGATCCCATCAATTTCTATAAAATAGAGTTAGTTCTATAGTATAAAAATATCTCTATAACATAAAATTAGCACAATAGTATAAAATGCTGCATGAGTAAGAAAAGATAGTAAGACCTGTCTTGAATTCAACTTGGAAACCTCTCAGTTTCTTCAGTTGGATCAATGACCTAGAGTTTGTCCCTTCTCGAGACATGACCTCCCCATCGCTCCACTCTAGTTACTTACCTCAACCTACTTGCCAAACACTCAATCTTCCAGACTTCTTTAGACTTTCTCTGCTCAGTGTCTGATTGCCTGGTCCACTAAGACTTTTCGTGCAATACCAAATTAGCCTACAACAATAATAGTAATATAAAATACTATGGTAAAACTAAACTTAGGTTTACCAAGATCCCTTGGTTCAGTCGAAACCTTTTGATCAACATTACTTGGAGTTTAATCCTTCAAGACTCCCCTAGGATTTTCTCCACCTAGCTTCACTCACCCATACCTAGGCTTACACCCCCTAGAGTTTTCACCATCTCACTTCACTCACCAGGACTTAACATCGAATTAGCTCGCCAAGGATTCAATATCAGGTCTTTAGACCTACCAAATCCTACATAATTTCCATGATCTACCTGTTGGAGTGTATACTGAAAGCCTAAGCTTTTGTAAATATTTGTTTTGAATAAAGAATCACATTTGGTCAAATTATCTACATTTGTTTGTAGTTGTTCATATAATTTATATTGTAGATAACATAGTATGTGGTATCACATGCAGAAGATGATGTTATCAGTACCTTATAAATTATAAACAGTAGCTCACGACTAAAATGGAAAGGAACAAACCATTAGAAGGTCGTAGTGTAATTAGGTATTAGTTTATCTTGACTATATAATTACACTAGTACACTCAGAGTGTATTGAGTAGGACCATTTGAGGTCGTTTCTTTTATCCTGACTTTATAAAGGAACAAAGACCTCAGTTATTATGGAAGTGTGTGCTCTTAATCCTAATATAATAACAAGCACATATATTTGATATTTATTTCTTTAATTTATCAATGGGTGAGATTTAGTTCGATGAATCAATAAACCCGATAAGTTGGGAAATGATATCACTTATAGTGTGTGTTGTTGATTATAGAAGGAAACTGTGTCCTAGAGATACTAGGTTGATAATGTCCCCAAGAGGAGCTCATAAGGATTGTCATGTTAAACCCTGCAGGTGGACTTAGTCCAACATGACGATAAGGTTGAGTGGTACTACTCTTGAACTTAGATATTAATTAAATGAGTTGTCAGTAACTCACTTAATTAGTGGACATTCGATATCTTAAACACAGGGAGACTAACACGCTCATAATAATAAGGAGCCCAAAAATGTAATTTGGGATTGGTGCGGTAGTTCAATAATAGTTCTCTAGTGGAATGAATTATTATTGATAAAATTAAGTTGTGTGTTCGGGGCGAACACGGGATGCTTAATTTTATCGGGAGACCAAAACCAATTTCTCCTCTCGGTCCCTATCGTAGCCTCTTATTTATAGAGTTTTATACCCACCTTCTATACCCACCAATAGGGGGCCGGCCAAGCTAGCTTGGGAACCAAGCTAGGGCCGGCCTAGGTATAAAATTGGGTGGCCGGCCCTAGCTTGATCCCAAGCTAGTGGGGGACGGCCAAATTAAATAAAAAAGGAATTTTAATTTTTATTATGTGGAAGAAATAATTTATTAAAGAGAATTTAAATTAAAATATCTCTCTTATAAAAGATCTACAAAAGATTAAAGAAAGAGATTAGATCTCTTTCTTTATTTGTAGATTGGTGAGATATTTTATTTTCTCTTATTCACATGTTGATAAAATTAAAATTATAGAAATTTCCTTTTATCAACCATGAAGAGATTTTTAAAGAGAAATTTTATTTTTAAAATTTCTGGAAACAAATTAGGAAGTTTTAATTGTTGATTAAAACTTGTCTAATTTTTTCCTTCATTGATGTGGCCGGCCATTGAAGTTTGATTTGGGAAATTTTATTTTATTTTTCTCAATTAAATCATGTCAAGGAAATTAAGGAAATTTTATTGTAATTAAATTTCCTAATTTGCCTAGGCCAAGGAATATAAAAGAAGGGGTAGGGGTGCCTTCATGAGACACAACCTCTATTATTTTCTCTCCCTCTTTTGTTCCTTGGTATGGCGCCATCCTCTTCTCTCTTCCTCTTGTGGTGGCCGAACCCCTCTATTCCCTTGGAGCTCTTGTGGTGGCCGGATACTACTTGGAGAAGAAGAAGAAGAAGGAGATGAAGCTAGCATCTCTTGGAGCTTGGTTGGTGTTTTGATTTTCTTCCTTGGTGAAGCTTCTTTCTTTGTGGCCGAACCTAGCTAGGAGGAGAAGAAGGTGGTTGGTGGTTTCTCATCTCGGAAGATCGTTGCCCACACAACGTTCGAGGTTAGAAGAGGAATACGGTAGAAGATCAAGAGGTTTTTCTACAAGGTATAACTAGTAATTTTTCTTTCCGCATCATGCTAGTTATTTATGGAAATAATACCAAATACAAGAGGCTTACGTTCTAGAATTTCGAATATGTTTTTCGATGTTGTGTTCTTTTGTTTTTTCTTTTCCTTGTGATTTGATTGTTCTCTTTGGTTAACCTAAAGTTATTTTTGGAAATTAAATATTAGCTTTCTATAAAAGGTTTTGTCTAGTCGGTGGTGGTTGCTCCCATATCCAAGAAGGCCATGTGCCTTGCCACGTCAGTACTGGGAACCAATTATGGAAATTAATATTTAATAGAATTAATAACTTAAGGAGACTTGGGTCGAACGTGTTAAGTTCCGCAGGAGATCCAAGTCAAAACCTAAAAGAACAAATAGATTAAGTTTTGGATCAAACGTGTTAAGTTCCGCAGGCGATCCAAAATTTAATTTAAAAGAACACATGGTAGCTAGGAAAAGGTTCAGACCTTTGTACAAAATTTTTGTACAGTAGAACCTATAGGTTTTCCGAGTAGCAACCAACACTACCAAGATTTCTTTTACCTATCCATGACTAGGACTTCCCTTGCCTAACCCTGGTTAGGACTTCCCTTGCCTAATCAAAGTTAGGACTAGTCGCTTGGTAGACTTCTCGCCCTACTCTTGTAAGTTATCTGGTCAACCTTGATCTGACTAGACTTCATTAAAGATATTTTCAAATAAATATCAAAACCTTGGAGTCTATTACACCAATAGAAAGTCCAAGTGAGTTAGTTGACCTCACACTTAGTGATCGGAAATCCAACAAGTAGTTGGCACAAAAAAGTCCAAGTAAGTTACGGTTGATAGAACACTTGGCGGTCGAAAGTCCAATAGGGAGTTGGCATGAGATGTGAAATCCTTGTATGTCAAAGTTGATAGAATGCTAGGCAACAAGGAAGTTCTGATAGAGTATAATTTCAAATGCCATAACTTTTGACTCAAATATCTGAATGAGGTAATTTTTGATGCAAAACAGAGCTTGTTCAAAGATCTATATTTTTACTAGGTCAATTGATTACACCAATTGATTATTAGCTTCCAATCGATTAAGCCAAACTATTGATGGCTTATTTCCAATTAATAAAATTCTTTCAAATCAATTGGCCTGATTGACTAGAAGAAACCAATGGATTGGTGAGTCTCAACAATCAACTGGTAAGTAAAAATTAGCCATTTTACTAGTTTAAATGGATGGATCCAACATAGCAATCGATTGGTAGGAGGAAATCAACCTGAATGTAACCTTATAAATGAGGGTTTCATGAAGATTTGAAGGGATCGGTTCTTGAGGGTGGAGACAAAGTATTGCTGCATTTTCCACCATCAAGAGACAATCTAAAGAAACTAAAGAGTAAGAAAAGTAAGGTTTTCATTATAAAGTCATTTTTGCTTTCATTTGTATTTGTATTCTTATTTCTCTTTGTATGGTTGTATTCTTATAAGAACAAGGTTTTGTAAGAGACTTCTCCACCTTCAGAAGGTATCCAAAAAGGATATTTTCATAGTGGAGTGAGAACACTAGGAGTAGGCCTTGGATTAGTCACCTAAGAGGTAGATGCTAAGTAAAATCCGAGAGTTGTGCATGTGGCATCAAGTTTTATTCATGTTTGTGTTGTGCATTCAAACAACGAGCACCAGATTAAGACAAGAAGCGACCAAAGCTATTCACCCCCCCCCCCCCCCCCCCCCTCTAGTTCGTATGGGTGCTAACACTTTACTTTGATTTGATTGCTATTTTGTCACTTTGTAATGTCTCATGATGGTTGGAAATGTAGCAACACTTTGCCTCTAACCTCTCAAGAACTGTACCTTTAACTCTACATGAACCCATCTTTTATAGAGTTGAATTTGGGTTGATTTCTACCTACCAATCAATTGGTAGACTTTATCAATTCATTGCCATGTTGGATCCAACCATTTAAACCTCTAGAATGGTTATTTTCGCCCTTACTAATTGATTTTGAGACTCACCAATTTATTGTTTGCTTCAAGTCGATCAAGCTAATCGATTTGAAAGCATTCTGTTAGATGAAAAATAAGCTATCAATCAATTGCTCTAATCAATTGCTTCAATCAATTGCACTAATTATTTGGTAATAGTAAAAATATAGATCTCTGAACAAGCTTCATTTCACATCAAAAATTGCATCATTATGATATCTAAGTCAAAAGTTATTATCTTCAGAAGTTTGCTCTGTCAGGACATTCTCATTTCCTAGCATCGGATTAACCTTGACTTGCTAGGACTTTATGCCTCATGCAACCCCCTATTGGATTTCTGACTACCAAGTGTTTGGTCAACCATGACCCACTTAGATTTTTTTTGCCAACTACCTGTTGGACTTTTGATCATTGAATATCTAGTTAACCGCACACTTGGACTTTGTTCTTCTCATGTTAACTCCTTCTTGGACATTCGATCGCCAAGTGTATGGTAAACTATGACACACTTGGATTTCTCATCTTCGTGCCAACTTCTTGTTCCGATCACCAGTTGTCTGGTTAACCGTGGCTCATCTAAACTTTTCTTACCTTATGCCAATGCCACATTGTATTTTTGACATCATCAAGTATCCAGTCAACCTTGACCTACCTGACTTCTCATAGCAACTCCCTATTCAACTTCTAAAATCGTCAAGTATTCTGTCAACCTTACGTACTTAACTTCTTATACCAACTCTCTTTTGGACTTCTGACATCATCAAGTATCTGATCAACCTTGATATACTTGACTTCATTACCTTCAAGAGTTTAGTCAGCCTTGACTTACTTGACTTTTCTTCACTGTTAACCTACTTTACATCTTATTAAAATATTGATCAAACATTAAAACATAAACTCAAGTCAACCCAAGCTTGGTCAATTTGGTCAACCTTGACTTAAGGTCAATTGCACCAACACTGAAAATATTGTTCATAGTAGTCGACTAATGTTGTCTACTTAGTTTACTAATGAACTATTTACAGTGCTGAAAATATTATTCATACCGAATTAATTATCTTATGTCAAGAGACCCCATGTCTCCGAGCTTCCTCATATGATTAGTACAAATCAACCTTGACTTACCAGGGCCTTACTCTTGCATAGTATATGATTAACTCCAACCTATCAAGACTTCTCTTGCCTATCATTAGGCCAACTTTAACTTGTCGAGACTGTTGGTTGCTACTCAGAATATCGTACTGGTTCCCCTATACAAAAATTTTGTACAAGTCCTGAACCTTTCCTAACAACCTATTGTGCTCTTTAGAAATTAAACTTGGAATCACAAACAAAACTTAACATTATTGATTCCAAGTTCAACTTATCTGTTCTTAGAGATTTAGACTTGGATCGCAAACGATGCTTAATATTATTAAACCAAATCCACCCATGTTACAAAGTTGATTAAATATTTATTTCAAAGATTGACTTCCATGTTAAACATGTCGAGGCACTAGGCCTTCTTGGGTATGGGATCATCCACCACTTCCTAAACAAAACCTTTCAACGAAATTCAATATTTAATCTCCTTATAGTAACCCTAGGTTTAACCACTAAGAACAATCGAATCACAAGATCAAAAAACAAAAGAAACACAAAATCGAAACATAAAATCGATTGCCTAAAACCGATAGCCTCTTGTGTTTGGTATTTCAAAATTCATACAAAGAAAACTAGTATGATGCGGAATAAGACAACTAGTTATACCTTTCTTTGTAGCTAAAGACCTCTTGAGCTTCTGTTGTATTCCTCATCTCCTCTTGGACGTCATGTGGGCGACGATCTACCAAGATGAATTCCACCGGGACCACTTCTTCTTCTCTAAGACTCTTGAGCCATCAAGGGATACCAAAATAGAAAATTTCCTTCTTCTTCTTCTCCTTCAAGCAACCGACCACCAAGTGCTTCTCCTCTTCTTCTTTTTCCACTCCAAGCAACCGGCCACAAGGATATAGCAACCCTCGATGTCGTCGACCCTAAGGAAGCAAAAGAGGTGAAATGATGAAGGTGGTGCCGCCGACTACAAGAATGAAGAAAAGAAGGGAGCATGGCCGGCCATCAAGGAAATAGAGAGGGAATAAGAATAGGTTGTCTTAGCCATGAGTCACCCTCTCCCTCTCTTTTATAATCCTTGGTCTTGGTAAAAAAGGAAAGTTTAATTAAAACTTCCTTTTAATCTTCTTATGGCTGGCCACATCATGGTATACAAAAAAGGAAAATTTTTACAACAAAAACTTAAAGCTTCCTTTTAAACCATAATGTTTACAAAAGGGAAAGTTTTAAACATAATTAAAACTTCCTTATTTGTGGCCTCCCTCTAAAAGAGGAAATTTTAATAACAATTAAAATCTCTCTTTTTAAATTTCCTAATCTCTCTTTTTAAATTTCCTATTGTACATGACAATAAAGGAAAGTTTTAAAAATTAATCTCTCTCTTTTAAAAAAACGTAGACAACTACAAAAAAGGAAAGATTAATTAGAACTTTTCTTTTTAAATCATGATTACATAAAAGGAAAGTTTTATCAAAAATTAAAATTTTCTTTTAAACATTATAGACAACTACAAATAAGGAAAGATTTTAACAAAATTAAAATCTCTCTTTAATCTTTTGTAGATAGCTATAAAAGGAAAGATTTTAAAATCTAAAACTCTCTTTTTAAAACAATGAGGATGACTATAAAAGGAAATTTTAAAAATAAAATTTCTCTTTTAAATTCCTTTCATGAATGGTTATAAAAGGAAAATTTTTAACAAAAATTAAAATCTCCTTTAATCCTCTGTGGCCGGCCCCATGCTTGGACACCAAGCATGATTTGGCCACTTGTGCTCCTAGCCTATACTTGATCGGCCCCCATGCTCCAAGCAAGGTTGTGTCCGGGCCATTACTTGGATAAGAAGTAGACTTTGTGGATACAAGGTTTTATAGAGGTTACAACAGGGACTGAGAGGAGAAATTGGTTTTGGTCTCCCGATGAGCTTGAGCTTCCTGTGTTCGCCCCGAACACCCAACTCAAGTTCATCAATAATAACTCATACCACTAAAGTGTTATTATTGAACTACCGCACCAATCCCAAATTACATTATGGGCTCCTTCTTATTATGAGTGCATTAATCTTCCTGTGTTTAAGATATTGAATGTCCACTAATTAAATGAGTTACTGCAACTCACTTAATTAATATCTAGCTCCAAGAGTAGTTCCACTCAACTTTATTGTCATGCCAGACTAGGTCCACCTACAGTGCTTACATGACAATCCTTATGAGCTCCTCATGTAACACCCACGAAATATTTAAACTATATATATGGGTAATCTCTTTTAGAATAAAAGGGAAATGGAAATAGGACCAAGAGGAAATAAAAAGAAAGGGAAGTTAAGACTTGAACCATGAACCCCTCATAATAGATAAAGCTAAATTGGTGCATGATAACCACTAGAGTCATGAATGATATATGAATATAAAAGAATGGAAATTGTAGTTAAAAGTAAGAGTATGATTAAGTAAGGGAGCAAGAGAAAATCAAGTAGCTTTCCTCCTTTTCCTCTTGGTTAAGAAAAGAAGCAAGCAAAAGACAAAGACAAGTTGTCTTTTTCTCCTTCCTTCTTGCTATTTTCATGGGAATGAAGAGGGTGAGAGAATAGAGGAGTCAAGGGGATGAATTGGGAAATTTTTTCATCTTCATTGAGAATAAATAGGAATGAGAGAAGAGAAGGGAAAGAAAGTTTGGTTACTTCTTCCTCCTTCTTCTTCCTCCTCCTTCTTTCTCCTTCTTCCTCCTCCACCGAGACCTAGAGCTCTTTCCTCTTCCATTTCCGAATCCAAGCTAAGGTTTTCTCCCTAAGAAAACTAATCCACAAGAAGGAGTCCTCAAGATCTACTCCTTACAAGCAAGAGAAGCACAAAGAAGAACTAGGAGGAGAAGCTTTCTTCTTCCTCTTCACAAGGGTACCATCTTTTAAGAAAAACCAAGCAAAAAAGAATGTAAGTATCTCCTCACCTGTGGTACAAATTGTTCATGTGTTTTTCCATGAGATTATATTTCTTAAAAACCTAGGGTTGCTTCATGAAACTTTCGCCACCAAACTACAAAGAAAAACTTAAGAAAGCTTAAGACCTAAACTAAACATGCTCACTATGTTTCTTATGATATATGTACCCTATGATAGGATATTAGTTTAGTATTCTTATGCTTGTACGTTGCTTAGAACTTAGATTCGTGTTCTTTGAACTTTCGGCCAAGGTATGAAAAGAAGACCTAGAAAAGCTTAAGACCTAACTAAACATGCTCACGATGTCCCTTATGATATGTAACTTACGTTATGAGTTATGTTTAGAATTCTAATGTTTTTTTTTATGTTGCTTGTAACCTAGATTTATGCCTAGTAGGTTTCGGCCATGATAGAAATAAAGGTCTAAGAAAGCTTAAAATTTAATCTATCATGCTCATGACTTTCCTTATGATATGGTATGAAGATTTCTTAAAGTTTTTCATACTTGTATGTTGCTTGGAACCTAAATCCATGCCACTTTAGGATTTTAGGGTTTCGGCCATGATAGAAATAAAGGTCTAAGAAAGCTTAAAATTTAATCTATCATGCTCATGACTTTCCTTATGATATGGTATGAAGATTTCTTAGTGCTTTCATGCTTGCATGTAGCTTGGAACATAGATGCATCCCACTTAAGGGTTCGGCCATGATGTGATTAAAGGTCTAAGAAAACTTAAAAATCAAATATAACATGCTCATGGTATTCCTTATGATATGATATGAAGATAGCTTGATATTCTTATGCTTGTATGTTGCTTAGACTTAGTTTTATGCTCCTTAAACATTCGGCCATAACAAGACCAAGGACCTAGGAAGCTTAGAACTTAACCTAAACATGCTCATGATGTTCTTTATGGTTTATGATATGAAATTAGTTTAGGGTTCACATGCTTTTATTGTGCTTGCAACCTAGGGTTAGGCTTGGTAACTTTCGGCCATAACAAGACCAAGGACCTAGGAAACTTAGAACTTAACCTAAACATGCTCATGATGTTCTTTATGGTTTATGATATGAAATTGGTTTAGGGTTAACATGCTTTTATGTTGCTTGTAACCTAGGGTTAGGCTTGGTAACTTTCGGCCATAACAAGACCAAGGACCTAGGAAGCTTAGAACTTAACCTAAACATGCTCATGATGTTCTTTATGGTTTATGATATGAAATTGGTTTAGGGTTCACATGCTTTTATGTTGCTTGTAACCTAGGGTTAGGCTTGGTAACTTTCGGCCATAACAAGACCAAGGACCTAGGAAGCTTGGAACTTAAACTAAACATGCTCATGATGTTCTTTATGGTATATGATATGAAATTGGTTTAGGGTTCACATGCTTTTATGTTACTTGTAACCTAGATTCAATACCTTGTAAGTTTCGGCCACTTTATGGAATTAGGGTTAGAGACCCAATTATGAGTTACTATGTATCTCACATGCTATGATATGAATTAGGAGATGCTAGTTAATGATTTCCATGCATGATTATGTTTCCCTATGTTATGTTATATGCCCACTTACATATGCTAATGAATCATGCAAGATAATGACTTTTATGATGGGCTATATTCACAAGTATGCATGCTTTATGATATGACAAGTAAAGACCTAAGGGTTGCTTCCCTTTTAGGTGGGACTAAGAGCACTCTTTATGATATGACAAGTAAAGGTCTAAGAGTTGCTTCCCTTTTTGTTGGGACTAAGAGAATTCTTCATGATATGATAAGTAAATAAGACATGCTATTTTACTTTTTATGTGGCTTGTACTGGACCTTAGTGTCCAAGGGATGTGCTCCTTAGTAACTCCCTAGGTCGATGAACGTAGTACAGACCTAGTATCCCTAGTAGGTTCGAGATTAGCTACCCCATCCTAGGGATTGCACGCATTTATGTTATGTGGTACATAGCCGGACCCTCATATTGAGATTATATTTAAGTATTATATGATATTTGTTTTAAAATACATCTTGCACATGACATGACGCATGTTTTGAAAGACATCTTGCATATACTCTTATGATATGATATGATATGATATGATATGACATGAGGCTCTTATATGATATGATACGATATGACATGATGTTCTTTTATGATATGATATGATATGACATGATGATCTTTTATGATATGATATGATATGACATGATGCTCTTTTATAATATGATATGATATGACATGATGATCTTTTATGATATGATATGATGCTCTTTTACATGATATGATGTTTTAGATGATTATGTCTCCATGCTATATGCTTATGTGATTATGCTATGATACACGGTTTTTGTGAGTAGGAAAGGATCTTACTAATCCTGTGTGCTTATAACTTACTTTCCTTGTACCGTAGATAAAGGTAAAGGATGGATAAACTAAGGGAGCAGCAGGAGAGGCAAGAGATGTGTGTGGTGGTGACTCGGCTAAGGAAAAGACCTGCTTATGTTAATCTATGCTTGATATGAACTATGCCTACCTTATGTTAATGCTTTGCATGATTACTTGATACTTATTCATGCTTATGTTGGAAATTGATATAATGACTTTTTAAATTTAAAATTATGCTTAACATGCTCATATGGTTATAATTGTTTAGATATTTAGTTATTGGTGTTTAAAAGAAAAGTAAATTAAAAACTTAAAACAATATAGAAATAAATACTTCCGCTGCTTAAGAATAAATTAATATGCATGCATGTATGCTTGTAAGTAACCCCTGCCCCTAGTAGGAGGGGCGGACGTTCACCTCAAGGGGACATCATCAACCTTGATTACTAGGACACAGTTTCATTCTATAATCAACAACACACCATATAAATAATATCATTTCCCAACTTATCGGGCCTATTGATTTATCAAACTAAATCACACTCTTTGATAAATTAAATAAATAAATATTAAATATACGTGCTTGTTATTATATCATGATTAAGAGTATGCACTTCCATAATAACAGAGATTTTGTTCTTTTATATAGTCAGTATGAAAAGAAACTACCTCAAATGGTCCTACTCAATACACTCATAGTTTACTAGTGTAATATTATAGTCAAGATAAACTATTATCAAATTACTTTACAACCACTCCAATGGTTTGTCCCATTCCATCTTTGTTGTGAGCTACTATTTATAATTTATAAAGATATGATAACATGATCTTCTGTGCGTCTCCTCACACTATGTTATCTACAATATAAATTAAATGGATAACTACACTTAGCATAAATGTAGACATTTGACCAATGTAATTTTTATTTATAAATAAATGTTTATACAAAAGCTAGGCTTTTAGTATGCATTCCAACAATCGCCCACTTATACTAAAAGACTATGCTTCCATATACCCTGCCATACATCTTATTCCCAACCCCTCAACATGCCCATCAAAAGCTCTTACCTTAAGGGCCTTAGTGAAAGGATCTTCCAAATTATCATCTGATGCAATCTAGGTGACAACAACTTCTCCTCATTTATACAATGTCTCGTATTAGGTGGTACTTGCGCTCTATGTGTTTACTTGCCTTATGGGCTCATGGTTCCTTCGAGTTTGCTACTGCACCAAATAATTTTTGGCAAACCAGGAATCACATTCAAGTCCATCATGAAGTTACTCAGCCATTCCGCTTCTATGGCTGCCTCTGAGGCTGTCACCTACTCTGCTTCCATGGTGGAGTCTGAAAAGCATCTATGCTTAACACTCCTCCATAGTTATGGCTACACCTTCTAAAGTAAACACAAAACCCCAAGGTTGACTTACTATTGTCCCTATCCGATTGAAATTCCGAATCCATGTAACCCATAGGGAGCAAGTCATCTGCCTGGTAAACCAACATATAATCTCTAGTCCTTTCAGGTACTTTAATATATGCTTTACGATAGTCCAATGTCCTTATCTTGGGTTACTTTGATATCTGCAAACCATGCCCATGGTAAAATAGATATTCGATCTCATACATATCATTGCATACATTAGGCTTCCTACAGCATAAAGAATTCCCTTCATTTCCTCTATCTCTTTTGATGTCTTAGGAGACATCTCTTTAGATAAAGATACTCCATGCCTAAAATGTAGAAAACCTTTCTTGGAGTTTTGCATGCTAAAACGAGCGAGGATAGTATCGATATATGAAGCTTGGGATAAGCACAATATTCTTTTCTTGTGATCCCTTATTACTTTGATCCCAAGAATATGTCCGCATTCTCCCATGTCCTTCATATCGAATTTCTTGGACAACCATACCCTTACTTCTGATATCACTTTGATATTGTTGCCAACTATCAAAATGTCATCTACGTATAGTACAAGAAATACCACCACATTTCCGTCACACTTCTTGTATACACAAAACTCATCCGGACACTGAATAAATCCATAAGACTAGATTACTTCATTAAACCAGATATTCCAAGATTTTGAAGCTTGCTTTAGTCCATAAATAGACCGATTGAGCTTATATACAAGATGCTCTTTGCCTTTTTCAATAAACCCCTCTGGTTGCTTCATATGGATGTTTTCTTCAAGACTTCCATTAAGGAAAGTTGTCTTGACATCCATTTGCCAAACCTTATAATCAATATGAGCAGCAATAGATAAAAGTATCTGGATAGACTTAAGCATAGCTACTGGCGAAAAGGTTTCCTCATAATCGATTCCCTCTTTCTGAGTATATCCTTTTGGAACAAACCTTGCTTTGAAAGTTTCCACCTTCCTGTCTGCCTCTCTTTTTCTTTTGTAGACTTATTTACACCCAATGGCTTTTACACCATATGGTGGTTCTACAAGCTCCTAGACCTTATTAGAATACATAGATTCTATTTAAGAGTTCATTGTACTTTGCCAAGATGCTGCATCTTTATCTTGGAGTGCTTCATCATATATGCAGGAATCAAGTTCATGTTCACCAGGGATCAAGTCCAAGACTCTCCCAAAAACATGAATCTACCAGGTTGCCAAACAACTCTCCCACTACGACGTGATACTGATTGTAATTGTGCAACATTTGTGACACGCGTTGCAGTTTCTTATGGTATCTCATCCTATACAGTTGGTACTAGTTTAGACGTGTCTTCTCTAATTTTCTAAAGAATAATTTTTCTCATGGGCTTATGGTTCATTACATAGTTCTCTTCTAAAAATTGAGCATTAGTGCTAACAATGACTTTCTGATTTTTAGGACTATAAACCTCCTTTCGTTTATTTAGGATAACCCACAAACAAGTGAACTCCTATCCAACTTATCAGTGTCTTCCTTTAGCACATGTGCTGGACTACCCCAAATCTGAATGTGCTTTATACTAGGCTTACACCTATTCTATAATTCTATGGGAGTAGAGGGTTCTGACTTTAGAACATACTATGTTCATTGTCATTTCTAGAGTATATCCCCAAAACGAATTTGGTAATTCTGAATAACTCATCATCGATCTAACCATTTCCATAAGAGTCCTATACCTTCATTCTGCCACACCATTCTGTTGGGGTGTACCAGGTGCAGATAGTTGGGATTGAATCCCGACTTCTGATAAGTGACTCCTAAACTCTCCTAAGAGGTACTTGTCACTACGATCACACTGTAGTGTCTTGATACTTTTACCATGACATTTCTCCATATCAGCCTTGTAGTCTTTGACTTATCAAAGCACTCAGACTTGCGGTGCATTAAGTAAATGTACCCGTATCTCGAATATTCGTCTATAAAAGAGATGAAATATTCGAAACTATCTCTTGCCTGGATAGTCATAAGTCCACACAAATCAGAATGAACCAATTTCAACACATCTTTGGCTCTATAACCCTTAGCCTTAAAAGGTCTCTTGGTCATTTTTCCTTTCAAGCAAGACTCGTAGGTTGGAAAGTTTTCCACCACCAATGAACCCAAAAGTCCATCGGCTTTTAACCTTTGAATCCTACTCAAGTTAATATGACCTAGCCTTAGATGCCAAAGGTATGTTTGGTTCATTTCCGAAGGTTGCTTTCTCTTATTAGAATTAGAAGATGTGTTATTAATTTTCATTTGTTGCATCATGGGAGTTATTGGATTTAGAGTATACAAATTACCAACCAACGTACCAGAACAGATAACTTCCCTATTTTTATTGATAACACCTTTGTTATCAAAATAGACAGAATATCCATCCTTGTATAGTTTAGAAACTGAAATCAAGTTCTTTCTAAAACTTGGTACGTAAAGACAATTTCTCAAAACCAATATTTTATTCCTATAAACATCTCCCACTGCAACAGCTGCTACTACTGTAGCATTGCCCATGTAAACAGTGATTTCTCCTTCATGTAGTTGTCGGGTTTCCTGGAACCTCTGCAATGATTTGCAGACATGATAAGTGGTTCTCGTATCTGTAGGACCGTTAGATTCGATAGAGGGGGGGGGGGGTGAATATCGATTCGAAAAACAAGAGTTTAAACATAGCGGAAAAGTAAAATACACACAATGGTTTTACTTCGTTCGGAGCCTGTGACGACTCCTACTCGAAGGCCCGTGGTCCTTGACCACTTTCGTTGGGCAATCACTAGCAATTCGGAATAATGATTACAAAAGAACCGTACAGGGAATGCTAATGAAAACTGAAAAAACAAATACCGACAAAAAGGGAAAAGAACGGAGCGTAGTGTCGGAGCTTTGTTGGCGTCGCACTGAACGTCGAGCAGCAAGACCAGCAGTAGAAGAGTTCTCAGCTTGATTGATTCTGAAGCTCCTGCCTGGGGCTTCTTTTATATGCTGTTCCGGGCGCCTGGATCCCTTCCGGGCGCCTGGAATGTGACGTAACTGCTCAAACCAAGATGCTCCACGTGGCGACGACTTGGCTGGATAGAATTCGCCTTCCGGGCGCCCGGATCCCTTCCGGGCGCCCGGACCTCCGGGCGCCCGGACCACCTTGTTCCAGAAAAACTCCGTTTTCCTGCAAAACAAAGTTAGTCCGAGGCAAATATACATCCTGTAAAACAAATTGTTAGCACAGTTAAAGTTCAACAGATGGATAAAAAGAGTATGACTTAGATTCCGTCTTTCCGAGACCGGAATCTAGTCACGATCTCGACTTAGACATCCGAAATGGATCTAAGCCGGATCGACGCCTAATGTCCCCTTCCCGGGAACGCGTCCTCACAGTCACTCCCCTCCAGTGACTTACCTCACTTACCTGCCAGACGTCCGGTCAGCCCGTCGACCCGTCTGGACTTCTCGCCAAGCGTCCGGTCAGCCCGTCGACCCGCTTGGACTTCTCGCCAGCTATCCGGTCAGCCCGTCGACCTAGCTGGACTTCTCGCCAAGCGTCCGGTCAGCCCGTCGACCCGCTTGGACTTCTCGCCAGCTATCCGGTCAGCCCGTCGACCTAGCTGGACTTCTCGCCAAGCGTCCGGTCAGCCCGTCGACCCGCTTGGACTTCTTGCCAGCTATCCGGTCAGCCCGTCGACCTAGCTGGACTTCGTGCCAGACATCCGGTCAGCCCGTCGACCTGTTTGGACTTCTCCTGCACACTCGATCAAAGTGTCAGACAACAACAAGACTAACTTAACCTATTTGTCATTCATCAAAACCTGGGTTAAATCGTTAGTGCTAACCGCACCAACAATCTCCCCCTTTTTGATGGAATGACAATCTGGTTAAGTTAGTGAAAATATATGCAAGAAACAACATGCATTTATGTGGTTTTAAAGTTAGTTTGTGTTGGAACCCCAAGGTTGTTTTGGTGTGATCAACAAGTTAAGTTAGGTCCTGCGTTGTTTCTAACCTTGTGTCTAAGTGTGCAGGAGCTTAGGAGCACAGGTACTCGAGCGGAAGACGCAGCTAGCGAGAAGGACGACACGCTGTGTGTCCAAGGGACGAGGTGCTGCGGAAGAGTACACCGGCGGACGAGAAGGAAGTGTGCGCGGTGGTTCCGAGGTACGAAAGCCGGAGCGGAAGATTGCTCGGGGAGAAAGAGACGCAGCTAGCGCGAAGGTCGGCACGGGGTGCGACCGAGGGACGAAGTATGCGGATGAGTACGTTGGTGGACGAGAAGGGACACGCGGTAATTCCAAGGGACGAGAAGCCGGAGGGAAGCACGCTCGAGAAGACCGGAAGATGGGTTCGGGTGAGCCCTATTCCGGATGTCAGAGATCACCCAAGCAAGCGGAGCCGGAGCAGAAAGACCCGGACCAGAGGCGAGCTGAACCAGAGAAGAGAGCACAGACCAAAAGTCAACTGGGTTGACTTTTGGCTCCGGGGCGCCCGGAACTATCCGGGGCGCCCGGAACCATCCGGGGCGCCCGGAAGGGACTTTTTCACAGGATCAAACTTTGACTCGATCCAACCGTTGGAGGATAAATTTTATCCCCCCCAGGGCGCCCGGAACCCATCCAGGCGCCCCGACCAAGGCTATAAATATAGTCTTGGTCCTGAAGCTTTTCAACAATCACAATCATTCTATTTCCAAACACTTGTATGCTTTAGTTGTAGTTAAGCTTCTATTTTCTGTGCCTAAACGCTATAAGAGGCTTCTCCGCCTGAAGGAGTTTTTGAGCTTAATCTTCCTTGAATTAACAACCACATCGGTTGTAACCAAGTAAACATCTGGTGCCTTGTCTTTTCTTTTATGCTTATATTTATCTGCTTAATTCATTTTACAAGTGTTATCTTAATCGTTCGAGGAAGGGTTGTCTGTTTTTAATTGACAGGCTATTCAACTCCCCTTCTAGCTGGCCCAACGGTCCTACAAGTGGTATCAGAGCCGAGTACGCCTCAGAAGGACTAACCGCCGTCTGACGCAACAAAAACGATGGCCGGAGCTAGCGACTACCCACCTGCATTCGAGGGGGAGTTTTCCATCTGGAAACAAAACATGGAGGTATACCTAAACTCAGATTCTGACATTTCTTTAATAATGAAATTTGGTTATGAAGAACCAAAGAACACGAGCGGAGAAGGACTCGATCTACGCCTCTGGAACGAAAAGCAACGTGAGGAGTCTATGGCAAATGGGCGGGCAAAATATTATCTTCTGAATGTAATACCAAAGGAAGATTTCAAAAAGGTCGCAGATTATGAAAGCGCAAAAGAACTTTGGGAAAAGTTCTTGCAGCTCTACGAAGAACCTTCAGAAGCTGACACCTCAATAGACACCGAGCCACCGACAGAAGAGTTCGAAATCGAGGTAAGTACTACAACAGCCGAAGTACATCCCGAGATCGATGAAGGGGGAGAATCTTCGGAAGAAAGCAACTCGATAGGGGGAGAATCAATTACTGACAAGGTAAGTCAGGTTTGGACTCGAACCTCTGATCAATTGAATGATTCAATCGAAGAATTGCCTGAATATTTTTGTGAATCATCAAAAGAGTTTTTTATATTAGAAAATCAATTGTCAAACTTATCCTGCAAATTTGAAATATTATCGAAAGAGTTCTTCGAATTTCAAAATATCTTAACAAAAGAATTTTGCAAGTTGGAAACTTTGCTAAAAAACTTTTGTGAATCACAAAGAAGTTTTTCGAAAGAATTATGCAACTTAGAAATATTATCGAAAACTTTTTCTGGTCCTAAAAATTTGGAATTACAAATTACTTTATTGAAAAAGTTTTATGAATTAGAAATTGATTCATCGAAAAATATTTTCGGATTAAGAAACCTATTATTAATAGATTCCTGCAAACTCTTATTGTTAAAAAATTCTGGCAAATTATAAAATATTCTTTCAAACGAATTTTGCACATTGTCGAAAGATTTTTTTATATTATTGAAAAATTTTATCAAGTTAGAATCTATGCTATCGAAATATTTTTGTGAACTTGAAATTCAAAAAATAATAGAAATTAACATGATACAAATTGTTGCATGTTTAATATTTTTTGCTTTAAATCTGAAAAACTGTGACTTAAGAATTTCTGATAAATTAAAATGGAAATTTAAACCTTCTGATTAAAGCATAAAATATATAAATAAATAAATGCATAGAAAATATCTCTTTATGTTATTAATTCTCTGAAATTTTCTTGCATAAAGCTTTCTGTTTAGAAACTTCTTAATCTTGATGTCGAAAGACTTAGAAATTTGTCTTGACTTAGAAATATTTCCCTGAAAATTATTGAAATATAGTTTCAAAATTTTTTACTGTCAACCATTAGATTTCGTTTGTACCCCATTTTTATTGTGATCAAAGGGGGAGAAGGGAAAGTAGTATATGTCTAGGGGGAAAAAATTGAAAATTAAAATTTGGAATGTTTGAAATTTAATTTTTTCTATCATGTTGCATGTTATTGCAATAAACTGTTTAATTTCATATCTATTGTTGACCCTAGCTTAACTTGGGTTGATCACACCAAAAAGGGGGAGATTGTTGGAACCCCAAGGTTGTTTTGGTGTGATCAACAAGTTAAGTTAGGTCCTGCGTTGTTTCTAACCTTGTGTCTAGGTGTGCAGGAGCTTAGGAGCACAGGTACTCGAGCGAAAGACGCAGCTAGCGAGAAGGACGACACGCTGTGCGTCCGAGGGACGAGGTGCTGCGGAAGAGTACACCGGCGGACGAGAAGGAAGTGCGCGCGGTGGTTCCGAGGTACGAAAGCCGGAGCGGAAGATTGCTCGGGGAGCAAGAGACGCAGCTAGCGCGAAGGTCGGCACGGGGTGCGACCGAGGGACGAAGTCTGCGGATGAGTACGCTGGTGGACGAGAAGGGACACGCGGTAATTCCGAGGGATGAGAAGCCGGAGGGAAGCACGCTCGAGAAGACCGGAAGATGGGTTCGGGTGAGCCCTATTCCGGATGTCAGAGATCACCCAAGCAAGCGGAGCCGGAGCAGAAAGACTCGGACCAGAGGCGAGCTGAACAAGAGAAGAGAGCACGGACCAAAAGTCAACTGGGTTGACTTTTGGCTTCGGGGCGCCCGGAACTATCCGGGGCGCCCGGAGCTGTCCGGGGCGCCCGGAACCATCCGGGGTGCCTGGAAGGGACTTTTTCACAGGATCGAGCTTTGACTCGATCCAACTGTTGGGGGATAAATTTTATCCCCCCCAGGGCGCCCGGAACCCATCCAGGCGCCCCGACCAAGGCTATAAATATAGTCTTGGTCCAGAAGCTTTTCAACAATCACAATCATTCTATTTCCAAACACTTGTATGCTTTAGTTGTAGTTAAGCTTCTGTTTTCTGTGCCTAAAAGCTGTAAGAGGCTTCTCCGCCTGAAGGAGTTTTTGAGCTTAATCTTCCTTGAATTAACAACCACATCGGTTGTAACCAAGTAAACATCTGGTGCCTCGTCTTTTCTTTTATGCTTATATTTATCTGCTTAATTCATTTTACAAGTGTTAGCTTAATCGTTCGAGGAAGGGTTGTCTGTTTTTAATTGACAGGCTATTCAACCCCCCTTCTAGCCGGCCCAGCGGTCCTACAGTTTGTGTTTTCAAATTGGTTTAGCTATCTTAACCACCTAACCCTCCCCCTTTGGCATTCATTAAAAATAAGCAAGGGTAAACAATCATAGTGAAGAGTTACTGTAAAAGGTAATCAAATTTTGAAACATATCTAAGTTTGGTTCAAAAATTGAAAGATAAAAGTACAATTTTTAACACCAAGTTAAAAAAATAGTCAAGTTGACTTGGGGGAGACAAGTTGAATTTTGAAAAGTATAAATTTAAAGTTAATCAAGTGTAACTTTTCAAGCGTGTAAAAATTTTCAAAACATTTTTTTTTTTCAAAAAAAAGGTAAATTTTCAACTTCAATTTTTGAAAACTGGTGTTTTAAAAATAAGTTAGTTTTAACATAGATGTAAAAACACATTTTTCAAACACACATTAATTTCTCCCCCTGAACTTGACACTTATCTTTAACCAACTATCTAACCAATTAGGTACTAACTAACTATCAGAAGATAGTAGTTTTCACTTGGTTAGTCAGATTAAGTTAATTATAACCAGTCAGTGTTTGACTTGACTGATGAATTTTAATCTGATTACCGTCTGATTTGTATTTAACGTCCAGACTTATGGTGATGCACTGAAATAAGCATCTTAAGTCCAGACAGTTGGCCTATGCATCTCACCCCTTTCTATGTTTGTCAAACACAAGCAAGGTAAACCTAAGGTGTTGGTGAGATGCTCAAAAACTAGTCCTATGGGTACATGCTTTCTAAGGATTCAAAACTAGTCTAAGGCCAAAACTATTTTTGAAAATCTAAAAATGGAAAGTTTTGAAAACAAATAAATTTGACTTATAATTTGATAAAACCATTTTTGAAAGTATTTTTGAAAGATCCTAGTCTATCAAGATAGAACATATTCAATGTAAGTCTGAAATACCACTAGATAGATCCAAAATAATTTACAGGTAGTGTAGCTACAGAAGTGAGTCATAACTAGATCTACTGAGAAGATGAAGGGGGTGGTCCAGACCCCAAGGATCGGAGAAGTGCCATCAGCTCAGTGTGTCGGGTATCCCCGGCAGCTCGTAACTCGGCTACCTCTCATCGAATGTCCCGATGAAAGTCAGAGTTCTCCTGCTGGAGACTCGCCATAGCTCTCTCTAGTCCGGTCATACGGTCGGCTAGAGAGTGATGAGCGTGACGTGGTGCTCGAGCTGGGGGCGGTGGTGGAGCCGGAGCGGCTTCCTCTGGAAATAGTGCGAGCATGAACTCGTCCACCTGTGCGTCTGGATCGGGCTGGTGCTGTGCCCCCCTCCGCCAAGACATAGTCCCGTCATCTCTATCTATCTGGATACCGGCTAGGGAGAAGTTCCGAGCTGCTATAACATCGAACTCGGTCATATGGGCAATGTCTCCTCTAGTGACATCAATGTGCAATGAGGACATATAGGCTGTCAGAATGTGACCAAATGGCATATGGACTCGTCTATCAGTCACGAATCCAGCTGAGTAGATAATGGTGGAGAAGATATGTAGGCTGATGTCAATGTCTAACTTATGAATCAGGGCATAGAGTAAGAACGAATGGAATGGGCGCATCACAGCGATGTCCCGAGTAGTCAGTGGTAAAATGCAAAGGACTACAACCCTATAAAGAGCGTAGTCCTGGACTCGAAGTTCTACTGACCTAAACTGTGTCACAGTGGGATCTCTCTCTCCCCCGAAAAAATACGAATAAATCGTATCGAGAGTAATATGTGAGTAGGGATCTTTGAATGGTAGATCCCTCGGAGGATAGCACAAAAAGGAGCAAGTAGATGGACGCAACTCTAAAAACTCTCGGATAGTCGTAGGGGAAAATACGATATCAGTGCCTGCTGCCCTAGTGGTATAGGTGAGATCGTCTACTTTTACTAGGTTATTGTAAAATTCGGCACACAGACTTATGTTTATTGGACTGGTACATTCGACAAGGTTCCTTAAATTATAGTGGCCTATAACCTCTAAAGCGGAGGGACAGGACCTTAGAAAGAACGATCTATCTATGCAGGTAGTCCTAATGGCCTTATAAATGGTTGACTCAAACTTAATCCTAAGTTCGTCTGTGGGAAACCTAGGGTCTGTACTAGCATTGGAGGGTCCAGCACCAGTATTTGTTCGTTTCCTACTATATATAAATAAAAGAATATTGAGAAGACAAATTCTAATAAAAATTTTTAGATAGGAGAAGAATTTTTACCGAGGAGCCATCGAAAAATATAGATTTGACGACCTCGGTTGAATCGCAACAGCGTCTTCACCGCAAGAAAATTTTGATTTAGAGTACTTTCGCACTGAGGTTCGGAGTGAACCTTGGCAAAAGTGAGAATTAGTGGTGCAAAGATTGGGGGCACCTGCTGCCCCTTATTTATAGGGGACTCCGGGCGCCCGGATGCTTTCCGGGCGCCCGGGGTTGCTAGGGCGGGGCGCCCGAATCCCCTTCCAGGCGCCCCGGAGGGGAATACCAGGGGCGCCCGCCCCTGGTTTTTCACTTTTTTTTTTTTTTTTTTGGAAATTAGGTTTGAAGTTAAGTTTTAAGTTTAAATTAATTTTTTAAGTTTAGAATTTTGAAATTAATTTTTTAAGTTTAAAATTTTGAAAATAATTTTTAAGTTTAAAATTAGAATTTTGAAATTAATTTTTAAGTTAAAATTAAAATTTGAAATTAATTTTTAAGTTTAAAATTAAAATTAAAATTTGAAATTAATTTTTAAGTTTAAAATTAAAATTTTTAAATTAATTTTTAAGTTTAAAATTTTGAGAATAATTTTTAAGATTAAAATTTTGAAAATAACTTTTAAGTTTAGTTTAAAATTAGAATTAATTTTTAGGTTTAAAATTTTGAGAATAATTTTTAAATTTAAAATTAAAATTTTGAAATTAATTTTTAAGTTAAAATTAAAATTTGAAATTAATTTTTAAGTTTAAAATTAACATTTTGAAATTAATTTTTAAGTTAAAATTAAAATTTGAAATTAATTTTTAAGTTAAAATTAAAATTTGAAATTAATTTTTCAGTTTAAAATTAAAATTTTGAAATTAATTTTTAAGTTTAAAATTAAAATTTGAAATTAATTTTTAAGTTAAAATTAAAATTTGAAATTAATTTTTAAGTTTAAAATTAAAATTTTGAAATTAATTTTTAAGTTTAAAATTAAAATTTGAAATTAATTTTTAAGTTAAAATTAAAATTTGAAATTAATTTTTAAGTTTAAAATTAAAATTTTGAAATTAATTTTTAAGTTTAAAATTTAAGCCTTATTCATCTCACTCAATCTATATTATCAAACAGGGAATCCTATGATTTTGTGAGATGAAATTAGATATTTTTTTTTATGGAGTTTTGGTTTAACTTGAGTTAGATTCAGATTTAGCTTTGGTCTCCACAAATAGGCATTATTCGGATAAATTTCTAAGCTTGGTGGGTCACATGGACGTCATTAGAAGTAACCAACCTTTCGAGATTTTCTGAATAGTCCTATCCACAGAGCTTAGTACTAAATCTTGGTCTAACTAATTAGGATCCATTTAAGGGTAGCTTCGGTCAGTTCCACTTGGCCAAATGCACCAGATCGAAGCCATATCTTTCTAGACATGCGATGCCCAAGCTTCCCTAATGTACTATCATCCAAAAACTTCTCCAGTACCATGTTTCAAGTTAAACTTGGTCTCTAATTCTAATTACCCTGCCGGGTTAGTTAGTTTTGGGTTACCTTGTCGGGTAGGTTAGTTTTGGAGGTGCCAGCTATTCTGGAGCCTCCCCCTGAATTATTGGCCATTAATTTAAGTTTTGATTTTAGGCTTGTGTCGATTCTTTTTATAGTTATAGTTAACTTGGTGATAATTTTATTATTTTTTAAACTGTTTATATTTTGAATTTGATTTAGGTTTGTATTTTGGATTTTGGTTTGGTTTATTCAATTTTATATAATGTATTTTTTCTTTAGGTATATAATATTGATTAAGTCCTACTTGCGTGGTCAGACACGCTTTCGGAACCCAAGCTAGATTGGTTGACTTGTATTGGGTTATTAATGATTTGAAGGTTTTATTTGAATTTGACTTATATCCTAGTCCGGTTTTATTATAACATGCTTTTTGATTATTTAGGATTAGGTCTAAATTTTTTGATCTTGTTGTGAATTTTTCTAACATCTCCTTTAAATTGTTTATTTCATTTTTTAATGATAAATTCTCCTCCTCAAGTGTTAGATCTTGAGTTGGATTAGAATTTTTTAATTGTTCCTTGAGGTTTTGATTTTCCTCAAGAAGTAATTTGTTTTCATTTTCTACTTTGGTTAATTTACTATTTAAACAAGAAATGATTCTAAAAAACTTTTTGTTTAAATTAAAATATACCTCATTCGAGCCTTCGGAAACGAGTACGGACTCGTGGCTTGTTTCGGGTTCGGACCCGTCTTCATCTTCCGACTCATTTTCAGTTTCGGCTTCGCGGTGGCTCTGATGTTTCTGCTCTTCTTCCTCCGATTCGTCCGAGGAGTCATCCCACGTTACTTTGAGTGCTTTCTTTTTGGTTGGCTTTGGTTTGTCGAACTTCAGTTTTGGGCATTCGTTCTTGTAATGTCCCTTTTTGTTGCAGCCGTAGCAAGTCACGTTCTTTTGTTCTGAGGGAGAGCTGATCTTTTGAAGGTCCTTTTTGCAGAAGCTCCTCTTTCTCCTGGTGAACATTTTTCTTACCAAGTTCACCAGGTGTTCTTCGTCTTCGGAGTCTTGGTCAGATTCTTCTTCAAATTCAGGCTTGCTTTTCTTTTCTTTGGAGGAACCTGCAAATAGAGCTATACCTTTCTCGGCTCCAGCATTAGTTTGTTCATGTAATTCTAATTCACAGAAAAGCTCATCTAATTTTAAGTTAGAAAGATTCTTAGAAATTTTGTAGGCATCCACTATTGATGCCCACAAACTATTACGTGGAAAGACGTTTAATGCGTACCTTATTAAGTCTTTGTTCTCCATCTGGTGGCCTATCGCATGAAGCCCGTTGAGGATGTCCTTGATCCTCGCGTGTAGTTGATTCGCTGTTTCTCCTTCCTGCATTTTTATATTAAAAATTTTATTTAAAAGCAGGTCTCGTTTTGTTACCTTAGCATCGCTCGTTCCCTCGTGCAGTTCGATCAACTTGTCCCATAGCTCTTTAGCGTTTTTGTGTGGACCGACTCTGTTCAGTTCTTCTCTTGTCAATCCGCACTGTAGAGTGTTGATTGCTTTATTTTTTGTTGATGCTTTTTTCTTGAGATCTGATGTCCAGTCTTCAGGATCCACTAGATTCCCGGCATTGTCCACTGGAATTTTGTAGGGTCTCGTAATGCTCATCCACTGGTCGAAGTCTATTTTGAGGTAAACCTCCATACGCTTCTTCCAGTAAGGGAAGTCGTCCCCGTTGAAGAGTGGAGGTCGCACTGTGTTGAATCCTTCTTGTTGGGACATTCTGTGCACAGGTAAATAACCAAAAAAAATCCCAAGACTTGGTCTTGGATTAGTAGTGCGAGAAGAGAAAAATAAAAAAAAATCTAGATTCGTGTTGCACTAATTTAAATTGATTAGATAAATATTAAGTTAACGAAACACCAGTTTTAAAATTAATTATCGAACAAAAAACAAAAAAAAATTCACCCCCTGTCTGATTGGTGGTTGCACCAAATCAGAGCGGTACCTGCTCTGATACCACTTGTAGGACCATTAGATTCGATAGAGGGGGGGTGAATATCGATTCGAAAAACAAGAGTTTAAACGCAGCGGAAAAGTAAAATAGACACAATGGTTTTACTTCGTTCGGAGCCTGTGACGACTCCTACTCGAAGGCCCGTGGTCCTTGACCACTTTCGTTGGGCAATCACTAGCAATTCGAAATGATGATTACAAAAGAACCGTACAGGGAATGCTAATGAAAACTGAAAACAAATACCGACAAAAAGGGAAAAGAACGGAGCGTAGTGTCGGAGCTTTGTTGGCGTCGCACTGAACGTCGAGCAGCAAGACCAGCAGTAGAAGAGTTCTCAGCTTGATTGATTCTGAAGCTCCTGCCTGGGGCTTCTTTTATATGCTGTTCCGGGCGCCTGGATCCCTTCCGGGCGCCTGGAATGTGACGTAACTGCTCAAACCAAGATGCTCCACGTGGCGACGACTTGGCTGGATAGAATTCGCCTTCCGGGCGCCCGGATCCCCTCCGGACGCCCGGACCACCTTGTTCCAGAAAGACTCCTTTTTCCTGCAAAACAAAGTTAGTCCGAGGCAAATATACATCCTGTAAAACAAATTGTTAGCACAGTTAAAGTTCAACAGATGAATAAAAAGAGTATGACTTAGATTCCGTCTTTCTGAGACCGGAATCTAGTCACGATCTCGACTTAGACATCCGAAATGGATCTAAGCCGGATCGATGCCTAATGTCCCCTTTGTTGGGGTTGCAAGGTTGCAAACATAGTCCCATATTGGAAACACATGGGAAAGATCATGGGTTTATAAGAGAAAAAGATATCTCCATTGGAATGAGGCCTTTTGGGGAGAGCCCAAGAGCAAAACCATGAGGGCTTAGGCCCAAAGTGGACAATATCATGCAATTGTGGAGATATCTAAATTCTTTTCGATCCTACAATTGGTATCAGAGCCCGGACTGCCAGAAGGTTTAACCACCGACTGTGCACAAGAGCTATGGTCTGATTGAACCATGTGAGTACAATATTGACCTCGAACAAAGAAAGTGGGGGCTCCTATGTTTGGATCAAGAGGACCAGACACCAGGCAGGAAGTCCTAGTAGGTCGGGTGGACCGAGGGGCAGGAAGTCCTAGTTGCGACTAGGCAAGGAAGTCCTAGTAGGTCGGGTAGACCGAGGGGCAGGAAGACCTGGTGGGTCGAGGATCGGACGTGGGAAGCCTATGGTCCTTTGTTTGAGGGGGGGATTGTTGGGGTTGCAAGGTTGCAAACATAGTCCCATATTGGAAACACATGGGAAAGATCATGGGTTTATAAGAGAAAAAGATATCTCCATTGGAATGAGGCCTTTTGGGGAGAGCCCAAGAGCAAAACCATGAGGGCTTAGGCCCAAAGTGGACAATATCATGCAATTGTGGAGATATCTAAATTCTTTTCGATCCTACACCCTTCCCGGGAACGCGTCCTCACAGTCACTCCCCTCCAGTGACTTACCTCACTTACCTGCCAGACGTCCGGTCAGCCCGTCGACCCGTCTGGACTTCTCGCCAAGCGTCCGGTCAGCCCGTCGACCCGCTTGGACTTCTCGCCAGCTATCTGGTCAGCCCGTCGACCTAGCTGGACTTCTCGCCAAGCGTCCGGTCAGCCCGTCGACTCGCTTGGACTTCTCGCCAGCTATCCGGTCAGCCCGTCGACCTAGCTGGACTTCTCGCCAAGCGTCCGGTCAGCCCGTCGACCCGCTTGGACTTCTTGCCAGCTATCCGGTCAGCCCGTCGACCTAGCTGGACTTCGTGCCAGACATCCGGTCAGCCCGTCGACCTGTCTGGACTTCTCCTGCACACTCGATCAAAGTGTCAGACAACAACAAGACTAACTTAACCTATTTGTCATTCATCAAAATCTGGGTTAAATCGTTAGTGCTAACCGCACCAATAGTATCTACACGCCAGGTTCCGGTAGATAACACCACTAAACATGTTTCAACAACTAATAAGATACACCTTTATTCTTCTCATTCCTGAGAGGACAGTCCACCTTAGTCTCCAAGTTTTATTTCCAATCATTATAATTGGGACTAGTAAGTCTATTCTCTAGTATAACAGCTAGGGAATTGAAAAACATTTGAAATCCTGAGAATCACAAAAATATTTGGTCAAAACCAACACATAAAAATCCCCGTGAATTTTGTATGCCATGTTAGTGTGGATGTATACAAATTCAACATTTGTAAGAGGAGATTTTATTAATTTTATTGTCTTGTCAACCTATTTTTATGACAAATAAAATTAATAGTTGATATGCCTTCGAACAAATATTTGGTCAAAACTTTAGAATTTAAAATAATATTGATTCTTCAAAACAATATCATTTAAATTCAGCAACACCTCAAACACCATGAATTTTGTATGCCACGTTAGTGAGGACGTATAAAAATTCAAACATTTGTAAGAGGAGGGTCTTACCCATTAATTATCTTATCAACCTTAAATTACCTCAAACATCATGAATTTTGTATGCCACGATAGTGTGGACGTATACAAATTCAAACATTTGTAAGAGGGGGTTTTACCTAGCTTTATGATAAATTAATAGTTGGTTTTTCTTCGGTCACACAAATAATAGCAGTGACTCCGATGGGGAGGATACTTTTAAATGTGCCTAAGTGTATACCATTACTTGATACTAAGTCCACTAAATAGAATTGTGCCCCTTCAGTTGGAGAAGATCACACACTTCTTAAATAATTTCCTATAATCATGCAGTAAGGAAGTTTGATCTAGTGATCCGCAAAGAAGCTCATTCGATGTGGAGGAAGACAATCAGAGCCAACGCGCAAGTTTGAATGTATCACTTACAAACTAGTAATGGAGACCGTGGAATTTAATTAAATTCCTCTCCCACATAGTTATTTAGAACGAGGAATTTTAACATGCATACAAGCACACAAACACAAGCACACACAACATAAAAGGCAATAAATAAGAAAAATAATTTTCCAACTATTATGGCCTTTATCCATAGCTGTCCTTCGTGTGTCATCAACCCTAGTTGCTGCCATCTTTAGACACGACCATCGGGTCTAGTTGTCGCATCTATCTTGCTTTTTTTCCGCTGCACCTCTGGTCCTCAAATAGTCCCACGCCTCGCAAGGATACAATCCGCGACAAGAATAAAATTTTACATTTATCGATCCTATATTCCACGAAGGAATGTACATATAATCTAGATCGAACAAAATGTAAAATCCAAATAACTAATATAACTCCTACTGTATTTAATATTACAATCATGCACACACATAAAATGCCCTCGACATGTCCGAGGGTCAAATCACACATAAACACATCATGGCCATAATAGTTGGATCTAGGATGCCTGAAACGACAGAGTTAATCTATTTGCACATCCTACTATTATCATGCCTAAATTATGTATGACATGTGCATAATTAAACTAAAAACCAAACACATAGAGGCTAAAACAAGGCTCTGATACCAATTGTTGGTTGCTACTCAGAATATCGTACTGGTTCCCCTGTATAAAAATTTTATACAAGTCCCGAACCTTTCCTAACAACCTATTGTGTTCTTTAGAAATTAAACTTGGAATCGCAAACAGAACTTAACATTATTGATTCTAAGTTCAACTTATCTGTTCTTAGAGGTTGGGACTTGGATCGCAAACGATGCTTAACATTATTAAACTAAATCCACCCATGTTACAAAGTTGATTAAATATTAATTTCAAAGATCAACTTCCAGGTTAAACATGGCGAGGCACTTGACCTTCTTGGGTATGGGATCATCCACCACTTCCTAGACAAAGTCATTCAACGAAATTCAATATTTAATCTCCTTATAGTAACCCTAGGTTTAACCACTAAGAATAATCGAATCACAAGATTGAAAAACAAAAGAAACACAAAATCGAAACATAAAATCAATTGCCTAAAACCAATAGCCTCTTGTGTTTGGTATTTCAAAATCCATACAAAGAAAATTAGTATGATGCGAAATAAGACAACTAGTTATATCTTTCTTTGTAACTAAAGACCTCTTGATCTTCTATTGTATTCCTCACCTCCTCTTGGACGTCGTGTGGGCAACGATCTACCAAGATGAATTCCACCGGGACCACTTCTTCTTCTCCAAGAATTTTGAGCCATCAAGGGATGCCAAAATAGGAAATTTCCTTCTTCTTCTTCTCCTTCAAGCAACCGACCACCAAGTGCTTCTCCTCTTCTTCTTCTTCCTCTCCAAGCAACCAGCGACAAGGATATAGTAACCCTCGATGCCGCCGTCCCTAAGGAAACAAAAGAGGTGACATGATGAAGGTGGTGCCGCCGGCTACAAGAATGAAGAAAAGAAGGGAGCCTGGCCGGCCATCAAGGAAATAGAGAGGGAATAAGAATAGGTTGTCTTAGCCATGAGTCACCCTCTCCTTCTCTTTTATAATCCTTGGTCTTGGTAAAAAAGGAAAGTTTAATTAAAACTTCCTTTTAATCTTCTTATGGCTGGCCACATCATGGTCTACAAAAAAGGAAAATTTTTACAACAAAAAATTAAAGCTTCCATTTAAACCATGATGTTTACAAAAGGGAAAGTTTTAAACATAATTAAAACTTCCTTATTTGTGGCCTCCCTCTAAAAGAGGAAATTTTAATAACAATTAAAATCTCTCTTTTTAAATTTCCTATTGTACATGACAATAAAGGAAAGTTTTAAAAATTAATCTCTCTTTTAAAAACACGTAGACAACTACAAAAAAGGAAAGATTAATTAAAACTTTTCTTTTTAAATCATGGTTACACAAAAGGAAAGTTTTATCAAAAATTAAAAATTTTCTTTTAAACATTATAGACAACTACAAATAAGGAAAGATTTTAACAAAATTAAAATCTCTCTTTAATCTTTTGTAGATAGCTATAAAAGGAAAGATTTTAAAATCTAAAACTCTCTTTTTAAAACAATGAGGATGACTATAAAAGGAAATTTTAAAAATAAAATTTCTCCTTTAAATACCTTTCATGAATGGCTATAAAAGGAAAATTTTAACAAAAATTAAAATCTCCTTTAATCCGATGTGGCCGGCCCCATGCTTGGACACCAAGCATGATTTGGCCGACCACTACTTGTACTCCAAGCCTATACTTGGCTGGTCCCCTTGCTCCAAGCAAGGTTGTGTCTGGCCCATTACTTGGATAAGAAGTGGACTTAGTGGATACAAGGTTTTATAGAGGCTACAACAGGGATCGAGAGGAGAAATTGATTCTGGTCTCCTGATGAGCTTGAGCTTCCTGTGTTCCCCCCTAATACCCAACTCAAGTTCATCAATAATAACTCATACCACTAAAGAGTTATTATTGAACTACTGCACTAATTCCAAATTACATTATGGGCTCCTTCTTATTATGAGTGCATTAATCTCCCTGTGTTTAAGATATTGAATGTCTACTAATTAAATGAGTTACTGACAACTCACTTAAATAATATCTGCTCCAAGAGTAGTACCACTCAACTTTATTGTCATGTCGAACTAGGTCCACCTGCAGGGTTTACATAACAATCCTTATGAGCTCCTCAAGGGGGCATCATCAACCTAGATTACTAAGACACAGTTTCATTCTATAATCAACAACACACCATATAAATAATATCATTTCCCAACTTATCGGGCCTATTGATTTATCGAACTAAATTGCACCCTTTTATAAATTAAAGAAATAAATATTAAATATACATGCTTGTTATTATATCATGATTAAGAGTATACACTTCCATAATAACAGAGGTTTTGTTCTTTTATATAGTCAGTATAAAAAGAAACCACCTCAAATGATCATGCTCAATACACTCATAGTGTACTAGTGTAATATTATAGTCAAGATAAACTATTACCAAATTACACTACAACCACTCCAATGGTTTATTCCATTCCATCTTGGTTGTGAGCTACTATTTATAATTTTTAAGGATCTGATATCATGATCTTCTGTGTGTCTCCTCACACCATGTTATCTACAATATAAATTAAATGGACAAGTACTCTTAGCATAAATATAGACATTTGACCAATGTGATTCTTATTTCTAAATAAATGTTTATACAAAAAGCTAGGCTTTTAGTATACATTCCAATAGAGACTTTACTGCTACTAAACATTCAGTTCTCCTTAATCTATTTGAACTTCTCATCTCATATTTAACATTGAGTCAACCTTGACCTGTTAGTGTTGGGGTATGATTGATGCGGTGTGTGCTTAATACATTTCAAAAAACATGCAATGGAAGTAAAAATATGATAATAAAACTATTTTATTATAACACACACACACCACATGTATGCAGGATACAACTCACACAGACATAATCGTAAAATAAAATAATAATTATTCTAGGCATACCTTATGGATGATACGTAAAGGAAAGAGCATCAACTTAAGCGACATCCACAAATCTAGCTTCTATTTGTATTCACATTGAGATCTTTAAGACAACTCTAGTAAGAAACAAGGTTCACCTCCAATTGGTACTAGCCAAGCATGGAGGCAATATGATCCAAGAGGAGGAAGAATGAAGCAAAGAGGTGTAGGAAGAAAAATTCCTCCTTTGGCTGTTGGTGGGCGGCGACAACAAAGAGAGGGAAAGGAGAGAGAGATTATGTTTTCCAAATACCTAAACTCTTGAATAATGAATTGGTTAATTATTCTTTCCATCTTATATATATATATATATATCTTAGATGAATTGGACTAGAAAAGCCTAAATTTGGTCCAAATTCCTTAACCAAAATTTAGCCCATTAACCTCTTGGTTTGGTTCACAATAAAATCTACTTGGCTTAAACCAAACCAATTTGGTTTATTACTAAACCAAATAGGGTATAACTCTTCCATAAGATACGTGTCACGTCCGTATTTCAAAATATCTTCCATATTTTTCCTTTGTCTGGGATGTACGTAGAATATATCTATTTTTATGTATGCTTTAATGCACATTGACATACTTTCCTTGTGTATATTTGATGCATTTTCACCCCTATTTATCGTATTTTCAGCATAATTATTTTCTTTATTGGAAATCTTCTTTTAGTTGGTTTTATGTTAATAAGATGTATTTTTGGAGTGAAAACGGTGTGAAATGTGCTTCAAAGAGAAAAGAAATAGCGGAGTTTTGGTCGTGTGGATTCACACAACCATGTCCCTTCACCCGTGAGCAAGCAGTACACGACCGTGCCGAAAGGCATGAACGTGTCGAAAGGCACGAACGTGTCGAAAGGCACGAACATGTTGAAAGACATGAACATGCCGAAAGGCACGAACGTGTTGAACAAACAGAGCCGATTAAAGCCACGACCATGCGAATTGGCACGGTCGTGTCACTCAAGCCGAGCGTCTTCAAGGTTTGGCCATGCCAAAGGGCACGACAATGACATGGGCCTTGCCCTGAACCGTGCCCAGCTCTATTTAAGGGGAGTTCTTTCCCTTCTTCAAGGGAGGAAGATTCTTCCGTTTAGGAGATCTATCTTAGTTCATATCTATGTCTTATCCACACTCCGATTGAAGATTTAGGGCCATTTTCATCATCACCTTCGACTCTGAAAGCTTGGGATTGGATCCTAAGAACACTCAATGTCTTGGATAAACTTCTTCTCCCTTCTTCTCTTTAGATTGGGTTTTGATGCTTATGATTTCATTATCTTTGGATTCTCTCCTCCTTGTTATGAAATAGATCTTATTGTTCTAGGATTAAGGGAGTAATTATGATGTGAGATTGATGTATAGTCTTAGATTTGCCAATTTCCTTTATAAATGACATTGGCTATGCCTTGTATTCATTCGATCTAGTGTGTGTGTGATGTGTTTGTACTTTATTCTCATATTTGGTTGAATGATTACATTATTTTGTTCTCCTCGTAGAGAGAATGCTCTAGATTATTTGACCAAGGGCCCTAATGACAAGGGTAACCCTTTAGACGGATATCTAGAGTATCGCCTCGAAAGGGGGAGTAATTCTCTACAAGGTAGTGTTGAATTAGGTTTATTAGGTTATTTATATATTCATATTATCAAGTATTTTGCGTATTCTTGTGGATGTATAACTGGGGGGTCCTAATGACAAGGATAACCCTTGAACTGGACTTCATAGGAATCACTTTCATTAGGTAGCATTGGATTTTAATAGAGATGGCACTCCGACATGACCACAGCGGGGGAGTATCATTAACAAATCAACCTTCCTACATATGCATACGAATAGAGAATAAGCAGGTGGTGATCTGTTCATTGATTAGCATCACAATAAAATCAAACTCATAGAACATTTCCTCCAACGAAAGTCCTCAACAAATTCTCAACTCTCTCTCAACCTCTCTCTCTTTCTTCCTCTCTTTCCCAACCTTACTTCTCTTTATTTTAGTGCATAAATTCTCAACCCTCAATCGTTTAGCTAATTTATTGTGATTGATCTCTAGTGCTTATATCCAGTCCTTATGGGTTCGATATCTTTTATTACTTGACGACAACCGTGCACTTACAGATTATACACATCAAGTTTTTGGTGTCATTGTCGAGGACTGTGCATATAACATTACTTGATAATCACTTGAGTTAGAATAAAATATTATTTTCTTTTCTATTTTTGTAAATATTTTTTCACTTCTATTATTTTTAAATATCATGTATTTTCTTACTCTTAGTTCTGTAATTTATTTCTTGCATTTCAATTCTGCACATGATTTTTTGCTTTCCCATTTGAACAAAATTTTGAATTATGCCTTGCAAATTCTTGTTGTTAAGATCTGTGATTTTAGTTAACAAGTTAATTGATCAAATAAAGATGGTTCAAAGGCCTCTGAAAGACTATGCGGCTCCAAAATCGGGAAAAGAATTGAGTCATATTGTGCTACCAGAAACTCACGCTCCCAGCTTTGCTCTTGATCTAACATTTATTTCTAAAAATCAAGAAGATTAGTTTAGGTGGTTAGATATAGAAAGTGCTTACTTACACTTGATAGAGTTTTATAGGTATTGTAATATGATGAAGTACGAATGGATCTCTTCAGATTTGATTCTGTTGATGGTTTTTTCTTTTAGTCTCAGAGATGTTGTAAAAGTATGGATAAATGCTTTATAACCAAAAAATATCAAAACTTGGGATGAACTCGAGAGATAGTTTTTGAATAAATATTTTTCCTCAAAGAAGATATGTCAACTCTGTTGGAACTTTCGGGCCACAAAAACCGCTTTTTGCGTTGCGGAAACCCCGAAGTTCCATGCCACCAGATCCGTGCGAAGATTAAAATTTTCGTATACATGTTTTCTAATCCTAGATCTACACTAGATCTACATGGTAGAAAAGTTATACCTTTGATGCGAAGCCCTTCGCTTATCCCGCTCATCCAAAATTTGCCGGATCTCAAGGGTGTCAAGTGAACACCCCTCTATGTGTATTCACACGAGTAAAAAATGGAGAAGAAACCTTAGAGTGTGCTAGCACTCTTGAAGGTTTCGGCCAAGGTGGACAAAAGGGAGAGAAGAAGATGAGAGGAGGAAGAAGAAGGAGTGAATGAATCACAAAAAAAATTGTAACCCACACAATAATGTGGCCGACCACTTCATGAGGAGTTTTAAACTCCATGGAATACCAAGAGTCACAACTCTTGATCTCCCTCATGAGGTAACACACACATGTACTATCCTTGATGATGTGGAACATCATCATTGGCACACTCTATGCCAACTCACAAATGAGGTGGCATTGGTCAAGTCAAACATGACCTTTCATCTTCCCTTCTCAAGTCAAGACAAACTTGACCTCTTCTCTCCCATGGTTGATCAAATCTAACCATTTGATTCAAACCAACTTAATTTAATGAATCTATATCCATTGAATTAAATTGACTCAATAAATCCAAATCTAATTAGACTCATTTAAAACATGAACCAAATTAAGTCCAACTCAATTAGTTTAATTAGGATTACTCTTAATCCAATTTGGTTCATCACATGAACCTAATCCTCTTGGTTCATCATATGAACCTAATCTCCATCTAATTGCCCTTTGTGTGTGACCCTATAGGTTCTTATAACATTGGCAATGCTCCAAAACTCATTTAGAAGTATAAGTAATGAGCGGTATCTAGCAATACATCATTACTACCCAAGTTACAAGAATGTTGAGATCCAACATCACCTTGTGACTACTAATTATGACTCTTCACAATATATGACAATGTCCTTCTATCCTTGACATCTAGATTAATCAACTAGAGGTATAGACGGTGTCATCCTCTGATCAATCTAAATCTTGAACTCCAAGTAGACTCACTATAATCAAATGAGCTCAATATCTCATATTGACTCATTTGGGCATGGCCATGCACTTAGTGGTCTCACTCTATCAAGAATAACGATGTCACTCCCATTATATAGGAGGGATAGATCCCTTCTACATCACTCACATCCCTCCACATAATTTGTTACATACCCAGTAATCACCTTTATAGTCCACCCAGTTACGGGTGACGTTTGACGAATCCAAAGTATGCAACTCCTTATGTAAGGAACCATGGTGACTTCAGGTCCAAGGACTAATAGTCATACTAATAGCCACATGAGAAAGTATATGACACTCATATAATGATCCATGATACTTTCTCATGGCGGGTCATTCAGTATACATTCTCCAATGCATACCCATGTGTTAACTTGATATCTCTATATCCATGACTTGTGAGATCAAGTCATCGAGTTGACCTACATGCTAGTCTCGTTGCATTAACATTGTCCTTGAATGTTAATACTTGACGAGGAATGATTAAGAGTAGTGTTCTCTATATCATCTCACTATCGATTCAACCAATCGATTGATATAGATAAGAACCTTCTACTCATGGACGCTATTATACTTAGTTATTTGGCACCAATACAAGTAAGTATAATAACCAAAACAAATGCTTTTATATACATAGGAATATGGTACAATGAGTCCATACAACAATCATCATATGATTGGCTCTCGGGCTCTAACTAATAATCTCCCACTAGCACTAGTGCCAATCAATGTAGGCTCTAAGGCCCAATGACCTAGTGTGACCATCTTGCTTTCTTTGTGCCAAAGCCTTGGTCAAGGGATCAGCGATGTTAGTCTCTGTGGGTACTCTACAAATCTTCACATTTCCTCTATTGATGCTCTCTCGAATGAGATGGAAGTACCGTAGTATGTGTTTGGTCCACTGGTGTGAGCGAGCTTCCTTAGCCTGTGCAATTGCTCCATTGTTGTCATAATAGAGCTCTATCAGATCGGCTATGCTAGGAACCACCCCAAGCTCAGTAATGAACTTGCGGATCCAAACTACCTCCTTTGCTGCTTCTAATGCAGTAATATACTCGGCCTCTGTTGTAGAATCAGTAACTGTGTCCTGCTTCGTACTCTTCCAGCTCACAGCACCACTATTCAAGCAAAACACGAACCCAGACTGCGATCTATAATCATCCTGGTCAGTTTGGAAGCTGGCATCACTGTAACCCTTTACAGCTAGCTCATCATCGCCTCCATATATCAAGAAATATTCTTTAGTCCTTCTTTATTACTTAAGAATATTCTTGACTGCTATCCAGTGACTTTCACCTGGATCTGATTGGTATCTGCTCGTCATACTCAAAGCATACGAAACATCAGAATGAGTACATAGCATGATGTACATGATAGATCCTATGGCTGAGGCATAAGGGATCGTATCCATGCGGTCTCTCTCCTCTCTAGAAGAGGGACTTTGAGTCTTCGAAAGACTCACAACATATGACATCGACAGAAATACCTTCTTGGAGTTCTGCATGGCAAACCGTAGTAATACCTTGTCAATATATGCACTCTGACTTAGGCCAAGTAATCTCTTAGATCTATCTCTATAGATCTGTATGCCTAGAATATGGGCTGCTTCACCTAAGCCTTTCATTGAGAAACAATTCCCTAGCCAAGTCTTTACACACTACAGCAAAGGGATGTTATTCCCAATGAGTAGTATGTCATCCACATACAATACAAGGAAGACAACTGTGTTCCCTACAACCTTCTTGTAGACACAGGGTTCATCTTCATTTTTTATGAAACCAAACTTATTGATCGCATCTTCAAATCGAAGATTCCAGCTCCGAGAAGCTTGCTTTAGTCCATAAATGGACTTATGTAGCTTGCATACTCTGCCAGTATGCTGTGGATCTACAAAACCCTCAGGTTGTGTCATGTACACATCCTCGAGCAGGTTTCCATTCAGAAACGTGGTTTTGACATCCATCTGCCAGATCTTATAATTGTGGTATGCTGCAATAGCAAGCATGATCCGAATGGACTTAAACATCCCTACTGGAGAAAAGGTTTCATCATAGTCAATACCATGAATTTGTTTGAAACGTTTAGCTACCTAACGACCCGTATATATCAGTCCATCCATGTCAGTCTTTCTCTTAAAGATCCACTTACACCTAATGGGTTTTATCCCTTCAAGTGGATCAACCAAAGTCCATACTTGGTTGGTGTACATGGATTCCATTTCGGATATCATGGCCTCTAGCCATTTCTCAGAATCTGGTCTCAACACAGCTTCCTGATAAGAGGTAGACTCATTCTCAATGAGCATAGCGTCATCATGGTCAGACAAGAGAAATGAGTATCTCTCAGGCTGACGACGTACCCTATCAGACCTGCGAAGAGGTAGGTCTACTTGAACTGGTTGTTGTTCCTCAACTCATTATGGAACAATCTCATCATCCACAACAATTTGTGGTTCCAGTTCAACTTCCATCAAGGCTTCAGTGCTATGGTCCATATCCTGAACTTTTTCAAGATTGAACGTACTCCCACTAGTTTTTCTAGAAACAAAATCCCTTTCTAGAAATACCCCAGTCTTAGTCACAACTACTTTGTGTTGACTGGGAATGTAGAAGTAATATCCCTTCGTTTCCTTGGGATATCCTATAAAATACCACTTATCAGATTTGGGTCCCAGTTTGTCCGAGACTTGACGTCGAACGTAAGCCTCACAACCCCAAATCCTCATAAAAGACACCTGGGCATCTCTCCCAGTCCATATCCTATATGGTGTCTTTATCACAGCCTTGGATGGAACACAGTTGAGTATGAAGGCTGCTGTGTCCAGAGCATAGCCCCAAAGAGATATAGGAAGATTTCTGTGACTCATCATAAACCGTACCATATCTAATAGGGTACGATTCCTCCTTTCGGATACATCATTCCATTGTGGCGTTCCAGGAGAAGTAAGTTGGGATAGAATCTCACACTCTACTAGATAGTCACGAAACTCATGGCTAAGGTATTCACCACCTCGTTCTGATCGAAGTATCTTAATACTCTTGCCAAACTGGTTTTGTACTTCATTCTTGAATTCTTTGAACTTTTCAAAGGATTCTGACTTATGTGTCATCAGATACACATAACCATACCTACTGAAATCATCAGTAAATGTAATGAAGTACCTATAATCACCTCTGGCAGTGACATTGAAAGGGCCACATACATCACTATGTATAAGTCCTAACAAGTCAGTCACTCTTTCACTGTGTCCACTAAAGGGAGTCTTGGTCATCTTGCCTAGTAGGCATGACTCGCATGTCTCATATGATTCAAAATCAAATGAGTCCAGCAAACCATTTTTATGGAGCTGGGATAAGCGTTTGTCATTTATATGACCTAAGCGACAGTGCCAAAGATAGGTTTGGTTCATTTCATTTGATTTGAACCTTTTGGTATTTATGTTATAGATGGGGTTCTCTAAGTCTAGAATATAGAGTCCGTTCATCAGAGGTGCACTACAATAGAATATATCATTTAAATAAACTGAACAACATTTGGTCTTTATTATAAACGAAAAACCTTTCTTGTCCAAACAAGAAACTAAAATTATGTTCTTAGTAAGAGCAGACACATAACAATATTCATCTAATTCTAGTACAAGCCCAGAGGGCAGAGATAGATAGTAAGTCTCTACAGCAACAGCAACAACCCGTGCTCCATTGCCTACTCATAGGTCCACCTCGCCCTTCTTTAATGCCCTGCTATTTCTCAACACCTGCACATTAGTACAAATGTGAGAAGCACATCCGGTATCTAATACCCATGATGAAGAAATAGAGAGATTAACTTCTATAACATATATACCTGAAGTAGGAGTCTCACTTCTCTTCTTCTTAAGAACTTCCAGGTAAACTTTGCAGTTCCTCTTCCAGTGCCCGGTCTGATCACAGTGGAAGCAGGTAGCATCCTTGGCGACCCCTCCTTTGGGTTTCAGTGCCTTGCCTTTGCCCTTGGCTTGGGACTTTCCCTTACCTTTAGGCTTGCCCTTGCCTTTGCCCTTTTGCACTATCAAAATGGCGTTGGGCTTTACCTTTTAAGGTTGAGCTCAGTAGTTCTCAACATGCTAAGCAGCTTGGGCAGTGGCTTGTCAATTTCATTCATGTTGTAATTCATGACAAATTGATTATAGCTCTCCGACAAGTATTGCAAGATCAAGTCACTGGCCAGCTCTTGGCCATGGGGAAATCCCAACCACTGTAGGTTTTCTATGTACCCAATCATTTTGAGTACATATGGACCTACGGGAGTCCCGTCTTGCATCTTGCACTGAAACAGTGCCTTAGAGATCTCAAATCTCTTGTGCCTAGCTTGTCCTTGATATAGTTGATGAAGATGTTCAACCATATCATAAGCACCCATCAACTCGTGTTGCTTCTGAAGCTCAGAGTTCATGGTCACGAGCATGAGACAGGACACATCTAATGCGTCATCTTGATGCTTCTTATAAACATCACGGTCAGCTCGCGTGGTAGTGGTAGGAGGTGCCTCGGGAATGGGCGTCTCCAGGACATACAGTTTACTTTCCTGAGTGAGAACAATTCTCAGGTTCCTGTACCAGTCCAGGAAATTAGTTCCATTGAGCTTGTCCTTATCAAGGACAGAACGCAGGAAGAAGGTGTTCGTGTTTGACGACATGGCAATCTACAACAGAAAATGTAGAAAATAAATATCATATTCCACTAATCATTTAATTAGGCCTTTAACTAAATGATGCTCCCACTGAATTATAGAACTTTTGTAGAATCAAGTCATGGATGTGGTCAAACCACACCTACTAGATTCTAACCAACTAGCTATAATTCTTGCGGGACAAGATCCACATCATACTATGCCTTGAGTTAGCTTTGGCTAAATCGCCCAAGACTTAGTATGATCGGTAGGTAACTAATTACCAATTACATCTCTATGCAACTCTTGTTTATAGGATCAAGATCCGCATGTATGTTAAAACTTGAGTTAGCTTTGGCTAAATAACCCAAGAGTTAATATAAATGTGATTTTGACCTATCTACCAACCAGTGGAAAATGCCTATAGTTAAACCCGATCCAATTGAGTTTAACTAGTTTTACTCAATCTGATTGAGTTTGTACTCACCCAGGCGTTGATAGGCGGGACCAAGATTGTCCCTCCGCACCCTACCAAGAAAATATGCGTTGTTCTGCTTTGGAAGATTCAACAACAACATGTGATCGAGGTAGTGATGGGTATCATGACATGGTAGGCATTTTGAGTTGACGTGATTAAGATTTAATCTAATCATTGATGTGTATCATATACGCGATTAAGATCTAATCTAATCATCAAGGCACTAATTAATTACTCTATTCTAGCATGCATCACATACACACACACAAGAAATTAATTAAACTGTGATTAGTTCATGGCCCTACTACGATCTTCTCAAGCCAATGAGAAGATCGGGCGGTCAAACTAAGGTCAACAGCTTCTCCAAGCTCCTCCCTTTGACCGCCATGTGTTGCTCGCACCCTCCTCGTAACTCCTCCTCGAGTGGACCTTCCATAGCTCCATTTTGTACATTACAAAGATGAAACTTGAGTTACATTCAAGTCTAAACTATTTTACAATAGGAAATAAAATAAAAAGGCACGACGCGCAGGTAGCGTATCACATATACAACACGCACAATCACACAAAAATGGCGCGCAGGCAATATTATGAATTACAACACATGTAACCAATCCAATTGGGGTTTTTTTTGGGCCATGACCATCACAAATCATACATAATTATAAATTATGTATTTTATATAAATTTCTATAATTTTATTACTGTTTTTATAATTTTATGAGTTGCAACTTCTCGGCGATCCCGTTTAGCGATTTTCGGGCGCGATCGCAGGACAATGCCCCTTGCGGGGTTAGGGGCAGCACCCCTTCTCACAAAATGAGTCTCACTAGTGTCCCACAATGATCTTACAGTGCCTTTAGCCGCTGTCCCAAAATATTTTGGGCGAGACCTTACCGTTACGGAAGGTGTTTCTCGGTAGTCGAAGCCTACAAGTGTTCAAACACTTGTTGCTTCGCTTCTACGAGAAAAATACTCTTAAAATTCATAAAATTAATAAAATCACAGAAACATATAGAACTATAATTTTTCATAAAAATTAAAATAAAAACAAGTACACGGTTCGCACATGGTTCTGATACCACTGTTGGAACTTTCGGGCCACAAAAACCGCTTTTTGCTTTGCAGAAACCCCGAAGTTCCATGCCACTGGATCCGTGCGAAGATTAAAATTTTCGTGTACATGTTTTCTAATCCTATATCTACACTAGATATACATGGTAGAGAAGTTATACCTTTAATGCGAAGCCCTTCGCTTATCCCGCTCGTCCAAAATTTGTCGGATCTCCAGGGTGTCAAGTGAACACCCCTCTATTTGTATCCACACGAGCAAAAAATGGGGAAGAAACCTTAGAGTGTGCTAGCACTCTTGAAGATTTCGGCCAAGGTGGAGGAGAGGGAGAGAAGAAGATGAGAGGAGGAAGAAGAAGGAGTGAATGAATCACAAAAAATATTGTAACCCACACAATAATGTGGCCGACCACTTCATGAGGAGTTTTAAACTCCATGGAATACCAAGAGTCACAACTCTTGATCTCCCTCATGAGGTGACACACACATTTACTATCCTTGATGATGTGGAACATCATCATTGGCCTACTCTATGCCAACTTACAAAGAGGTGGCATTGGTCAAGTCAAACTTGACCTTTCATCTGTCCTTCTCAAGTCAAGTCAAACTTGACCTCTTCTCTTCCGTGGTTGATCAAATTTAACTATTTGATTCAAACAAATTTAATTTAATAAATCTATATCCATTAAATTAAATTGACTCAATGAATCCAAATCTAATTAGACTCATTTAATACATTAACCAAATTAAGTCCAACTCAATTAGTTTAATTAGGATTACTCTTAATCCAATTTGGTTCATCACATGAACATAATCCTCTTGGTTCATCATATGAACCTAATCTCCATCTAATTGCCCTTTGTATGTGACCCAATAGGTTCTTGTAACATTGGCAATGCTCCTAAACCAATTTAGAAGTATAAGTAATGAGCGGTATCTAGCAACACATCATTACTACCCAAGTTACAAGAATGTTGAGATCCAACATCACCTTGTGACTACTAATTATGACTCTTCACAATATATGACAATGTCATTCTATCCTTGACATCTAGATTTATCAATTTGAGGTATAGACGGTGTCATCCTCTGATCAATCTAAATATTGAACTCCAAGTAGACTCACTATAATCAAATGAGCTCAATATCTCATATTGACTCATTTGGGCATGGCCATGCACTTAGTGGTCTTACTCTATCAAGAATAACGATGTCACTTTCGTTATATAGGAGGGATAAATCCCATCTACATCACTCACATCCCTCCGCATTGTTGGGTTTTTCGGGCCGCGAAAACCGCTTTTTCGCGTCGTGGAAACCCCGAAACCCCGCCACCGGATCCGTGCGAAGAATAAAACTTTAGAAAAATATGAGTACGAGTTTACCAACCTATAGATCTATAATAGAACTATATGTTAAAGAGTTTTACCCTCGTTGCGTGCCCTTCGCGAGTCCCGTTTGTCCAAGGAGATGCCGGATCTCAAGTTGTCAAGGTAGACAACTCTCTATGTGTATCCACACGAACAAATCGATGGAGGGAGAACCTTAGAGTGTGCTAGTACTCCAAGAAGGTCTCGGCAAGATGAGGAAGGGAGAGCAAGAAGAGAGAGCTCTAGGAGGAAGAAGATGATGTGAATGAGCCTTGAATGAAAAATGAATTCCATTCACAATCAAAAGTGGCCGGCCACCATGGGAAGTGTAACCCCCATTCACAATTAATGTAGCCATTAAAGGAGAGTTGTAACCTCCATGAGGTGGCACACACATGTGCTAGCCTTGATGATGTGGCACATCATCATTGGCCACTTAATGCCAAGTCACAAATAATGTGGCATAAAGTCAAGTCAAACTTGACTCTTCCTCTTCTTCTCAAGTCAAGTCAAACTTGACTTAGTCTCTCTCATGGTTGATCTAATCCAACCATTTAATTCAAGTCAATTTAATATAATGAATCTAATTCATTTAATTAAATTGATTCAATGAGTCATAATCTAAATTAGACTCATTGAAAACATGAATCAACTTGAGTCCAACTCAATAAGCCCAATTAGGATTACTCTTAATCCTATTTGGTTTATCATATGAACCTAATCCTCTTGGTTCATCATATGAACCTAATCTCCATCTAATTGCCCTTTGTATGTGACCCTATAGGTTCTTGTAACGTTGGCAATGCTCCTAAACCCATTTAGAAGCATAAGTAATGAGCGGTATCTAGCAACACATCACTACTACCCAAGTTACAAGAATGTTGAGATCCAACATCACCTTGTGACTACTAATTATGACTCTCACAATATATGACAATGTCCTTCTATCCTTGACATCTAGATTGATCAATTTGAGGCATAGACGGTGTCATCCTCTGATCAATCTAAATCTTGAACTCCAAGTAGACACACTATAATCAAATAAGCTCAATATCTCATATTGACTCATTTGGGCATGGCCATGCACTTAGTGGTCTTACTCTATCAAGAATAACGATGTCACTTCCGTTATATAGGAGAGATAGATCTCATCTACATCACTCACATCCCTCCGCATAATTTGTTACATACCCAATAATCGCCTTTATAGTCCACCCAGTTACGGGTGACGTTTGACGAAGCCAAAGTATACAACTTCTTATGTAGGGAACCATGGTGACTTCAGGTCCAAGGACTAATAGTCATACTAATAGCCACATGAGAAAGTATATGACACTCATATAATGATCCATGATACTTTCTCATGGAGGGTCATTCAGTATACATTCTTCAATGCATACCCATGTGTCAACATGATATCTCTATATCCATGACTTGTGAGATCAAGTTATCGAGTTGACCTACATGCTAGTCTCATCACATTAACATTGTCCCTGAATGTTAATACTTGACTAGGAATGATTAAGAGTAGTGTTCTCTATATCATCTCACTATCGATTCAACCAATCGATTGATATAGATAAGAACCTTCTACTCAAGGACGCTATTATACTTAGTTATTTGGCACCAATATAAGTAAGCATAATAACCAAAACAAATGCCTTTATTTACATAGGAATATGATACAATGAGTCCATACAACAATCATCATATGATTGGTTCTAGGGCTCTAACTAACAAACTTAGGAATCAAATCCTACATTTTGAACAGAAGGAAGGGGAAATGCTATGCCAAGTATGGGACAAATTCTTAAATCTTTTATACTAATTTCCACATCATGGGATAGAGGACTGGTTGGTAATTAGTACATTTTATATAGTGATATCCTTCCAGAACAAGAATCTGCTAGATTGGGCTTTTGGTGGTTCTTTGCTTAATAAAAGTTTGAATGAAGCATGTGAAGTGATCGGCCGGGTTGTAGCAAATCTCAACGAACGGTCAGGAGAATTATTTTTCTCTTCCCTTTATTAACCAGTTGCTTGAGAGGCTTGATAAACATTCTTATTTTAACTACTTGGATGGGTATTCCAGGTTCTATCATATTCCAATACATCCCCATGATCAGGAGAAGACTACTTTTACGTGCCCCTATGGAACTTAAGCTTATCAACAAATGCCTTTTGGATTGTGTAATGCCCTCGACACTTTCCAACGTTGTATGATGGCTATCTTCTCAGATCTAGTAGAGAATATAATAGAGGTATTTATGGATGATTTCTTAGTTTATGGAACTAGTTTTGACTCATGTTTAGCTAATCTTTCGAAAGTCCTCTAGAGATGTGAAGAAGTGAATTTGGTTCTCAAATGGGAGAAGTGTCACTTCATGGTAAAAGAGGAGATTGTGCTAGGACATAAAATTTCACAACATGGAATAGAAGTTGATTAGGTAAAGATAGAAGCTATTGAGAAACTCCCCCCGCCAATTAATGTGAAGAGAGTATGGAGCTTCTTGGGCCACGTAGGATTTTATCAAAAATTTATAAAGGATTTCTCTAAAATTTCCAAGCCATTGACTAACCTTTTGATTAAGGATGCAGAATTCTAGTTTGATAAGAATTGCTTGGACGCCTTCGAGAAAATCAATCAAGACCTTAGTATCGCCCTAGTTATCCAGACATAGGATTGGGAACTTCAATTTGAAATAATGTCTGATGCTAGTGATTTTGCGATAGGAGTAGTATTGGGGTGGAGGAAAGATAAAACAACTTCATGTTATCCACTACCTAGCAAGAATCTTGACAAAGCCCAAGTGAACTATTCTACTATAGAAAATGAACTATTGGTAGTGGTCTTTTTATTTGACAAATTCATATCATACTTGGTGGGATCAAAAGTTATAATCTATATGGATCACACATCCATACGATATCTCCTCAATAAGAAAGATGTCAAACCAAGGATGATTAGATGGATATTACTTCTTCAAGAGTTTAACTTAGAAATCAAAGACAAGAGAGGAGTAGAGAATGTGGTGGCGGATCATCTATCTAGAATATAGCAAGATGGAAGAAGGGAACTGAAGAATGATTTGCCTATCAATGATTTTTTTTCCAAATAAGCATCTTTTATCAATAACTTGTATAGAAGCACTATGGTATGCAGATAATACAAATTTCCTTGTCGACAAGATTATTCCACCAAATCTTTCTTATTTCTCTAACGCTAACTACTATGTTTGGGATGAACCTTTCCTTTATAAGAAATGTGGAGATGCAATATACCGAAGATGCATTGTCGAAGAGGAAACTAAAGAAATTCTTTTTCATTGTCACTCATCATCTTATTGTGGGCATTTAGGGATTGTTAAAACAACCACAAAAATCTTACAAGTTGAATTTTTTTGGCCGCACTTATTCAAAGATACAAGAGATTATGTTCAATCCTATGATCAATGCCAAAAGATAGGAAGCATCACTAAACAACATGAGATGCTGGTAAATGGAATTCTTGAAGTCAAATTATTTGATGTTCGGGGAATAAACTTTATGGGACATTTCCCTTAATTATGTTGAAATAATTATATTCTTATTTCGGTTGATTATGTGTCTAAATGGGTAGAAGTTATCACTATGACAAAACTATAATAAAAGTATTTAAAAAGATAATCTTCCCTTGATTCGGAGTCCCAAGAGCAGCTATAAGTGATGGGGGATCTCATTTTATTTAAAAGTAGTTTAAAAACTTGCTCAAGAAATATGGAGTTAGTTATAAGATTGTAACACCATATCACCCCTAGACTAGTGGGAAAGTTGAAATTTCCAATAGAGAGGTGAAAACAATATTAGAAAAGTGGTATCTACATTGCAAAAGGATTGGTCCCCGAAATTAGATGATGCTTTTTGGGCATATCAAACCACTTACAAGACTTCAATTGGAATGATCCCCCCATTTTGGCTAGTTTATGGGAAGTCATGTCATTTACTAGTGGAATTAGAATACAAAGCTTATTGGGTAATAAAATGCCTCAAATTTGACTTGAAAGAAGTTGGCGAGAAAAGAAAACTCCACTTAATGAACTAGATGAATTATGGATGGATGCATACGAACATGCAATGTCCTATAAAGAAAGAACAAAGAAATTACATGATTAACATCTAGCATGACGGGAGTTCAAAGGAGATCTAGTGTTGCTGTTAAACTCCAGATTGAAATTATTTCCTGGAAAGCTAAAATCACGGTGGACGGGACCATTCAAAATTTAAAAGGTATATCCATATGGAGTGGTTGATATTTAGAATGAGTAGTTTAGACTTTATAAGGTAAATGGGTAGCAACTTAAGAGGTATTTCCTTAGAGCGCCAATTAACGAAGATGAAAGACTATATTTCTCTGAGTTATGCCCCCCAGAGTGAATCAAATAGGGGTTGAGCTAAAGACCAAAAGCAAGTACTACTTGGGAGACAATCCTAGGATTTATTGTAGCCTCCATGATCTGACCATGATCCCCTGGTCATGGAGGCACTGATAACTAGCATTTTTATTGATTATTTTGTCTCTTATTATTGACATTTTTACCTTCTTATATGCTTAATTTGATATTTATACTATGTGTTGTGAGTAGGAATTTATTTTGGACTTAATTATAAATTTTCTATAAATTATGGAATTTAATCTCATATTTTTATGTGGTTTTGTAGGAAATCTAAAGAGCCATGGATTAGGGTCTGATTGAATCGAATTTGACTTGATTTGGAGATTAAATGGAGGAGATCAAGATGAATCAATATGGACCGTCGATCCTGATCTAGAGAGATCTTGTTCCTTCATTCAGATCTAAGTGATCTAGCCCTTCATCTTGATTTAAAGTGATCTGGATCGTTCATAGAGATCAAGGCATCAAGGGTTCATCTAAGAAATGGTGCTCCAATTCAAACCCAATCCAAAAGCCCACTCATCAAGGCCAATTTCAAAAACCCAATTTTCCGGATCCCATCAACCAAATCCAAAAATCCTCACCTCCTTAACCCAAAACCGTTAAGAAACCTCTTACTCACCCGGATGTATAGTGTCCCGAACCTCCTCTCGCTCGATTTCCTCCCGCAGTGGCTAGGGCACAACACCGGCATCCTTCTTCCTTTCTTCCTTTTCTTTCCAGTCGGCGGCCCTGCTTCTTACCTTACCTATCCTACCGCCGGCTGGCCATCCACAGCCCACCACTTCGCCTTCTCAGATTCCAATCGATGATGGTAGAAGCACACTCAGCAGCAAGCTACGGCATCAGCCATCTTCACCTCGCTGGAGAGGCTTTCTCCGGCAAGACATTCACCGGTGCACCGTTCACTTCTTCCTACTGAGGTTCAGGTAGCAGAGGCAAAGGAGCGGCGGTGGTTCTTCCATTTCACAACATCTTCATCTCTGGCCAACTTCCAGCGAGGGGGTTCTTCGTTGGAAGATTTGCATCATTGTGTCGAAGCAAGCAGCACCAGCAGAGTGCTCTGTCCACAAGTTTTGGGGGTTCCGGAGCCGGGTCTTCATGTGACGACGAGGGTAGTTGTTGGTAATTTGGAGGTTGACATGTGAATTGTGGATGGATTATCTTAGTTTAATTCTATTAATTTTGTCAATTTACTTGTGTTGATGATTTTGATTGAATGCTTGTATCAAACTTAATTCCCCATGTTTAAATTGCACATATTATGCTTAATTAGTTCCATGCACACAACGTGTTCGATCAAATGCTTCAACCAATAGTTAGGTTTATTTTGATGCATTTTAGTTCGGTTAATTCTTACTTTGTCTTGTTCGTTCAATTTCGTTAAGTTCTAGTTTTAATTTAATGCAATTAGGATAGATTAGCTTAGGTTTCGCTACATGCTAGTTTCATTTTATGCTTTACTTTATGTTGCCATTTATTCTCTATTATTGTAGTTAGGTTATGTTTAACTTTATTACTTGCATTGTCTTTCATTTACTAGATTACGTTTTATTTAATACTTTGTTATTTCATTCCTTAGTTTAATCGTGTTGATGATTAACCCATAGCGTAGAGTGACAATGCATTGTGGATTAATTGTTGGCACCTAGTTAGATTTCATTCCAACATTAGATTAGTTTCTTACTTACTTTGCTTTTAATTTGTTAGGTTTAGAATCAAAAACCCAAACCCCCATTTCCATATTAAAAATCTCAAATATAGAAATAACATATGATCCTAAGTTTACCATCCTATCGTTGCTTTCGTTGGCGGACTACCCGAGTCATTTCTATGCAACATTAGCATAGGAGGTGTTTGGTACTTCATTGTTTGATGCCCAATTCACGACAAAATTGGGTCGAAATCAAATTGGCGTCGTTGTAGGGGAAAAGTATCGGTGTTTGGTAATCTTAGGTTTGTTTTTCTATTTTCTCTCTTTTCTTGTTTTTTTTTTGTGGTTGCAAAAATTCAAAAATATTGTTAGGGGCTTAATTATTTCATATCTTGTATGTATGCGTGTTATCTTGTATATTTTCCTGCGTCTTTTGATGGTATTTGCATGAGTGTTTCAGGTAAGACCAGGAAATTTCTTCTATATCATTAGTAGTTTCAGAGTTTCAGTGTGATCAAAACCTCAGACTTGATGAGCAACATGGAGAACAACACTGAAAAGACTCTTAGAGAGCTTTGGGCACCAGATTTGTCAGTTGATTTATTCTGCATTCATTATTCTGATTTAGAGGTAGACTTCGAGTTATGGAAAATTGTTCATCTATTACCGAAGTTTCATGGACTTTCTGGTGAAGATCCAACAGACATCTGCATGATTTGGAGATGATTTGTTCTTCATGGAACCCACTTGGCATATTAGAAGAAGATGTTAGACTTAGAGCATTTCCATTTTCAGTTGCATATTCTGCAAAAGATTGGTTGTATTATCTCCCACCCAACTCTATCACTACCTGGATCGAGATGAAGAAATTATTTCTGGTGAGGTTTTTTCCTAATTCTAGGATTTTAGCTATTCGGAGGAGTATTTGTGGAATCCAACAATTCACGGGAGAATCGTTTCAAGATTATTGGGATAGATTTAAAAGACTTGTTGTAAGTTGCCCTCAGCACCAGATAAGCGATCAACTACTGATTATATACTTCTATGAGGGATTGTGTCCCATGGACAGGAGTATGGTTGATGCAGCTAGTGGAAGGACTCTAGTTAATAAGACATCTACTCGGGCCAAAGAACTTATCAAGATGCAGATTTTAATTTTGATAAAACTTTCCTTTTGTGTAACCATGATTTAAAAGAGAAGCTTTAATTTTAATCTTTCCTTTTTTGTAGCCATCTACAATGTCTAAAAGAGAGAGATTAATTTTAAAACTTTCCTTTTGTAGCCATCACAATATGAAATTTAAAATAAGAGAGATTTTAATTATTATTAAAATTTCCTTTTTTGCCATGACCAAGGATTATAAAAGAGAGGTAGATGGGGCCTTACAAGAAAAAAAATCTCTCAAAAGCTCCTCTCTTTTCCTTGGTGGTCGGCACTCTTCTCTCTATTCTTTCCTTGCTTGTTCTCCTAGGGTCGACCACTATTTTTAGATATTCTTCTTCTCATCTTGCTTGGTGGCCGAAACCTTTCTTGGAGGGGAAGAACATATGGGCCGGCAGTTACTTGGAGAAGAAGGAGAAGAGAAGGAAGTTTCCTATTTTGGCATTCTTTGGGTGCCTGAAACTTGTAGGAAAAGAAGAAGTGGTTCGGGTGGATTTCATCTTGGTAGATCGTTGCCCACACGACGTCCAAGTGGAGGAAAGGAATATAGTAGAAGATCAAGTGGTCTTTGTTTATAAAGAAAGGTATAACTAGTTCTTAATTCTGCAGCAAAACTAGTTTTTCTTTGTATGGATCCTGAAATACCAATACAAGAGGCTAGCGATTTTATGTTTCGATTTAGTGTTTTGATCTTGTGCTTCTATTGAGGTCTTTGTAGTTAAACCTAGGGTTACTATAAGAAGTTTAAATATCCAATTTCTTTGAAAGATTTTGTCTAGGAAGTGGTGGATGATCCCATACCCAAGAAGGTCGAGTGTCTCGCCATGTGTAACGACCCAATTTTCCCTATTTCAAGTTCTAAAAGTCCATAAAAATATTTGGAAATACTTTTAAAATATTCTAGAGATTTTTAGGAATTTTTAGAGTATTTTTACGTAATTTTTGGAGATCGTTTAGTAGGGTTACAAAAAGAAAGAAGTTTTAAAAAAAAACGTTGAAGGTGAGATTCGAACCCACGACCTCGGGTCGGACTGACCCAAGCAAAACCAGCCCAACCAATCGGTCTGCAGTTGTTTTGTGAATAAGAAGGGAAGCGAATATATTTAAGCAGTAAGGAAAAACGGAAATAAATTGAAACAAAATGACGTGGCTGGGGATTTGAACCTGTGGCCTTTGGCTTGGGTTAAAACTCGGCTGACCAGCTGCGCCAGCGGCCACTACTAATTAGATAGGCAGCGACAAATATATAAGCTATAGTTGGAACGTTTAAAATAAATTGGAAATAAAAGTGCATGGCTGAGGGTTCGAAGCCAAGGCCTTTGACCCGAGCAAAACCCACCTGACCAGCTGTGCTGGCGGCAATTGTTAAATAAGAAAAGAGTGAATAATACTTAAGCAGTAGTTAGATAATAAGAACCCTAGTTATAAGAAGAGAACTTAGGTATTTTCCCGTGACCGAAAATTTCCTCACCCCTCTTCTCTTCTCGCGACGGCGTCGCGACTTCTGCTCGGGCGAAATAGGCGACGGGGCTAGGTTTTCTCTCTCCGGCGCCGGCGAAGGGCTTTTCCGGCGGGTCCTCAACCGTGTGCGACCACCATCGTCGAGGAGGATCGGTGGGCGCAAGAAGAAGCCGAAAACTCAAGTTATCCGAACCCTAGAGTTCTTCCCGTCGGTTGTAAGTTCAAGCAAATCACGGTGAGTTGCTACTCACCTGCAGTAGGAGTAGTTCCGCGATTTCGTTGTTCTTCTTTGCTTTCTCGTCGAGCAGGAACAGCCCTAGATTCGTCGGTTGTTATATTGAGCATTTCGGTTTTCCCTTTGCTAATAATTAAGCATGATCAGTTTTATTTGCATTTTTGTAACCACGAACAGCTTTACTAGAGCTTAGAACAGCCCCTATTAGTTAGGATTTCAATTTAGACGTCCTTGCTACCTTGATGGGTTTGTTCGGTTTTCAGTTAGCCTTTAGTTTTGAAGTTTTGTACTGGGCAGGGAGTATGAAACGGGGCAGACTTTTGGAACAAAATACAATACAGAATATTTAAAATCTGATGGGCAATAAATAATAACAATCTGTGTGTTGTTTTATTTGTAAACCCATTTACAAAGTGCAGATTTGTAAACCACGTACAGGTCTACAAAGTATACCACAAGTCAGATAAGATTAAGATCTGTACTTTGTAAACCAATTAAGTGCCTAAAAATTCCAACAAGTTTTAGATTTAGTTTAAGCTTGTATGATATGCAAATTTTAGTTTATATAGATATACAGGAGTAGATCTTTTAACTTTCATTTGCTAGGCAGTAAGCATGAAGAACAGATTCGAATCTAGGTTATCAATGATAATTCTCTTTTGTTGGTTAATTTCCTTTTTGCTGCCCTAGCTTGGTTAATCTACCTTTGCTATCATGAGTTTGTTAAAGAAGAGGAGAAGGAATTTGAATGGGTTTAGCATGTTGTTTAGACTTTACCTCTTTGCTGTAAAATGCTACTTTGCTGGTTAATTTCCCTTTTTGCTGCCTTAGCTTGGGTTAATTTCCCTTTTTCTGCCGTGAGTTTGATTAAGAAGAGGAGAAGGGATTTAAATGGATTTAGCATGTGTTTAGTATATCACGTGTTAGTTTTGAAGAAATGTAACAAGTTTTACATAAGCTTTTGAATTCCAGCAGGTTTTAGCTTGAATTGTGCTATTTAGTGGGCACGAACAGCCCTAAATCTAGGAACATAGTATTAGCTTTCTTGCTATTTAATAAACATGATCAGCCCTGTTTAGTAGCATTGAAAATTTAGTTTTCTTGTTTATTTTATAAGCACGAGCAGTTTTTTTTTAATTGCTGTAATGTGAGCATGTGCAGATTTTTATAAGTATAGTATGCAGATTTTTATAAGTATAGTATGCAGATTTTAATAAGCAGATTTTCATAAGTACTGCTTGCAGATTTTGATAAGTATTGCATGCAGAACCTCAATCTTAGAACAGATTTTTATTAAGCTTAATATGCAAAATTTTATTAAGCATTAGTGTGCAGATTTTTATTAAGCATTAGTGTGCAGATTTTATTAATCATTAGTGTGCAGATTTTTATTAAGTATTAGTGCAGATTTCTGTTGAGCATTAATATTGCAGAATTTTATTAGCATAGTATGTAGATTTTTGGTTTAAGCATTTCAAAGTCAGAATTTGCTTAAACATTTCAGTTTCTTTTAAAAGAAGTATTCTTTTAGAAGTATTAACAAGTATAAGAAAGTTAAAGAAAAGAAAGAAAAGGCCAAGGCCTTAAGTAGATCCTAAAGTCAAGACTTTAGGGATTTTGGCACACAAGGTGCTTAAATAAATGCCAAGGCATTTTATTATAAGAAGTATCTAAAGATAAAAAGTATTTTACTTTTAAAGAGCATGTACCGGACACAAGGTCCAAGGGATGGGCTCCAAGTTGCCCCTAGGCACAAGGCCTAGAAGTATCTTAGTAGTTTCGGGATTAGCTACCTCGATTCTTATTAAGAATGCGCGCAAAGTGGTACAATGCCGGGCCCAAGAGAAGTTGATTATTATTTTGAAGTATTAAAGTATAAGTTTTGAAACAAATGAAACAAGCTTCAAATATGTTTAGAATTAGAAAGTTAGTTTCTTGTTATTTGAAGCATGCAGTAGTAGTTTCAATTGTTTCCTTGCTACTAGATTATTCAGCAAGTTTAGCTTTACATGTTTAGTAGCTTTACATGTTTAGTTTTATTTGCTTTCAGCATGCAGTTATAGTTTTATTCTTATGAGCATGATTAGCTATACATGTTTAGTATTTCAGATAGTATGATTCCTTTATTGGATTTTGAGCATGAATAGCTATACATGTTTAGTATTTCGGTTAGTATGATTCCTTCATTGGATTATGAGCATGATTAACTATACATGTTTAGTATTTCAGTTAGCATGATTTCCTTTGCTATATATGAGCATGAGTAGTTTTATATGTTAGCATTCAGTTTTAGCATGTTTTTATTTATATACATGCATATCGAGTTTTTGTGAGTAGATAGCGCTCACTAAGCTTTATGCTTATAGACTGCACTTCCTCCTACTGCAGATAAAGGGAAGGAAAAGATTTAGCAAGGAAGGCGACAAGGTGGTGGTGATGAAGGTGTGTGATGGCTGGACTATGGAGAGATCCAGAATGAGCTGGCAAATTGCCAAGACTTTTCTGTTTAGTTATTTTAGTTCTCTTTTAATGCTATGATGAAGTTGAGATTGTAATTGAGTCTATTCCGCACTTGTAGTTTGGTATGTCTTATCGTTGGAGTTCTATTTGTTTACTATTGCTAGAATAGTTTCCTTTTAGTTATTGTGATATTATTACTGCGTGGTTGTGAAGTATTTATACCAGCCGCATGTGGCTGATGGTTTATTATTTGTTTGTATTATGGGAAATGGTCACCGGTACAGGGGAGACTCTGTCGAAATTTTTCGGTAGGGTTTTCCTAGAGATTTTTAATAAACCGGTTAAGTAGAGTTAGTAGTTAAGTAACGGTCACTCTTAGAGAATAGTAGTAGTAGTAAGAAGGGTGGTCGTTACACCATGTTTAACCTAGAAGTCAATCCTTGAAATAGATATTTAATCAACTTCTATAACATGGGATGAACTTGGATTAATAATGTTAGGTATTGTTTATAATTCAATATTTAACTACTGAAGAACACATGAGTTGAACTTGAAATAAAAATGTTAAGTTTCATTTCCAATTCAAGTTTAACTCATGAGAAACACATAGGTTGTTTGGAAAGTTCTATACTTGTACGGTTGGAATGTATACTAAAAGTCTATCTTTTTGTATAAACATAAGAATCATATTGGTCAAATATCTACAAGTTAAGTGTAGTTGTTCGATTAATTTATATTGTAAATAATATGGTGTGTGGTGTCACACACAGAAGATCATGTTATCAGTTCTTTATAAATTATAAACAGTTGCTCACAACAAGATGGACAGGAACAAACTATTAGAATAGTCGTAGTGTAATTAGGTATTAGTTTATCTTGACTGATAAATTACACTAGTACACTCTGAGTGTATTGAGCAGGACCATTTAAGGTAAGTTATTTTTATACTGACTCAATAAAAGAACAAGACCTTAGTTCTTATGGAAGTGTGTCCTCTTAATCCTAATATAATAACAAGTACATATATTTAGTATTTATTTCTTTGACTTATCAAAGGGTGAGATTTAGCTAGATAAATCAATAGGCCCGATAAGTTGGAAAATGATATTACTTATAGTGTGTGTTGTTGATTATAGAAGGAAACTGTGTCCTAGAGGAGCTCATAAGGATTGTCATGTTAAACCCTGCAAGTGACTTAGTCTGACATGACGATAAGGTTGAGTGGTACTACTCTTGGACTAAGAAATTAATTCAAGTGAGTTATCAGTAACTATTTTAATTAGTGGACATTCGATATCTTAAACACAGAGAGATTAATACACTCATAATAAGAAGGAGCCCAAAACGTAATTTGAGATTGGTGCGGTAGTTCAATAATAATTCTTTAGTGGTATGAATTATTATTGATGAAATTAAGTTGGGTGTTCGGGGCGAACACGTGAAGCTTAATTTCATCGGGAGACCAAAACCAATTCCTCCTCTCGGTCCCTATCGTAGCCTCTTATTTATAGAGTATTATACCCACCCTTACCAACCTTCTTACCCATCCTAATGGGGCCAGCCAAGCAAGCTTGGAACCCAAGCTTGGGCCGGCCAAAGTAAAAAGGATGAGCCAAATTGAGGGGTCGACCAATGCTTGGAGCCCAAGCATGGTGTGGCCGGCCCTAAGCAAAATAAAAGGATTTTTATTTTAAAATTTTTCTTATGTGGATTCAAGGGTTTTAAAAGAAAGTTTAAAATTTAAATCTTTCCTTTTATATCTTTCTACAAAAGATTAAGAAAAGATTTGATATCTTTCCTTATTTGTAGATTGATAAGAAGATTTTAATTTTGATAAAACTTTCCTTTTTTGTAACCATGTTTATGATTTAAAAAGAGTGTTTTAAAATTAAATATTTACTTTTATAAGTTTCTACAAAAGATTAAGAAAAGAATTGATATCTTTCCTTATTTGTATATTGAAAGGAGATTTTAATTTTAGAGATAACTTTCCTTTTTGGAAATCATCCACATGTTTTAAAAGAGAGATTTTAATTTAAAGAAATTTCCTTTTATAACCAACCATGAAGGGATAAATTATTAGAGAAATTTTATTTTTAAAATTTCCGGAAATAAATAAGGAAGTTTTAATTTTGTTTAAAACTTGCCTATTATGGAAACTCTGAAGGTGACCGACCATATGTTTTAAGAAAAGGAATTTGGTTTTAATTAATTAAATTTTCCTTTTCATGGAAAAGGAATTAAGGAAGTTTTTATTTAAATTTCCTTATTTGCCAAGACCAAGGATTATAAAAGAAGGGGTAGAGGTGTCTTCATGGGTGACAACTCTATTCTATTTTCCTTTCCTCCCTCTCTTCCTTGGTGGTGGCCGGCCCTAGAGCTTCTTCTTCTCCTCTTCTCTTCTTCTTTAGTGGTCGGTTTCATCTCTCTCTTGGAGCTCTTGTTGGTGGCCAGTTCTAGCTAGGAGAAGAAGGAGAGAAAGGAGGTTGTTTCTAGCATCCCTTGGAGCTTGGTGATGGCGGTCGAACCTCTACACCTTGGAGGAGCTTTGGTGGCTAAAACTTGGTGAAGAAGAAAGAAGGGCTTGGGTGGTTCTCATTTCGGTAGATCGTTGCCCACACAACGTCCGAGATAAGAAGAAGAATACGGTAGAAGATCAAGAGGTCGTTACATACAAAGAAAGATATAAATAGTAATTATTTTCCGCATCATACTAGTTTTAATTTATATGAATTCCAAACAAAAGAGGCATATGATTCTAGAGTTTCGAATTTGTGATTCGAGCTTGTGTTTTTTTCTGTTTCTCGAATTTTGTGATTCGATTGTTCTTTTTGGTTAAAGCTAGAGTTATATAAGGAAATTAAATATTAGATTTCATTGAAAGGCTTTGTCTAGGAAGTGGTGGTTGCTCCCATATCCATGAAGGCCTAGTGCCTCATCATGTTTAACCTAGAAGCTGATTTCTGAAATTAATATTTAATTAAATTTATAACATATTTGGATTTGGATCAATAATATTAAGCATCGTTTGCGATCCAAGTGTAAACCATTAAGAACAAATAAGTTAAATTTGGAATCTATAATGTTAAGTTCTGTTTGCGATTCCGAATTTAATTTTTAAAGAACACAATAGATTGTTAGGAAAGGTTTGACAATTGTACAAAATTTTTGTACAGTGGAACTGGTACAATCTTCCTAGGACCAACCAACAATTGGTATCAGAGCTAGGGTTTGCCTCTGTGTGTTTGGTTTTCAGTTTAGATTATACACATGTCATACATAATTTAGGCAGGATAATAGTAGGATATACTAACTCTGTGGTTGTAGACTCCAACTATTATGACTTATGGTTATTGTGTGTGATTGGACCTTGGATATGTCAAGGGAATTTTATTGTGTCTGCATAATTGTATTTAACTAATACAGCAGGAGCTGTATTAGCCCTAGGATTTTACATTTATGTTCGATCTAGACTTAATGTACATTCCCTTGTGAAATATAAGATTGATGTATGTACAATTTTATTTTTTCTGTCGTGGATCGTGTCCTTGCGAGGCATGGCGCTATTGAAGGACCAGAGGCGCAGCGGAAAAGGAAGCTCAAAGGACCCGACGGCATGAACCTTAGGGCTTGCAGCACACGGAGGACAATGATGGAAGAAGCCATAATAGTTGGAAAATTAATTTCCTTATTTATTGCTTTATTTATTGTGATGTGTATGTGCATGTGATGTTTGCTTGCATTGTTAAAATTTCTCACCTTAAATAACTAAGTGAGAGACAGATTAGTAGATAAATTCCACGATTTCCATTACTGGTTTGAAAGTGATGCGGCAAACTTGTGTGTTGGCTCTGAGTGCCTCCCTCCCCATCGGATGAGTTTGTTTGCAGATCACTAGATCAAACTTCCTTTATGGATGGTTATAGGAAATTAATTAGGAGCGTGTGATCTTCCCCATCAGAAGGGGCACAATCTTATTTAATGGACAAAATATCAAGTAATGGTATACACTTAGGCACATTTAATAGTACCCTCCCCATCGGAGTCACTGCTATTATTTGTGCGACCAAAGGAAAATTAACTATTAATTTGTCATAAAGATAGGTTGACAAGATAATAAAATTAAAAACCCCTCTTACAAATATTTGGTTTTGTATACGTCCACACTATCGTGGCATATAAAATTCACGGTGTTTGAGGTAATTTTATTTGTCATAAAGAGAGATTGACAAGATAATTAATGGGTAAAACCCTCCTCTGACAAATATTTGAATTTGTATACGTCCACACTATCGTGGCATGGAAAATTCACGGTGTTTGAGGTGTTGGTGAATTTAAATGATATTGTTTGAGGAATCAATATTATTTTAAATTCTGAAGTCTTGACAAAATATTTTGTGCTTCTTAGGTTTTCAATCCCCTAGCTGTTATACTATAGAATAGACTTAGTAGTCCCAATTATAATGATTGAAAACAAGACTTGGACATTAAGGCGGATTGTCCTCTCAGAACCAAGAACAATATAGGTGTATTTTATTCATTAGTTGTTGAAACATGTTTAGTGGTATTATCTAACGATACCTGTGTTGGTTGATACTCGGAAAACCTAGAGGTTCCACTGTACAAAAATTTTGTACAAAGGTCTGAACCTTTTCCTAGCTACCATGTGTTCTTTTAAATTAAATTTTGGATCGCCTGCGGAACTTAACACGTTTGATCCAAAACTTAATCTATTCGTTCTTTTAGGTTTTGACTTGGATCTCCTGCGGAACTTAACACGTTCGACCCAAATCACCTTAAGTTATTAATTCCATTAAATATTAATTTCCATAATTGGTTCCCAGTACTGACGTGGCGAGGCACACGACCTTCTTGGATATGGGAGCAACCACCACCGACTAGAAAAAACCTTTTATAGAAATCTAATATTTAATTTCCTAAAATAACTTTAGGTTAACCAAAAAGAACAATCAAATCACAAGGAAAAGAAAAAAACAAAAGAACACAACATCGAAAAACATATTCGAAATTCTAGAACGTAAGCCTCTTGTATTTGATATTATTTCCATAAATAACTAGCATGATGCGGAAAGAAAAATTACTAGTTATACCTTGTAGAAAAACCTCTTGATCTTCTACCGTATTCCTCTTCTAACCTTGGACGTTGTGTGGGCAACGATCTTCCGAGATGAGAAACCACCAACCACCTTCTTCTCCTCCTAGCTAGGTTCGGCTACAAAGAAAGAAGCTTCACCAAGGAAGAAAATCAAAACACTAACCAAGCTCCAAGAGATGCTCGCTTCCTCTCCTTCTTCTTCTTCTTCTTCTCCAAGTAGTATCCGGCCACTACAAGAGCTCCAAGGAAAGAGAGGGGTTCGGCCACCACAAGAGGAAGAGAGGGAAAGGATGGCCGGCCACACCAAGGAACAAAAGAAGGAGAGAAAATAATAGAGGTTGTATCTTGTGAAGGCACCCTCACCCCTTCTTTTATATTCCTTGGCCAAGGCAAATTAGGAAATTTAATTACAATAAAATTTCCTTAATTTTCTTGACATGATTTAATTGAGAAAAATAAAATAAAATTTCCCAATTTAATCTATATTGGCCAGCCACATCAAGGGGAAACAATTTAGACAAGTTTTAACCAACAAATTAAAACTTCCTAATTTGTTTCCGGAAATTTTAAAAAATAAAATTTCTCTTCAAAAATCTCTTCATGGTTGATAAAAGGAAATTTCTATAATTTTAATTTTACAACATGTGAATAATTTTTAAAGAGAAAATAAAATATCTCACCAATCTACAAATAAGGAAAGAGATTTAATCTCTTTCTTTAATCTTTTGTAGATCTTTTATAAGAGAGATATTTTAATTTTAATTCTCTTTAATAAATTATTTCTTCCACATAATAAAAATTAATATTAAATTTCCTTTTTAATTTAATTTGGCCGGCCCCCACTAGCTTGGGTTAAAGCTAGGGCTGGCCACCCCAATTTATATCTAGGCCGGCCCTAGCTTGGTTCCCAAGCTAGCTTGGCCGGCCTCCTTTGGGTGGGTATAGAAGGTGGGTATAGGTGGGTATAGTACTCTATAAATAAGAGGCTACGATAGGGACCGAGAGGAGGAATTGGTTTTGGTCTCCCGATAAAATTAAGCATCCCATGTTCGCCCCGAACAGACAACTTAATTTTATCAATAATAATTCATTCCACTATAGAACTATTATTGAACTACCGCACCAATCCCAAATTATATTTTTTGGGCTCCTTCTTATTATGAGTGTGTTAGTCTCCCTGTGTTTAAGATATCGAATGTCCACTAATTAAGTGAGTTACTGACAACTCATTTAATTAATATCTAAATCCAAGAGTAGTACCACTCAACCTTATTGTCATGTCGGACTAAGTCCACCAGCAGGGTTTAACATGACAATCCTTATGAGCTCCTCTTGGGGACATTATCAACCTAGTATCTCTAGGACACAATTTCCTTCTATAATCAACAACACACACTATAAGTGATATCATTTCCCAACTTATCGGGCTTATTGATTCATCGAACTAAATCTCACCCATTGATAAATTAAAGAAATAAATATCAAATATATGTGCTTGTTATTATATTAGGATTAAGAGCACACACTTCCATAATAACTGAGGTCTTTGTTCCTTTATAAAGTCAGTATAAAAGAAATGACCTCAAATGGTCCTACTCAATACACTCTGAGTGTACTAGTGTAATTATATAGTTAAGATAAACTAATACCTAATTACACTACGACCTTCTAATGGTTTGATCCTTTCCATTTTGGTCGTGAGCTACTGTTTATAATTTATAAGGTACTGATAACATCATCTTCTGTATGTGACACCATATACTATGTTATCTACAATATAAATTAAATGAACGACTACAAACAAATGTAGACAATTTGACCAAATCTGATTCTTTATTCATAATGAATGTTTTACAAAGCTTAGGCTTTCAGTATACACTCCAACAATCTCCCACTTATACTAATGACTAAGCTGCCATATCTTCTACCATACATCTGATTCCCATTCCCTCCACATGCCGATCGAAAGCTTTCGCTGGAAGGCCCTTAGTGAAAGGATCTGTCAGGTTATCCGTTGATGCAATCTTGGCGATGACAACTTCTCCTCGCTTCACGATATCTCGTATCAGGTGGTACTTGCGCTCTATATGATTACTTGCCTTATGAGCTCGTGGTTCCTTCGAGTTTGCATTGCTATTATCACAATAAATTGTGATGATTTTGGGCAAACCGGAATCACATCTAAGTCCATTAGAAAATTCTGAGCCATACTGCTTCTCAGAGGCTGCTACATACTCAACTTCTATGGTTGAGTCCGAAACATTTCGCTTAACACTCCTCCATGAAATGGCTCCACCTCTAAAGTAAACACATAGCACGATGTAGACTTCTTGTTATCCCTATCGATTGGAAATCAATCGTGTAACCCACGGGAGCGGATCGTCGCTTGGTAAACTAGCATATAATCTCTAGTCCTTCTCGGTACTTTAATATATGCTTTACCGCGATCCAATGTCCTTGTCGAGGTTACTCTGATATCTGCTGACCATGCCCACGACAAAACAGATATCAGGTCTCGTACATAGCATTGCATACATTAGGCTTCCTACAGCCGAAGCATAAGGAACTGCTTTCATGTCCTCTATCTCTTTCGACGTCTTTGGAGACATCTCTTTAGATAGAGCTACTCCATGTCTAAAAGGTAAGAAACCTTTCTTGGAATCCTGCATGCTAAAACGAGCAAGGATTGTATCTATATATGAAGCTTGGGACAGACACAACATTCTTTTCTTACGATCCCTTATAACTTTGATCCCAAGAATGTGTGCACAATCTCCTAAGTCCTTCATATCAAATTGTTTGGACAACCATACCCTTACGTCTGATAATACCTTGACATTGTTGCCAATTAACAAAATATCATCTACGTATAGTACAAGAAATACCACCACGTTTCCATTACACTTCTTGTATACACAAGACTCATCACTACAAGAATAAATCCATATGACTGGATTACTTCATTAAACTGGATGTTCCAAGACCTTGAAGCTTGCTTCAGTCCATAAATGGACCGATTGAGCTTGCACACTAGATGCTCTTTGCCTTTTTCAATGAACCCTTCTGGTTGCTTCATATGGATGTTCTCTTCAAGACTTCCATTAAGGAAAGCTGTCTTGACATCCATTTACCAAATCTCATAATCCATATGAGCAGCAATGGATAAGAGTATCCGGATAGACTTAAGCATGGCTACCGGTGAAAAGGTTTCCTCATAATTGATTCCCTCTTTCTGAGTGTACCCTTTCGCAACAAGCCTAGCTTTGAAGGTTTCTACCTTCCCATCTGTCCCTCCTTTCCTTTTGTAGATCCACTTGCATCCAACGGCTTTTACACCATCAGGTGGTTCTATAAGCTCCCAGACCTTATTAGAGTACATAGACTCTATTTCAGAATTCATTGCCTTTTGCCAAGATACTGCATCTATATCTTGGAGTGCTTCGTCATATGTTCGTGGATCAGGTTCATGTTTACCCGGGATCAAGTCCGAAGACTCTCCCAAAAACATGAATCTTTCAGGCTGCCTTACAACCCTCCCACTACGACGAGGCACTGTCTGTGGTTGTGTATCATGTGTGACACGTGTTGCAGTCTCTTGTGGTACTTCATCTTGTACTGTTGGTACTGAAGTAGACGTGTCCTCTCTAAGTTCTTCTAAAACAACTTTGCTACTGGGCTTGTGATCCATTATATAGTCTTCTTCTAAAAACTGGGCATTGGTGCTAACAATGACCTTCTGGTCTTTAGGACTATAAAATAAATCACCTTTCGTTCCTTTGGGATATCCTACAAACACGCGAACTTCTGTACGGGATTCTAACTTATCAGCATCTGGTTTCAGCACATGTGCTGGACTACCCCAAATCTGAATACGTCTTAGACTGGGTTTTCGCCCATTCCATAATTCTATGGGAGTAGAAGAAACTGATTTAGAAGGTACTAAGTTCAGAACGTATACTGCTGTTTCCAGAGCATATCCCGAAAATGAATTTGGTAATTCTGAATAACTTATCATCGATCTAACCATCTCCATAAGAGTCCTGTTCCTTCGTTCTGCTACACCATTCTGTTGGGGTGTTCCAGGCGCAGACAATTGGGATTGAATCCTGGCCTCTGATAAGTAATTCCTAAACTCTCCTAAGAGGTATTCGCCACCACGATCAGATCGTAGTGTCTTGATACTTTTACCTACTCGTTTCTCCACATCAGCCTTGTATTCTTTGAACTTATCAAAGCACTTGGACTTGCGGCGCATTAGGTAAATGTATCCGTATCTTGAATAATCATCTATAAAAGAGACAAAATATTCAAAACGACCTCTTGCCTGGACAGACATAGGACCACACAAATCAGAATGAACCAATTCTAACACTTCTTTGGCTCTATACCCCTTGGCCTTGAACGGTCTCTTGGTCATTTTACCTTCTAAGCAAGATTCACAAGTTGGAAAATTTTTCAACTCTAATGAACTCAAAAGTCCATCGGCTATAAGCCTCTGAATCCTACTTAAGTTAATATGACCACGCCTTAGATGCCAAAGATATGCTTGGTTCATTTTCGAAGGTTCTTTTATCTTATTAGAGTTAGAAGATGAGTTATAAATTTCCATGTTTTGCTTTGTGGAAGAAATTGGATTTAAAGTATACAAATTGCCAACTAATGCACCAGAACAGATAATCACTTTATTTCTTTTAATAACTACATCGTTACTGAAAGAAACTGAATATCCATCTAAGAACAGTTTAGAAACTGAAATTAAATTCTTTCTAAAACTGGGTACATAAAGACAATTTCTTAAAACCAAACTTCTATTTCTACAAAAAGATAAGTAGACGTCTCCCACTGCAACAGCCGCCACCTTAGTAGCATTGCCCATGTAGACGGTAATCTCTCCTTGATTAGTCGTCGGGTTTCTCGGAACCCTTGCAGAATTGCAGACATGATCGATGGCTCCGTATCTACACACAGTCTTTGGTAGATAACACCGCTAAACATGTTTCAACAACTAGAGCATGAGATATACCTTTGTTGTTCGATTCCCTACGAGGACATCCGCCTTCCAATGCCACGCTTGCGGATGAAGCACTTGCCCTTGGCTTCTTCACTCCGACTTTAAATCACGTGCTCTGAGATTTATTCACTTTCTTTCTTGAGCCGACTTGTTTCTTCTTCTTCTTTCCTCTCGGTTTAGAAGTAGAACCATTTTCGACATAGTGAATTTGAGAATTGTGACGAAATAATCCTTCGTTAGTAGTTCCCCTAATGAATAAATCCTCTTATTCATATTATAGTTCAGGTGGAACTGCTCAAAACTTCTAGGTAGCGTTTGGAGGATCATATCGATCTGGGTTTCCCCATCAATTTCTCTTCCAAGGATCTGTATTTCGTTCAGATAAGCCATCATCTTTAGGATATGATCCCTTACAGGAGTACCCTCTTGCATGGTGGCTGTCATTATCTTTCTCATGGCTTCTTACCTAGAAGCCCTATCCTGATGACCAAAGAGTTCCTTGAGATTGTTCATAATATCATAGGCTGTTGGTAAATCTTAATGCTGATGTTGCAATACATTTGACATTGAAGCCAAAATGTAACACCGCGCCATCTCATCTGCTTTTACCCATTTCCTATGATATTCAGGGGGCGTTTGGTTCTTTCCTAAGAATAGGAATCGGAATGGAAATCATTGTAGTGTGGAATAGGAATGGGTATGAACATGGATATCACTCTTAAAAGTAATGTTTGGTTAGTTGCATATTTTCTATCGGAATAAATCAAAATTTCTTTTTTTACCCTTAAAGGAAAATAAGAGAAAAAATAGATGAGAGAGAAAGATGAATGAGAGAGAAAAATATGATGAGAGAGAATGATGAGAGAGAAAGTGTGATGAGAAAGAATAAAGAGAGAGAAAGTGTGATGAGAGAGAATGAGAAAAGAGAGTGTGATAGAAGAGAGTATGATGAGAGAAGATGAGAGAGAAAATATAATGTGAGAGAAAGTATGATGGGAGAGGGTGAAGAGAGAGAAAATGTAATGAGAAAAAAATGAGAAGAGAGAGCGTGATGAGAGAGATTGAGGAGAGAGAAAGTATGATGAGAGAGAAAGTGTGATTAGAAAAAAAGAGAACAATGAGTGTGATGGGAGAAATTAAGGAGAGAGAAAGTATGATGAGAGAGAAAGTGTGTTGAGGAAAAAAAGGAGGGAGTGTGACAAGAGAGATTGAGGAGAGAGAAAGTGTGATGAGAAAAAAAGAGAAAAGAGAGTGTGATGGTAGAGATTGAGGAGAGAGAAAGTATGATGAGAGAGAAAGTATGATGAGAAAAAAAGGAATAGAGTGCGATGAAAGATATTGAGGAGAGAGAAAGTATGATGAGAGAGAAAATGTAACGTAAAAAAAAAGAGGAAAGAGAGTGTGATAGGAGAGATTAAGGAGAGAGAAAGTGTGTGATAAAATGATGAGAGAGAAAATATGATGAGAGAGAACAAGGAGAGAGAAGTGATATGAAAGATAAAATAAATAAATATATTTTGATATTTGATATTTGATATTAAGGGAGAAAATTTAAGTTTTAGGTCAAGGGTATTTTTGGAATAAGGGAATATTTTGATTCATGAAAATAGGGTAATGACTCATTGAAGAGGAGGTACATGGGAATGGGTTATTACCCAATTTCAAGGATTCATTCCCTTATTTGTATTCATATTCCTATAATCCAAACATTAACAATGGCAATGAATGATTCCCATTCCCATTCCCTACTCTTATTCCCCTAAACCAAACACCCCCTCAATCTCCTCTTGGGTAGATTCACCAGTAGGTGCTTCAGGGCACTGCTCAGTCAGTACAAATTTATAGCTTTCAGCAGTAAGAAAAATGTCTAGGTTTCTTTTCCAATCTATGTAATTAGGTCCAGTAAGTCTATTCTGTTGAAGTATGATGGACAGTGAGTTGAAAGTCATCCTAAGAATCACAAATAACTTTTGGTCAGAACTCTAAATTTAGAATAATATTGATTCCTCAAACAATACTATTTTAAATTAACCAACACCTCATAACACCGTGAATTTTGTATGCCACGTTAGTGTGGACGTATACAAATTCAACATTTGTAAATGGAGGGTTTTAACCCATTAATTTTATTATCTTGTCAACCTAACTTTTTGACAAATAAAATTAATAGTTGGTATCATTTGGTCACACAAATAATAGCAATGACTCCGATGGGGAGGATACTATTAGATGTGTCTAAGTGTATACCATTACTTGACACTAAGTCCATTAATAAGATTATGTCCCTTCCGTTGGGGAAGATCACACACTCTTAATTAACTTCCTATAGTCATCCAAAAATGGAAGTCTGTTCTAGTGATCCACAAACAAGCTCATCCGTTATGGAGGAAGGCACTCAGAGCCAACGCGTAAGCTTGTTTGCATCACTTACAAACCAGTAATGGAGACCATGGGATTTACTTAAAAATCCCTCTCCCACTTAGTTATTTATAAATGAGGAATTTTAACTATGCTAGCCTACTAAACTTGTAAACTAACATGCACACACAGCACAATATAAAAGCAATAAATAGAAAATCTAATTTTCAACTATTATGGCTTTTATCTCTAGTTGTCCTCCGTGTGTTGTCATCCCAAGCTGCTGCCATATTTGGCCACCGGGTCTAGCTGTCGCATCCATCTTGCTCCTTGTTCCGCTGCGCCTCTGGTCCTTAGAAGGTTCCACGCTTTGCAAGATTCGATCCGCGACATAAATAGAATTTTACATTTTTGATCCTATATTCCATAAAAGGAATGTACATGTATCTAGATCAAAAATAAAATCCTAATAAAACTAAATACAGCTCCTGCTGTATTTTAATACAATCATGCACACACATATAAATGCCCTTGACATGTCCAAGGGTCCAATCACACACATAATAACTAAAAGCATAATAGTTGAATCCTGCATCCACAAAGTTAGCACATCCTACTATTAACCTGCCTAAATTATGTATGACATGTGCATAATTAACCTAATACCAAATACACAGAGGCAAAACCTTAGCTCTGATACCAATTGTTGGTTGCTACTCAGAAAACCTAGAGGTTCCACTGTACAAAAATTTTGTACAAAGGTCTGAACCTTTTCCTAGCTACCATGTGTTCTTTTAAATTAAATTTTGGATCGTCTGCGGAACATAACACGTTTGATCCAAAACTTAATCTATTCGTTCTTTTAGGTTTTGACTTGGATCTCCTGCGGAACTTAACACGTTCGACCCAAATCACCTTAAGTTATTAATTCCATTAAATATTAATTTCCTTAATTGGTTCCCAGTACTGACGTGGCGAGGCACACGACCTTCTTGGATATGGGAGCAACCACCACCGACTAGACAAAATCTTTTATAGAAATCTAATATTTAATTTCCTAAAATAACTTTAGGTTAACCAAAAAGAACAATCAAATCACAAGGAAAAGAAAAAACAAAAGAACACAATATCGAAAAACATATTCGAAATTCTAAAACGTAAGCCTCTTATATTTGGTATTATTTCCATAAATAACTAGTATGATGCGGAAAGAAAAATTACTAGTTATACCTTGTAGAAAAACCTCTTGATCTTCTACCGTATTCCTCTTCTAACCTCGGACGTTGTGTGGGCAACGATCTTCCGAGATGAGAAACCACCAACCACCTTCTTCTCCTCCTAGCTAGGTTCGGCCACAAAGAAAGAAGCTTCACCAAGGAAGAAAATCAAAACACTAACCAAGCTCCAAGAGATGCTCGCTTCCTCTCCTTCTTCTTCTTCTTCTCCAAGTAGTATCCGGCCACCACAAGAGCTCCAAGGAAAGAGAGGGGTTTGGCCACCACAAGAGGAAGAGAGGGAAAGGATGGCCGGCCACACCAAGGAACAAAAGAAGGAGAGAAAATAATAGAGGTTGTATCTTGTGAAGGCACCCTCACCCCTTCTTTTATATTCCTTGGCCAAGGCAAATTAGAAAATTTAATTACAATAAAATTTCCATAATTTTCTTGACATGATTTAATTGAGAAAAATAAAATAAAATTTCCCAGTTTAATCTATATTGGCCGGCCACATCAAGGGGAAACAATTTAGACAAGTTTTAATCAACAAATTAAAACTTCCTAATTTGTTTCCGGAAATTTTAAAAAATAAAATTTCTCTTCAAAAATCTCTTCATGGTTGATAAAAGGAAATTTCTATAATTTTAATTTTACAACATGTGAATAATTTTTAAAGAGAAAATAAAATATCTCACCAATCTACAAATAAGGAAAGAGATCTAATCTCTTTCTTTAATCTTTTGTAGATCTTTTATAAGAGAGATATTTTAATTTTAATTCTATTTAATAAATTATTTCTTCCACATAATAAAAATTAAAATTAAAATTCCTTTTTATTTTAATTTGGCCGGCCCACTAGCTTGGGTTCAAGCTAGGCCACCCAATATACCTAGGCCGGCCCTAGCTTGGTTCCCAAGCTAGCTTGGCCGGCCCCTTATTGGAGGGTATAGAAGGTGGGTATAGGTGGGTATAGTACTCTATAAATAAGAGGCTACGATAGGGACCGAGAGGAGGAATTGGTTTTGGTCTCCCGATAAAATTAAGCATCCCGTGTTCGCCCCGAACACAACTTAATTTTATCAATAATAATTCATTCCACTAGAGAACTATTATTGAACTACCGCACCAATCCCAAATTACATTTTTGGGCTCCTTCTTATTATGAGTGTGTTAGTCTCCCTGTGTTTAAGATATCGAATGTCCACTAATTAAGTGAGTTACTGACAACTCATTTAATTAATATCTAAATCCAAGAGTAGTACCACTCAACCTTATTGTCATGTCGGACTAAGTCCACCTGCAGGGTTTAAGATGACAATCCTTATGAGCTCCTCTTGGGGACATTATCAACCTAGTATCTCTAGGACACAGTTTCCTTCTATAATCAACAACACACACTATAAGTGATATCATTTCCCAACTTATCGGGCTTATTGATTCATCGAACTAAATCTCACCCATTGATAAATTAAAGAAATAAATATCAAATATATGTGCTTGTTATTATATTAGGATTAAGAGCACACACTTCCATAATAACTGAGGTCTTTGTTCCTTTATAAAGTCAGTATAAAAGAAACGACATGGTCCTACTCAATACACTCTGAGTGTATTAGTGTAATTATAAAGTCAAGATAAACTAATACCTAATTACACTACGACCTTCTAATGGTTTGATCCTTTCCATTTTGGTCGTGAGCTACTGTTTATAATTTATAAGGTACTGATAACATCATCTTCTGTATGTGACACCACATACTATGTTATCTACAATATAAATTAAATGAACGACTACAAACAAATGTAGACAATTTAACCAAATGTGATTCTTTATTCATAATGAATGTTTTACAAAGCTTAGTCTTTCAGTATACACTCCAACAACCTGGTGTATAGATACAGGAGCCACTGATCATGTCTACAATTCATTGCAGGGTTCCAGAAAACCCAACAACTATATGAAAGGGAAAACATCGTCTACATGGGCACTACTTCAAAAGTAGAAGCTGTTGTAGTGGGAGATGTTTATCCTCTGATAGGAATATAATATGGATTTTGAGAAATTATTTTTATATATCAAGTTTAGAAAGAACTTGATTTCAGTTTCTAGACTATCAAAGAACTTGAAATTTAGTCTCTTTCGATAACAAAGTTGTTATGAAGAAAAAGAGAAAAGTTATCTGTTCTGGTACATTGGTTGGCAATTTATAAATCCAATAACTCCCACAATGCAACAAATGGAAATTAATAACATATCTTCAAACTCTAATAAGAGAAAAGCAACCTTCAGAAATGAACCAATCATATCTTTGGCATCTAAGGCTAGGTTATATTAGCTTGAGTAGGATTCAAATGATAATAGCCGATGAACTTTTGGGTTCATTGGTAGTGGAAATCTTTCCAACCTACGAGTCTTACTTGGAAGGAAAAATAACTAAGAAGCTTTTTAAGTCTAAGGGGTAAGGAGCCAAAGATATGTTGGAATTGGTTCACTCTGATTTGTGTGAACCTTTGACTATCCAGGCAAGAGGTGGTTTCAAATATTTCATCTCTTTTATAGACGATTATTTGAGATACGGGTATATTTACTTGATGCGCCGCAAGTCTAAGTACTTTGATAAGTTCAAAGAAAACAGGGCTGATGTGGAGAAACGTCAAGGTAAAAGTATCTAGACACTGCGGTGAGATCGTAGTGGCGAGTACCTCTTAGGAGAGTTTAGGAGTCACTTATCAGAAGTCGGGATTCAATCCCAACTGACTGCACCTAGTACACCCCAACAGAATGGTGTGGCAGAAAGAAGGTATAAGACTATTATGGAAAAGATTAAATCGATGATGAGTTATTCACAATTACCAAAATTCGTTTTGAGGATATACTCTGGAAATGAAAGTGAACATAGTATCTTCTAAATCAGAACCCTCTACTCCCATAGAATTGTAGAATGGGCGTAAGCCTAGTCTAAAGCATATTCGAATTTGGGGTAGTCTAGCACATATGCTAAAGGAAGACATTGATAAGTTGGATAGGAGTTTACTTGTTTGTGGGTTATCCTAGAAAAAAAAAAGGAGGTTTATAGTCCTAAAAATCAGAAGGTCATTGTAAGCACCAATGCCCGATTTTTAGAAAAGGACTATGTAATGAACCACAAGTCCATAAGTAAATTTATTCTTAAGGAAATAATAAAGGACACGTCTAATCTAGTACCAACTGTACAAGATGAAAACTGCAACACGTATCACAAATGATACACAATTACAGACAAGTGCCTCGTCGTAGTGGGAGAGTTGTTAGACAACCTGAAAGATTCATGCTTGGGAGAGTCTTTGGACTTGATCCATGGTCAACATGAACCTGATCCCCAGACATATGACGAAGCACTCCAAGATAATGATACAGCATCTTGGCAAAGAGCAATGAATACAGAAATAGAATCTATGTATTCTAACAAGGATTGGGAGCTTGTAGAACCATCAAATAGTGTAAAAGCTATTGGATGAAAAAAAGTCTACAATAGAAAAAGAGGGATAGATGGGAATGTGGAAACTTTCAAAGCAAGGCTCGTTGAAAAAGGGAAACCTTTTATCGGTAGTCATGCTAAAGTCTCTCTGGATTCTTTTATCTTTTGTTACTCATATGGATTATGAGGTTTAGCAAGTGGATATCAAGACAATTTCCCTTAATGGAAGTCTTGAAGAAAACATCCATATGAAGCAACGAGAGGGTTCCTTGCAAAGGGCAAAGAGCATCATGTATGTAATCTCAATTGGTCTGTGGACTGAAGCAAAGTTTCAAGGTCTTGGAACATCCGGTTTAATGGAGTAATCCAGACTTATGGATTTATTCAGTGTCCGGATGAGTCTTGTGTATACAAGAAGTGTGATGGAAACGTGGTGGTATTTCTTGTACTATACGTAGATGACATATTTGGTAGTTGAAATCAATATCAAAGTGTTGTCGGAAGTAAGGGTATGGTTGTCCAAGTTATTTAATTTACACAAATATTCAATATGAAGGACTTGGGAGATTACACAAATATTCTAGTGATCAAAGGGATCACAAGAAAAGAATATTATGCTTATCCCGAGCTTCATATATCGATACAATCCTAGCTCGTTTTAGCATGCAAGACTCCAAGAAAGGTTTTCTACCTTTTAGACATGGAGTAACTTTATCTAAAGAGATGTCTTCGAAGACATCAAAGGAGATAGAGGACATGAAGGCAGTTCCTTATGCTTCGACTGTCGGAAGCCTATTATATACAATGTTGTGTACGAAACTTGATATCTATTTTACCGTAGGCATGGTTAGCAGATATCAAAGTAATCCTGGACAAGGACATTGGACTACTGTAATGCATATATTGAAGTACCTAAGAGGGACTAAAGATTATATACTAGCTTACAAAGCAGATGATTTACTCCTTGTGGGTTACACAGATTTTGACTTCCAATCAGAAAGGGACAATAGTAAGTCGACCTCGGGGTTTTGTGTTTACTTTAGGAGGTGAAGTCATAACTATGGAGGAGTGTTAAGCATAGGTGTTTTTCGGACTCCACCATAAAAGCTGAGTATGTGGCAGCCTCAGAAGCAACCATAGAAGCTAAATGGCTCAATAACCTCATGATGGACTTAGATGTGATTCCTGGTTTGTCCAAAATTATTTGGTGCAGTAGCAAACTCGAAGGAACCACGAGCCCATAAGGCAAGTAAACACAATAGAGCGTAAGTACCACCCAATACGAGATATCGTATAACGAGGAGAAGTTGTTGTCGCCTAGATTGCATCAGCAGATTACTTGGATCTTTTCACTAAGGCCCTTAAGGAAAGAGCTTTTGATGGGCATGTTGAGGGGATTGGAATCAGATGTATGGCAGGGTATATGGCAGCATAGTCTTTTAGTATAAGTGGGAGATTGTTGGAATGTATACTAAAAGCCTAGCTTTTTGTATAAACATAAGAATCATATTGGTCAAATATCTACAAGTTAAGTGTAGTTGTTCGATTAATTTATATTGCAGATAACATGGTGTGTGGTGTCACACACAGAAGATCATATTATCAGATCGTTAAAAATTATAAATAGTTGCTCACGACAAGATGGAAAGGAACAAACCATTGGAATAGTCGTAGTGTAATTAGGTATTAGTTTATCTTGACTGATAAATTACACTAGTAAACTCTGAGTGTCTTGATCAGGACTATTTAAGATAAGTTCTTTTTATACTGACTTAATAAAAGAACAAGACCTTAGTTATTATCAAAGTGTGTGCTCTTAATCATAATATAATAACAAGCATATATATTTAGTATTTATTTCTTTGACTTATCAAACGGTGAGATTTAGCTCGATAAATCAATAGGCCCGATAAGTTGGGAAATAATATTACTTATAGTGTGTGTTGTTGATTATAGAAGAAAACTGTGTCCTGTAATCTAGGTTGATAATGTCCCCAAGAGGAGCTCATAAGAATTGTCATGTTAAACCCTGCAGGTGGACTTAGTCCGACATGATGATAAGGTTGAGTGGTACTACTCTTGGACTAAGAAATAAATTCAAGTGAGTTTTCAGTAACTCATTTAATTAGTGGACATTTGACATCTTAAACACAGGGAGATTAATACACTCATAATAAGAAGGAGCCCAAAACGTAATTTGAGATTGGTGCGGTAGTTCAATAATAATTCTTTAGTGGTATGAATTATTATTGATGAAATTAAGTTGGGTGTTCGGGGCAAACACGGGAAGCTTGATTTCATCGGGAGACCAAAACTAATTCCTCCTCTCGGTCCCTATCGTAGCCTTTTATTTATAAAGTATTATACTCACCCTTATCCACCTTCTTACCCATCCTAATGGGGCCGGCCAAGCAAGATTGGAACCCAAGCTTGGGCCGACCAAAGTAAAAAAGGATGAGCCAAATTGAGGGGTTGGCCAATGCTTGGAGCCCAAGCAAGGTGCGGCCGACGCTTATCAAAATAAAAGGATTTTTATTTTAAAATTTTTCTTATGTGGATTCCATAGTTTTAAAAGAAAGTTTAAAATTTAAATCTTTCCTTTTATAGCTTTCTACAAAATATTAAGAAAAGATTTGATATCTTTCCTTATTTATAGATTGATAGAAAGATTTTAATTTTGATAAAACTTTCCTTTTTTGTAACCATGTTCAAGATTTAAAAATAGAGTTTTAAAATTAAATATTTCATTTTATAAGTTTTTACAAAAGATATAGAAAAGAATTGATATATTTCCTTATTTGTAGATTGAAAGGAGATTTTAATTTTAGAGATAACTTTCCTTTTTGGAAATCATCCACATGTTTTAAAAGAGAGATTTTAATTTAAAGAAATTTCCTTTTATAACCAACCATGAAGAGATAAATTATTAGAGAAATTTTATTTTTAAAATTTCCAGAAACAAATAAGGAAGTTTTAATTTTGTTTAAAACTTGCCTATTGTGGAAGCTCTTAAGGTGGCCCGCCATATGTTTTAAGAAAAGGAATTTGGTTTTAATTAATTAAAATTTTCTTTTCATAGCAAAGGAATTATGGAAGTTTTTATTTAAATTTCCTTATTTGCCAAGACCAAGGATTATAAAAGAGGGGGTAGAGGTGCCTTCATGGGTGACAACTCTATTCTATTTTCCTTTCCTCCCTCTCTTCCTTGGTGGTGGCCGGCCCTAGAGCTTCTTATTCTCCTCTTCTCTTCTTCTTTAGTGGCCGGTTTCATCTCTCTCTTGGATCTCTTGTTGGTGGCCAGTTCTAGCTAGGAGAAGAAGGAGAGAAAGGAGGTTTTGTTTCTAGCATCCCTTGGAGCTTGGTGGTGGCGGCCGAACCTCTACATCCTTGGAGGAGCTTTGGTGGCCGAAACTTGGTGAAGAAGAAAGAAGGGCTTGGGTGGTTCTCATCTCGGTAGATCGTTGCCCACACAACATCTGAGATAAGAAGAGGAATATGGTAGAAGATCAAGAGGTTGTTACAGACAAAGAAAGGTATAACTAGTAATTATTTTCCGCATCATACTAGTTTTTCTTTGTATGAATTCCAAACACAAGAGGCATATGATTCTAGAGTTTCGAATTTGTGATTCGAGTTTGTGTTTTTTTTTGTTTTTCGAATTTTGTGATTCGATTGTTCTTTTTGGTTAAACCTAGAGTTATATAAGGAAATTAAATATTAGATTTCATTGAAAGGCTTTGTCTAGGAAGTGGTGGTTGTTCCCATATTCAAGAAGGCCTAGTGTCTCGTCATGTTTAACCTGGAAGCTGATTTCTGAAATTAATATTTAATTGAATTTATAACATAGGTGGATTTGGATCAATAATGTTAAGCATCGTTTGCGATCCATGTGTAAACCATTAAGAACAGATAAGTTAAATTTGGAATCAATAATGTTAAGTTCCATTTGCGATTCTGAATTTAATTTCTAAAGAACACAATAGATTGTTAGGAAAGGTTTGACACTTGTACAAAATTTTTGTACAGTGGAACCGGTACGATCTTCTTAGGACCAACCAACATGTACAAATTTTTATACAGGGGAGGCAGAATGAAACTCCAAGTAGCGACCAACAATTGGTATTAGAGCTAGGTTTTCTGCCTCTGTATATTTGGTTTTCAGTTAAATTATGCACTTTTCATACATAAATTTGGGCATGATAATAGTAGGATGTGCAATGAGATTAACTCTGTGTTTGCAGACTGCCTAGTGTTGGTTGCTACTTGGAACACCGTTCTGTTTCGCCTCTACAAAAATTTATACAAGTACAGAACTTAACCAAGCTACTCATGTGCTCTACTGAAGTTAGACTTGGATAGCAAACGATGTTTAACATTATTAATCCAAGTTACTCTTTAGAAGTTAAACTTGGATTGGAAATGATACTTAACATTTTTACTTCAAGTTTAACCTATGTGTTCTTCAGAAGTTAAAACATATTACAAAAGTTAATTAAATATCTCTTTCAAAGATTGACTTCCAGGTTAAACATGACGAGACACTAGACCTTCTTGGTTATGGGATCATCCACCACTTCCTAGACAAAGCCTTTCAAAGAAATTGGATATTTAACTTCTTACAATAACCCTTGGTTTAACTAAAGAGACCTCAATAGAAGCACAAGATCGAAACACGAAATCAAAACACGAAATTGAAAACCTAAAAATGATAGCCTCTTGTGTTGGTATTTCAGGATCCACGCAAAGAAAAGAAACTAGTACGTAGCGGGATAATAGACTAGTTGTACCTTTCTTTGTAGACAAAAGACCTCTTGATCTTCTGTTATATTCCTCTCCTCCTCTTGGACGTCATGTGGGCGACGATCTACCAAGATGAAATCCACCCGAACCACTTCTTCTCCTCCAAGACTCTCGAGCCACCAAGGGATGCTAAAATAGGAAATTTCCTTCTTCTTCTTCTCCTCCAAGCAACCAACCACCAAGTGCTTCTCCTCTTCTTCTTCTTCCTCTCTAAGCAACCGGCCACAAGGATTTACCAATCCTTGATGCCGCAGGCCCTAAGCAAGCAAAGAGGAGACAAGAGGAAAGGTGTCGCTGGCCCTTATGGGAAAGAAAACAAAGAAAGAAGAAGAAGGGAGAGGACCGGCCACAAGGAAGAGAGGAGAGGGGGCAAGGCTTAGGTTGTGTATCTCATGAGGCACCCTCTCCTTCTCTTTTATAATCCTTGGTCATGGCAAAAAAAGAAAGTTTTAAACATAATTAAAACTTCCTTATTTGTGGCCTCCACTTAAAAAGGAAATTTTAACAACAATTAAAATCTCTCTTTTCTAAATTTCCTATTGTACATGGCAATAAAGGAAAGTTTTAAAATTAATCTCTCTCTTTTAAAACATGTAGACAACTACAAAAAAGGAAAGATTAATTAAAACTTCTCTTTTTAAATCATGGTTACAAAAAAGGAAAGTTTTATAAAAATTAAAATATCTCTTTTAAACATTATAGATAACTACAAATAAGGAAAGATTTTAACAAAATTAAAATCTCTCTTTAATCTTTTGTAGATAACTATAAAAGGAAATATTTTAAAATTTTAAAACTCTCTTTTAAAACCATGAGGATGACTATAAAAGGAAATTTTAAAATTAAAATTTCTCTTTTAAATCCCTTCATGAATGGCTACAAAAGGAAAGATTTTAACAAAAAATAAAATCTCCCTTTAGTTCTAATGGTGTGGTCGGCCCCATGCTTTGACACCAAGCATGGCTTGGCCGGCCACCTCTTGGGCTCCAAGCAAATGCTTGGCCGACCCCATTGCTCCAAGCAAGAATGTGTTCGGCCCATTACTTGGGTAAGAAGTGGACTTGGTGGATACAAGGCTTTAGAGAGGCTACAACAGGGACCGAGAGGAGAAATTGATTTTGGTCTCCCGATGAACTTGAGTTTCCTGTGTTCACCCTGAACACCCAACTCAAGTTCATCAATAATAACTCATTCCACTAAAGAGTTATTATTGAACTACCACACAAATCCCAAATTACATTATGGGATCCTTCTTATCATGAGTGCATTATTCTCCCTGTGTTTAAGATATTGAATGCCCACTAATTAAATGAGTTACTGACAACTCACTTAATTAATATCTAGCTCCAAGAGTAGTACCACTCAACTTCATTGTCAAGCCGGACTAGATCCACCTGCAAGGTTTACATGACAATCCTTATGAGCTCCTCAAGGGGACATCATCAACCTAGATTACTAGGACATAGTTTCCTTCTATAATCAACAAGACACCATATAAATAATATTATTTCCCAACTTATCAGGCCTATTAATTTAAAGAAATAAATCTCACCCATTGATTAATTAAAAAATACATAATAAGTATATGTGCTTGTTATTATATCAGGATTAAGAGTACACACATCCATAATAACAGAGGTTTTGTTCTTTTATGTAGTCAGTATAAAAAGAAACAACCTCAAATGGTCCTGCTCAATACACACATAGTGTACTAGTGTAATTTTATAGTTAAGATAAACTAATATCAAATTACACTACAACCATTCCAATGGTTTGTCCCATTCCATCTTAGCTGTGAGCTACTATTTATAATTTATAAGGAACTGAAAACATGATCTTCTGTATGGCACCACACACCATATTATCTATAATATAAATTAAATGGACAACTACATTTAATATAAATGTAGACATTTGACCAATGTGATTCTTATTTCAAAATAAATGTTTACAAAAAGCTAGGCTTTTAATATACATCCTAACACCTAGTTCCAACTATTATGGCCCTATTGTGTTTGTGTGTGATTGAACCCTCGGGCATGTCATGGGCATTTTATAAGTGTGCATGATTGTAATTATTAAATACAGCAGGAGCTGTATTAGTTTTAGGATTTTACATTTTTATTCGATCTAGATTACATGTACATTCCTTCGTGGAATATAGGATCGATAAATGTAAAATTTTATTTTGTTGCGGATCGTATCCTTGTGAAGCGTGGTGCTATTTGAGGATCAGAGGTGCAGCGAAAAAGGAAGCAAGAAGGGCGCAACGATATAAACCCTAGGGCCGGCGGCCAGAGTTGGCGGCGGCTAGGGTTAGTGACATAAGGAGGACAGCTATGGATGAGGCCATAATAGTTGGAAAATTAGTTTTCATATTTATTGCCTTTTATGCTATGATGTGTGTGCTGTGTTTGTGTGCTTGTGTGCATGTTAAAATTTGTCGTTTCTAAATAACTAAGTGAGAGAGGAATTATTTAAATTCCACGGACTCCATTACTGGTTTGTAAGTGATGCATTCAAACTTGCGCGTTGGCTCTGAGTGGCTTCCTCCACATCGGTTGAGTTTGTTTACGGATCACTAGATCAAACTTCCTTTATGGATGATTATAGGAAGTTATTTAGGAGCGTTTGATCTTCTCCAACTAAAGGGGTACAATCCTATTTAATGGACTAAGTATCAAGTAAAGGTATACACTTAGGCACATTTATTAATATCCTCACCATCGGAGTCATTGCTATTATTTGTGTGACCGGAGAAAAACCAACTATTAATTTTATTTGTCATAAAGTTAGGATGCCAAGATAATAAAATTAATGGGTAAAACCTCCTCTTACAAATGTTTGAATTTGTATACGTCAACACTAACGTGGCATACAAAATTCACGGTGTTTTGAGGTGTTGGTGAATTTAAATGAAATTATTTGAGGAATCAATATTATTTTAAATTCTAAAGTATTGATCAAATATTTTATGATTTTTAGGTTTTCAAATAGCCTTCAAACCTCCTGCTATTATATTAGAGAATAAACTTACAAGTCCCAATTATATTGATTGGAAACAAAAAGTGGACCGTCCTCACAAAATTGAGAACAATAAATGTGTATCCTATTCATTAGTTGTTTAAACATATTTAGTGGTGTTATCTACCGATACCTAGTTTGTAGATACGGGATCCACTGATCATGTCTGCAATTCATTGCAGCGATTCCAGGAAATCCGACGACTACATGAAGGGAAAATCACCGTCTACATGGACAATGCTATGAAAGTGGCGGCTGTTGTAGTGGGAGATGTTTATTTATCTTTTGATAGGAATAAAACATTGATTTTGAGAAATTATCTTTACGTACCAAGTTTTAGAAAGAACTTGATTTTCGTTTCTAAACTATTTAAGGATGGATATTCTTTTTATTTTGATGACAAAGTTGTTATCAAGAAAAATAGGGTAGTTATCTATTCTAGTACGTTGGTTGACAATTTGTATACTCTAAATCCAATAACTCCCACGATACAATAATAGGAAATTTTAATCTTTCCTTTTTAGAATTACCAAATTCATTTTGGGGATATGCTCTGTAACAACAGTGTACATTCCGAACTTGGTACCTTCTAAGTCAGTACCCTCTAATCCCATAGAATTATGGAATGGGCAAAAGCCTAGTCTGAAACATATTCGGATTTAGGGTAGTCTAACACATGTGCTGAAGGGAGACATTGATAAGCTGGAATCATGAACAGAAGTTCGCTTGTTTGTGGGTTATCCTAAAGGAATGAAAGGTAGTTTATTTTATAGTCCGAAAGATCAGAAAGTCATTGTTAGCACCAATGCCCTATTTTTAGAAGAAGACTATGTAATGAACCACAAGCCCATGAGTAAAATTATTCTTGAGGAAATAAGAGAAGACACGTCTACTTTAGTACCAATGGTACAAGATGAGATACCACAAGAAACTGTAACACGTGTCACAAATGATGCACAACCACAAGTAGTGCCTCATCGTAGTGGAAGGCAACCTGAAAGATTCATGTTTTTGGGAGAATCTTTGAACTTGATCCTTGGTGAACATGAACCTGATCCCTGGACATATGATGAAGCACTCCAAGATAAAGATGCAACATCTTGGCAAAGTGTAATGAACTCTGAAATAGAATCTATGTATTCTAATTAGGTCTGGGAGCTTGTAGAACCACCGAATGGTGTAAAAGCCATTGGATGTAAATGAGTCTACAAAATAAAAAAGGGATGGATGGGAAGGTGGAAACCTTCAAACCAAGGCTTGTTGCAAAAGGTTATAATCAGAAAGAGGGGATCAATTATGAGGAAACCTTTTCGCCGATAGCCATGCTCAAGTCTATCCAGATTCTTTTATCTATTGCCGCTCAAATGGATTATGAGATTTGTAAAATGGATGTCAAGACAGCTTTCCTTAATGGAAGTCTTGAAGAAAACATCCATATGAAGCAACCAGAGGGATTCATTGCGATGGGAAAAGAACATCTTGTATGTAAGCTCAATCGGTCTATTTATGGACTGAAACAAGCTTCGAGATCTTGGAACATCTGGTTTAATGAAGTGATTCAGTCTTATGGATTTATTTAGTATCCAGATAAGTCTTGTGTATACAAGAAGAGTGACAGAAATGTGGTCGTATTTCTTGTACTATATGTAGATGATATTTTGCTCATTGGCAACAATATCAAAGTAATGTCAGACGTAAGGGTATGGTTATCCAGACAGTTTGATATGAAGGACTTGGAAGAATGTGGACATATTCTTGGGATCAAAATTATAAGGGATCGCAAGAAAAAGATGTTGTGCTTATCCCAAGCTTTATACATTGATACTATCCTTGCTTGTTTTAGCATGCAAAAATCCAAGAAAGGTTTCTTACCTTTTCATCATGGAGTACCTTTATCTAAAGAGATGTGTCCTAAAACATCAAAGGAGATAGAGGACATGAAGGTAGTTCCTTATGCTTCGGCTGTAGGAAGCCTAATGTATGCAATGTTATGTACGAGACCAGATATCTATTTTACTATGGGCATGGTTAGCATATATCAATGTAATCCAGGACAGGGACATTGGACTGACGTAAAACATATATTAAAGTACCTAAGAAGGACTAGAGATTATATGCTACTTTACCAGGTAGATGATTTTCTTCCTGTGGGTTACACGGATTCGGACTTCCAATCAGATAGGGACAATAGTAAGTCAAACTCGGGGTATGTGTTTACTTGGGGAGGCGGAGCCATAACATGGAGGAGTGTTAAGCAGAAATGCGTTTCGGACTCCACCATGGAAGTCGAGTATGTGATAGCCTCTGATGCAGCCAAAGAAGCAGTATGGCTCAGAAACCTGTTGATTGACTTAGATGTGATTCCTGGTTTGCCCAAAATTATCACAATTTATTGTGATAATAGTGGTATAGTAGCAAACTCGAAGGAACCACGAACCCATAAGGCAAGTAAACCCATTGAGCACAAGTACCACCTAATACGAGACATCGTAAAACGAGGAGAAGTTGTTGTTGCCAAGATTGCATTAGTTGATAACCTAGATCATTTCACTTAGGCCCTTCAAGCGAGAGCTTTTGATGGGCATATTGAGGGGATGAGAATCAGATGTATGGCAGCATATATGGCAGCATAGTTTTTTAATATAAGTGGGAGATTGTTAGGATGTATACTAAAAGCCTAGCTTTTTGTATAAATATTTATTTTAAAATAAGAATCACATTGGTCAAATGTCTACATTTATATTAAATATAGTTGTCCATTTAATTTATATTATAGATAACATGATGTGTGGTGTCACACAGAAAATCATGTTATCAGTTCCTTATAAATTATAAATAGTAGCTCACGACCAAGATGGATAGGGGCAAACCATTGGAACGGTCGTAGTCTAATTTGGTATTAGTTTATCTTGACTATAAAATTACACTAGTACACTATGAATGTATTGAGCAGGACCATTTGAGGTTGCTCTTTTTATACTGACTGCATAAAAGAACAAGACCTCTGTTATTATGGAAGTCTTGAAGAGGGATTCATTGCGAAGACACGTCTACTTTAGTACCAATGGTACAAGATGAGATACCACAAGAAACTGTAACACGTGTCACAAATGATGCATAACCACAAGTAGTGCCTCATCGCAGTGGAAGGAAACCTAAAAGATTCATGTTTTTAGGAGAATCTTCGGACTTGATCCCTGGTGAACATGAATCTGATCGTCGGACATATGATGAACACTCCAAGATAAAGATGAAACATCTTGGCAAAGTGTAATAAACTTTGAAATAGAATTTATGTATTCTAATCTGGTCTGGGAGCTTGTAGATCCATCGAATGGTGTAAAAGTCATTGGATGTAAATGGGTCTACTAAAGCACAAGAGGGATGGATGGGAAGGTGGAAATCTTCAAAGCATGGCTTGTTGCAAAAGGGCATACTCAGAAAGAGGGAATTGATTATGAGGAAACCTTTTCACCGGTAGCCATGCTCAAGTTTATTCGGATTCTTTTATCTATTGCCGCTCAAATGGATTATGAGATTTGGCAAATGGATGTCAAGACAACTTTCCTTAATAGAAGTCTTGAAGAAAACATCCATATGAAGCAACTAGAGGGATTCATTGCGAAGGGCAAAGAGCATCTTGTATGTAAGCTCAATCAGTCTATTTATGGACTGAAACAAGCTTCGAGATCTTGGAACATCTGGTTTAATGAAGTGATCCAGTCTTATGGATGTATTCAGTGTCCAGATAAGTCTTGTATATACAAGAAGAGTGATGAGAACGTGGTGGTATTTCTTGTACTATATGTAGATGATATTTTGCTCATTGGCAACAATGTTAAAGTATTGTCAGACGTAAGGGTATGGTTATCCAAGCAGTTTGATATGAAGGACTTGGGAGAATGTTGACATATTCTTGGGATCAAAATTATAAGGGATCGCAAGAAAAAGATGTTGTGCTTATCCCAAGCTTCATACATTGATACTATCCTTGCTCATTTTAACATACAAAATTTCAAGAAAGGTTTCTTACCTTTTCAGCATGGAGTACCTTTATCTAAAGAGACGTGTCCTAAAATATCAAAGGAGATAGAGGACATGAAAGCAGGTCCTTATGTTTCGGCTGTAGGAAGCCTAATGTATGCAATGCTATGTACAAGACTGGATATCTGTTTTATCGTGGCCATGGGTAGCATATATCAAAGTAATCCAGGACAGGGACATTGGACTGCCGTAAAGCATATATTAAAGTACCTGAGAAGGACTAGAGATTATATGCTAGTTTACGAGGCAGATGATTTGCTTCCTATGGGTTACACGGATTCAGACTTCCTATCAGATAGGGACAATAGCAAGTCAACCTCAGGGTATGTGTTTACTTTGGGAGGCGGAGCCATAACATGGAGGAGTGTTAAGCAGAAATGCGTTTTGGACTCCACCATGGAAGCCGAGTGTGTGGCAGCCTTTGAGGCAGCCAAAGAAGTTGTATAACTCAGAAATTTGTTGATGGACTTAGATGTGATTCCTTGTTTGCCCAAAATTATAACAATTTATTGTGATAATAGTGGTGCAGTAGCAAACTCGAAGGAACCTCGAGCCCATAAGGCAAGTAAACCCATTGAGCGCAAGTACCACCTAATACGAGACATCGTAAAATGAGGAGAAGTTGTTGTCGCCAAGATTACATCAGCAGATAACCTGGATCCTTTCAGTTAGGCCCTTCACGGGAGAGCTTATGATCGGCATATTGACGGGATGGGAATCAGATGTTTGGCAGAATTTATGGCAGTATAGTCTTTTAATATAAGTGGAAGATTATTAGGATGTATACTAAAAGTCTAACTTTTTATATAAACATTTATTTTGAAATAAGAGTCACATTGGTCAAATGTCTGCATTTATATTAAATGTAGTTATCCATTTAATTTATATTATAGATAACATGGTGTGTGGTGTCACACAGAAGATCATGTTATCAGTTTCTTATAAATTATAAATAGTAGCTCACGACCAAGATGGATAAGGACAAACCATTGGAATAGTTGTAGTATTATTTGGTATTAATTTATCTTGACTATAAAATTATACTAGTACACTATGAGTGTATTGAGCAGGACCATTTGAGGTTGTTCTTTTTATATTGACTGCATAAAAGAATAGGACCTCTGTTATTATGGAAGTGTGTGTTCTTAATCCTGATATAATAACAAATACATATACTTAGTATTTATTTCTTTAATTTATCAATGGGTGAGATATATTCAGTTGGATCAATAGGCCCGATAAATTGGGAAATAATATTATTTATATGGTGTGTTGTTGATTATAGAAGGAAACTGTGTCATAATAATCTCGGTTGATGATGTTCCCTTGATGAGCTCATAAGGATTGTCAAGTAAACCCTGCAGGTGGACCTAGTCCGACATGAAAATGAAGTTGAGTGGTACTACTCTTGGAGCTAGATATTAATTAAGTCAGTTATCAGTAACTCATTTAATTAATGGACATTCGATATCTTAAACACAGGGAGACTAACACACTCATGATAAGAAGGAGCCTATAATGTAATATGAGATTGGTGCGGTAGTTCAATAATAACTCTTTAGTGGTATGAATTATTATTGATGAACTTGATTTGGGTGTTCGGGTTGAACATAAGAAACTCAAGTCCATCAGGAGGCCAAAACCAATTCCTCCTCTCGGTCCCTGTTGTAACCTCTATAAATCCTTATATCTGCCAAGTCCACTTCTTACCCAAGTAATGGGCCAAACACATCCTTGCTTGGTGCAAGGGCCCCCGCCAAGCATTAGCTTGGAGCACAAGTAGTGGCCGGCCAAGCCTTGCTTGGTGCCTAAGCAAGGGGCCGACCATAGCATGATAGAAAAGATGATTTTATTTAAAATAAAATTTTGATAAAATCTTTCCTTTTTTGAAGCCATCCACATGGTTTTAAAAGAGTGTTTTAAATTTTAAAATATTTCCTTTTATAGCTATCTACAAAGGATTAAAAGAGAGATTTTAATTTTGTTAAAATCTTTCCCTTTTTGTTGTTATCTATAGTGTTTAAAAAGAGAGATTTTAATTTTGATAAAACTTTCCTTTTTTGTAACCATGATTTAAAAGAGAAGCTTTAATTTTAATCTTTCCTTTTTTGTAGCCATCTACAATGTTTAAATGAGAGAGATTAATTTTAAAACTTTCCTTTTGTAGCCATCACAATAGGAAATTTAAAAAAAGAGAGATTTTAATTATTATTAAAATTTCCTTTTTTGCCATGACCAAGGATTATAAAAGAGAGGTAGAGGGTGCCGTACAAGAAAAAAATCTCTCAAAAACTCCTCTCTTTTCCTTGGTGGCCGGCTCTCCTCTCTCTATTCTTTCCTTGCTTGTTCTCCTTGGGCCGACCACTATTTTTTGCTATTCTTCTTCTCATCTTGCTTGGAGGCCGAAACCTTGCTTGGAGGGGAAGAACATAAGGGCCGGCGGTTGCTTGGAGAAATAGGAGAAGAGAAGGAAGTTTCCTATTTTGCCATCTTTGGGTGGCCGAAACTTGTAGGCAAAGAAGAAGTGGTTTGGGTGGATTTCATCTTAGTAGATCGTCACCCACACGACGTCCAAGAGGAGGAGAGAAATACAACAAAAGATCAAGAGGTCTTTGTTTATAAAGAAAGGTATAACTAGTTTTTCTTTGTATGGATCCTAAAATACCAACACAAGAGGCTAGCGATTTTGTGTTTCGATTTAGTGTTTTGATCTTGTTCTTCTATTGAGGACTCTGTAGTTAAACCTAGGGTTACTGTATGAAGTTTAAATATTCAATTTCTTTGAAAGACTTTGTCTTGGAAGTGGTGGATGATCGCATACCCAAGAAGGCCTAGTGCCTCACCATGTTTAACCTGGAAGCCAATCATTGAAATAGATATTTAATCAACTTCTATAACATGGGATGAACTTGGATTAATAATGTTAAGTATCGTTTGCAATCCAAGTTTTAATTACTGAATAACACATGAGTTGAACTTGAAGTAAAAATGTTAAGTTCCGTTTTCAATTCAAGTTTAACTCATGAGAAACACATAGGTTGTTAGGAAAGTTTTGTGCTTGTACAAATTTTTGTACAGGGGAAGCAGAACGGAACTCCAAGTAGCGACCAAAAATGATGCTGTAGTTGATTCTGATAATCTTGTTGTAGATGATATTGTTGGTCCAGATAGTCTTGATGTTGTAGTTATAGGAGATGATGATGGAAGTGTAGGGGAGACACAAGAATTGCTTCAAATGACTATTTTACCATTTGAGCTAGTTGGGCCTACAGTTGTACTTAGTGACGATGGAAGTATAGGGCAGACTCAATAATCACTTCCGTTGATTGTACCTAATTTAGAGTCAGTTCTTTCACCTGACCAAGATAATGCCGCATATACTATTTTTGACCCTCCAAGTACCTATCAGGATGGTAAGGTCAACATTTCTTCTGAATTCTTAGAAAATTCCATAGAAATAATTAAGTTTGATTGTAGTGGATGTGACATATCATTTGATTCATGATCTATTTATATTGATATTGTTTATAGTACATCTCACACAACATGCGTGCAGGATATGCATCCTCTTTTTAGTGCACGGGATTTCTTCAAATATTTCATTGGCAGTCATTCACGCAAGGATGCATTCAATCACTTGAAGAAAGCCCTAACATTTTATGCAATAATGAAGCTTCTGGAGTGGACACTCCAACTGAATCATCTTCGACCACCGGAGAAAATTTTTGAGGAGTCGATGGTGAAGGGAGAGAGCCTCACTTCACCTACATTCATTCCACTTCCTGAATGGCTTCTGGAACTGAATCATCTCCGATCGCCAAAATTTCAGGAGAGTCTGTTCCATCTCACTGTTTGTTTTCCTTCCTGCTTGTATATATTTCTTTACTTTGTTTGCTTTTACTTGATAGCTCATTTTTGGTTTGTCTTGTTAGTTTTCATAATAAATTTCCTTGGCGTTCTTTTTATCATCATATAAATTGTGAAAGTTAGTTAAATTTGATTGTCGAATTTGATGATTTATTGTCATGATTGGATTCTTGGATTGCATGTGGTTACAACTTGATGATGGATTCTATGTTGACAGATTGAGATGATAATTTTTAGTATACCTAGTGAGGATATTTTTGAGCCTATTATTCTATTGATGGGTGATGCACTTGTGGTTAATGCTACTCTAGAACTTGCTTAATTCTTTCGAGACCACATTATCATAGGTTTGCATGATTTTTATGAAGGTTATCTCACTTTCTTTTATTCATTTCTTTTGTTATCACATGTTTCTTGAATAAAATTCATATCATTTATCATTTCATTCTTTTCTCTCTTCCATTTATTTCCATTTATTGCACTCTCTTACTCTCTAGGGATGTGGATATTTTTGGATGTTACATGGTGAGTGTTTTGCCCGAGACGGACAAAAATTTAAGTGTGGGGGGAGAGAAATAGCCTAGTAGAATTTAGGGAAAGTATAGGTGAACCATGCTTGATCACCATAGGTAAACCATTCTTTTTATCTTTTTATTTCAACTATTGATGATGTTGTATAGTGATGCACAACATGTTGAAAAAAAAAGTGAAATTAGAAAAAAAAAGAGCGAATGAAAAAAAATTGGAAAACAAAAACGTAAAAACAAAAAAAAAATAGAAAAAAAGAAAAATACTTTCGACATGTTGTGTTATTTTATATTCCTTTGTGATAAAATTTTTGGGAGAGACAATCTTTATTGTAGCAATATTTTGATTCTATTGTATATCATGAGTGATATTTTTATTGAAAAGTTATAGTAGAGGTTGTCTATATGTTTATTGGATTTGTGAAAAACTATGACATGTGCTATTTTTGTATTCATATGTGATAGAATTTTTGTGAGTAATAATTTTTATTGTAGCGACATTGAGATATTACTGTAGATCATGAGTGGATGTTTATTGTAAAAGCTATAGTAGAGATTGTTCACATTTTTATTGAGTTTTTAGAGCTAGCTTGGAAGTTGGATGAGATACTTTTGGGGCATTATTTTCTTGTACTCATCTATGTAACGTTCCATTATGTCCATGTCTTCCAACATTACCTTGTTTTACCTTCCTTATTTCTTTTCTTACACTATCATTTGCTTGATTCATGTTTTTCTTACACAAATAATGCCTTCATTATTTTATTGTGCACTCTTATATTTATAGTGGTGGAGATTAGAAGCAAATCAAGCATATGGTAGTGCATGAATCCATGAGTAGCTTGAGTGAGCTCCATTATTGCATATATATGATAGGAGAGCCACTATTACTTGCCTTGTGAGGTTATTTTGTTATCATTCTCAATTTATTAATTGTGGATTGAAGTTATCATGTTTGTTAATCGAAGTATGAATTGAATCCATGATTGCTTGGGTCATTTGAATTGGACAATCTCAGATAACTTTCCTTTCACTATTTTCTAAGCTTGATTAAGAATTGCTAGAGGAATGCATTTTTAGTTATCTTTCTTGTTCTATTATACTTGCTCAAGACGAGCAAGGATAAGTGTGGGGGAGTTGATAGCTAGCATCTTTATTGATTATTTTGGCTCTTATTATTAACATTTTTACCTTCTCATATGCTTAATTTGATGTTTATACTATGTGTTGTGAGTAGGAATTTATTTGGACTTAATTATAAATTTCCTACAATTTATGGAATTTAATCTCATGTTTTTATGTGATTTTGTAGGAAATCTAAAGAGCCATGGATTAGGGTCTGATCGGATCGAATTTGACTTGATTTGGAGGTTAAACAGAGGAGATCAAGCTGAATCAATATGGACCGTCGATCTTGATCTAGAGAGATCTTGTTCCTTCATTCAGATCTAAGTGATCCAGCCCTTCATCCTGATTTAAAGTGATCTGGACCGTTCATGGAGATCAAGGCATCAAGGGTTCATTCAAAAAGTGGAGCTCCAATTCAAACCCAATCCAAAAGCCCATTCTTTAAGCGCAATTTCAAAAACCCAATTTTCCTTCTCTTATTTGATCTGGATCCCATTAACCAAATCCAAAAATCCCCACCTCCTTAAACCAAACCCGTTAAGAAACCTCTTACTCACGTGGATGCAGAGTGTCCTGAACCTCCTCTCGCGCGATTTCCTCTCGCGGCGGCTAGGGCACAACACCGGTGTCCTTCTTCCTTTTCTCTTCGGCGGGTGACCTTGCTTCTTCCCTTACCTTTACTACCACCAGCCGGCCATCCACAGCCCACCACTTCTCCTTCTCATATTCCAATCGGCGACGGCAGAAGCACACTTGGTAGAGGCGGCAGCAAGCTTCGGCATCAACCATCTTCAGCTCGTCAGAGAGGGTTTCTCCGGAAAGACATCCACCGGTGCACCGTTCACTTCTTCCTACTAGGGTTTAGGCGACAGAGGCAGAGGAGCGGCGGTGGTTCTTCCATTTCACAGCATCTTCATCTCCAACCAACTTCCAGCGAGGGGGTTCTTCGTTGGAAGATTCGCATCATCATGTCGAAGCAAGCAGCACCAGCAGAGTGCTCTGTCCATCGGTTTTGGGGGTTCCGGAGCCGGGTCTTCGTGTGACGACGAGGGTAGTCATTGGTAATTTGGAGGTTGACATGTTAATTGTGGATGGATTAGCTTAGTTTAATTATGTTAATTTTTTCAATTTACTTGTGTTGATGCTTTTGATTGAATGCTTGTATCAAACTTAATTCCCCATGTTTAAATTGCATATATTATGCTTAATTAGTTCCATGCACACAACATGTTCGATCTAATGCTTCAACCAATAGTTAGGTTTATTTTGATGCATTTTAGTTCGATTAATTCTTACTTTGTCTTGTTCGTTCAATTTCGTTAAGTTCTAGTTTTAATTTAATGCAATTAGGATAGATGAGCTTAGGTTTCATTACATGCTAGTTTCGTTTTATGCTTTAGTTCCTGTTGCCATTTATTCTCTGCAATTGTAGTTAGGTTAGGTTTAGCTTTATTACTTGCATTGTCTTTCATTAACTAGATTAGGTTTTATTTAATGCTTTGTTATTTCATTCCTTAGTTTAATCGTGTTGATGATTAACCCATAGCGTAGAGTGACAATGCATTGTGGATTAATTGTTGGCACCTAGTTAGATTTCATTCCAATATTAGATTAGTTTCTTACTTGCTTTGCTTTTAATTTGTTAGGTTTAGAATCAAAAACCCAAACCCCCATTTCCATATTTAAAATCCCAAAAATAGAAATAGCATACGATCCTAAGTTTATCATCCTATCGTTGCTTTCGTTGGCGAACGACCCGAGTCATTTCTATACTACATTAGCATAGGAGGGGTTTGATACTTCATTGTTTGATACCCAATTCACGACAAAATTGGGTCAAAATCAGGCACCAATGAAGATGGAAAGGAGAGAGGCCTTGGAGAAGCGGAATGTCTCACACACCCCAAGCCTCGGCCGCGTCTCTTAGACACAGTTGCGACTACCCTCCAAAGGAGATTCAAGCCATGGCTATGTCTTCTGACATGGTTGTGTGATGTTACCCAAGGAGAATCATGGTGAGTTTGTGTCAAAAGACATCGCCTTGTGAAGTTAGCCAAAGGTATTCAAGCCACGACCGTGTTATTTGACATGGTCATGTCAATTTGGCTGAGGGGAAGTGTGGTGAGGCTATGTCATTTGACACGACCATGTGAGATAAGCCAAGAGCAAGCAAGGTGAGGCCATGTCAAAAGACATGACTGTGTGACAATGGCAGAGTGACATTGAGACATGGTCGTGTCATTTGACACTGTCGTGTATGAAACCGTGTCAATCTGTGACACACGACCCGACCCAACAAAACCATAGCTAGGGCGTGGGCATGTGAGACCTCACACGGCCGTGCTGCCTCCTTCACCCCCTTTCCCATCCTCCTCTCATTTCCTCTCCATTCAAAAGTCTTCCATTTGCCTTCCTCAACCTCCACCATTCATCTCCTTCTCCCTTTCTAAAGTTCTCACCCCACCTTGGACTAGGTCTCTCCATCATCTAAGATGACAAATCAATTAAAGGAAGTAGACATTCTAACAAGCAAAGGAAAGGAGAGGATTAACTCTCTAGGAGATCCAAACGCTCACTTCAAGGGTATGTCTAACATCTTCGGTATTATTTTTACTAGTAATTAACAAAGCCCTCGATATAATTCATTGTTGAAATGTTCCATCTTGAGTACTAGATTTATGGATCACAAAACCTTAGATGTTCTAGGTTTTCGAGATGATATTGATTTGTTCTTTGAGAGGATAGGATGGAATGACTTTATGACCATGATATATCCAACATACCCTAGAATTATCTTGGAAATTTTAAGCTCCATTAATATTCACAATGTTCAAGGAGGAGGGAAGATTTCATTCAGCTTATTCAATGATGACTATGTTTAGACCCTTGATGATTTAAATTCATTCTTTGAATTGTCATGTGATGGAACACATATAATACTCCCTAGATTCGAAAACTCAAATATATATATGTGTCAATTAGTGGGTAATCACATTTTGATCTGCACTAATCTAAAGCTACTAGTATCACTAACCCGATTTTTCGCTATCTTCAATTGGTTATGAGAAATACAATATTTGGACATGATGATAATGAAGAAATAATGAGGCTCTCTGAATTATACTATTTATGGGCAATGGTAGACATTGTTTCTATCAATTCGGGATATCATTTCCTAAAATACTTAGTAAAGTTAGGAAAGATTCCCTCTACTAGCCCTATTGTTTTAGGAGGAATGCTTACTCGTATGCTGGTGGTGCTAGGATGTGATCTTGAGGATTTAGAGATGATGGAGAATACCCGAGAAATTGATGTAGACTAATGCTTAACAATTCGTATGATACAATGAGATGGTCATGACTATTGTCTCATACTTAAAAATAATTTTTCTTTACAATTACCAAATCCAGGATTAACGACAATTTGAATTAAGGATAATTGGCTCTTGTCCATGGCCAACAAGCAATCTATTCCTTTCTCTAAGCTAGCCTCCAAAAACATCCCTTTGAGTAGTCAAGACATTGCTAGATTCAATTTCCAATAATTTTTCCCAATTTTAGACACCATTCATCATAACCATGCATTGCATAATGATTTGTTGAGGAAACAAAAATGTTTAGCAGACAAGCAATTTCAATATTTGCATGAGTCCTTTAAGTTTGAGAGAGAATTATGCTAGAAAATATTTGAATTTATAGACGCTCAAAGGAATGAAATGAAGTTGAATGAGGATGTTAGGGGATTTGTGAGACAAATTCACATTGAAATTGACATGATCTATAATTATCATAAATTTTTTAGAGATAGGGTTAGGTGGTTCATTAATACCTTTCTTGACCTTCCCAAATTTCTCAATTTTTCTCCTCTTCTGCTATATTAATTTTATCAAGACAATGAAAGGTTTAACTCTGGCAAATTGTATAAAGTGTTATTTTCCTTGTAGTTCAATTCAGTTTTATTTTTCTTATTTTCATATCAGTTCTTACTTTGAGTGCAATTTTTTAATTTTTCTTCAGTTGTTTTGATTGTCACTTTGATTGTCTTTTTGATTGATTTTGTGATTTATTGAGAATATCAATCTTTATCTTATTGCTAGCTTGTTCAATGGAAAAACTATTAGCGTGTTTATGTTTAGATTCATGTTGTTATTTGAGATAGTGCTAGTATGTTTGATGAACTTCTTTTCTCTATCCCTAAGAGTACAAAGTGAGCATCGTATTGTAATGAGATAAATCTAGGTGTGGGCTTGATTTTAAGGATTTTATTTTTACCTTACTTAGCCTTGAATAGTAGATAACTCTAGAGTAGTCATGATTCATCTTATTTGCTTAGTACTTAGGTTTCCATGGTGATTTCTTAGACTATAGCTTAGTTACTGGATAATGCTCGTAACATGTAAGCTTGTTTGGAAAAATCTAAATATCCCTATGGTTGTTAGTGTGCACAAAAAGAAAGCAGAGAGAAAAATTCAAGTGTTGCACAATACAATCACTTTGAGAAATAAAAAAGAGAAGAATAAGGGATATAAAAAATAGTTTCACAAGTGGAAACTAGCAAGTTACCTCTTTAAGACTGAGTTAGTTTACTGAAAAAATAAATGTTATATTTTTCTTGATGTCGAACATGTCTTTGAGACCTTGGGTAGACTAAGAAATATGAACTAAGCGTGCGGTAGGTAAGTATCTATTGCTAGAAACATAAGGAATTCATTGGGATGATGAATTGACTATGAATAGGGATTGAAACTTGAAGAGCTTAGGTAACAACACTGTGCATGAGAACTTATGGTTAGGCCATTCTTAGGTTACTCTATGATCATGCTCACTAATGAAACTAGTAGATAGAGTTGGATTGATTCACTAGAGATTATAATGCATTATGTGAGCACATGGATCTATATTACGACAGCTTGCATGAGGACAAGTAAAGGTTTTAAGTATGGAACTGTGAAATGTGTAGAATATATCTATTTTGTGCATGTTTTAACATACATTCACTTGCTTTCCTTGCATATGTTCAATGCATTTTCACACCTATTTGTCGTATTTTTAGCATAATTATTCCCTTTGTTAGATATCTACTTTTGGTTGATTTTCAATTAATAAGATACATTTTTGGAGCAAAAATGGTGTGAAACAGGCTTCGGAGAGAGAAAAGAAGAAGAGCAGAGTTTTGGCCATGTGTTTTCATACAGCCGTCCCATTCATCTAGCGAAGAGGAAGGCTCTAGCAGTGTAGTTTCACACGATCATGCCATCTCACTATAGCTTAATCAAGCCCTGGCCGTGCCTTTTGTCATGACTATGCCAAGCAAATAGAGCTGAGTAAAGCCACATCCATGCAAATTGACATGACTGTGCCACTCAATCCGAGTGACTTCAAGGTTTGGTCATGCCAAGGGCATGGTTTTGACATGGGTTGTGCCTTGGCCTTGCCTAGCTTCATTTAAGTGGAGTTCTTCCCCTTCATCAAGGAAGGAAGGTTCTCCCCATTAGGAGATCCATCTTGGTTCAAATATATGCCTTCTCCACACTCCGATTGAAGATCTGGGGTGACTTTCATCATCACCTTCAATTTTGGAAGCTTGGGATTGGATCCGAAGAACACTCAATGTCTTAGATAAGCTTCTTCTCCTTTCTTCTCTTTAGAATAGATTTTGATGTTTATGATTTCATTATCTTTGGATTCTCTCCTCCTTGTTCTGGAGTAGATCTTATTGTTGTAAGATTAAGGGAGTAATTGTGATATAAGATTGATGTTTACTCTTGGATTTGCCGATTTCCTTTCCAAATGGCATTGCTTATGCCTTGTATTCATTCGATCTAATGTGTGTGTGATGTGTTTGTACTTAATTCTCATCTTTGGTTGAATGATTGCATGATTTTGTTCACCCAGTAGAGGGGATGCTCTAGATCACATGACTGGGGGCCCTAGTGACAAGGGTAATCCTTTAACTGGACATCTAGAGCATCGCCTCGAAAGGGGGAGTAATTCTCTTCAAGGTAGTGTTGAATTAGACTTATTGGGTTATTTCTATGTTCTTGTTATCAAGTGTTTTGTATATTCTTGTGAATGTATGAATGGGGGCCCTAGTGACAAGGGTAACCTTTGAACCAGACTTTATAGGAATCACTTCCATTATATTCCTAGTGACATGACCACCACGAGGAAGTGTCAGTAACAAATCAACCTTCCTCTATTTACATAGGAATATAGGATGGGCAGTTGGTGATCCCTAATTCATTGATTACCATCAAAATGAAACCAAACTCCTAAAATATTTCTGATATGGGTTATATCGAGCAGATCTAGAAGATGATGTGGAGGTCAAAGTCAATGTGATGTGGTGGTCAAAGTTAGAGTAAAGTACCATTCTGCACTTGGTTCAAGTGATCGCCCAACCTCAAAGTTCTCGGGTCCTACCCGCATTACCCTAAAGCAGGATGCTCATATAAGGACAACCAGTTACAAACATGGTCAGATATAAGTACTCTAGGACTTTACGTTGAAATTAAAGAAATAATACTCTCGATCAGTAAATGGATGGTCGTGATCAAAGGAGCTCGGCTGGAGGAAAGACCGACTAGGCTCTAAACACTTCAACTTTCTAAAAATATTTATACTTGCATCACGAGATAAACGTCGGTTGAACATAAGGCTCTTTGTGTACGTCGACCAGGCAAAGACCGGGCGGGCTTAAAGACACTTTGCCTCATAAACCTCTTTATACTAGATTGGTCGGATAAAAGTCGGTCGAACATAAGGCTCTCTGTGTACGCTCGGCTGGGCAAAGACCGGGCCAGCTTAATGACACTAACCTCATAAACCTCTTTATACTAGATCATCCGGATGAAGGTCAGTCAAACATAAGACTCTCTGCTCGGCCAGGAAAAAACTGGGCGGGATTAAAGACACTTAGCGTCATAAACCTTTTTATACTAGATCATCTAGATAAAGATCGGTCGAACATAAGGCTCTCTGCGTATGCCCGGCCGGGTAATGATCGGGCATGCTTAAAGACACTTAGCCTCATAAACCTCTTTATACTAGATCAGCCAAATAAAGGTCGGTTGAACATACTGCTCTAGGCGTACACCTGACCGAGCAAAGACCGGGCAGGCTTAAAGACACTCATCCTTAGGAAGCTCTACATATACTATTGGCCAAGCAAAGGTTGACCAGGTTTAAGTTACTTGATGTCATTTTGTCCCTAAAATAAATCTCTAACATACACGATGTATTAGTTTCTTCAACCAATTCTCAACACTCTCTCAACCTCTCTCTCTTTCTTCCTCTCTCTCCCAACCTTCTCTTTATTTTGGTGCATAAATTCTCAACCCTCGATCGTTTATCTTATTCATCATGATTAATCTCTAGTACTTATATCCAATCCTTGTGGGTTTGATATCTTTTATTACTTGACGATAATCGTACACTTCGTATTGTACACATCAGTCTGGTCCAACCAAACATCTTATCTCTAAATTTGAAAATCAAATTCTCAAACTTATTTTATGCCTTTTATATACTCATAGTGATCGATAGACATGAAGCGATAGAGGGGGGTGAATATTGCTTGTTAACACTTTTTCTTTTTGAATCTTAAAAACAATAAGAGTGCAGCGAAAAATAATAAAAACTCACTTGGTTACTTGATTCGGAGCCTATGTTGAGTCCTACTTCAAGAGCCGCGATCCTTGATCGCACCGATGGGTAATCCACTATAACTCTTCTTTTTGAAACATTCAAAAAGAAGCAATTCATACAAATGAAAATATAATAACACACTACTCTCTTTTAGAAAGTAAAACAATGCAAGCTTAACTAAATTATACTGGCAATAGGTAGGAGATGAAGTTCTTTCAGCACTTCTTCAAGGAGCAGCTTGCTTGTGAAGATGAAGCGTAGAGTAAGAGCTCAAATAGCAATTTTTCACAGAGATGAGCTAAAAATCAATGCATTGCCTTAGATCTCTTATATAAGCCAGGTTTGGTCGACTGAAAAGTCATTCGGTCAATTGATCCTTTCAATCAATTGATCCTCCTATTGTTCGACCGAACCCTTTGCTTTCCTTCTTCAATGAGATCTGATCTTTGTGCATATACAAGCATTTATAGTTCGGTTGACTGATCCTCTTGACTTGTGTAGTTTCCCTCTTCGGTGAGATTTACCATTAATACTTTTATTGTTCGTTCGACCGATCCATTTTGATCGATCGGCCTAGTTTCCATGTTTGCTTCGACGTGATCTAATCTCTAGTCTGAATTAACTTAGTTCGGTTGACCGATCCTGGTATTTGATCGACCGATAACTTTGATTCCTGTAAAACAATAACAACAACAACAACAATAACAATAAGAAGAACAACAACTAAGCCTTATCCCACTAGGTGGGGTCGGCTATATGGATCCTTTTACACCATTGAGATCTATCTCCAACTATACCATCATCTATATTTAAATAAAGTTTATCTTGGTTTATCGTAGCTAACGAAGTCCTTTTAGGTCTTCCTCTACCTTGTTTGATATGCGTGTTTGTCATAGTTCACATCACCTAACTGGAGCATTTATTGGTTGCCTAAGTACATGCCTATACCATCATAAACGTGTCTCTCAAAAATTTTTTCTCAATAGATATAACTCTAACTTTTTCTCTAATGCTCTCAATTCTTATTCTATCCATTCTCATATGTCCACACATCCACCTTAACATCCTTATCTCTATAACTCTCATCTTCTGCTCATGTGCTTGAGTCATAGCCCAAACAAAGTTAAAATAAATACTCATATAAAATAATGTTAGCACAATAATAATATATTATACATGATTAGTAATTAAAAGCAAAACTGTCTTGATCTTAACTTGGAAATCTTCTCGATTTCTTCAGTTGGATCAGTGACCTATGGTTATTCCATTCTAGAACACGACCTCACTGTCGCTCCTCTCAAGTTGCTTACCTCAACCTACCTACCAAGCATTAGTCCTTCATACCTATTTGGACTTTATTGCTTAGCATCATATTAGCTCACCAGGGCTTCCTCTCAATACTAAGTCCTCCAGACCTATCAAGCTTCCCTACCAAGTGTCGGGTCCTCTCGTCCCACTTGGACATCCTGCCTAGCATGCATGATATGCTATGTCTTTTCTGATTGAGTAAACATCCTGCACACTTAATTAATTTGTTAGATCACAATAAAACTTAACTCAAATATTTGACAACATCAAAACTCAGGTTTGATTCTAGTGCACCATTCACCAACAATCTCCCCCTTTTTAATATTTGGCAACCAAGGTTCATAGATAAGTTTATAATATATGCAAAGATAAGTAAAAAAGTATTTTAACTTAACTATCTCTTTGAGTTTATTAACTCCCCCTGAATTTACTATCTCTCTCCCTTTGACACACATTAAAAATAGGAAAAATACAATTAACAAGCTTGAAGCATTCCAGGATTTAAATTTTGGAGTTATAAAAATTACTTGGAAAAATTTTGAAAACAAAGATTTTTAAGCATAAGATTTGAAAATATCAAAGAAAAATATGCCAAAAGACTTAGTTTGAAATTTTTTTTGCAAGATTTCTAAAGTAGACTTTTAAAAATTATTTCTAAGGACAAATACAAGATTAATATAAATGTTGAAAATATAAAGAAAAACAACAATAAAATCGTTAACTAAAAACCAAGTGATGAAATTAGTGTTTAGAAAATAATTTTTGAAAAAGTAGTATTTGAAAATATTTTGTAAAGAGAATTCAGAAACATAAATGTGAAGATAAATTTTGAAAAATAAAAAAATATAATTATTTTTAAAACATAAGTGTAGAATTTTTTAGTTTAAAATTTTAAGTTTAAAGTAAGATGAATTTAGAGAATAATAACTATAGAAGAAAGTAACTTTTGAAATATTTTAAGAAAATAGAAGAAATTTTATATAATTGAAAATATATTATTGTAAATACAAATATTTGAAAATTTTAAAATTCATAAATTTTGAAAATTTGGTAAAGAGGATAAAATATGAAGCTTTAAAATATCTTAGTCTTGAAATAAATCAAAAATAATATTTATGCTCCCCTTTAAGTTGATATTTACCTTAAAGTCCAAGCATGATTTTAAAAACTAATAAAAATATCCTTGTTATGAAATGTCCAACCTTAATTCTTAGTTGACTTCGACAAAATAGCAGCTGCTGACTCAGGTTGATCAATTTGAGTGTTTTCTTTCCAACTAGTTTGTTACTAGTCAGATTACTCAAATTGATCAATGTATTTTGTTTAAAGTCCATATTTTAGCGATACATTGATTTAAGCATCTGAAATCTTAAGCTAAGTTATGAGCAACTCACACCATTCTATGTTTCAAAATACACAAGCAAGGTATCGTTTGTGAGATGTTGGTTGCTAAAATTATAGGAGCATGCAATTCTATGGTAAGTCCTAGGTTACTCCATAAAGATAAAATTTTAAAAACTAATTTTGAAAACAACTTTTAATTGGGGGAATTTGAAAATAGAATTTGAAAATTTTAATAATAAATTTTGAAAGGAATTAGAAAATCTATTCTATAAAACACATGCAGAAAACAAAAGAAATAAAATGTTGATTAAAAGTCATACCTATTAAGTACTGATATGGGTTAGGTTTTGTGGGTCTTCAGATGAGGAAAGAAAAGGAAGAAAGAGTCAAAGGAGGAAGGCCAATAACGGCCGAAGCATACTTTCAGAACAAAGATAGGCCAATATCGGCCGACACATGCCTGCCGAACAAAGGTAGCCCAATATCGGTCGATACAGGCTTGCCGTATGATGGTAGGCTAATATCGGTCGACACATGCCTGCCGAATGAAGGCAGGCCAATATCGGTCGATACAGGCTTGCCATATGAAGGTAGGCTAATATCGGTCGACACATGCCTGCCGAACGAAGGTAGGCCAATATCGGTCGATACAGGCTTGCCGTATGAAGGTAGGCTAATATCGGTCGATACATGCCTGCCGAACGAAGGTAAGCCAATATCGGTCGATACATGCTTGCCATATGAAGGTAAGTTAATAACGAACAATGCACACTCCAGAGCAGAGATAACCCAATATCGGCCGATACATGCCTGTCGAACGAAGGTAGGCCAATATTGGCCGATACATGCCTGCCGAACGAAGGTAGGCCAATATCGGTCGATACATGCCTGCCGAACGAAGGTAGGCTAATATCGGTCAATACATGCTTGCCGTATGAAGGTAAGTTAATAACGACCGATGCACACTCTAAAGCAGAGATAACCCAATATCGACCGATACATGTCTGCCGAACGAAGGTAGGCCAATATCGGTTAATACATGCTTGCCGTATCAAGGTAAGTTAATAACGACTAATACATACTCCAGAGCAAAAGTAGACTAATATCGGCCAAAAGGGTTAACGAATACCTCAGAAACATGTTGGATAAATTATTATTACAAATAGAAGTCACATGAAGAAGAATCATACATGAATATATCAAATAGAATAATTCATGATGGATAATATATATTTTGGTGGGAAATATGCTTTCAGATTGTCTTGTAGGCGCTAAACGACAAAGAATGTACATCTGGGATACAAAAAAGATTCCTTAAAAATCATCTTCCCCAAGTACGCAGCTGATGTCATAACGAACTCTAACAAACCGGGGTCGACTTCATGACTACGGAGGTTATATGAAGTGGTATAAAAGGGGGAATCCTCTCCGTTGGCCAGGTAAGTTCACAAGTTCACATCCTGAATTTTCAGGGCTACTGTTCATCGTCTTCTTCCTTCTTCCACACCGAGAGAGATCACTGACTTGAGCGTCGGAGGGCCTAGCCAGGGATTCCCACCCCGGTCTTAGGTCACTGACGATATTGTTGGTTGGTCCCTTGTGCGCAGGAAACCTGGGAAGCTCCGGATCTGGGTTTTCTTCTGTTAGATTTTTCTTCTCGCCATTAGAACTTTGCACCAGGAAGGTATTCTGTGATTCTACTCTCCCCAATCCGCTTTGGGTTTCTCGGGTTGGCATTCAGGCAGGTATTATTCTTCATCGAGGCAGTAGGTTTTTTCCTTCTAGCTCTCCATTTTGTCAAGTTTCTCAGACAGGATCAAATTTGGCGCCGTCTGTGAGAATTCTTCACCTGAATCTGAGACTACGTGATGGAAGAAGCTGGGAAGTCGAACCTACTTACTATCAGTCGCGAGGATTTGGATTTCCTCATTAATTCTCATGTTCAGAAAGCCCTACAACAACAGCAGCAACAACTGCAAGCTCATACTGGGGCCACTCTGCCGACGGCTCATCATCCGACGATATCAACTACTGAGCATCGGAAAGGAAAGGAGATGGAAGAAGAAGAATCTTTGTATTTTCCTCCAGCTACTGTTTCTCCAACTAGGCATCCACGAGCCTTCCTTCACACTCCCTTGGATCCAGGAGGTAAGAAGCCTGTGTTCCAAGAGTCCTCTGGTGAGGCGCCGGACAGAGAGAAGCGTAAGATTAAAATGATAACTAGTGATAGTTCACCAGAAAAGGTCATCTCCCCATTCTCACAAAGTGTATTAGATGACCCACTTCCTAAGCGATATCAGAATTTGCAAATTGGAGAATATGCCAGAACCACAGATCCGGAAGATCACTTGTTAAAATTTGAGAATGTAGCCTTGTTGCAACAATTCTCCGATGGAGTGAAGTGTCGGATGTTTCTCACTACTCTTGGGGGAGCAGCACAGCGCTGGTTCAAAAGGTTACCTGAAAAGTCTATTCGAAAATTTAAAGATTTCAATAAAGTCTTTCTACATCATTTCTCCAGCAACAAAAGGTATCATAAGACCCCGTGGAGCCTATTTTCAATTAAGCAGACGTCTAAAGAATCCATCCGGGCATATATTAAAAGGTTCAATCTGGTAGCTATAGATGTACCTAATGCTACTACTGAACTATTAGTAAGTGCCTTCTCTCAGGGTTTAAATGATAATGATTTCTTTAAAGATTTGGTAAGAAATCCTCCTGTTAATTTTGATTCCCTGATTGAACGTGCCACTGAGTTCATTAAGATAGAAGAAGCCCAAGCTGCTCATAGGAAAGAAAGTGTTCCCTCTTCTCCTACTCATGCGAAGGAGAAGGCTCCGACCCCGGTACCCCCACCAAGAGGACCTAGAACCACTCATCCACCTCATCGGCAACCAGATTATCGTCCGCAAGCTGTACAGCATGTAGAGATGCAGCCGGAGACACCAAGGAGATGGTGTACTTATCATAAAACTAGCAGTCATCACTCTGATGACTGTTTTGTTTTGAGAAATAGACGAGCCAATAAAGAGCACTATCAGAGGCAGAACTATTACCGGCAATATTACCCCAGGCAGCAAAGTCCGCTCAAATCGGAATATCACCCGGATGGAACCCGGCAAGAAGCAATACCGGTCCCAGCTGGTACCAGCCAAGTATCAGATAAAGCACCTTTTGAAACCACAATGACTCGTCAGGAAGAGAATAGAAACAATGCTACTCGGGGTAATATTAACATGATTACAGGCGGACCCACTGATGGGGATTCTAACAGAGCCAGAAAAGCACATGCCCGAAGATTGGAGATTCATGCAGTAGGATGCAGCATGGAACGAGCAGCCGGTCCTGAAATAAGTTTTGGGCCCAAAGATCTAGAGGGGGAAGAAATACCTCACGATGACGCATTGATCATCAAAGCTGTGATAGCCAATTATGCCATCGCTCGTACCTTCATAGACACTGGCAGCTCAGTCAACATTATATTCAAAAAGGCTTTTGATCAGCTACAAATTGACCCCAGTGAACTTCAACCGATTGCAACTCCTCTGTATGGATTCACAGGCAATGAAGTGCAACCTTTGGGTCAAATAAAATTGGCCATTTCTCTAGGAGAGGAACCCCTGATGAGGACTAGGAGATCCTATTTCATGGTAGTAAATGCTCCATCATCTTATAATGTGATATTGGGTCGGCCTGCCTTGAATGAATTCAGGGCGGTCGTTTCTACTTTCTGTCAAAAGATTAAGTTTCCTGTGGAAGATCAGGTTGGAGAAGTACGAGGCGATCAAAAGACAGCCCGGAAATGTTACGTAGAAATCATTCGAACTGAGGCCAACACCGCCCGGAAGATTCAAAGAATGGAAGTTAATGCCATTCGCGAAAAGCAGCCCGTCCTGGTTTATGAAGAAAAGGAAGAAGTTCAAATCCAGACTGGGAGGCCAGAAGCTACCACCTACGTTGCAGCCGATCTTGATCCTGATCTTAAAGCTGAGTTGGTGCAATGTTTGAAGAAGAATAATGATGTATTTGCCTGGACTCCCAAAGAAGTTTCGGGCATTTCTCCTGCTGTTATGGAACATTCCTTGCATGTCTTCCCGGATGCCCGCCCAGTCATGCAAAGAAAGAGGAATTTTAGTGCGGAACAGAATCAGATTATCAAGGAAGAAATAGCTAAGCTTATGGTGGCCGGATACATCAGGGAAGTTCAATTCCCTAGCTGGCTAGCTAATGTGGTATTAGTCTCTAAACCCGGGAATAAATGGCGAGTATGCATTGACTTTCGGGATCTCAACAAAGCCTGCCCAAAGGACTATTATCCCTTACCCAGGATTGATCAACTGGTTGATTCTACTGCCGGATGCGAATATATTTCCTTGCTGGATGCATATCAAGGTTATCATCAAGTCCCCTTGGCCAAAGAGGATCAAGAAAAGGTTAGTTTTATAACATCTGAAGGCACTTATTGTTATAATGTTATACCCTTTGGACTAAAGAATGCAGGAGCAACCTATCAAAGGCTTATGAATAAGGTCTTTCAGAAGCAGATTGGTAGTAATATGGAAGTATATGTTGACGACATCTTAATTAAGTCTCTTCAAGCTGCTGATCTGTGCAAGGATATAGAGGAGACTTGCAAGACATTAAGACAGTATGGGCTCAAGTTGAACCCAAGCAAATGCTTGTTCGATGCGAAGGGAGGAAAATTCCTGGGATATATGGTGTCCGAACGGGGGATAGAGGCCAACCCGAGCAAGGTCAAAGCATTGCAGAACATGGAGCCACCCCGCAACCTGAGAGAAGCTCAAAAATTGACAGGCCGAATCATAGCCTTGTCTAGATTTATTTCTAGATCAGCCGATCGCAGTTTTCATTTCTTTAAAATACTCAGAAAGCTAATAAGTTTCAATGGAATGAAGAATGTGATAAGGCTTTTCAGGAGTTGAAAGATTATTTAGCTACCCTCCCTGTGTTGGCTAAACCTATAGCAGGAGAGACTCTGTGGGCGTATTTGTCGGCTAATGAAAATGCCGTAGGCTCTGTATTAGTCAGACAGGAAGGAAAAGAGCAACAACCTGTATATTTTTCTAGTCATTTATTAAAAGGAGTGGAGTGTAGATACACTACACTAGAGAAACTGGCTTATGCTCTAATATTGACTGCTCGGAGGTTGCGCCCATATTTCTTAGCACATGAGATTATTGTCTTAACCAATAGCACTCTCGGACAGGTATTGCTCAACCCAGAGGCATCAGGACGGTTAGTCTAATGGACAACCGAGCTTGGGGAATATGACATCCAATATCAACCCCGCTCGGCCATCAAGGCACAAGCTCTAGCAGATTTTATCATAGAGGTTCAAGGCCCAGAAGAAGAAGATACCTAGAAAGTTTATGTGGATGGCTCTGCAACTAGACAGGGCAGTGGAATCAGTATTCTTCTTGTATCCCCAAGAAAAGACAGACTTCAACTCTCCATTAGATTAAATTACAGAGCTACCAACAATGAGGCTGAATATGAAGCTCTAATAGCCGGCTTACAGGCTGCTCAGCATGTAGGAGCAGCTCGAGTCCTTATATATTCTGATTCTCAGCTAGCAGCCCAACAATTATCAGGTAATTTTGAAATCAATAATGATAGGCTTAAGTTATATGCCAAGGCATTCGATAAGTTGAAGTCTCAATTTCAAGATGTGAGCATACAAAAAATTCCTCGATCGGAGAATCAGGTGGTAGATGAATTAGCTAAACTAGCCTCTGCTGTAGTGCCATGGAGTCTTGATCGACTAGTAGAACAGACCCTGTTAATTTCTTGTATTGAAAGACAGATTGATATAGAAATTCAAGGTGATTGGCGAGCTCAAATTATATTATATTTACAGCAAGGTCTTCTTCCGAGAGATACAGAACAAGCCAGGGTATTTAAGAAACGAGCTGCTCAATATACTATGGTGGGGGAGCAATTATATAAAAGGGCTTTTTCCAGACCTTTGCTCAAGTGTGTAGGCACAGAAGACACGCAATTTATTCTACAGGAGGTGCATCAAGGTTCTTGTGGTAGTCATATAGGAGGAAGATCTTTGGCCCGTAAAATCCTCTTAGCGGGATATTTCTGGCCCACTCTACATGAAGATGCCGCTAAACTGGTAAGAACTTGTATTTCTTGTCAAAAGCATCAGAATATATTACATCACCCAACCCAGTTATTAAGAACCTCTATAGTCTCGTGTCCCTTTGATCAGTGGGGTATGGACATAGTAGGTCCATTTCCTATGGCTGCTGCACAGAGGAGGTTCTTGTTGGTGGCTGTGGATTATTTCTCTAAATGGGTGGAAGCAGAACCACTTGCTAGAATTACAGAGGACGCGGTCATTAAATTCTTTTGGAAAAATATAATCTGCCGGTTTGGCATTCCTCATAAGTTGGTCTCTGATAATGGAAGGCAGTTTCAAGGCGATAGAATCCTAGACTGGTGTCAGAGTTATGGGATTACCCAGGCCTTCACCTCTGTAGCTTACTCGCAGAGCAATGGTCAAGCAGAAGTAACTAATAGGGAGATTATTAGAGGACTGAAAACTAAGCTAGATCATATCGGAGGTAGCTGGGTTGACGAGTTACCCAGTGTTCTCTGGGCATATCGTACTACGCCTCGTGAAGCTACAGGAATCACTCCTTTCCAGTTAGTCTATGGAGGAGAAGCAGTAATCCCCATTGAGGTAGGAGTGGAGTCTGACAGAAGACAATTGTATGATGAGGATAATAGCAACCGACGACTTATGGAGCGGGACCTGATCGAGGAAATAAGGGATAAAGCTGCTACTCGTCTTATATCATATCGACAAAGGATGAGACAGAATTATAACAAAAGGGTCATCCCCAGATTCTTCCAAGTAGGGGATTTGGTATGGAAACGAGTTAAGCCTGTGGGAGATGTCAGCAAGTTGGCACCACAATGGGGAGGGCCTTATAAAGTGATAGAAAAGCTCGCGTCAGGCTCATACTATCTCCAAGATGCCGAAGGAAGGATGTTGGAACGCCCTTGGAGCGCTAAACATTTGCAACCCTATCGATCCTGAGTTGATCATATTCCTTTAAATATGTTCACAGTTATTGGAATTCCCAGGCGAATTGAGATACTTGCAGTTTATGTACTTTGTTTCTTTGATGAAAGTCAAGCAAGATGAATATTGACACAGAAAATAAATATGGTTCATACAAATTGATAAGTACCAGGAGAAGCCTTCTTTCTATTTTTCAAGCAGTAAAATAAGGGGAAATCATAAAGGCCTATTCAGCTCACCTCAAGGAATTACAAGCCAACATGAGGTTAGCCCAAGTATTATACCTTCGTATGAATCAAAGTCGATCGAGAAAATCCTATGCAGTAACCCGATCGGGCCTTCATAGGAAGACTCGGAGACTATAAACCAAAGTCGATCGGGAAGATTCTACGAAGTAACCCGGCGGGCCTTCATAGAAAAAACCGGAGACTATAAACCGAGACAGATCAAAGTCGATCGGGAAAATCCTATGAAGCAACCCGGTCGGGCCTTCATAGGTAGACTCGGAGACTATAAACCAAAGTCGATCGGGAAGATTCTATGAAGTAACCCGGCGGGCCTTCATAGAAAAAACCGGAGACTATAAACCGAGACAGATCAAAGTCGATCGGGAAAATCCTATGAAGCAACCCGGTCGGGCCTTCATAGGTAGACTCGGAGACTATAAACCAAAGTCGATTGGGAAGATTCTATGAAGTAACCCGGCGGGCCATCATAGAAAAAACCGGAGACTATAAACCGAGACAGATCAAAGTCGATCGGGAAAATCCTATGAAGCAACCCGGACAGGACTTCATAGGAAGACTCGGAGACTATAAACCAAAGTCGATCGGGAAGATTCTATGAAGTAACCCGGCGGGCCTTCATAGAAAAAACCGGAGACTATAAATCGAGACAGATCAAAGTCAATCGGGAAAATCCTATGAAGCAACCCGGACGGGACTTCATATGAAGACTCGGAGACTATAAACCAAAGTCGATCGGGAAAATCCTATGGAGCAACCCGGACGGGCCTTCATAGTAGAAACCGGAGACTATAAACCAATATGAAGCAGAACCATCGGGAAATTATATGAAATATATCAGATGAGTCTTCACAAAAGAGATCAAAGATTCTAAACCCGTGCAAGAAATAAATAATCGGAGAATCACCTGGCTTCGAAGCCTAAGTTCGAGAGGGGATTCAATAGAGGAGCCTAGATATGTGAAAGTGAAAGTCTTTACTCAAAAGTCATCCGGGATATTATATTCAGCCTGAAGATCAATAATTTTATAATAATTCGGTATCCAGTCTCAACTAAGATCATTCATCCTCGGGGAGATACAAAGCATACCGGATGTTACTTAAAGAAGAATCCATCAAGACAAGGCTTAACTTTGAAAGATGAACAAGGGATTTTTTAATAAAATTTATATTCAGCAAGCAATAGCATTCCAAAAGGGGTATTCTCAAACTAGCATGAAGAAGAAGCAAGTAAGTGTTAAAATCTCCTTATATCTTGCAAATACTTAGTTACTCAGTACCAACTGCACCTTTTTTCTCATTGTCAATTCTTACTTTAAAAGTTTTTATGAATACATTCTTTAAACATTCAGGAAAGGGCTTTTCAAATCTGAGAGTAGTTCTTCATTAAGCCTACGGCGATTTATGAAAGAAAGGGGAGGTTCCCTGGGTAAATATCCACCCTCTTTTAGCTGTTGAAGAACCCCCGATACAAAATGATTTAGTGCACCCACTATCCTGCGAACAAATTCCCGGGCAAATGCTGGCGACTTTAAGTAAGCTTGCCGCCACTCTTCCCATCGACTCTTTTCCTGCTCCTTATAACGCTGGAAATCAGCTTGCAGTTTTGAGTTTTGTTCTTTTAAAACATCCTTCTCCGATCTTAGCTGTTCCAGTTCCTTCTGGAGCAGTGATAATTCGTTATCTTGAGCTTTCCTCAACTCTTGTTCCTGTAGAATAGTGAAATCATGAGAAGCCAGGTCCTGAGCTTGGTCAGAAAGACAGGCATTATGAAGCTTCTCTACTTTCTCTAAGATAAGACTTTTCTGAGAAGCATCTAAGAGAGCTTTCTCTTTTAAAGCGATCTCCAATCGAAGACCTGAATGCAGTCTCTCCACCTGTAATTCTAACGTCTTCCTAGCAAGCTCTTTGTCTTTCAACAGTTGTTGACATTCCTCCAATTCTTGCTTCAGGGTTCCCAATTGTTGATTTTGCAAAACCACCTGCTCTTGCAACTGAGCCCTATCACTACTAGAAGAGGGCGAGGCAGCCTTCAATGTCTCTAGTTGAGCTTTCAACTTAGTGTTCTCATGATCTTTAGCTGTGAGCAGCTGATTGATATGCAGACTTGTGGCTAGGAACTAAATAAAAGGATAATGTAGGTTAAAGATACAGTTACAAAGCTAATAAACACATAACTAGGAATACTTACAGCCACTGCCTGACGACTATGGCGATCCGCTCGATGTGGGAGACTAAGGCCTCGTAATTGTTCATAACCTTGTGACCAAGATTCAGCCAATAAACCTTGCAGTTGCAAAGTGTCATAGCCAGGAGGACTAGAAGGATGTCCCAATTGAGAAGGTAAGCCCGCAACCACTCTAAATAAAGGAGGGGGATTAGAGGAAGCCGGAGATGGAGAAGAAGAGGAGGCAATGTGAGGAAAAGGGACAGTAGAAGCAGGAGGAGCTGAGTAGGAACTAGAGGGAATAGAAGGTAGCAGTGTAGGAGGGGTTGTTGTAATTATGGAAACATTAACGGCTGAAGGGCAGACAATGGGAGAAGATCTCCGGCAAGGTGTTCGTTTTGCTCAAGACCTATAAGCCAAGGGAGGCAAGGCCAATGCCAAGGATGTAGAAGGCACAGGAGAGATAACGGCCATCTCAGAGGCAGAAGCAGGAGAAGCTGAAACAATAGAAGAAGAAGAGATAAGCAGACCGGGCCTCATCATTCGAAGAGCAGGATTGGAGATGATATTGGTGGGAGTCATCAGTGCCTTACCTCTCTCAAAAGAAATAGGCGCCGGAACAAGAGGAGTTTGCACAAAAGTACCAAAGAAATCACCAAAGGGAGAATCCTTGGTAAGATTCGGCTTTTTAACTAAAGTAACAAACGGCTCTTCTTCTTCCTCTTCCATGAGTGCGACACCCTCTGCTTGTCGTTCTTCTTCGGAAAGCAAGCCCAAGGTAGAGGGATTGGGATTGGATTGGCGAGATAGTAACCATTGTTCTCCAAGATTATTGATGAAGGACTTGGTCATAGTAGAATTCCTGTACATAAAAGCCGGAAGAATAGCATCGGCTGAAAAACAGAGTATAAACATCATTGTTATAGAGATATACTAATCAGCAAAGACGAAGTAAAATAATTATACTCACCAAAGGATCTATCCAAAGGAGTGTTAATGTTGCCTATCCCGAAGGGAAACATTAAGCCCTCTTCAATTAGATGTGGCAAACTGAATTTCGCTCCCCGTAGTTTAGGCAAGGCAGAGGCCACAGAAGGATCATTGAGGAGACCTTGAGTGTCAGGAAGCGAGGGCAGATCATGTATCCATTGAATAGGAAACGGAGGTGGAGAAGGTAGACGCATATAGAAAAATTTATGATACCATTCGCCTTGAGGAGGAATGCGGTTAAATAGAATGGCCTTAGGCCGAGACTGAAATTTGAAAACGCCCACATCTACTCGGCGAGGAATGAAGAAGTGATGAAAAAGACGGAGAGACAAAGGGAAATCCAACAATTTCGATACCCCAATGAAACCCATTAGAATAGAAAAGGATTGAGGCACGAACTGGTTGAGCGGGATAGCAAAATACTGGCTAACCTCACAAAAGAAAGGGTGAAGAGGGAATCTGAAACCTTGCAAGACTTGGTCCTTAAAGATGGAGATACATCCTAAGGGAGGAAGGTGAGGACCCTCATGAGGAGCAGGACGGACAATGTAAGAGGGAAAACCATAGGTTGCTTGTAAGTCCACTTCTTCTGTATCTGTGAGGTCGGAAGAACACGAGAGGAACCAGGCCGGAGAAGAAATCGCCATGAAGAGAGAAGGTTAAAAGAAAAGGAATTGAGAAGCGAAAAGATGGATGGAGGGAAGCAGAATAAGACTCCGTAAACCCTTGTCCCTTTTCTAGTCCTATGCTAAAACCTCTAAACATAAAAGGTGCTCAGAATGTCAATCGTCATAAAAGGTAATAATATCATAGAATAAAACCAAGGGAAAGAGATGAAGTCAAATAAACTACCTCGGAAAAAACGTAAACTTTCCCTAGAAATAATTTTTGAAGAAACTTGATAAGACAAAACAAAAATTAGTATTATAAATATAGGTTCAAGGCATGGGTCAAGCCTCGAATATGGATTAATGGAAGCAACCTGGTTAAATTGAACCATCCTAATAAATCGACCGATAATTGGAGGTATCTTCGAAATATCGGACGATACTTACCAATGTTTATACTTATATCGACCGGGTCGATGAAGAATGGGGTTAATTGGAGGTATCTTCGAAATATCGGACGATACTTACCAATGTTTATACATATATCGACCGGGTCAATGAAGAATGGGGTTAATTGGAGGTATCTTCGAAATATCGGACGATACTTACCAATGTTTATACATATATCGACCGTGTCAATGAAGAATGGGGTTAATTAGAAGTATCTTCGAAATATCGGATGATACTTACCAATGTTTATACATAGATCGACCGGGTCAGTGAAGAATGGGTCATGGGAAAAATTGGATACTAACAAGCCAAGTAGCATTTGGTACATGTACATGAAACCAACAAATTTAGAATAAGATCAGCAATCAAAAGACACTATTCAGAATCACGTAAGTTTGTAAAATCTCAATTCCCCTTCTTTACAACAACTGGAGAATGAGTTAGAACTAGTTTGGGGTACAAATCAGGAGGTCTTTCTTCAAGAAGTCTGCGACGGTTTAGGAAATTAGGAGGAGGAGCGCGGGCTAAGTAGCCCTCCTCTTCCAACTGGTGAACTGCTCCTTTGGCCCCTGCCGTAAAAGAAGACAAGATGGATCTCACAATCGGACAGTTGAACTCAGTAGATTCGATCATGGCGGTGGCTCGTTCTTGGTAACGAACATCTTCGTGCTCCTTATAAACCACTAACGCCATCTGAGAGGTTTTCAGTTCATTTTCCCTAGTAGCGACTTCGGCTTTTGTTAAATCAAGGGAATTGTTTAGAGATGCCACCTCATTTTCTTTTAGTTGCAAGGCTTTCAACTTTTCGCTCAATTCTGCTTCATAATTCTCTTTGAGTTCGCCAAGTTTTGAGGTCAGCTCTTGATTGAGGTCCGTAACCAATTTGAGTCGGTCTCCAAGGCTCTCAAATTGAGTTTCAAATTGCTTCTTGGCGGCAGCAGAAAATTCGACAGAAGACAATTCGATAACCTGCTGTCGCAACCCCTTGTTCTCCGATTTCAATTTCTCGTTCTCAGTGTATAGATTGTGCAATAATCGGGAGAAACCCATGTTCTCTAGCCACCGCTGGGAGCATATTCAAAGCCGTAAGACGATACTTCATAAACAGAAAGCAGGAGTACGTAAACATACCTTATTCTCTTTATTAGAAAAGCGGTCAATCGCTTCAGGAATGGAAAGCCCCTCGAAGAGGGGACGCACCTCATCCCAGGAACTGGCGAAAGAACCCCCCAGTAATATGGGGAGAATAGGAATGGTAGAAGAGCCAGTTGAGAAGGAAGAAGTAGGGATAGATGGTGGAGCAAAAACTAAGTAAGAAGAAGGCGAAGATGGTATAGATCCTGAAGTCGGAATAGACAAAGGAAAAGTAAAAGAAACGTCACCAGAAGTACTAGTTTTAGGAAAAGGAGAGGTAGGAAAATTCAAGGAGGGATAGAGTTCTGCTAATGTGGGCTCATCGGAAAGAAGGTCAGTTGACACAAAATCTTCTGAAGCAAGCTCATCAGCAGAAAGAATGAGCCTCCTTTTTGAAGGAGGAGCCCTGGTTAGCTTGCGTCCCGGACGCTTGCCCGCAGAAATCTCAGTTATGGGTTTATCAGAGCTACCAGGGGATGTAAGCTTGATAAGAGGGATATAGGCAGATGGGGAGACAGTAACAGCTGCAGGAGACATAACAGCGGGAGCAGGATCAGGGAGGATCTGCGCAGCAGGATCCCTAGAAGAACCTCCTGGAGTCTCATGAAGCCCAGAAGAGTTAGGTATTTAGGCTAAGGGAGACGGCTCTTCAATTGACGTTGGAGGGGCGATAGCGGCCAGAAATTCGGCCTCCTTGGCGCGAAGCAATTCTTCTTCCACGCGTATTTCTTCGTCAATTAAAGCATCATAAAAACTCTCCACTATATAGAACAGAGAAATAATTTAGCCAGTTATAAGCAAAAAGAAAGGAACAAGATGTTACCTAAGGAAATGTGAGTATCGGGTTTGACGGGGCTTAAACCAAATAGGTATAGAAGCTCGACCTTCAACCATTTCGGGATCGAAAGCCGGTGACCTAATAACTTCTCACAATAAATAGGAAAAGTAGGAAGAAGATGAAACTCTCTAACATCGGGTAAGGGAGGCAAGAAAGATTTCCAAGAATGAGACCAAGGAATAGGTCCCGGAAACTTTAAAAAGAAAAAACGAGATTTCCAGGCTTTGAAAGACGATGGCATATCTCCAAAAAGGACCATTTTAGTTCTCGACTGGAATAAGAAGACACCAGGTTCCGAGAGCTTGGGGTAGGAAAACATGAAGAAATTTTGAGGAGTAGGAGGAATATCTCGTAGACGAAACAACATATAAGTACCGCATAGATAACGAAATGCATTAGGAGCAAATTGTTGCAAAGGAATATCAAAATATCGACTTATTTCAATTAAGAAAGGAGGAATGGGGAACCTTAAGCCCCCTATCAACTGGTCCCTGAAAAAAGTCACGCAGTTATCAGGGGGATGATGAGGTCGATCCTTCAGTGTTGGGAGTATGATTTTATATTCCTTAGGAATTTCATATTGACGACGGATGGATAATCTAGCATTCTTATCAAAGATAGAAGACATATGGACATACCAAGGAGCAATTGCTTCTTTAGCCATGGACAAAGGTATGGGCTAGAGCAATAACGGATTACTTACTGAGGACAAGAAAGGGGATCGTCGTGAAATGGCGAGCACGAGGACTGGTTTGTAACACCCACTAAGCTTTTAAGATAAGCATATGAATGTAGGATTTTGCCTTAGAAAAATAAAAGGAAGTGGGTTGAAGCAAAAAGAAATAAAATGAAATAAAAAGAAGAGGAGGTCAAGGATTGAACCTTGAGCCTCTTATATTATAATTCATAGAATTAATTAGTGGAAACCAATTGGGATAGAGAGAAGATATTGATAGCAAAGAAAAGGAATGCATGATAAAGATAGGAGTAAAGATCTAAGAAGAGAAAGCAAGAAAAGAGCAAGAGAAAGGCAACTTGCCTTCCTCCCTTTTTCTCTCTTTTCCCTCTTCTCTTGCCGTGACATTCAATGAAGAATGAAGGGGATTCATTCCCCCTTGTTTCATCATGAATGATGAGAATAAATTAGAAAATAAAATAAATAAAAGAAAATAGAAAAAAAAGGCTAAGGGAGAAGGAAAGCAAAAACCAAGTTTGCTACCTCTTTCCCCTTAACATAAAAGAGAATATGTGAAGGGAAAATTCTATTTTCTCTCATTTTTCTCATTCTCTCCTCTCCCTCACCGAACCCTCAGTCCCCTCTCCTCCATCTTCGGCCCCAAAGCCAAGGTTTTCTCCTAAGAAAGCCTAAGATACAAGGAGGACTTAGCAAGGGAATCAAGGAAAGGGAACTAGAAGAAGAGGTTACTTCTTCCATCACCATACCTTAGATCCACAAGAGAAAAGGATGTAAGCTTCCCCTCACCTGTGGTACAAGGCTTTTTATGTGATTTTCAGATTTTATGAGGATTAGAAAACCTAGGAAAGAATTTAAGAAAATTCGGCCAAAGAAAGGATTTTCAAATCTAGGAAGGTTTAAACAAGTCCTCATTTTATGATATTTTTCTATGCTATGTAGAAAGGTTCTTCCTTCATGTTTTTATACCTATATGATGCTTGATCAGAGGAGTGCCTAACCCTAAAATTTCGGCTAAAATTATTTTAAAGAGGTTAGGGAAAATATTGTTTAACCAAACTAGTACAAGATTCCTTCCATGAACTACTAAGGGTCTTCTATTGGTTTTCTTGCTTGAAAGTTACTTGGAACCAAAAGGAATTCACTCATATGTTTCGGCCAAGAAAAGGGCTTAGGGTTAGAAAGACCTTTGAATTTAGGTAACCATGTTTGTATGATAGAATATAGAGTTCTCTTAAAGAATTGCATGTTGAACATTGCTAGAAATTCATGAACTCTTATTTTAGATTTTCGGCCATGATAAGATGGATAGTTTAGAAAAGCTTAGACAAAATTCTAATATGCTCAAGACCTCTGTGATATTATGATATGAAAGTTGTTTAATGCTCTCATGTTTAATTGGAGTATAGAAAAATTAGTTACATGATATATGACATGTAAGATCACAAGAGTCCTAGCTTGTTTATGAATCAACTTTGTATATGATGTTCTTAGTAATTTTTGCCATGAAACTTACTTAGGTTTTCCATGCTTTAAGCCACTTAAAACCTAGTTTAGAGATTGGTAGGTTTCGGCCATGAGTAAAAATAAAAGAAAAAGGGAAAGAAACCTAGGAAGCCTAAAACACAATTCACATGTATGTTTATTAGGCTTGTCTTTATACATGCTATGAAACTGGTATGACTTCTTATGCTTTTAGGCTATTTGAAGCAAGTTTATATACTATTGAGTTTCAGCCAAGTAGGGTTTAAAAGACCTAGAGGCCTTAGAATTGAAACCAATTGTGTTAGAAATGCTTCTTATGGAAATAAGTTAACATGTTGATTGTGTCACATGCTTGTATAATTTTTCCATGACCTTAATGGACCCTTTTATGTTTCGGCCATGAAGGGATAGATGCCCTAGAAACCCTAGAACAAAAATTAAATATGCTTATGTCACTTTACATGAAATATGATAAGTAGAAAGACAAAGTCCTCATGCTATATGTTGTTTAATGACCTAATTGAGGCTATGGTAGGTTTCGGCCATACATATTGTATAATGTCTTGTTATGAATTTATACACGATGTTAGTTCAAGTTCACATGCTTGTATGTTTGTTTTTAGCCCTAATGAATACTTGTTAAAAGTTTGGCCATGACATATGTTAAGGGCTTGAAAGACTTAGGAACTAGCTCAATATGCTTACTATGTTACTTGGAAAAAAATGCTATAAATATGGTTTAAGGTTTCCATGCTTTCATGACATTTGAGACCTTGTTTCACTCCTAATAGGGTTCGGCCACATGAGTTTTAAGGACTTGGAGAACTTAGAAACCAAGTTAATCATGCTTATAATGCTTCCTATGAAATTGATGTGATGATAATTTAGGTTCCACATGCTTGCAGATTGTTTTACCTAAATTGAGATCCTAGGGGGTTCGGCCATGACAAGAACCCAAGGGATTAGGAAGCTTAGAACCCAAGTTAATTATGTTACCATGTTTCTTATGTTAGTATAATCACATGATACACCCTTATGCTTAAACATGTATGCTTGTGATTTATACTTTCCATGATATGATATGTGCTTAGAATATGCATGTTCTTATGATATGCTATGTGGATAGAAATATGCATGCTTTGATGATACTTTATGTGCTTAGAATATGCATGTTCTTATGATATGCTATGTGGATAGAAATATGCATGCTTTGATGATATGCTATGTGCTTAGAATATGCATGCTTTTATGATATGCTATGTGGTGAAAATATGCATGTTTTTCTTTATGATATGATGTATGCCTAAGTGATGCATACCTTTATGATATGATGTATGCCTAAGTGATGCATACTTTTATGACATGATGTATGCCTAAGTGATGCATACTTTTATGACATGATGTATGCCTAAGTGATGCATACTTTTATGATATGATGTGTGCCTAAGTGATGCATGCTTTTATGATGTATGATATGTATAAGTATGACATGTACTTTACTTTATGTGGCTTGTACCAAGGGTGGGCTCCATAAGCGCCCCGGGGTTGATGGAATAAGACTCGGGCCTCGTTAGGGATGGGCTCCTAAGTGCCCCTAGGTCGATGGAGTAAAACTCGGGCCTAGTATGTTTACCTTGTAGGGTTCAAGACTTGCTACCTTGGACCTACATAGGTTGCGTGCAATATGTAAGTGGTACATAGCCGGGATCCCCTTTAAGTTGATAATATGTTCAAGTATATATGTAAGAAGAAATGATTTTAAAGATCATGAGACATACACATGTTTTTTGGATACATGTTTTCAAAAATCATATTGCATATACTTTATTATCATGTTGTGATGATGCTATGATTTACGATATGCCATGATATGATTATGTTATGTTTCATGCTATGCTTTAAGAGATGATATGCCATGATATGATTATGTTATGTTTCATGCTATGCTTTAGGAGATGATATGCCATGGCTAGTTATGATGTTTGTTATGCTGCATGAAATGCTTAAAGAATAGGATATGTTATACCATGACTAGTTGAGATTATGTTAAGTTGAGACATTCTTTGATTATATGTTGATTTTTGGTTTTAGTGAGTAGGAAAGGAACTTACTGAGCCATGAGTACTCACGGCTTACTTTCCTTGTACCACAGATAAAGGAAAAAACTGGATGAGCTAAAGGAGCAGCAGGAGAGGCAAGGAGATGTGTGTGGCGGTGGCTAGGCAATCAAATAAGAACCTGCTTTAAGAACCTTTAAGAATTACGCTTTGGTTTCATAAATTGTAGTACTAAATGGATGACTTGATGTTATGTTTTTATTTATCTTGTTATTATGTTATGGAAACCATATTAGTGTAGTTCGGTTTTTATTAAACCAAGAAAATGATTTTAAGTCTTCCACTGTAGTATGTACGTAGAGTATCGTAGCCCCGTCCCTTAGGGTTAGCAGGGAGGGTGGGCGTTACATGGTTGAAGACAGCAACAGGAAAAGAACTCTAGAGAAGGAAAAAGGAAGGACGAGGTTGAAAGAGGAGACGAAAGGTTTAGGGTTTGAGAAACGCAAGACGGTCGTCAGATTAGGACGGTGGTAGCTCAGCAGACGCTGAGGATCGCAATAGAAAGGCAAAAGGCCTATGTGACGTGGTGATCAGAAAAGTCATGTGTCAGGTCATCATAAAAAAAGGGGGGCATTTATATCAGACGTGACGAACCGAATCGCAATGGGGTTGGTAGTGCTTCGAACATTCTCTCACCCGAGGGAAAGCCAATCGCCGATTAGAAAATTTCGAAAGAAGACGTGATCGGCTGGGCCTAATAAAATAGAAAGGACAGAACTTTTTGACCATACCCAGGCTAAAGACAAGAATATTCTAAGAGTAAAAGGTTTAGAAGAGTGATAAATGTTAATCTGTCCGTGCAGAATATGACTTAGTATTTATTGAAAATATTTTTATTAACGAGGGCAATTGTGGTTATGTTAGATAAGTATTGTGGTTATAATATCAAACTATACTAATAGTTAAGATAACCTTAGCTATGATAAATGATACATAGGATACATGAAGCAATGATGACCACAACACCACATTGTAAATGATAGAGGGATTCAATAAAAGCCTTTGATTAGATACAAAAATTTGTCTTTACACTTAGAATCTAATCAAATACATAGCGTCACATTTCCTCAGGAACAGCAGACCTCAAATAGATAACAAATATTACAAGCATAAGCTCTTAGGGCACTCAGAAAATTTTAGTCCCACTGGATTCAAACTTACCATGGAGCAGAGAGGGAAACAGCCCACTTCGTCCGAGCTTGCCAAGGCGCACAAGAGGCAATATTTTGCCCGGGACGAAGAAAGCAACAAAAGCAAGAGAGCTCAAGGGCAATGAAAGAGGGGACATTGATTCATTCCATAATGGAAAAGTAGATATAGAAACCACTTCCCCTCTCAAGCTGTATTTGCTCAGCAAGTGGAGCAACCAATCTTAGCCCAAGGGTATCATGTGCTGTGCCCTTCACACAACACCCATGGGTCATTTGGCTGCCCCTCTATAAGTAGAAAAAATTTCTCTGAAGTTTCTTGGGTCCTTCAGAGCACCTGCATCTTTGGATACAAGATATGAACCGCGAAACTTCATCTCTTAAGACGATCCCTTGAACCCCTGAAGTAGCCAGAGCAAAAATCCCAATAAACTCATATATAGATCTCACCTTGTCCAACAAAAGTTGCCTCCAAAAAGGAGGATCCACGACCATGGTCTTAGCAACAAAAACTGGCAGGGAGGAAAAAGAACTGAGAGGGGTTGTGGGTGAAGAGAAGGTTGTAGCCCTATTTAAAGGAGAAAAAGGCTTACAGTATGGCCACACTTAATCTATTAAGATAGTGGTACACAAAATCTGTGAGGTCATTTCAAAATCTGGAGCAGAGTCACGGGTAGGAAAAAATAAGATCATACTTATGTCTAGTCAGTCGTCTACACCTCCTTCGACTAGACTTGAAGGGAAGGCTAGTGATATGGGTTAGGTTTTGTGGGTCTTCAGATGAGGAAAGAAAAGGAAGAAAGAGTCGGAGGAGGAAGGCCAATAACGGCCGAAGCATACTTTCAGAACAAAGATAGGCCAATATCGACCGGCACTGCCTGCCAAACGAAGGTAGGCCAATATCGGTCGATACAGGCTTGCCGTGTGAAGGTAGGCTAATATCGGTCGACACATGCCTGCCGAACGAAGGTAGGCCAATATCGGTCGATACAGGCTTGCCGTATGAAGGTAGGCTAATATCGGTCGACACATGCCTGCCGAACGAAGGTAGGCCAATATCGGTCGATATAGGCTTGTTGTATGAAGGTAGGCTAATATCGGTCGATACATGCCTGCCGAACGAAGGTAAGCCAATATCGGTCGATACATGCTTGCCGTATGAAGGTAAGTTAATAACGACCGATGCACACTCCAGAGCAGAGATAACCCAATATCAGCCGATACATGCCTGCCGAACGAAGGTAGGCCAATATCGGCTGATACATGCCTGCCGAACGAAGGTAGGCCAATATCGGTCGATACATGCCTGCCGAACGAAGGTAGGCCAATATCGGTCAATACATGCTTGCCATATGAAGGTAAGTTAATAACGACCGATGCACACTCCAAAGCAGAGATAACCCAATATTGACCGATACATGTCTGCCGAACGAAGGTAGGCCAATATCGGTCAATACATGCTTGCCGTATCAAGGTAAGTTAATAACGACTGATACATACTCCAGAGCAAAAGTAGACTAATATCGGCCAAAAGGGTTAACGAATACCTCAGAAACATGTTGGATAAAATATTATTACAAATATAAGTCACATGAAGAAGAATCATACATGAATATATCGAATAGAATAATTCATGATGGAGAATATATATTTTGGCGGGAAATATGCTTTCAGATTGTCTTGCAGGCGCTAAACGACAAAGAAGGTACATTTGGGGTACAAAAAAGATTCCTTAAAAATCATCTTCCCCAAGTACGCAGCTGATGTCATAACGAACTCTAACAAACCGGGGTCCACTTCATGACTACGGAGGTTATATGAAGTGGTATAAAAGGGGGAATCCTCTCCGTTGGCCAGGTAAGTTCACAAGTTCACATCCTGAATTTTCAGGGCTACTGTTCATCTTCTTCTTCCTTCTTCCACACCGAGAGAGATCATTGACTTGAGCGTCGGAGGGCCTAGCCAGGGATTCCCACCCCGGTCTTAGGTCACTGACGATATTGTTGGTTGGTCCCTTGTGCGCAGGAAACCTGGGAAGCTCCGGATTTGGGTTTTCTTCTGTTAGATTTTTCTTCTCGCCATTAGAACTTTACACCAGGAAGGTATTCTGTGATTCTACTCTCCCCAATCCGCTTTGGGTTTCTCGGATTGGCATTCGGGCAGGTATTATTCTTCATCGAGGCAGTAGGTTTTTTCCTTCTAGCTCTCCATTTTGTCAAGCTTCTCAGACAGGATCAAGTACCAAATCAAAATACAACCATAGTCATAATATCCAACTAGTCCAATAAGAAATATAGAAAGTCAAGTATCAGATGAAGGAGATGGAGGATCATATGTAGTGCGAAAGTAATCAAACATCTTATTCCGTTGTGCCTCCAACGTATCTACTCATTTAGTTATATCCTGACAGAACTCTGGTAGCTGCCCTAAAACATAGACTAAAGTGAGTCAAAATGACCAAAGATATAGAGGAGCTGTTGATGATGTCCCTTGGGTTGCATCAAAATATGGATTTTGGGGAAACCCTAAGGCCAACAGTGGAACAAAAGGATCCTCAATAGCTATAGGAATATCCTCAATAAGGACCCCTTCCTTGGCAAGCAGAACGTAACAAGGATGAGTTCCCTTGTAAATCAAACCCTAAGAACTAGCCTTAATCCTAGCCAAGGACATTTGACGGAGGCCAACTAGGTTAAAATCAGACTGCTCTATCAATTGCCCATGCCCGATCCCTACCCCTAATGAAGCTATGAAAGCGGTAAGGATGTGATAATGAACCATATATACCTTAAACGAAGTACTATATCCAGAGTAGTAGATAATGGACTTAAAGACCCAATAACCAAAATCCAAATCTAGTTTATGCTTAAGTGCATACATCAAAAAGAGGTGGACAAGACGCAGGACTGCATGATCTCTAGATGAGAGAGGATGGATGCAAAAGACAACCATTTTGTAGAGTGCGTTGTCATTTGGACTAAGTAAAACTGTTGACATCTTCCTTGGTTGAGGACCTTGGAAAAAGTTGGCATACATGATATCAAGAGTTAAAATGATAAAATGGATCAGGTAAATGGCAGGGTAAGAAGGATATGGAAAAATCAGGTTAGATGAAGGGCGCATGCATAGGAAACGAGAAAATATCACTACAAAAAATCATGCATATAACGACAGAATCCTCGACTGAATTTAATTCAATCGGTGTTTACCGACTGAATTCATTTCAGTAGTTAATCACCGACGGAATTTACATTCAGTCGACAACTCTCAACGCGGGAGTGGTTTCAGGTTTGCGGGTTTCGTGTGTACGGGTTTGTGGGCGTGTTAGGAGTTTCTAACAGAATATAAATTCCGTCAGAAATTACCTACTGAAATTGTTATCAAGTTGGTAATTACTGAATAACTTTGGATTCAGTCAATAGTTACCAACTGAATTAAATTCAGTTGGAAACCCCACTTAGAAATTAGGGCATGTGACCTCCTCTCCTCTCCCCGCAATGGTGCAATCAACGAACCTCTCTTGACGATCAACAGTCTCTCTCAGCAAACCCCTCTCCTCTCCCATCCTCGGTGATCTCCTCTTCCCGGCAACCGGTGACTTGGAGTATGTTCCTCTCCTCCTCCCTCCTCTCTTCCTATTCTTACGCACACGAGCCGGTCTCAGGCATGCCCATGGTCGGCCCTCACAGGCCTGCTCACGACCAACTTGCTACTACAATGGCTTACACGTGGCCATGACAGTGCCCTGCTCGCTGCTGCGGGAGTGGCCTATTTACGGTCACTCGACTGTAGTGTCGTGCTCACGGTCGGTCGCCGACCGAAGTGTCCTGCTCGCGGCCGACCGCAGGGACCTCCTAGCGGCCGACCGTAAGGGCCTATTCACGTTCCATCCACCGCATCAGCGAGTTTGGGTTACTTATTGTGTGGTCATGTGTTGTCTCTTCTTGTGTGATGGTTATTTTTTTATTATTATTAACTACAATGTTGAATGCTTTTAATCAATTTGATCTGCTCACACCTTGTTTAATTCAATTCATGCTCACCAAGTGTTCATTGAAATTCCCCAATCATTTGTCTATTTTAGTTTTGCATTTTCTTAGCTTATATTCTTGTAATGCTTTGTTAATTGAATATTTCATGTTTTTGTCTTTATTCAAATGCAATTAAGTTAGATTAGATTAGGTTTCTTTAATGTTCTAGGTTTCGTTCCATGCTTAATTTTGTTTAATGTCATACTTTATGTTGCTTTTAATTTCCTTACAATCATAGTTTAGGTTAGATTAGGTTTCCTTTACTTGCACTATATTTCATTTATTAGGATTTGATTCTATTACATGCATTGCAAAACCCAAATCCCCCATTTTCATATCAAAAATCCAAAAGCAATAACATTTGATCCTAGGTTTATCACTCTATCGTTACATTTCTTGTGAGAGGTGATACCCTAACATGAAATTCATGGGTTTGTTAGAAATTCTAAGTTTATAATAATTCCCTAAGAAATAACATGAAATTCTAAGTTTGTAATGATACCCTAGGCAATATCATTATATTATAAGTTTATCATTCATTTGTTTTAGTGTAGAGGAGATTTTCGATAATATGATACAAAGATCATGAGATGAAATTGAGCTCATAATGCTTTATTTAAACTTATTTCATATGATACATGTTTAATAATTTTTCAAATTATATTCTCATTAGGTCACAATGTATATGAACAAAGTTTGGATGTACAATAGATTAAAAAATGGATTTATCATAGATGATTTTATTGCTGAAGTTGAACAATTTGTGAACATTGCTAAAAGTCATCCAGAATGTATGAATGATGCTGAGTTACTGTGTCCGTATAATCATAAAAGAAATGTCAAAATAGAACTTTCCGTGATGAGGATACTGTAAAAATACATATATGTAAAAATAATTTTATGTCAAATTACTACAATTGCTATTATCACGGAGAGACTTATTTATATAAACCAATTGGGCCTTGTAGTGTTCGTCATCTAGGACAACTATTACTGCTCCTGAAGCATCAACTAATATTGATATTACAATGCAATCAATGGTTTACAATGCGATGAATGTTGTTTATTACTCCAATATAAATGAAATACCAACACTTGAATATTAGCAAGTATATGAAATGTTAAAGGTAATTGAAAGAGAAGTGCGGGAAGGCATTCCTTCTTGTCGTTCTCAATTATCAGCTATCACAAGGTTATTTACTATGAAAGTAAAACATCATTTTTTTTAAAGATGTTATGATGACATCTGTCAATTGATGTCAGAGTTGCTCCCTGCTGATAACATAATTATTAATAGCTTCTATGAAACCAAGAAATTGATCAGAGATTTAGGTTTACCTATAGAGAAGATTGATTATAGTATAAACAATTGCATGATATTTTAGAATGAAGACAGTGGTCTGAATGAATGCAAAATTTGTACTCACCCTCGTTTTAAGCATCATACTCGCATATCAGGGAAGAAGAAAAAAATATTGATTGGAAAGTGATGTATTATTTTCTATTAACTGCCAGGCTTCAATGCTTGTATGCATCTGTCACTACAGTTTGCAACATAATGTAGCATCATGAGCATGAGTGATCCTATCTGAAATCTGTAAAGATGTGCGCTGGCTCTGGTGAACTAAGATCCTTGATGAAGATAGCCTCTGGGAGACCTAAAAGAACCTCTCCATGATCCTACGCACAGTGAGACAAGCCAACAAAGCGTTAGTGACCTAAGACCGGGGTGGGAATCCCTGGCTAGGCCCTCCGACGCTTAAGTTAGTCTCTCTCTCAAGGGTGGAAGGAAGAAGAAGAAGAATAGTAATTGAAATATTTGGAAACAAAGTTTAGATGCTAGAGCATGTGCACCTTGCCAACGGAGAAGATCCCCCTTTTTATACTACCTCATATGACCTTCGTAGTCGTGAAGTAGTCCCCGGTTCATTAAGGTTTGTTAGGAGATGAAGTCATCTTCTATAATTCATGCAATAATCCTTTAAAGAATCTTTTTTGTACCCCAGATATACCTCTTTTATCATTTATGACTTATATTTATGATGGGGACACGTCATTATAACTGAAGAAGCTTCTAGAAAATATTTCTCGTTAAATATTCTGTTGGGCATGTATCGGCCAGTCATTCAAGCCGGCTGTATATATTAAGAATGTTTTTTATTGAACATGTCTTGGTCGGTCATTCAAGCCAGCTGCATATATTAAGAATACCTTTTATTGAGCATGTCTTTATGCGCAGTTGGGCTTTGCTCCGCCGGTAACATGTTAAGAACCATATATAAGGCTAAGTGTTTTTATGCTGGGGCGGACTTTGCCCGTCCGAACATATATGAGCACATGGGTATTCGCTCGGCCATCAATCGACCGGTAATGTACTAGAAGTCATTCATAAAACTAAGTTCCTTTACTCTCGGCCAGGCTTTGCTTGACCGAGCGTATATGAGCACATGGGTGCTCGCTCGGCCTTCGATTGGCTGGTAACATATTAAGAACCATATATAAGGCTAAGTGCCTTAATGCTCAGGTGGGCTTTGCCTGGCTGAGCATATATAAGCACACGGGTGCTCGCTTGGTCTTTGGCCAATCAGTAATGTACTACAAGTCATACATAAGGTTAAGTGTCTTTACACTCGGGCGGGCCTTGCTTGGCTAAGTGTATATGAGCACATGGGTGCTCGCTCAACTTTTGATCAACCGGTAACATGTTAAGAATCATATATAAGGTTAAGTGTCTTTATGCTCAGGCAGGCTTTGCCCGGTCGAGCGTATATGAGCACATGGGTGCTCGCTCAGCCTTCGGTCGACCGGTAATGTACTAGAAGTCATACATAAGGCTAAGTGCCTTTACACTTGGGCGGGCCTTGTTTGGCCAAGCGTATATGAGCAAATGGGTTCTCGCTCGGCTTTCGGTCGGTCAGTAACATGTTAAGAACCATATATAAGACTAAGTGCCTTTATGCTCAGGTGGGCTTTGCCCGACCAAGCGTATATGAGCATATGGGTGCTCGCTCAGCCTTCGGTCGAACGGTAATATACTAGAAGTCATACATAAGGCTAAGTGCCTTTGCGCTTAGGCGGACCTTGCTTGCCCGAGCGTATATGAGCACATAGGTGCTCGATCGGCCTTCGGTCAGCCGGTAGCATGCTGAGAATCATATATAATGCTAAAATGCCTTTATGCTTGGTCAGGCTCTACCCAGCCGAGTGTCTATGAGGATATGGATGCTTGCTCGACCTCCGGTCGGCTGGAAACTTGCTGATAATCATATATAAGACTAAATACCTTTACACTCAGTCATGTTTTGCTCGGCCGAGCGTATTTGAGCATGTGGGTGCTCGTTCACCCTTCGATCGGCCTGTAACACGCTGAGAACCATATATAAAGCTAAGTGTTCTTATGCTCGATCGGGCTTTGCTCAGCTGAGAGTGTATGAGCATATGTGTACTCACTCGGCCTTCACTCTGCCGGTAATATATTAAAACTATACGTAAGGCTAAGTGCCTCTACGCTCGGTCGGGCTCTACCCACACTACAACAAAAACCCTCATAGACATCGGTGGAACAACAACAGTTTTAAGCAAAAACCGATGTCTTTGAGTATTTTACACCGGTTTTTCCAAAAACCGGTGTCTATGAGCGCAGATTTTCGCTCATAGACATCGGTTTTTTAGCCGATGTATATGAGCGCTCTTTTTTTCGTTAATAGACACCGATTTTAACAGCGGTTTTTTAAAACCCGATGTCTATGCACCAAAATAAAATAATATAATTTTTCCACCAATACTTAGCCAAAATTTTCAACACTTCACTCTTCCCTCCAAACCTAAACCTATATCGCGCCATCCACCGTATACCGTCGCGACGCCACCACCACTTTCCTCCTTGCCTCATCTCCCTCTTCCCCTTCCTAGATCTACGAAAGATGGCATCTTTTTCATGGACGGAGGAGGATATGCTACGGTGCTGCGGTAGCAAGCGTTTCGCCAAGGAGCTCGCCTCCACCTCTCCGTTTTCTGACCTCCACCACGCAATCCAGTCCGCCCACGAGATCTGGTTCAATAAGGTCGCACTTTTGACCTCTTCTTCTACCTCTTTCTCTTTTTCAGTGTTTCTTTTTTATTCTTCCTTCCAACCTCACCACCTTTCTGTTGGTTGCTACTCGGAAAGCCTATAGGTTCCACTGTACAAAAATTTTGTACAAAGATCTGAACCTTTTCCTAGCTACCATGTGTTCTTTTAAATTAAATTTTGGATCTCCTGCGGAACTTAACACGTTTGATCCAAAACTTAATCTATTTGTTCTTTTAGGTTTTGACTTGGATCTCCTGCGGAACTTAACACGTTCGACCCAAGTCTCCTTAAGTTATTAATTCCATTAAATATTAATTTCCATAAAAGGTTCCCAGTACTGACGTGGCGAGGCACATGGCCTTCTTGGATATGGGAGCAACCACCACCGACTAGACAATACCTTTAATAGAAAGCTAATATTTAATTTCCTAAAATAACTTTAGGTTAACCAAAGAGAACAATCAAATCACAAGGAAAAGAAAGAAACAAAAGAACACAACTTCGAAAAAACATATTCGAAATACTAGAACGTAAGCCTCTTGTATTTGGTATTATTTCCATAAATAACTAGCATGATGCGGAAATAGAAATTACTAGTTATACCTTGTAGAAAAAACCTCTTGATCTTCTACCGTATTCCTCTTCTAACTTCGGACGTTGTGTGGGCAACGATCTTCCAAGATGAGAAACCACCAACCACCTTCTTCTCCTCCAAGCAAGGTTCGGCCACAAAAGAAAAGCTTCACCAAGGAGAAAAACCAAAATACTAACCAAGCTCCAAGAGATGCTAGCTTTCTTTCCTTCTTCTTCTTCTTCTCCGAGTAGTATCCGGCCACCACAAGAACTCCAAGGGAGAGGGAGAGGTTCGGCCACCACAAGAGGAAGAGAAGGAGATGATGATGGCCGGCCACACCAAGGAACAAAAGAGGGAGAGGAATAATAGATGTTGTGTCTTGTGAAGGCACCCTCACCCCTTCTTTTATATTCCTTGGCCTAGGTAAATTAGGAAATTTAATTACAATAAATTTTCCTTAATTTCCTTGACATGATTTAATTGAGAAAAATAAAATAATATGTCCCCAATTAAACAATGATGGCCGGCCAAATCAATAGGAAGCAAATTGGACAAGTTTCAATCAACAATTAAAACTTTCCTTATTTGTTTCCGGAAATTTTAAAAAATAAAATTTCTCTTTAAAATATCTTCATGGTTAATAAAAGGAAATATCTATAATTTTAATTTTATTAACATGTGAATAATTTTAAAGAGAAAATAAAACATCTCTCCAATCTACAAATAAGGAAAGAGATCTAATCTCTTTCTTTTGTAAATCTTTTACAAGAGAGATATTTTAATTTTAATTCTCTTTTAAATTAAATCTTCCACATAATAATAAACATTAAAATTAAATTTTCTTTTTAATTAATTATGGCCGGCCCTACTAGCTTGGGTTCAAGCTAGGGCCGGCCACCTTAAACCCAAGCTTAGGCCGGCCCTAGCTTGGTTCCCAAGCTAGCTTGGCCGGCCCCCTTTAGGTGGGTATAGAAGGTGGGTATATGTGGGTATAGTACTCTATAAATAAGAGGCTACGATAGGGACCGAGAGGAGGAATTGGTTTTGGTCTTCCGATAAAATTAAGCATCCCATGTTCGCCCCGAACACACAACTTAATTTTATCAATGATAATTCATTCCACTAGAGAACTATCATTGAACTACCGCACCAATCCCAAATTACATTTTTGGGCTCCTTCTTATTATGAGTGTGTTAGTCTCCTGTTTAAGATATCGAATGTCCACTAATTAAGTGAGTTACTGACAACTCATTTAATTAATATCTAAGTCCAAGAGTAGTACCACTCAACCTTATTATCATGTCGGACTAATTCCACCTGCAGGGTTTAACATGACAATCTTTATGAGCTCCTCTTGAGGACATTATCAACCTAGTATCACTAGGACACAGTTTCCTTCTATAATCAACAACACACACTATGAGTGATACCATTTCCCAATTTATCGGGTTTATTGATTCATCGAACTAAATCTCACCCATTGATAAATTAAAGAAATAAATATCAAACATATGTGCTTGTTATTATATTAGGATTAAGAGCACACACTTCCATAATAACTGAGGTCTTTGTTCCTTTATAAAGTCAGTATAAAAGGAACGACCTCAAATGGTCCTACTCAATACACTCTGAGTGTACTAGTGTAATTATATAGTCAAGATAAACTAATACCTAATTACACTACGACCTTCTAATGGTTTGTTCCTTTCCATTCTGGTCGTGAGCTACTATTTATAATTTATAAGGTACTGATAACTGTTGGATCGAGATCGTGCTAGAGGGGGGGGGTGAATAGCACTCGTGGCTATTTTTATCGTATCGGAAACGTAAAACTACCAAAGTAAATATACGCAGCGGAAGTAACGAATGCAATCACAGAAGGACACAGATAGTTTTACTTCGTTCGGAGCCTAGGTCGACTCCTACTCGAAGGCCCGCGATCCTTGATCGCTTTCGGTGGGCAACACTTATAAGTACGAAAAAGAGTACAAGATTTACAATCAGTACAGTAATTAAAAACAAGTTTACCGACGACAGAATCGTAATCTTGAAGCTCCTGGTCGTCGTGGACTCGTAACAGCACTTCAGGGTCGTTGATTGAGCAGCACGCAGCACAAGAATCGCTTGTTCGTCGTTGTTGTCCTCCGATGAAGATTCGTCCCATGTTGCCTTAAGGACCTTTTTCCTTCTTTGCTTTTTGACCTCCTTCAAGTTAGGGCAGTTGGATTTGATGTGCCCCTTTTGGTTACACCCGTAGCATGTAACTTCAAACTTCATTTTGGTATTTTGTGGGTCTTCCTTTGATTTTACTGCCTTCTTTAGATCTCTTTTGTCGAATCCTTTCGTCTTGTAGAGCTTCTTCACGAGGTTTACCAGCTCGGTTGTAATGTCATCTTCTTCATCCTCAGAGTCTGGTTCAGTTTCTGATGCTGGTTCGGTTCTCCGTCGTGGTCTCGGTTCCCGAGTTCGGCTTGTACCTGCAACCAACGCAATACCTTTCTCGGTTGGCTGTGCATTAGTCTGCTCATGAAGTTCAAATTCACAAAAAAGTTCATCTAGTTTTAAAGAGGATAGATCCTTGGAAACTTTGTAGGCATCTACCATTGATGCCCACAATGTATTCCTTGGAAACGAGTTTAGGGCATACCTTATTACGTCCCGATTTTCTACTTTCTGGCCAATTCCGTGAAGAGAGTTAAGGATGTCTTGTATTCTTGCGTGAAGAGAACTCACCGTTTCGCCTTCCTGCATTTTTAGATTATATAATTTATTAAGTAAAAGATCTCTTTTACTTACCTTGGTGTCATCAGTGCCTTCGTGGAGTTCGATGAGCTTTTCCCAGAGCTCCTTTGCAGAGGCAAACGGGCCAACTCTGTTGAGTTCTTCCTTGGTAAGACCACACTGAAGGGTGCAGGTAGCTTTGGCGTCGGCTTCTACTTTTTTTATTATAGGAGCGTCCCACTTCTCGCAGGGTGTGGTTTTGCCGTCGTCATCGACTGGCAGTTTCAGTCCCGTCTTTATGATCATCCACGTTTCAAATTGTATCTTTAGATACGTTTCCATTCTTCCCTTCCAGTAGCCAAAATCCTCTCCGGAGAATAGCGGGGGGCGTACAGTGCTGAAACCCTCTTGTTGGGCCATTTATAATATGTAACAAAAAAAATAGAATGTGTTCCAAGACTAAGTCTTGGATTAGTAGTGCTGGAATAAAGGACAATAGAAACGAACTCGAGTGGTGTTGCACCTACTTCGAGCAAAAAGTCGATTCGAAGGAAACAAGAATTAGAATATAGCTATAAGGCTAAATTCTAATTCGACTCCGAAAACGAAAAAAAACTGCGAAAAATTTGTTTTGAACGGTGGTTGCACCAATTCAAAACGACCCCGTTCTGATACCAATTGTTGGATCGAGATCGTGCTAGAGGGGGGGTGAATAGCACTCGTGGCTATTTTTATCGTATCGGAAACGTAAAACTACCAAAGTAAATATACGCAGCGGAAGTAACGAATGCAATCACAGAAGGACACAGATAGTTTTACTTCGTTCGGAGCCTAGGTCGACTCCTACTCGAAGGCCCGCGATCCTTGATCGCTTTCGGTGGGCAACACTTATAAGTATGAAAAAGAGTACAAGATTTACAATCAGTACAGTAATTAAAAACAAGTTTACCGACGACAGAATCGTAATCTCGAAGCTCCTGGTCGTCGTGGACTCGTAACAGCACTTCAGGGTCGTTGATTGAGCAGCACGCAGCACAAGGATCGCTTGTTCGTCGTTGTTCTAAGCTGCTGGTCGAGACCCCTTATAAAGAGGGTTCAAGGCGCCTTACACTGTTCATCAAGGCGCCTTGAACGAGCCGAGTCACCCGTGTGGATCAGCACGGACCTGGTCGAACTCTATCTGGTCTAAGGCGCCTTCAGCCTATCCAAGGCGCCTCCAACCTCCGGTTCAAGGCGCCTTGAACCCCATTCAAGGCGCCTCCAGTCTGCTGCGCTGGCCTTTTCCTGGCTCGCACCCGAGGCGCCTCCAAGCCCCATGGAGGCGCCTCGGACACTGTTCATCCGAGTTCTTCTTTGTGTTTTTGGTACCTGCAAGTATATTAATCCAAAAATACCTGCAACACAGAGTTAACACAAAATAATAGTATGACTATGAAGTTATGACAGTCTCCGGACTGTCCGGGTCTGACTTCGGATTTCCTACCGGAAACCCTAGGTCGACCCGACGCCTACTGTTCCCTCTACGGGGAACGCGTCCTCACCTACTCCACTCAGGAGATTTACCTGTTGCCAGTACGATCCTCCAGATCGACTGGACTTTTGCTCGGCACTCGAAGCTTCCGGACTTTCCGCTGAACATCCGCTTCACCGGCCAGTTCAGACTTTCACCTGGTTCGCGACACCAGGACTTTCCACCTAGGGTTACCACCCCCTAGGACTTTTGCCTGAAGCCTTCGACCTGCCAAGACTTTCCGCATAGGGTTACCACCCCCTATGACCTAGGGTTACCACCCCCTAGGGTTTTACCTTGCCTAACCGCAGTTAGGACTTTCCTGAAACACTCAGCAAAAGCTGTCAGATAACAAAGCATCTTAACTTTGAATCCTTTGCCATTATCAAAACTTAGGTTCGATCGTCGGATGCTTCCCGCACCAACAATAACATCATCTTCTGTATGTGACACCACATACTATGTTATCTACAATATAAATTAAATGAACAACTACAAACAAATGTAGATAATTAGACCAAATGTGATTCTTTATTCATAATGAATGTTTACAAAGCTTAGGCTTTCAGTATACACTCCAACACTTTCTTCTTCCATAATTCTATCTTTATATTTGCTTTTGTTTTCTTTAATCTGAATCTCTTATTTTTGCCCCGTTGTTGTTTTGGTGCTCGATCATCTGGTAAATCTCATTTCTTTTTTCCTTTAATCCATTTATCAAAGGTATACTTTCCGATCTAAAATTTGTCTTCCATCGTATTGTTGTTTTGTTTTCGATCCTTAGGTTTTATCTCTTTTTTTTCTCGATTTTAACTTATGCGACTGCTTTGATTTGATTTGGTGAAGAAAAAGTGGAGTTTTCTACTGAGATTTGATGGGTTCTCTATCTATGATGGAGCGAGAGCTGATTTCGTCTCGAGTTTGATGGTATTTGTTTAGCGTTTAGTCTGGCGATTGTTGAGTTGCTTTTCTTTTTGTATCTGGAAGACAAGATCGATTATTTCTCATCTAGTGGCGATGCTACTTATTTTGAGACATTTAATGATGTCTTTAACCTTGTGTTTGATGTCTGCTGTGTAGAACACCTAAGGAAATGGTGAAGGCTGTTGCTGTCTTGGGTAACAGTGAGGGCGTTAAGGGCACAATTTACTTCGTCCAGGAAGGAGATGGTGAGAAATCTCTTGAAATACTACTTGTGGAATGCTAAATTCCTTTCAGATCTAGGGTTTCAACTTCAACCATTTTGATTTTTCTGTGAATTTGTGATCCGATCTAATTTTGGGATGTAAATCTCTGTGATAGGTCCAACCACCGTCACCGGATCCATCACTGGCCTCAAGCCTGGGCTTCATGGCTTCCATGTGCATGCTCTTGGAGACACCACCAATGGATGCATGTCAACTGGTAAAATTATTTACCTTTTCCTTCATGGCGATCTATTGAGTTGCAAGTTTCTGATTGAAAGGATTAAATTATTGATTATGTACTCATGCTCTTGTATACTGCAGGGCCTCATTTTAATCCTGCTGGAAAGTTACATGGTGCTCCTGAAGATGAAAACTGACATGCTGGTGATCTAGGCAATGCCACTGCTAGCGAGGATGGTAAGTTACTTTATCATCAGCTCATGATGTTACTTTTGTTATCTATTTTTACCCATATTTACTATAACGCTTTTTCTCGTAACAAAAAAAAAATCAAATGATTTACCCATTTACTATAACGCATTTACTATAAAATGATTTATGCAGATTGAGGCTTCAGGAGGTCAGGCTCTCACTTATGGAGGAGATGTTTCAAAAGAAGAGGATGTGGAATCCATGGTCAAAACTGTTAGTAATGAAGATTGCATAGATCTGGCTTCTTACAATTTCATCTTTGACTTATTTTATTGCATGTGCAATTTTTTTAGGCAGTAGATGCTTGGGGATCAGTTGACATTTTAGTTAACAATGCAGTTGTCTGGAATTATACTTATGTTCATCTTGTCATGAGACACACTGTTGATGAGAATGAAAAAATCACAATGGAAGGAAGTCATTGACCTGAATCTTACTGGTGTCTACCTTTGCACACAGGCATGCATTTTCATATCTTATTATCTTGCAATCTTTTATGATGAATACTTATTTCACCATGATGACATTTCTCCTGCAGGCAGCAGCAAAAATTATGATGAAGAAGAAAAAGGTATTCTCTTCATATATATATTTTTAGCAGTTGGTTACCAATTAGCTAAGTCATTCAATATAGTATTTAACCTGAAGGATTTATATCTATATGAGCAGTTGGCTTGGTAAAAACCATATTTATGATTATTCATTTGTTATTAGCATAGACATTGTGGATTTCCAGAAGTAAATCTTGTTATTGAGTTGTCAAAATGTTGCTTCTAATTAAACCCTATCATTAAAATTGATTATTACAAGGAAGGGAAAATGCTACCAGAAGAGCTAGAAAATAATTTGGAGGAAATGGATAGAAAAATATTTCTCAGTTTGTGATTTCTAGATAAAGAAAAAATGGGAAATCATTTGATGTGATTGTTCTTTTATTTTGTTGATCCTTAGCATTAGCTAAGATCAATGTTCGCTTTGGTTCAAATACTACCTAGACCAATCAAGTGTTTGGTATACCTAAATTCTGGTAATAATGGTGCCAAAATTGTTGGAACATTGATGATTTAGGTGGATGGGATGAATAGATGGCATGAAGTTTTCGATTAAACATAAGTCAAATTAAGGTTAGTAGCAAATATGCATGTGTAATAATATCAAGGCTCAGAATTTGGAATCGTTCTAAAGTTTTAGACTTTGACTAAAATGATACAATTTCTTGTTTCATCAGGTGGTGTTGGTGTAGAGTTAGAGAGGAAGGAGATAAAAAAGAAGAGAAGATAACTATATACCTAACTTTGATTTGTGTCCGTAACTTCTAACTTTGTGGCCATGTACAGAATTGACATTGTATTATATGAATACAAGGTACAAAAGGATAACAAACATTATTAATTCAGCTTGAAGTATTTTGTAGTGTGTCCAAAATTTTTGGATTTCAATACGGCGTGATACTTATCAACATGACTGACACAATAACTTAGGATACATTACTTGTTGTCTGACATTATACAATATTTTATTAGAACAATATTTATAATATTCAGTTTTGATAATTTATTAGAATAATTTATTAGAACCATTTTAAAAACTCGTCACTACCTTAAATAAATTCAACATTTACATTCATATAATCATAATTCAGATAGGTTCACAATGGAACTAATAGAATTTTTTGGGAAAATGTTTAAAATGATTTAGTATTCCAAATTCTAATAAAATGCATATTTGCAAATGAAAGTTCAAAAACTTTGTATGGAAATATGTGTTATGAAACTTGAAGTAGCCAATACAAAATCCACAACTTTGTAAAGTTGCATGCTGAATTATGTTTGTTGTAATTATCAGGTGCATTCTAAATTGGTGATATTTAACAGGTGAATTCTAACTTGGTGATAATTAATAGGTGAATGCTATTGTGCCGGGGTTCATTGCATCTGATATGACAGCTAAACTAGGAGAAGATATCGAGAAAAAGATTTTGGAAACTATTCCAATGGGTATGTATGTTTTGAAATATTCATTCCTTGGATATACCGAACTATCATATCGCCTTCACAAGTATCGAAAATACACTTGCTAGATTTAAAAAATGAACTATCGCCTTCACAAGTATCGAACTATCATATCGTCTTAACTCTTATCAGTTCACTTCTATTAATCTCTTGGAGTTGGATAAATATTATTCCTTTTGCATTGATTCTGTTTTATTTTTATCAAGATTGTAGTTATATCTAAGAGGTCAAGGAATATGCAGGCCAAGGTTCTAGGTGCTCTCTAGCCCACATCTTGCACCTCCTTTGAGCTGGAGCATTATTTTTTCTAGAAGAATTCTTGTTCCTTTTCAATCTCATGTTTAATGAACCTTTCAATAAATTAGTGTTAATGTGAAACAAATCTTGTGCTAGAATCTCTCTTGTGGTTACCAGAAGATTCCTCCTTTCAGCAACAATCATTTATATGAATCCTTCCGAAACTTCATCTAAAGACTTCTTTTTTCTGGTCGGCAACATTAATCTTTCACTAATACATGTTTTGGTATATTGTCTTTCTTTTCTGCATCAAAATCATTTATTTGGTCGTTGTCAGTTCCTAAATTAGGCTAGCTTCACTCAGAAAATTCTATCATTTCACTGCATATTTTTTGGTTCTGTTCTATTTGCTCAACTGCATTAGATCCCAATAGAGCCCAGTGCTCTCATGGGCTCCGTGTAAACAAATATTTCTTTTTATTTTCCAATTTGGAGCTAGTGTGCTATTATGCTTTCATTTTGTTTGAAGAAAGCTATACTAAGAACAGGGCAACCTATTAATCCTTCATGTATTTTTCTTGCTATGAAGGGCTTCCCCTCTGAACGTACTACAACATGGACTCCATTAAGGAAAAATATTATGGCAGCAGGTGAGTCTCTCTCCTACAATATAGTGTGGTCCTATGTGGTTTTTTACAAGTTAAGATTCTCAATTAATTTAATCTCTTTTTTCAATGGTTATTGCCTTCTTGGCTTTGCCAAATGTAGATGTCAAGCTGCTTCTAATTTATTGATCCTACAGTGATTAGACCAGGTTTCTAGCTTATCTGTTTGTAGACTTTAAAACATTTTATCCAACTTGCTGATGCACCAATCAAACTTTAAGACATAACCATCTTATGAATTCTTTAAAACGTAAACTGTGTTTTATATGTTTTCCTTCTTTTATTCTCCAATCAGGATTGAGTGTAGACTGTTTAAGGATCATATGCAGAACATGTCTTTGTCTCCTCATGCTGGTCATGGGATTCCAACACAGTCCTTTGAGGAAAATCAAGGGGGCAGAAATTAATGGATGCCAGGAAATAGGTGATAGTATTGGAAATATGTTGTCAACATGTAAATTTTTTTGCTTCTTTTCTTACCTTTGTTGAAACATGGATGTATTTTGATGTGGCAATACAATTCCCACTAATTATATGCATGAAGGGACTTGAAAATGTATAATGTGGAGGGGGAAGGTGTTACGCTCCGCAAGTGTACGGAAATGTCGCAAGTAATATAAAAGATTATCGTATCCACAGGGACTGGAATAAGCATTAGAAATGCCTCAATGCGAATTAGCTAAACAACTATCCAATTGTTTCAAATGCAAAGTGAAGGTAAACAAATCTAATATTAAAGATCAACAAACAAGAGTTTAGTGTTTTGGGTTATGATAAGGGGTGATTCTAGGAGTTTCGGTTTCTTTGTAAGATTTCTTGAATGTAAATGGTTCACCAATTCTTATCCCTCAATTACCAAACACTTGTAGAAAGTTGTCGGTTCTCTCTTGAAATAGATAACCGGCTAAGGACTGAGAAATGTATCTAAATATGATCAATTAGACGTGAACCTATGTTGTCCTTACACAGAAGCGCACCTATTACTATGCCTTCCTCGGATATCAACATAGAAGCCCACAACTTATTAATCTATCAAGATACAAGAAACTAATAACAAGATCCATCCTACTCTCTTGAATATTCCTATTTCCTCTTCAAGATTATCTCTCAAACGTCCTTACACGGGCTTGCACCTATCACGTGGATCCCTCGGATGATCGAGTGAGAGTTTATCTTTACTAAGTCCACAAGAAATCCAAACAATCAATCAAGAATGAGAATTAAGCACAAATCACCATTAATCATTCAAGATCTAATTGATACAAGCAAGACAATGTCATTGAAACAAGAAATTGGCAAATCCATAAGAGATTACATCAATCCATCATACAAATACTCCCTTAATCCTAGAATACAAGATCTACTCCATGAATCGAGGAAGAATACCTGAAGAAATAAAGATTACAAGCATTTCTTAAATCCCCAATCCAAGAAACCAAGAAAAGGGGGAAAGAGAAAACTTATCTACGAAGAAGCCTCGTCTTCGGATCCAATCCTCGCTCCGGAGTCGAAATCGTCAAGAACTCCCCTCGAATCGCCCAGAAATCCTCCCAAGAATGGGAGGATACCACCAAATCTTGCCTTCTCCCAAAGGGGAAGAGATCCCCTTTCAATTCATGAAGGAGGGTTTAAATAGAGGAGGAAATCGGGCGCCACACGGCCCCATGACACGGCCGTGTGAGATTCACACGGCCATGTCCAGTTCCTTCTCTGCCAAAGCTGCACGGCCGTGTGACTCACACGGCCAGGACCCTTCTGTTCTCTGGAAATGCTACACGGCCGTGTGGTGCACACGGCCACCACCTGCTTGGCTTTTTT